>NW_027361694.1:16742500-17942500 GCF_039654945.1 Dendrobates tinctorius
TCAGCAAGATGTACTTACAAAGGAGAAGGTTCTTAGCGCATGATTTGGCCAATTCATGTGTGCCCGTCAACCGCGACAAGGTGATATATACAGTATATTATATTATAGTAGGCTTTTTAACATCACATGTCTTGGCATTCACAGGGTGCTACTGTGCCTTTTTCATATGTTTTGCAGTCACTGCAGCTTGCACCTATTCACACTTGACCTGCTGGTCAGGTTTTTTTGCTTTGCTATATATATATATATATATATATATATATATAGCTAAGTGTATGTATGTGTGTGTATGTATCAAGCCATGCCCACTCCACATAGCCCCGCCCACTGGTGGCTGGAGAGCAGGGTTGCAAAAGGAATGTGCAAAATGCGGGTGGAGAGTGGGACACGGATGGAGAGCGAGGCTGCCGATGGATAGAGCAGGACGGCGCATGGAGAGCAGGGCTGTGGAGTGGAGGGAGAGAGCAAGGCTGTGGAGGGAGTGGAGCTGTGGAGGGAGAGAGTGGGGCTGAGGAGGAAGAGCGAGACATGGATGGAGAGCGGGGCTGTGGAGGGATAGAGCGGGATGGCGCGTGGAGAGCGGGGCTGTGGAGGGAGAGAGCGGGGATGTGGAGGGAGAGAGCGGGGATGAGGAGGGAGAGCGGGACATGGATGGAGAGTGGGGTTGCGAAGGAATAGAATGGGATGGTGCATGGAAAGTGGGGCTGCAGAGGGAGAGAGCGGGATGGCGAGTGGAGAGCGGAGCTGCGGAGAGAGCGTGATGGCGGGTGGAGAGCAGGGCTGTTAAGGGAGAGAGCGGGACGTGGGTGGAAAGCTGGGCTGCTGAGGGAGAGAGCGGGATGGCCAGTGGAGACAGGGGCTGCTGAGGGAGAGAGCGAGGCTGTGGAGGTAGAATGCGGGATGACAATTGGAGAGGGGGGCTGCAGAAGGAGAAAGCGTGACAGTGGATGGAGAGCTGGACTGCGGAGGGAGACAGCGGGACTGCTGAGGGAGAGAGCGGGGATGTGGAGGGAGAGAGTGGGGCTGAGGAGGGAGAGCGGGACATGGATGGAGAGCGGGGATGCGAAGGAATAGAATGGGATGGTGCATGGAGAGCGGGGCTGCAGAGGGTGAGAGCGGGACGGCGGGTGGAGAGCGGAGCTGCGGAAGGAGAGAGCGTGATGGCGGGTGGAGAGCAGGGCTGTTAAGGGAGAGAGCGGGACGTGGGTGGAGAGCTGTGCTGCTGAGGGAGAGAGTGGGATGGCCAGTGGAGACAGGGTCTGCGGAGGGAGAGAGCAGGACGGCGAGTGGAGAGCGGGGCTGTGGAGGGAGAGAGCGGGACGGTCAGTGGAGACATGGGCTGCTGAGGGAGAGAGCGGGGCTGTGGAGGTAGAATGCGGGATGACAATTGGAGAGTGGGGCTGCGGAAGGAGAGAGCATGACGGTGGATGGAGAGCTGGGCTGCGTAGGGAGACAGCGGGGCTGCTGGGAGAGCAGGACAGCAAGTGGAGAGCCGGGCTGTGGAGGGAGAGAGCGGGATGGCAGTTAGTTACTATGCCCGGGCAACGCTGGTCTTTTCTGCTAGTGTATATATATACAGTACAGCTCTGGCAAAAATTAAGCGACCACCATATCAAAACCCTGTCATGGACAGCCCATTCTCCAGACCTGAACCCCATTGAAAACCTCTGGAATGTAATCAAGATGAAGATGGATAGTCACAAGCCATCAAACAAAGAACTGCTTAAATTTTTGCGCCAGAAGCAGTGTGAAAGACTGGTGGCAAGCATGCCAAGATGCATGAAAGTTGTTTTTAAAAATCATCGTTATTCAACAAAATATTGATTTCAGAACTCTGCCTGAGTTAATACATTAGTATTGTTGTTTCTAAATGAATATGAACTTGTTTTCTTTGCATTATTTGAGGTCTGAAAGCACTGTTTGTTTTTTTTAATTTTGATCATTTTTCTTTGTCAGAAAAAAAAAACAACAAAATTTACTGCTTGGAAATTCGGAGACATGTCAGAAGTTTATAGACTAAAAGAACAATTTACATTTTACTCAAAAATATACCTATAAAGAGAAAAATCAGACACACTGAACATTTGAAAGTGGTCTCTTAATTTTTGCCAGAGCTGTATATATATATTTATTGAAAATGTTGTTAAACAGTAAAATCAGTACTAGCAAAATAGATCACATCCAGTACAGAGACTGGATAAATATGATTATAAAAAATAGCATAGTAATCATTCACTGAGGACTGTTTTGCAAAAAGGTGAAAGCCCAGATGTGATACAAAAAAAGAGAACAAAAGAACAATTCAAGTTACCATTATGATAAACCATAAACTATTCTATAAGCCATCGTAAATCGGGATACAAGGGTAAAGATTCACTTATCACTAACCCAGTGAACATTTCTAAGCTCTCAATTACGGTATTAATAGAAGTAGTCCTAGGTTGTCCTTTAGGTCTTCGAGGATGTAACAGGTGATTGAGACAAAAGGCCCTATTGTTTTCTTTTTTTTCCTCTAGACTGCAATATTTTATAATAAACTGTTCCCACTTTGAGAGAAATTTGCCTGCTTCTGACGCCTTGTTTGTAATTTTGTCTCCGTGCTCAATCTCCATAGAGTATTTTAGCTGAGTTATCAGCTCTGAGATAGGGGGGCAGGAGCGTTTCAACCAATATTTAAGGATTAGTCTTTTGGTTAGTAATAGTATAGTGTCGAGTAGGTTTAACCTCTTCGCGACCGCCCACAGTAGATAAACGTTGGCGCTTGCTGGGCTTTGTGCAGCGCTGACGTTTATCTATTGTCGGCGGTTTTGTGCCCCCCGGGACCCCCTCATACCTTATAACACGGGGATCCCGGTGCACAATGCATGCTGGGACCCCCGACGTCATCGAGACCTGATTGGTTCAGGTCCTGATGACGTCGCGTCACAGCAGCCAATGAGAGAGCTCGCTGGGAAAGCTGCTTGTTTCCCGGCGATCTCCCTCATTATAACGCGACTTCTCCTCTGAGCTCATGCTGACAGATGAGCAGAGGTGAAGCAGCGTTACAGTGTGACTAGATCGCTGCCTGGCACAGCTGATCGCTGCCTGTCACAGCTGTGTCAGGCAGCGATCTTGTCACACAGTAACGCTGCTTCACCTCTGCTCATCTGTCAGTGTGAGATCAGAGAAGTGGCGTTACTATGTGCCGGGCAGCGATCTTGTCACATAGTAACACTGCTTCTCCTCTGATCATCTGCCAGTGTGAGATCAGAGGAGAAGTGGCGTTACTATGAGTCAAAAATACAAAAAATAAAAAACACAATAAAAAAAAAAGTAAAGAAAAAAAAAGCAGGTAGGCAGGCTAGGGTTAGGGCTAGGGTTAGGGCTAGGGCTAGGGTTAGGGCTAGGGTTAGGGCTAGGGCTAGGGTTAGGGTTAGGGCTAGGGTTAGGGCTAGAGTTAGGGGTGTGTTGGGGTTAGGGTTGGAATTCGAATTGGGGGTTTCCACTGTTTAGGTACATCAGGGGCTCTGTAAATGCAATATGACGCCCGCAGACCATTCCATCAAAGTCTGCATTCCAGAACGTCACTACTTCCCTTCCGAGCCCCACCGTGTGCCCAAACAGTGGTGTCCCCCCCCACATGTGGGGTACCAGCATACTCAGGACAAATTGGACAACAACTCTTAGGGTCCAATTTCTCCTGTTACCCTTGTGAAAATAAAAATTGGGAGCTAAAAGATCATTTTTGTGGAAAAAAAATGATTTTTTTATTTTCACGGCTCTACATTATAAACTTTAGTGAAACACTTGGGGGTTCAAAGTGCTCACCACACATCTAGATAAGTTCCTTGGGGGGTCTAGTTTCCAAAAAGGGTCACTTGTGGAGGATTTCCACTGTTTAGGCACATCAGGGGCTCTGCAAACACGACATGACACCCGCAGACCATTCCTTCAAAGTCTGCATTCCAAAACGTCACTACTTCCCTTCCGAGCCCCCCGTGTGCCCAAACAGTAGTTTTCTTCCACATATGGGGTACCAGTGTACTCAGGACAAATTGGACAACAACTTTTGGGGTCCAATTTCTCCTGTTACCCTTGTGAAAATAAAAAATTGGGGGCTAAAAGATCATGTTTGTGGAACAAAAATGATTTTTTATTTTCATGGCTCTACGTTATAAACTTCTGTGAAGCACTTGGGGGTTCAAAGTGCTCACGACACATCTAGATAAGTTCTTTAAGGGGTCTAGTTTCCAAAATGGGGTCACTTGTGGGGGTTTCCACTGTTTAGGCACATTAGGGGCTCTCCAAATGCGACATGGCGTCCTATCTCAATTCCAGCCAATTCTGCATTGAAAAAGTCAAACGACACTCCTTCCTTTCTGAGCTCTGCCGTGTGCTCAAACAGTGGTTTAGCCCCACATACGGGGTATCGGCGTATTTGGGAGAAATTGCACAAAAAAGTTTGTGGTTCATTTTCTGTTTTTACACTTGTGAAAATAAAAAAAATGGTTCTGAAGTAAAATGTTTGTGAAAAAAAGTTAAATGTTTATTTTTTCCTTCCACATTCCATTCATTCATGTGAAGCACCTGAAGGGTTAATAAACTTCTTGAATGTGGTTTTGAGTACATTGAGAGGTGCAGTTTTTAGAATGGTGTCACTTTTGGGTATTTTCTGTCATATTGACCCCCCAAACTCACTTCAAATGTGAGGTGGTCCCTAAAAAAAATGGTGTTGTAAATTTTGTTGTAAAAATGAGAAAACGCTGGTCAACTTTTAACCCTTATAACTTCCTAAAAAAAAAAAATTATGTTTCCAAAATTGTGCAGATGTAAAGTAGACATGTGGGAAATGTTATTTATTAACTATTTTGTGCGATATCACTCTCTGATTTAAGGGCATAAAAATTAAAAGTTTGAAAATTGCAAAATTTTCAAAATTTTTGCCAAATTTCGATTTTTTTAACATATAAGCGCAGTTCATATCTAAGAAATTTTACCACTATCCTGAAGTACAATATGTCATGAGAAAACATTGTCAGAATCAGCAGGATCCGTTGAAGCGTTCTAGAGTTATGGCCTCATAAAGTGACACTGGTCAGAATTGAAAAAATTGGCCTGGTCACGAAGGCAAAAACAGGCTCAGGCGCGAAAGGGTTAAAATAGTAACATAGTTATTAAGGTTGAAGGGAGACTTTAAGTCCATCTAGTTCAACCCATATCCTATCCTAACATGCCCTAACATGTTGATCCAGAGGAAGGCAAAAAAAACCCATGTGGCAAACAGTAAGCTTCAGATTGGGGAAAAAAATTCCTTCCCGACTCCACATACGGCAATCAGACTAGCTCCCTGGATCAGCGCAATATTAAGGAAACTAGTGTAAATACCCTGTAATATTATACTTTTCAAGACAGGCATCCAGACCCCTCTTAAATTTTAGTAGGGAATCACTCATTACAACATCATATGGCAGAGAGTTCCATAGTCTCACTGCTCTTACAGTAAAGAATCCGCATCTGTGAGTATGCTTAAACCTTCTTTCCTCCAGACGTAGAGGATGCCCCCTTGTCCCCGTCACAGGTCTAAGAGTAAAAAGATCATTAGAAAGGTCTTTGTACTGTCCCTGCATATATTTATACATTGTAATAAGATCACCCCTAAGCCTTCGATTTTCCAAACTAAATAACCCCAAATGTAATAACCTGTCTTGGTATTGCAGACCCCCCAGTTCCCTAATAAACTTGGTCGCTCTTCTCTGCACCCGGTCCAGTTCAGCTATGTCTTTCTTATACACCGGAGACCAGAACTGTACACAGTATTCTAAGTGTGGTCGCACTAGTGACTTATATGGAGGTAAAATTATGTTCTCCTCATGAGCATCTATGCCTCTTTTAATGCATCCCATTATTTTATTTGCCTTTGCAGCAGCTGCCTGACACTGACCACTAAATGTGAGTTTGTCGTCCACCCATACACCCAGGTCTTTTTCAGTGACAGTTTTGCCCAGTGTTTTACAATTAAGCACATAATTATACATCTTGTTTGTTCTACCCAAGTGCATGACCTTACATTTATCCCCGTTAAAGCTCATTTGCCATTTATCAGCCCAAGCTTCTAGCTTACATATATCCTCCTGTAATATAAAATTGTCCTCCTCTGTATTGGTTACCCTGCAGAGTTTAGTGTCATCTGCAAATGTTGAAATTCTATTCTCTATGCCCCCCACCAAGGTCATTAATAAATGTTAAAAAGAAGTGGGCCCAATACTGACCCCTGTGGTACCCCACTGCTAAACGTCACACAGTCCGAGTGTGCTCCATTAATAACCACCCTTTGTTTCCTATCCCTGAGCCAGCTCTTAACCCACTTACACATATTTTCCCCTATCCCCATTGCTCTCATTTTATGTATCAACCTTTTGTGTGGCACCGTATAAAAAGCTTTTGAAAAGTCCATGTACACCACGTCCACTGCATTCCCTTGGTCGAGTCCGTAACTAACCTCTTCATAATAACTTATCAGATTAGTCTGACAGGAACGGTCCCTTGTAAACCCATGTTGATATTGGGTCATGAGGTTATTCTTCTTCAGATACTCCAGTATAGAATCTCTTAGAAAACCCTCCAGGATTTTACCCACAGTTGAGGTTAAACTTACTGGCCTATAATTTCCAAGTTCAGTTTTTGTCCCCTTTTTGAATATTGGCACCACATTTGCCATACACCAGTCCTGTGGTACAGACCCTGTTATTATGGAATCTTTAAAGATTAAAAATAATGGTCTATCTATGACTGTACTTAATTCCTGCAGTACTCGGGGGTGTATCCCATCCGGGCCCGGGGATTTGTCAATTTTAGTGATTTTTAGACGCCGCCGTACTTCCTGCTGGGTTAAGCAGGTGACATTTAATGGAGAATTTTTATCACTGATCATGTTATCCATCATGGGATTTTTTTGTGTAAATACTGTTGAAAAAAAGTCATTTAGCATATTGGCTTTTTCCTCATCCTCATCCACCATTTCACCCAGACTATTTTTAAGGAGGCCAACACTCTCATGTTTTAGTTTCTTACTAGTTATGTAGTTAAAGAATATTTTGGGATTATTTTTACTTTCTCTGGCAATGAGTCTCTTTGTCTTTGGAGGACCTTTATAAATGCTAGTGACTGCATTCAAATAGTAAAGAGGGCTGCTTGAGGAGACAATGGTCGTTCAGAGCTCCATAGGGTACCCACTTTTCTGAAACTGACTTCCAAAAAGATGCCATATTGGGGCAAAGCCATAAACCGTAAACAAGGTCAGAATCAGAAAGATGGCATTTGGGGCCGTACGGCTTTTTGATCACTTTTCATTCTGCTGTTGTTTTTCTCCTTTGGGAAACCAAATAAACTACAAATAGCAATTACAGCATGGTTTTATATTATATACTTTTTTACAGAATTTACTGCATAGAATAGATGAATTGTTAAGTTTGTTATACTTTGAAGTCTTAAATTCTTATACTTGACAAATACTCCAGCACAAGGTTGAAACACATAGCTGTGCACGTTATAAAGTATCAGAATAAAAGAAAAAGGCCCCAATTCATCAAATCAGACTTGCTCATGCCATTCTTGATGGGGGGGGCATGCTGGAGTCAGATGTTCCTGATTCTTTAAAAAGCGCACAACTCTTAATAAGTCAGGCAGTTCTGAAATGTGGCATGTACCTCACCTTAAATCTTACTCTATTCAAGGACTGTGGTAGGATTTCTTGTGTAAGGTTTGCCATAGTTAGTCAAGAATTAGGCAAGCTGTGACATCACGCCCTTGTTGTGCCCCCATCTTGCCCCAGCTCCATTCTATATTGGTCAGCTGGGTGAAACTGGCGTGAAAACAGCAACATTTTTTTGTGCAATGATGTGTTGCTAACTTTTTTGGTGACTTTTAAAAGTGATTCACCCAAGGATTCTGGCATAAATTAGGGCCATAATGTTTATTAAGCACCATGCATCATTTGACATGATGAGAATTTCCTTTACTTCAGTTCCTCTTTGCCAGTAAATCATCTCCATGCAACATACCACTCATTAAAAAACAAATCTGAACTTGAGAAAGTAAGTTAATGTGTTTGCACAATGTAAGAGCATATTAACACATGACCATTAACCAGAGAAAACAAAAAGCAAAAAACACAAATATCCTGAACTAAAAAGTAAAAAATATACTGCAAGTAATGCATAAAGGTAATAATAATAAGGGTATTTAGTTAACATAATTTTGATCAAAATAATGTACAAGCCATCCCGCCACGTCACGGCAACCCTTGTGGGACAGTCCCTACTCTAGTATTTAAAACCTTTTCACTTGCCAAGTGACGTGAATGTGAATAAGGATCGGTCACACCCATATATGCACTGAATGCACAATGAAATGGCGGTCACACACATATATGCACTGAATGCACAATGAAATGAATTCAGTGCATATATGGGTGTGACCGCCCTTTTTCTGAGCTGGGAAAGCCATCCAGTCTGGCCTAAGCTGTTACTAGTGGTTCAGCTGCTCGATCCTTATTCACATTCACGTCACTTGGCAAGTGAAAAGGTTTTAAATACTAGAGTAGGGACTGTCCCACAAGGGTTGCCGTGACGTGGCAGGATGACTTGTACATTATTTTGATCAAAATTATGTTTACTAAATACCCTTTATTATTATTACTACCTTTATGCATTACTTGCAGTATATTTTTTACTTTTTAGTTCAGGATATTTGTGTTTTTTGCTTTTTGTTTTCTCTGGTTAATGGTCATGTGTTAATATGCTCTTACATTGTGCATACACATGAACTTACTTTCTCAAGTTCAGATTTGTTTTTTATTCATTTCATTGTGCATTCAGTGCATATATGGGTGTGACCGCCCTTTTTCTGAGCTGGGAAAGCCATCCAGTCTGACCTAAGCTGTTACTAGTGGTTCAGCCGCTCGATCCTTATTCACATTCACGTCACTTGGCAAGTGAAAAGGTTTTAAATACTAGAGTAGGGACTGTCCCACAAGGGTTGCCGTGATGTGGCGGGATGGCTTGTACATTATTTTGATCAAAATTATGTTTACTAAATACCCTTATTATTATTACTACCTTTATGCATTACTTGCAGTATATTTTTTACTTTTTAGTTCAGGATATTTGTGTTTTTTGCTTTTTGTTAACATACCACTCATTGTAGTTTTATTAAAATTTGCAAACTTCCAAAATATTTAGTTGAGATACAGTGCCGTGAAAATTATTCACACCCTGTGAACTTTTCAACATTTTTTCAAATTGCACCCACAAACTGAAGTGTATTTTATTTGGATTTTATGTGATATATCAACACAAAGCAGCAAATATTTGTGAAGTGTAAAGGAAATACATGGTTTTCTAAATATTTTAGAAATATAAATCTAAAAATTGTGACGTGCATTTCTGTTCAACTCCCGTAGTCAATACCTTGTAGGACCTTCTTGCACAGCAAATACTGCTGGAAGTCTTTTGGCGTTTGTCACTACCAGCTTTGCACATTTAGAGGCTGAAGTTTTTGCCCATTCTTCTTTGAAAACTAGCTCAGTGAAATTAGATGGAGAGCGTCTGTTCGAGTTTTGCCACAAAGTCAATATACAAGGCAATCCTGGAGGAAAACCCTAAACATACCACCAGAGCTACAATGGAGTGGTTTAGAGCAAAGCATATTCATGTGGTTGAATGGCCCAGTCATCGTCCAGACCCAAATCCCATTGACAATCTGAGGCAAGACTTGAAAATTGCAGTTCACAGATGCTCTCCATCCAATCTCACTGAGCTGGTTTGCAAAGAAGAATTGGCAAAAGTTTCAGCCTTTAGATGTGCAAGGCTGGTAGAGAGGTATGCAAAAACACTTGTAGCAGTAATTGCAGCAAAAGGTGATCCTACAAGGTATTAACAATAGGTGGTTGAACATAAATGCACGTCATAACGTTCAGATTTATATTTGTAAAATATTTAGAAAACCGTGTATCATTTCCTTTACACTTCACAAATACTTGCTATTTTGTGTTGATATATCACATAAAATCCAAATAAAATACATTTACATTTGTGGGTGTAACGTGAAAAAATGTGGAAAAGTTCATGGGGTACGAATAAGTTTTCAACGCACTGTAAAACATTTTTTTTATTATTATTGGAAAACATGGCTCTTCAAAAATCATTAAGAAGAATCTCTGGGAAAGGCTTCCAAGGTGTTTCACAGGTATGGAAAATAAAATTTAATGCTCATACGGATTCAGCGCATTTCAGCAAGGTAAGTAATTATAAGATTTTACATTAGTGAAGTGAAACAATTGACTCTAATGGAATACTCAGTTTAGTCTTATTAGACATGGTGGCAGGATTACATTTTCATAGAGCTTATATTTTTATTCTACCTTTGCTGACAAAATAACTAACACGTTCACCTGCAATTTACTTACATTTACCTTATAGGAATACAAAATATTGGTCCTTTTGCGTGGGATACAGATATGGAGCATGGGTTTGAAAGATTAAATAGATCTTTTCATGTATTACATCAAAACACCCTTGACTCTGTTTTTTGCATGAGAAAAAACGAAGGGTTGAACAGCTTCTCAAAGGCTTAAAAAAAGGTGTTGCATAGCAACTGAAAGTGTATATCTATGATTTAGTTGTCATGCTTTGTTCCCAAAGTTTCACACTGTGAAAATATAGACGTAAAACCTTTTTATTGATGCAGGATGTATTATACATCACCGAATGTATGAAAAATGTTTGAGAGCTGAGCTCTTGCTACAATGAGAAATATCATTTAGCCTGTATTTTAGATGTTCAGTACATTTCAGTGTTGGCCACACTGTAAGTTCTAAAATGCCTTTTAGAGTAAATGTCCACAACGTTATTATTATATAATGAAACAAGTATGTCATCTACCAAACTTTATTTTGTGAATAATGTTTGCGAAAACTGCCTCATGTAGTCCCCAGTACATTTTTTCTGGTCTCTCATTTTATCTATATGTATATCTGTCCTTTTTATTATTATTAGCATTATTATTAGCATTATTATTGGATTGGGGGTTTCTAATTTAAAATGTAAGACTATTGACTTTGAAAGAATCAAGTGTTGCTAAAACATAGCTACAGGTGCATCACACAAAATTAGAATATCAAAAAGATAATATATTTCAGTTCTTCAACACAAAAAGTGAAACTCATACTGTATATTAGAGTCATTACAGAGTGATCTATTTCAAGTGTTTATTTCTGTTAATGTTGATGATTATGGCATACAGCCAATGAAAACCCAAAAGTCATTATCTCAGTAAATTAGAATACTTTATAACACAAGCTTGAAAAAATGATTTTAAAATCCGAAATGATGGCGGTGCTGGTGAGGGAAGAGAGGTTGCACACCCAGTGTAGTAACACTGAGCAGCAGCACAAGCGCCACCAGGTGGCGAAAGAGTGGTCAGATGAGCCGAGTCAGAAACAGTCAGGAGCAGAAGTACCAGAGGTTACAGCAGTACACGTGGTCAGAAACAAGCCAGGGGTTCAGCAATGGTCGGAAGCGGATAAGACAAAGACAAAAGACAGAAGCAGGTTCAAATGCAAGCCAAGTCAAAACCAGGGAGTCAACAAACTTACAGGGAAACACTGAGTCAGGACAGACATACGGAATAAACAGACAAAGGGCAAGTCAGGGATCACAGCAGGACAAATCAGAATATACCAGAGTCAGATACACATGCTGAAGGCAGAACTATAGCTGACACTGCCTGCAGAATGCAGCAGAGCTAAATAGCAAACCTGAAACCAGACTGAGGCTGAGAAAAGTTAACACCTGAAATGACCAGACCGGGAACATGGAAAGACAGGACACAAAACCCAATCTGGATCATGACAGTACCCTCTCAAAGGGGGCCACCGGACCCCCAGGCTTCCCAGGATAATGTTAATGAACACCCAAACCAATCGATCAGCATGGACAGATCGAGCGGGACCCAAGATTGATCCTCAAGACCGAAACCCCTCCAATGGACCAAATGCTGAAGTGAACTGCGGACCATGCGAGAATCCACAATCCATTTCACTTCATACTCAGTCTGACCCTCCACAGAGACAGGAGGCAGAGGGGATGGGGACCCAGCAGAGGATGGTACAAATGACTTACGAAGGCACATTGGGGATCCATAGCGACGGAGGAAGGCGTAAGATAAAGGCAACTGGATTGACAATCTCAGTGATCTCATAAGGATCAATAAACCTGTGATCTAGCTTAGCAGAAGGAACTTTTAGACAAATGTTCTTGGTAGACAACCACACTTTATCTCCCACCAGGAACATAGGTCCTACAGACCGTCGCTGTTAGGGTTGCGGATGGCACTAAATATAAAATATAAGGAAGTGCGATCTCAACCCGGGGTCCAAGGTGCAGAGATGGTAAACTGCTGCTGAGTAATGGCGGAGTACTAAGTGAACACTGGTGGGTTAACCACAGACCCGGTGAGCACAGGGTCGAACTCTGTTGCTTCACAGAGCCGCTGAAAGATATGCCAGAGCCTGTTAACACCACAGGACTCGGCAGAAGAAGCGCATAGCGTAAGGTCACAGGACTCACCCCTTAGACCGCAGGACTGGAGTCCCTCTAGACCGCTAGCACTTGGCACCGCGACTGCGGTGCCAGCAAGAGTTACTAATAGATAACGCATGCAAGTGTGCACAGTGCCACTCAATCGGATGCCACTAATCGCCCAGGATTGGGCCAGATAAGCGCACAGGTTGTGCAAGGCATTGCACAGGCATGGCTGTCACTTGCCATGGTTCGATAGTGCCCTGCAGTGGGCGACACCATCGGACGCTAGTGTGCAGAAGGCTGGTATGCACTGTGGCTTATAGACTAGCCACTGACAGGTGCTGACTCTAACCACTAAACCCTAACAACAAACACAACCAAGGGTAGGGGTTTCATAAGGAGTCAGTCACCAGATACATGCATCCATCATCATACACTCCATAAGTATTTGAGTCTATACTAGCACATGGCCGAGTGGCCATGCAAACCTTTTATAGCAGCATCCTTCCGGGACCTTCTTAGTGGTCCTTGGGAGCAGCAATAGGAGCTGAGAACGTGACCTCAGACCTCCAATGAGAGGACTTCCCA
This sequence comes from Dendrobates tinctorius, assembly GCF_039654945.1. Classification (NCBI taxonomy): domain Eukaryota; kingdom Metazoa; phylum Chordata; class Amphibia; order Anura; family Dendrobatidae; genus Dendrobates; species Dendrobates tinctorius. The sequence continues at coordinate 16,755,649 of NW_027361694.1, forward strand.
GGGGCATACTCAGTGGGCCGAAAGAAAGTCCCAAGAGCTGCTCACTGCTGGCTATTGCAGATTACCAAAGCTGAACCCTGTTTGGCAGCAGTCACCAAGCCAATAGAAGTAGACTGAGCAAGAGGCTTGGAACGACGTCTTTGCTGAGCAGGCTCCTCTGCGGCTGAAGAGGAATGGGAGACCGCAGAAGGCAAGGTCTGGGATTCCTGCTGTCCAAATGCAGGAACCTGATGCCTAACATTACCCCCCTCCCAGGGCCCCCTCCCCCTGTGCCTTGCTATATTCAAAGGCCGCAATGAGCAAGGGAGTACGAATATTCTCCACAGGTTCCCAAGTCCTATCCTCTGGGCCATGACCCTTCCAGTCCACTAGATAATATTTTTTGCCCTGTACCACCTTACACACCACAATGGCGTTCACCTCGTACTCGTCCGAGGACAAGCTTGATGTCCCGGTAGGTGACTCCGAAAACCGGGACATGTGATCGAGCTTAAGAAGGGACACGTGGAAGGTGTCAGTGATACCCAGGTAAGGAGGAAGAGCCAGACAGTAGACCACGGGGTTAACCTGCTCGAGGACCTTGAAGAGACCAATAAAGCGAGGCGTGAACTTAGTGGACTCAACTCGCAGCCTCATGTTACAGGCAGATAGCCACACTAAGTCACCGGGAGCAAAGGACGGAGTGGGGTGCTGGTGAGCATCAGCGGAAACCCTCATTCTCTTCTTTGAGGCCCGGATGGCATCCTGAGTGCGATCCCAAATGTCACGTGCCTCCACCGCTCAGTCTGCCACCCTAGAGTCGGTGGATGACACAGGCATGGGCACAGGAACGCCTGGATGCTGGCCATAATTAAGGAGGCATGGGGTCTGACTGGTGGAGTCGGCCACAGCGTTGTTCAAAGCGAACTCCGCCCATGGCAGCAAGGATTCCCAGTCATCCTGCCTTGCCGAGACAAAATGTCATAGATATGTGACCAGGGTCTGGTTGGCGCTCTCTACCAACCCGTTCATCTTGGGGTGATAGGCCGAGGAGAGGTTCAGCTCAATACTGAGCAGGTGACATAGCTCTCTCCAAAACCGAGACGCGAACTGGGGACCCCGGTCGCTGACAATCTTGTCCGGCATGCCGTGTAGGTGGAAGACATGCTTAATGAACAACGCTGCCAGGCCCCGTGCAGAAGGTAACTGAGAGAGTGGTATCAGATGCATCATCTTGGAGAAATAGTCGGTGACAACCCAAATGACCGTGCTGCCATTCGACTTGGGCAGTCCCACCACAAAGTCCATACCGACCATCTTCCATGGCCTGTCCACTACCGGCAGGGGGTAGAGTAGCCCACGGCCCGCTGCCGAGGGGACCGATTCTAGGCGCAAGAGACGCATGCCTGAATATAGTCCCTGACGTCACAGGCCATATGCGGCCACCAGTACGTCCTCGCGAGAAGCTCAGAGGTCCGTTTCGTCCCAACATGTCCACCCACCCTGGACTAATTAGCCCAAGAGAGGACCTCCGGTCACACACGGGCAGGGACAAAAGTCTTGCCCAGAGGTACAGACTTAAGGGAGACTGGAGTCACGGTCCTCAGGCTCTCAGATGGGACTATCAGTTGAGGCGCCTCCTCCTCTGACACCACGGAGCGGGAGAGAGCATCGGCCCGGACGTTCTTTGTTCTTGTGGTCGGTGAACACCTGGAAAGGGTGGCGAGCCCCCTCCAGGAGGTGTCTCCACTCTGAGAAGGCCAACTTCATCGCTACCAACTCCCTGTCCCCGAATAATTCCTCTCCACCGGTGTGAAGGTCTTGGAGAAGAAGAAGCATGGGTGCTTCCGACCTTGCGAGTCCTTCTGGAACAGGACCGCTCCAGCACCGACAGAAGAGGGATCCACCTCCAGAATGAAGGGTTTATCCACATCGGGGTGATGTAGAATAGGAGCGCTAGCAAAATGGGACTTAATAGAGGAGAAGGCCTTGGAGACAAGTTCCGACCACAACTTGGGATTTGCACCCTTCTTGGTGAGGGCTACCAAGGGGGCTACCAAAGTTGAGAAGTGGGCAATGAATTGGCGATAGTAATTTATGAACCCCATAAAGCGCTGCACCTCTTTGAGAGAATGGGTTCCTGCCAATCAATCACTGCCTGTAGCTTGGCAGGATCCATGGCCAATCCCTGGGCAGAGATGATATAGCCCAGGAAAGGCAAGGACTCCTGCTCAAACACACACTTCTCCAACTTGGCATAGAGGGAGTTTGCCTGCAGGAGGTCGAAAACTTTGCAAACATTTCTCCGGTGGGAGTCAATATCTGGAGAGTAGATGAGGATATCATCCAGATAGACTACTACCGAGGTGGTAAGCATATCCCGGACGATATCGTTCACAAAGTCTTGGAAGATGGCCGAGGCATTAAAAGGAATTCATAGTGCCCGTCCCTGGTGTTAAATGCCATCTTTCATTCGTCCCCCTCACGGATGCGAATCAGGTTGTAAGCCCCCCGCAGATCTAGTTTGGTAAACACTCTTGCTCCCCGTAGCCTATCAAACAGCTCTGATCTCAGGGGCAGAGGATACTTATTCTTAACGGTGATGGCATTAAGACCCCTGTAATCGATGCAGGGACGTAGTTCTCCTCTCTTCATTTGGACAAAGAAGAATCCTGCCCCTGCTGGTGACATTGATTTCCTAATTAATCCTCTTGCCAGATTCTCCCTGATGTATTGAGACATGGCCCCTGTCTCCGGGAGAGATAGGGGATAGACTCGACCCTGGGGAGTCTCAGCTCCAGGCAAGAGGTCAAATGGACAGTCATAGGGGCGGTGCGGCGGAAGGGTCTCCGCCGCCTTCTTGGAGAACACGTCTGCATACTGTTGATAGTGTTTGAGGAGAGAGGAAAGATCTACGGGGACTTCGGAGGAAGCAACCTGAACACACTCCCTCTGACATCTACCCTCACAGGCTTTACCCCAACCGAGAATCCTCCCTGAGTACCACTCTATATGGGGAGAGTGGAACCGCAACCAGGGAACCCCTAAAAGGACTTGATCGATACCCTTGGGCTTGATGAGGAGGGATATCATCTCCTGATGAGATAGAGACACCGAGAGTATCAACGGGGTGGTCTGGTGGGTAATTTGTGAGGGTAGAGTTGCGCCGTTCACCACCCTGAAGGTGACTGGCTTGGCCATCATAACCAGAGGTATTGCGTGCCGTTGAGCAAAGGCAGAAGACATGAAATTGCCCTCCGCTCCGGAGTCCACGCAAACCTCCACTGCCAGAGTGGATGAACTGGCCTCAAGCGTTCCCTTAAAGGTCAGCTTGGAGGAAACCGCCGCTGATTCTAGTGAACCCCCTCCTATGTCCATTAGAGGCGGGCGTTTTCCCAACCGCTGTGGGCACCGGTTGGCAAGGTGACCAGACTCCCGGCAAACATGACAGACCACAGGTGCTCGAGCGGACCAGGATCCCGCACAAGGAGCCCCCTGAGGCTCAGACGCCTGATTGGGAGGTTCCAGAGGTTTAGCGAAACTAGGTGCCAACCTAAACCTCTGCCTACACTGGCACCACTCCATCCTTCGCTCGATGAAGCAAAGGTCTGTACGGGTGGAGACGGTGATAAGCTCCTCCAGTGTGGCAGGAACCTCCCTGGCGTCCAGAGCATCCCTCACATGGTCAGCAAAGCCTCTCCAGAATGCCAGAATGAGGACCTTATCTGGCCACTCCAACTCAGAGGCCTGTGTTCGGAACTGGATGGCGAAGTGGCTGACCATGGACGAGCCCGTGATAATGCCAGCAGCCGGAGCATGGTGTCATGGGTGACTCGCAGTCCCAAGAAGACCTGCTTCAGGGTGCCCAAGAACTGCGAGGCACTCTGCACCACATGATCACCACACTTCCACAGTGGTGTGGCCCACTCCAAAGCCCTGCCCGACAAGAGGGAAACGATAAATCCCACCTTAGCCCGCTCAGAGGGGAATCATGCAGCCAGCAGCTCTAACTGTATAGCGTACTGGCTCACGAAACCCCTACAAGAGGCATTATCGCCCGAGAACTTCTCGGGCAGCGGGAGGTGAGACAAAGTCAGAGCAGGGATGGCAGTGGTCACACGGTAGGCAGCCTCTGTGGCTGGCTGGAGTGCGTCCGCGGTAATATCCGCAGCTGAGGCTGGACGCTCAAGAGCCGCCAACCTGCCCTCCAGCTGCCAGATGTACACAACGAGTCGCTGCTCGTCTGCCATTACTAGCCAGACCCTGGCGCTAGTATAATGTTAGGGTTGCGGATCGCACTAAATATAAAATATAAGGAAGTGCGATCGCAACCCAGGGTTCACCATGCAGAGATAGTAAACTGCTGCTGAATAATGGCGGAGTACTAAGTGAACACCAGCGGGTTAACCACAGACCCAGTGTGCACAGGGGCGAACTCTGTTGCTTCACAGAGCCACTGAAAGTAATGCCTGAACCTGTTAACACCATAGGACTCAGCAGAAAAAGCGCATAGCTTAAGGTCACAGGACTCACCCCTTAGACCGCAGGACTGGAGTCCCTCTAGACCGCTAGCACTCAGCACCGCGACTGCGTTGCCGGCAAGAGTTACTAATAGATAACGCATGCAAGTGTGCACAGTGTGCGCAGTGCAGGCAGACGCCATTAATCACCCAAGATTGGGCCAGATAAGCGCACAGGTTGCACAAGGTGTAGCACAGGCGTGGCTGTCACTTGCCGCAGTTCGACAGTGCCCTGCAGTGGTTGACACCATCGGACGCTAGTGTGCAGAAGGCTGGTATGCACTGTGGCTTATAGTCTAGCCACTGACAGATGCTGACTCTAACCACTAAACCCTAACAACAAACACAACCAAGGGTAGGGGTTTCATAAGGAGTCAGTCACCAGATACATGCATCCATCATCATCCACTCCATATGTATTTGAATCTATACTAGCGCATGGCCGAGCAGCCATGCAAAACTTTTATAGCAGCGTCCTTCCGGGACCTTCCTAGTGGTCTAATGGGAGCAGCAATAGGAGCTGAGCACGTGACCTCAGACCTCCAATGAGAGGACTTCCCACGGGCATGCTCAGTGGGCCGAAAGAAGGACTTTGTCCCAAGAGCTGCTCGCTGCTGGCTATTGCAGGTTACCAAAGCTGAACCCTGTTTGGCAGCAGTAACCAAGCCAACAGAAGTAGACTGAGCAAGATGCTGGGAACGACATCTTTGCTGAGCAGGCTCCTCTGCAGCTCGGGAGGAATGGGAGACCACAGAAGGCAAGGCCTGGGATTCCTGCTGTGCAGAGACAAAAACCCGATGCTTATCAGCAAAATATTTATGTTTGCCCTGAGCCTCCCCAATGTTCTTCTGGACCTCCCTCCACACCTCCCCCAACAGTTGTATCAGCCCCTGGACATCCTGAATCCAGCCTAGAAAATTCACCAAAATGGGTGTGGAAACCATAGTTACAGAACAACGGAGAGGTGACAGTGGACTGGTTAATCCGATTGTTAATGCACACTCAGCCACGGGCAATGAAGAACACCAATTATCCTGCTGAGACGTAGCAAGACACCGCAAAATCTATTCAAGTGACTGTTTGGTCCTCTCCATCTGACCGTTGGTCTTGGGATGGTAGGCAGAGGAGAAGGTCAAGCAAATACCCAATCTTTTACAAAATGCCCACCAAAATTTGGACACAAATTGTACCCCTCTATCAGAAACCACACTCAAATACACGCCATGCAGCTGTACAACTTGCTCAAGGAACAACTTAGTGTTTCTGCATTAGGCAATCCTGTCAAATGTACAAAAAGTGCCTGTTTACTGAATCTGTCAACCACTACCCAGATAACAGTTTTGCCATTGGAAGGATGAGATCAGTAATAAAATCCATGGACAAATGAGTCCAAGGTCTATCTGGAATTGGCAATGGCACCAATTCCCCGGCCGGTTATGGGAGCTCTTAGCACGGATACAGGTATCACAAGCAGACACAAACCTAGCGATATCAGAGGTCATGGAGGACCACCAAAACAGCCTAGCAATGACTTTCCGGGTGGCCGAGATCCCCGGGTGCCCACTGAGAGCAGAATCGTGGTACTCCTGGAGAACCCTCATCCGGTACTGAACCAGGACAAAGAGCTTATTATCAGGCAAAGATGGAGGCGCAAGAGACTGAACCTCCCGAATTTCACGTTACATTACCACCTGAGAAAACCCCTTGATGAATTTTCGATAATAATTGGCAAAACCCAAAAAACCTTTGAGGTCTCTGGGTTGTAACCAATCAACAATGGCCTGTTCCTTTCTGGGATCCATCCAAAACCCATTGGCAGAAAGGATGATCCCCAGAAAGGAAAGCTCCTGGACACAAATCAAACATTTGGTTTAGCGAACAGAGAATTTCCCCGTAATCTATGAAGAACAGCATGTAAATCACCAATGTGGGATTCCTTGTCAGGCGAGAAAACAAGGATATCATCCAGGTAACAGCCATAAAGCGCCCGATAAAATCAGAAAAAACATCATTCATGACGTTGGTAATAGGCATTGGTATTAGGCTGTAAGGTGGATGCTCTGCATCACCTGTGTGTGAATTATTCCACATAGAGATTGGAATTTTTTGAGGCCTAGGCAGGCAAGCATGTCTGCCTTTTTTTCAGTGATTTTCATCGCTTACATCCCCAAGATTTTGAGGGAAGAAATCTAAATGTGAATGCAAAAAGTGCATTTTCAGAGACATATGACATCCAAGACACTGGTATGCAAGTTCCTCAACACCTTCAACATATTCTGGAAATTTTTGTTTTCCTAAGAAATATCCTTATCATTTAGAGTTCCTTAAAACCAGGGCCGGACTGAGCATCGGGCTCTTCTGGGGGCTCTTCTGGCAAATGCCAGAAGGGCCGATGCCTGAAGTGGGCCGCTCGATCCGTTCTTGTTGTCATGGAAGCCGCAGGAAGCCGGTAATAGCTAAATATGAGAGAAAGCTAAAGGACCTTCCGTGACATCATGACCATGTGATCAATCACATGCATGTGTAGGCGGGATCAGAATACAAGCAGGGACAGAGGTCACATGATCCATTCTTCACAGAGGATGTGCCTTCACTGCAGTGCAATCCAGGATGAGGCACAGCACGGCAACTGCGGGGCGGGGGTCGCAGAATGATGTGTGCCGGCGCTGCGGTCACCTAAGATGGGGTAGGAGCGCTCATTAACCACTGCAGAGCCGGACAGGTGTGTAAGGTGCCGCAATAGTGACTTCAAGACCCCGACCATATAGGAGCCGAGCCGTCATCGGGCGTGTAATACAACGAGCTGTGGTGAACTACAAGTACCAGGGAGCCTCTGCGTGCTAAGCAGTGTAGAGGTGTGTGGGACGGGGTGTGTGAGAAAAACAGCAGAAAAAGGGCAGCTGTACCATCACCAGGTCTGAGGTCACAATACTAATGCACTGCAGCAGCTGCCATGATAAAGGAGGCAATGTACTGGTGAGAGTAACCACCATGGAGGTGGGCTGCCTAGTAATATAACTGCACTCATAGGAGGTGTGTATAGGGAGCTTGTCACATGCTGCACCACTGTCAGCGGCGCAATCCTGTGTGATACGTGTGTGAGATATGTGAGCTGTGTGATACATGTGTGTGTAAGCTATGTATTTGTGAGCTGTGTGATACATGCGTGTGTGAGCATGAGCTGTGTGTGAGCTACTGCTGTGTGATACATGTGTGAGCTGTGATACGTGTGTGAGCGTGAGCTGTGTGCTGTGTGATACATATGCGTGTGATGTGTGTAATACGTGTGAGCTACGTGTGTGTGAGAGCTGTGTGATACATGCGTGTGTGAGCTGTGTGTGTGATGTGTGATACATATGCGTGTGTGATACGTGTGAGCTGTGTGTGAGAGCTGTGTGATACATGCGTGTGTGATGTTTGAGATAGGTGTGTGAGGCTGTGTATGTGTGAGTGCTGTGTGATACATGCATGTGTGATATGTGTGAGCTGTGTGATGTGTGTGAGATACATGTGAGGCTGTGTGTGTACCTGTGAGGCTCTGTGTGTGTGTGTGAGGCAATGTGTGTGTGAGGCCGTGTGAGGCTGTGTGTGTGTGAGGCTGTATGTGTGTGAGGTGGTGTGTGTCTGTGAGGCTGTGGACATGTGAGGCTGTGTGTGGACGTGTGAGGCGGTGTGTGTGTGTGGCCGTGTGTGTGTGTGTGAGGCTGTGTATGTGCGTGTGTGAGGCTGTGTGTGTGTGAGGCTGTGTGTGGACGTGTGAGGCTGTGTGTGTGTGTGTGAGGCTGTGTGTGTGTGAGGCTGTGTGTGTGTGGTGGTGTGTGTGTGGGTGTGAGGCTGTGTGTGAGCTGTGTGATACATGCGTGTGTGATACGTGTGAGCTGTGATATGTGTGTGATACGTATGAGCGTGAGCTGTGTATGTGAGCTACTTGTGTGTGTGTGAGCTGTGTGATACATGCGTGTGTGATACATGCGTGTGTGATACGTGTGAGCTGTGTGTGAGCTAAAGCAAAACTTGGCACAACCTGCCAGTGTTCTACGATTTGGGTGAGGACATTCATTGTATGTTGGCTGGTTAATTTTTTTTGTGCCAGGGCTGCTTTTTGGTCTCAGTCCGGCCCTGTTTCAAACACATCATCTCTCATAAGCTCTCTGATCTGAGGACCAACAAATACCCCTTCCTTCAGTTTTGCTGGTGAAATGCTGGAGAATTTCTGTGAAATGCACTGGAACCCTTGTGGATTTGTCTTTTCCATGACTTTCACAAAGTTTTTAATCAATCCCAACTTTATATGTAGTGGAGGATAAAAGATTTTTGTTGTCGCAACAAAAGGATTATGCTGAACATTGTCTCTACCTGGAGCATAGATATTTCTATGTCCCCAATCAAGACAAAAATAGTGCTCTACTGTATTTCTACTGTCCCATAAACACAAGAAGCAACAATATTTTGTGAAACCTCCTTGCATTCCCATTAGCAGAGCAATCACTTTCAAATCTCCACAGATATTCCATTGATGATTCTTATATTGCATAGCATCCAAAACAACTGACAGATTTTCATAACTTTCCTTTTGATGACATGAGTGAGCAATAGTGATTGATGGTTTCATATTTCTGTTGAGAAGCAACAATGATTTCAATCTTCTCTGGGATGAGTCAATAAACAATCGCTAATCTGCAACAAAATACTCTTGATTCAGTTCTTCAAAGAGGCCATTCACATTGTTACAGTACTCCATTGGTCCTTCAACTGTTAAAAATGGTGTTAAAGTGTTACTTAATAATCTTTATTTTTATATAGCGCTGACATATTCTGCAGCGCTTTACAGTTTTCACACATTATCATTGCTAAACACAAGCTACGGAGACACCATCACATGTTTCTCAACGCAAGCAATGACTAGCCAGGTCTTTCCCCGGGAAGGAACAACCACGGGAAGGGCAGTCTCCAATGAAGGAAACCACCTATGCAAAAACATGGTATCCATCCACAGACAGCTGTTTCCGGGTATTGCCCCTCATCAGTGTGGAGTAGGAAACTGGCCAGTAGGAGCAATGCCTAATAGAAGACTGTGAAAAATGAGGATGAATGAACTCATGGAGATCAAAATCCAACACTGCAGAGACACCATCACATGTTTCTCAACAAAGTGATTCTAGAGCAAGGCCCCCATCCCTTGTAGGAAATATGTAAAAACATGCAAAACACAAGCCGCGGAGACACCATCACATATTTCTCAACGCAAGCAATGACTAGCCAGGTCTTTCCCCAGGAAAGAACAACCACGGGAAGGGCAGTATCCAATGAAGGAAACCACCTATGCCAAAACATAGTATCCATCCACAGACAGCTGTTTCAGGGTATTGCCCCTCATCAGTGTGGAGTAGGAAACTGGCCAGTAGAAAAATGAGGATGAATGAACTCATGGAGATCAACATCCAACACTGCGGAGACACCATCACGTTTCTCAACACAGTGATTCTAGAGCAATGGCCCATCCCTTATGGGAAATATGTAGAATGGATACCATGTTTTGGCATAGGTGGTTTCCTTCATTGGAGACTGCCCTTCCCGTGGTTGTTCCTTCCCAGGGAAAGACCTGGCTAGTCATTGCTTACATGTGATGGTGTCTCTGCGGCTTGCGTTTTGCATGTTTTTACATATTTCCCATAAGGGATGGGGGCTTTGCTCTAGAATCACTGCTTTGAGAAACATGTGATGGTGTCTCCGCAGTGTTGGATGTTGATCTCCATGAGTTCATTCATCCTCATTATTATTGCTGTCCCCAATAGGGCTCACAATCTAGATTCCCTATTAGTATGTTTTTGGAGTGTGGGAGGAAACCAGAGGAAACCCACACAAACATGGGGAGAACATACAAACTCCTTGCAGATGTTATCCTTGGTGGGATTTGAACCTAGGACCTCAGCGCTGCAAGACTGCAGTGCTAACCACTGAGCCACAAAAACACAGGGAGAACATACAAACTCCTTGCAGATGTTGTCCTTGGTGGGATTTGAACCTAGGACCCCAGCGCTGCAAGACTGCAGTGCTAACCACTGAGCCACCGTGTTACTTCTGTTTCGGTAATAACACACTTTGACATCATCATGAAGAAGATTCTTCTGGAATCAATATAGATGCAAAAAGTTCAACTTTATCTTTTGACAATGAAAGGTCTCTGATGAGATCATTTAATTCATGTTGAGTAAAGCCTTTTGGATGCTCGGCTGCTCTATCAGGTACATACTCATCTTGACTTGAGGTCTCCATGTCTTCGCCAGTAGCTTCAGCTCCATAGTCTTCATATTCTACTTCATTTTCATCCAATCCAGGGAACGGTGGTACAGGAACTGGCAAGGTACCAAAATGTGGAACTAGCCTAATTGCTGATTCAAGTTCAGAGTAATTAATCTTATGCTTGTTCTTTGTAGAAAAGTCCTTCAGTTTGACAAAACAAAAGTAGCAGTCATCACTATGATTTTTGGGTTCTCTCCAAATCATGGGAACAGCAAATGGCATAGCCACTTTCCTCATATTCAACCAGTTAGGCTGGTTTCACATTCGCGCTTTTTAAGCGCACGCACGGCCGGGGGTAGCTCCGCCCCCGAGCCGGCTCTCTGCCCGGCGTGCCCGCCCCTTCCTTGTAGCGCCGCCTCCTAGCGCACAGCGGCGCCTGCGATCGGCGCACCCTATCTTTAGCATAGGGTGCGCAGATCGTGCGCAGGCCGTGCGCTAGTTGCGCTTTGACCTGCGCTGCGCACTTTTGACGGTGCGCCGTGCGCGCCAAAATCCGAAAAGTTTGATTTTGGCGCGCACGGCGCACCGTCAAAAGTGCGCAGCGCAGGTCAAAGCGCAACTAGCGCACGGCCTGCGCACGATCTGCGCACCCTATGCTAAAGATAGGGTGCGCCGATCGCAGGCGCCGCTGTGCGCTAGGAGGCGGCGCTACAAGGAAGGGGCGGGCACGCCGGGCAGAGAGCCGGCTCGGGGGCGGAGCTACCCCCGGCCGTGCGTGCGCTTAAAAAGCGCGAATGTGAAACCAGCCTCACAAAGACCATTTGAACAACTTGATCATATCACATGAGGGGCCCAGCTTTTGTCTTGATCACCAAGTGGACACTTAAAGTACATCTTTTTAATATCATGAGTGATTGAATGGACTTGGCCTTTTGGTGTAAGGCCGGGGTCACACTGCGTTTAGGCAGTCCATTAGACGGACTGCATTACACCGCGGCATAAAGCGGTGTAACGCAGTCCGTTAACGCTGCCATTGCCCTCCATTGTTGGGTGCATCGCGACGCATGCTGTAAAGCGGCACGCGTTTACGATGTGCCGTCATTCAGTGACGGAGCCTTGGACACAGGCTGCAGCGTGAGGCTCCGTCATCGCTAGCGCAGATAAATCATCTGAGCTAGCGGTATAGCATAATGCATATCGCATTATGCTATAGCGCTAACGCAGCCCGTCAAAACTATGCGTTGAACGGGCTGCCTTAACGCAATATGAACCTAGCCTCAAAGAACGACATACGTAGCAGAATCTGTTCAGATGACTGATACACTGTTGGGGCTTTTTTCTTCTTTAAATCAGATCAAACAATAGAGTAAGTTCAGTTCAATGGTGGTGACAAACTAAAGAAAAAATGCGATGAACCGACCGACTATATGTAGATATTTCCCCAGTGATGACAGAGGCAGCTTGTATTTAGAACTGATTTAACTGGAGGTAATCTGGTAGATAACTATATACAGTTGTGAGGTAAACAAGTCAGCTTAGTCCTTACAGATGAACATTTGCAAACAGACAGTTTCTCAGTGTGACATTGGCTGCTTTCAGGCTCTCTCTCTGTAGAGACTCTCACTCAGTTACACCTCAATGGCTGAGCTGTTTTCTGCCCTCCCAGAAATGCAGTGAAAATCCTCTCACAATAGCAGCTGTCCGCTGCCTTCCCTTCTATCTCCCTGTGGCAGGGCTCAGATCCCTGTAGAGGCCTGTCTCCTGTCAGAGTCTCACATACCAGTCCTTGCTGCCATCACCATCCTTTTCTGACTTAAACCTTACCACCTCATAACAGTTAGCTCCTCCCCATAACATGTGACTTTCCGAGAAGCAGTTGACTACACTGTCAATACTCCTTCCCATAAAACTCACTAAAACCTTTACTGATGTTGTGCCTGTAAGAAAATTCACAATTAAGTAAGACAAGAAAAGAAATTGGAACATAGGAAAAGCCACAAACATTGAAAATGCAGAAATAACGCAATAACAAAAATACTTCTATTTTAGAAACTTCATGTGATAGAGCAAAACTAAGCATATTTTTGGAATCTGCACATCAATCTTCATAAAACAGACATATTACCTTTGCTCATGATTTTTTTTGCGTTGACCAGTGAATCAAACAATAAAAGCAAAAATAATGACAACCCTGCTTTTCAGAGCTTACAATCTACAATGAGGTGGGGGTGACACAAAGTACAGGTGTGTATTTACAATGATGGTAAAACCATCTTGAGAAAAATAGAATTAGATTTACTGGTAATTCGGTTTCTAGAAACCTTCCACGACAGCATATGGAGGTTGTCTCCACTCCCTAACAAAGCACAGGAAGCAAAAAGAGGTTAAAAGCCCCTCCCACTTCCTACTCGCCAGTGACTTATAATGAACACCATGGAACCGATTACCTTTAGGCTCCCAGGGATTATCCAAGGAACATAGGGAAGGAATTAGGGCTGTCATGGAAGGTTCCCAGAAACCGAATTACCGGTAAGTCTAATTCTATTTTCTCTAGTCACCTTCCACGACAGCATATGGAGGAATACCAACTAATTCTGCACTAGGGGGGGGACAATAGCCTGGAGTACTTTCCAGCCTAAGACTAGATCCCTATTGGACAATAAGTCCAATCTGTAGTGTTTGGTGAAGGTATAAAGTGATGACCACGTTGCAGCCCTGCAGATCTGCTCGGTGGATGCACCTGCTTTTTCTGCTCAGGAGACTGAGGTAGATCTCGTAGAGTGGGCCTTGACCCCAGCCAGGGGTGTCATGTCCTGGGACAGATAAGTTTCTGATATGGCCCTCCTGATCCAATTTGAGATGGTGCTTTTTGTCACCTTTATTTCGACCTGATAGATCAGTGGTCCCCAACCTTTTTGGCACCAGGGACCGGTTTCAAGCAAGACCATTCTTCCATGGCCCAGCAGGGCGGGGATGGAGGTGTGGCAGGGGCGGGGCTTTGGTCATAAGGGGGCGGGGCTATGGACTGTTGTAGTTTAGCAGTGCATACTTATAATTAAATAACATTTATAATGTGACTCAACTCACCATAGGTTTTGAATGAGTGCTCCATCACCCCTTCTCCCCATCATTGCCTTCACCCCATCACTCCCTTCTCCCCATCATTGCCTTCACCCCATCACTCCCTTCTCCCCATCATTGCCTTCACCCCATCACTCCCTTCTCCCCATCATTGCCTTCACCCCATCACTCCCTTCTCCCCATCATTGCCTTCACCCCATCACTGCCGTCTCTCCATCATTGCCTTCACCCCATCACTCCCCTCTCCCCATCATTGCCTTCACCCCATCACTCCCCTCTCCCCATCACTGCCGTCTCCCCATCATTGCCTTCACCCCATCACTCCCCTCTCCCCATCATTGCCTTCACCCCATCACTGCTGTCTCTCCATCATTGCCTTCACCCCATCACTACTGTCTCTCCATCATTGCCTTCACCCCATCACTCCCCTCATGGCCTTCTCCTCATGTCCCCATCTCCTCCAGGGCCAGGCTACACAAACACAGACCAACACACACACACACACACATCCATCTCCAGAGCCAGGCTACACACACACACACACACACACACACACACACACAGACATACATGTACACACACAGACAGACATACATACACACACACACCACCTCTCTCCTCTCACCTGTCGCAGCATCGCCCGCGCTTCCTCGCTCTGACACAGCAGCGGCCGCGCTCCTCTCTGTGTCAGTCAGAGACAGGAAGCGCGGGCGGCGGGCAGGAAGCTGGACGCAGTGGACGGGTCCTTGCAGCTCCACTCCTGCTATTCCCTCTTGCAGGCAGCGGAGCTGCTTGATCGCTCCCTGGCCGCCGCTAAGAACTGCTGCGCGCCGCCCCAGCCCCCGCTACGCCACTGACCGCCCCTGGCTCCCCTTGTGTCCGCGGACCGGCAAGGGCACTGCAGCGGCCCGGTGATTGGGGACCCCTCTGATAGATGAACAAATAAGCTTTGGTCAATTCTCGAGGAGCTGGTTTGTTCCAGGTAGTGTAAAATAGTACACTGAACATCAAGCGTGTGGAATTCCTCTTCCTTTGGATTTACTGGATTCTGGCAGAAGGAAGGGAGGATGATTTTCTGAGACCGGTGAAAATCAGACACCACTTTAGGAAGAAAAGACTGATCAAGATGGAGGACTATAGAGTCGTCTCTAACTATTAAGTAGGGTTCTCTTATTGACAAGGCTTGTAATTCCCCTACACACCTTGCTGTAGATATAGCTACCAGGAAGGCTGCTTTGTATGAGAGAAGTTAGGGGTTCAAATGGGGGGCATGTTAGTCCTCTGAGGACTATATTTAGGTCCCAGGAGGGGACAACGGTCTGTTTTTTGGGATGCAATCTGAGAGGTGATATCATAAATCTCTTAATCCAGTGGTGGTTGGTTAGGTCCTGGCCAAATACAGAGCTCAGGGCGTAGACCTGAACTTTCAGAGTACTAGGTTTGAGCCCTAATTCTAGTCCTTTTTGTAGAAAACCAATATTTGAGAAACATTCAGGTGGAATGGATTAGGAAGATTAGGGAGGCAGAAAGATGAAAACTTT
Organism: Dendrobates tinctorius; assembly: GCF_039654945.1. NCBI lineage: Eukaryota > Metazoa > Chordata > Amphibia > Anura > Dendrobatidae > Dendrobates > Dendrobates tinctorius. The sequence continues at coordinate 16,771,013 of NW_027361694.1, forward strand.
TTCCACACCTTATTAACCCCTTTACCCCCAAGGGTGGTTTGCAAGTTCATGACCGGGCCAATTTTTACAATTCTGACCACTGTCCCTTTACGAGGTAATAACTCTGGAACGCTTCCTTGGATCCTGGTGATTCTGACACTGTTTTCTCGTGACATATTGTACTTCATGTTAGTGGTAAAATTTAATTCATATAACTTGCGTTTATTTGTGAAAAAAACAGATATTTGTCGAAAATTTTGAAAATTTCGCAATTTTCCAACTTTGAATTTTTCTGCCCTTAAATCAAAAAAACTTAATAAGTAACATTTCCCACATGTTTACTTTACATCAGCACAATTTTGGAACATAATTTTTTTTTTTAGGAAGTTATAAGGGTTAAATATTGACCAGCGATTTCTCATTTTTACACCTTTTTTTAGGGACCACATCACATTTGAAGTCACTTTGAGGGGTCTATATGATAGAAAATGCCCAAAATTGACACTATTCTAAAAACTGCACCCCTCAAGGTGCTCAAAACCACATTCAAGAAGCTTATTAAACCTTCAGGTGCTTCACAGGAATTTTTTGAATATTTAAAAAAAATGAACATTTAACTTTTTTTCACCAAAAAATTACTTCAGGTCCAATTTTTTTTATTTTACCAAGGGTAACAGCAGAAATTGGACTGCAAAAGATATTGTGCAATTTGTCCTGAGTAGGCTGATACCCCATATGTGTGGGTAAACCTCTGTTTGGGCGCATGGCAGAGTTTGGAAGGGAAGGAGCATCGCTTGACTTTTTCAACGCAAAATTGGCTGGAATTCAGATCGGACGCCATGTCACATTTGGAGAGCCCCTGATGTGCCTAAACAGTGGAAACCCTTCTCAAGTGACCCCATTTTGGAAACAAGACCCCCCAAGGAAATTATCTAGATATGTGGTGAGAACTTTGAACCCTCAAGGGCTTCACAGAAGTTTATAATGTACAGCCATACAATTAAAAAAATCATTTTTTTCCACAAAAATGATCTTTTCACCCCCAATTTTTATTTTCCCAAGGGTAACAGGACCCCAAAAGTTATTGTGCAATTTGTCCTGAGTACGCCGATACCCCATATGTGGGGGTAAACCACCATTTGGGCGCATGGCAGAGCTCAGAAGGGAAGCAGCGCCATTTCACTTTTTTGGCTGGAATTGAGACCGGACGCCATGTCGCGTTTGGAAAGTCTCTGATGTGTCTAAACAGTGGAAACCCCCCCACAAATGATACCATTTTAGAAACTAGACCCCCAAGGAACTTATCTAGATGTGTGGTGAGCACTTTGAACCCCCAAGTGCTTCACAGAAGTTTATAACGCCCGGGTGCGAACATAACATTTTTTTTCCACAAACATGATCTTTAAGGCCCCAATTTTTTTATTTTCCCAAGGGTAACAGGAGAAATTGGACCCAAAAGTTGTTGTCCAATTTATCCTGAGTATTCTGATACCCCATATGTGGGAGAAAACTACTGTATGGGCACACGTCGGGGCTTGGAAGGGAACTAGTGACGTTTTGGAATGCAGACTTTGAATGGTCTGCGGGTGTCATGTTGCCTTTGGAGAGCCCCTGATGTGCCTAAACTGTTGAAACCCCCCACAAATGACCCCATTTTGGAAACTAGATCCCCAAGGAACTTATCTAGATGTGTGGTGAGTACTTTGAACCCCCAAGTGCTTCACAGAAGTCTATAACGTAGAGCCATAAAAAAAAAATGTTTTGATATTTTTGCCACCAATTTTTTATTTTCCCAAGGATAACAGGAGAAATTAGACCCCAAAAGTTGTTGTACAATTTGTCCTGAGTAGGCTGATACACCATATGTGGGGGTAAACCACTGTTTGGGTGCATGGCAGAGCTTGGAAGGGAAGGAGCACCGCTTGACTTTTTCAATGCAGAATTGGCTGTTATTAAGATCAGACACCATGTTGCGTTTGGAGAGCCCCTGATGTGCCTAAACAGTGGAAACCCCTCAATTCTAACTACAACCCTAACCCCAACACACCTCTAACCCTAATCTCAGCCCTAACCCGATCCCAAAACCTAACCCTAGCCCTAACCCTAATGGGAAAATGGAAAAAAATACATTTTTTTAAATTTTATTATTTTTCCCTAACTAAGGGGGTGATAAAGGGGGGTTCGATTTACTATTTATGGCAGGTTTTTATGTTTGGCAGCTGTCATATGCTAAAAGACGTTTTTTATTGCAAAAATAGTTTTTGAATCATTGCATTTTGAAAGCTATAATTTGTCCATATTTTGATCCACAGAGTCATGTGGTCTTATTTTTAACGGGACGAGTTGATGTTTTATTGGTACCATTTTCGGGCACATGATATTTTTTGATCGCTTTTTATTCCGATTTTTGGGATGCAGAATGAACCAAAACCAGCATTTCATGAATTTCTTTTGGGGGGTGTGTTTACACCGTTCCGCGTGTAGTAAAATTGATAAAGCGGTTTTATTCTTCGGGTTAGTACAATTACAGAGATACCTCATTTATATCATTTTTTTTATGTTTCGGCGCTTTTATGCAATAAAAACAATTTTATATAAAAAAATTATTATTTTTGCATCGCTTTATTCTGCAAGCTATAACTTTTTTATTTTTTGCTGATAACACTGTATTGTGGCTCGTTTTTTGCAGGACAAGATGACGTTTTCAGTGGTACCATGGTTATTTATATACGTCTTTTTGATCGCGTGTTATTGCACTTTTTGTTCAGCGGTATGATGATAAAGCATTTTTTTAGCCTAGTTTTTTTTTGAAGGGGTTCACTAAAGGGGTTAACTAGTGGGACAGTTTTATAGTGCAGGTCGTTATGGATGTGGAGATACTAAATATGTTTATTTTTATTGTTTTTGTTTTATTTACAAAAAAAGAATTTATTAGGGATTTTTTTATTATTTATTTAGGATTTTTTTATAAATTATTTTTACACTTGTTTTTTTTTTTCACTTTATTATATTGTCCCAATGTGGGACATTACAATAAAGTGTCAGACCGCTGATCTGACAGTTTGCACAGCACTCTGTCAGATCAGCGATCTGACAGGTGCTGCACAGGCTTTCTCAGTGCCTGCTCTCAGCAGGCACTGAGGAAGCCGCCTCCCTGCAGGACCCGGAAGGCCCCTGTGGCCATATTGGATCTGGGGGCCTGCAGGGAGGAGACCCTCAGAGCCCCCTCCCTGCACGATTCTTCCCTAATCCCCTGGTACACTGCGATCATGTTTGATCGCAGTGTGCCAGGGGTTAATGTGCCATGGGCGGTCCGTGACCGCCCTTGACACATAGTACCAGGTGTCAGTTGTGATAATCAGCTGACACTCGGCTGCAATCAGCGGCACTCCCCCCCACGGGGGCGCCGCTGATTGCTATGACGTACTATCCCGTCCGCGATCATACGGGCCCGGGTACCATGGACGGGATAGTACGTCAGATGTCAGAAAGGGGTTTTAGATAGCATTAGTAACTGGCTTCCTGGATCTCTGCAAAGTAGCAATTACTGTGTCAGAAAGTCCTCTAGCCCTTAGCACCTGGGCCTCAGTAACCAGGCAGCTAGATTCAACTCCTGAGGGTTTGGATGATGAAGAGGCTCTTGTGACAGGAGGTCAGTTTCCTTTGGTAAATAAACTGGTCTGTCTACCTGTAACTCGATAACGAGATTGAACCAACTTCTCCTTGGCCAGACCGGAGCTACTAGGATGGTTGGGACTGCATCCTCCCTGATTTTCCGAAGAACTTTTGCTATTATTGGGATGGGCAGGAATGTGTAAGCCAACCGTAAGCCCCATTTTTGAGGAAGGCATCTACTCCCCTGGAGTTGTCCCTGGGATTCAGGGAAAAAAAGGCTTTGACCTGCGTGTTTTAAATCAAAGCAAACAGATTGATTTCTGGTAGGCCCCATTTGTCTACCAGCATTTTGAAGACTGTTCTGTTTAGGGTCCATTCCCCTGGCTGTACATCCTGGCGACTCAAGAAATCTGCCTGAATGTTTGAAGAGCCTTTCAGATGGAGAAGGTGTTTTTCGGCCCAACAGAATATTCGATTTGAAATGCTCTTTAGGTTGTTCAATCTTGTGCTCCCCTGATGTTTGAGGTGAGCAACTGTAGTCATGTTGTCCAAATAGACCTGGACGTGACATCCGGAGATTAGACTGCTTGCTGTCAGAAGAGCTTCCTCCACCGCCTTTTCTCTGTAGTTGAACGACCTGGCGCTTGTCGCCTGGTCCCATCGTCCCTGGAAAGGTCTATGGGATACTACGGCCCCCCCATCCCCGCTTGCTGGCATCGGATGTAATCGTGACCAGTGGGGATTGTGACCAGCTTATGCCTCCAAGAATATTCCTGGGATTCAACCACCACGCCAGGGAGGCCTTTACATGTCCTGGAGTGTGCACTCTCCTGTTCACAGAGCTGGGATTCACGCTCCAATTCTCGACGATGTGGGTTTGAAGGACTCTGGAGTGGGCCTGCACTCAGGACAATGACTGGATACAGGACGTAATGGAGCCTAGGACCGACATACACTCCCGACTGGTAGGGGATCTCTGGTCTCTGAAGCTTGAGACTTTTGTCATCATGGCCAGGCAATGATCTTCTGGAAGAAAAGACATCTGTTTGGCAGAATCTAGAAGGACCCCCAAAAACCTTCTTGTTTGGGAGGGCTGAGATTTGTTTAGATTGGGAAGCCATCCAAGAGATTTCATAATATCGAGAGATCTCGATACATGACTCCCGAGAATTAGAGCGGAGGAACCCACGATTAGCAGGTCATCCAGATAAGGTATGATGCAGATGCCCTGTATCCGGATATATGACACTGCCTCTGCCATTATCTTGGAGAAGACTCTTGGTGCAGAAGAAATTCCGAAGGGGAGCACGTTGAACTGGTAGTGCTCGACCTGCTGGTTCTTCTGTACCATGAACAGTTAGATACTTCCTGTGTCGAGGATGGATCGGCACATGGAAGTAAGCATCTTTCTGGTCGATGGTTGCCATGAAGAAGTGCTGGCCTATCAGAGGAATGGCCGATTTCACTGACTCATACCTGAATCTGCGATACAAAACGTGCTGATTGAGCCTTTTAGATTTATGATAATAAAAGCCTCCCCCCAATGTTTTTTTTACCAAAAGAAAAAAAAAAATTGGTAGTAGTGGCCTGCACCCCACTCTGTTGCTGGCACTGGGGAGATCATGTTTGATTTTACAAGATTCTGGAGGCCTGATATCAATGTTGTCTGAGCTCCCTGGGATGAAAGGGACTTGACTCTCAGACCCCGAGGAGGGGAGGACTCGAACTCTATAAGGAGGCCCTCCTGGATAACATTGAGAACCCAGTGGCAATCGGTAATGGCTTGCCATTGGTGAAAAAAAATTGCGAGCCTCCCCTCAAACCAGGTCGGAATCATTGTTTATCTTGCTGCTGTTGTTGTTGGGGAACAAGGATATTCTTCCCCTTCCCTTAGCATAGCTCCATCTCCCAGTTTTTCCCTTCCATTTGGATGGGGGGGCTGAGCCTGAGAGGTACGAAAAAAACACTTCCTGGTCGGTTTCTGCTTAGGGAGGGATTTTTTCTTATCTGTGGCCTTCTCTAGAATTTTGTCAAGCACAGGGCCAAAGATGAGATCGCCTTTAAATGGAATTGAGCATAATCTGACCTACGAGCGGACATCCCCACTCCACATCTTAAGCCAGAGGGCTCTTCTGGCAGAGTTAGATTGGACTAGGGATCTAGCAGCAATCCTAATAGAGTCCATGGAGGCATCAGCTAGATAAGCAGTTGCTCTTTGGAGAATGGGCAGAGAGTCCAACAATTCCCCCCTTGAGGTGCCTTGGGAAATATGACTTTCCAACTCCTCCAGCCTTCGAAAGAGGGCTCTGGCCACGCAGGTGGAAGCAATGTTGGATTTTAGCGCCGTAGAGGATGTTTCCCAAGCTTTCTTCAACAGACTTTCTATTTTCCTATCCATAGGATCTTTCAGCTGTGAAGAATTCTCAAAGGGGAGTGGTTTTTTTGCTACTCTCCCCACCTGTGCATCTACTTTAGGCACCTCCCACCTAGTGGAGTCGCCTTCCAGTGGAAATCTGTTTTAATTCTGAGGGAGTAGTGAGGCATTTCTCTGGAAATTCCCATTCCTAGGATATCATATTCAGAATATTCTTATGGATTGGGAAGCCAATCTGTCTCACTGTTTTTAGTCCCCCAAACATCTCATCTTGAACAGACTGAGGGACTAACTCTTCCTCCAACCCCATAGTAGTACGTACTGCGCTCACCAGCTCTTCGATATACTCATAGGAAAAAAGATATTTTTTTTGCCTCTGAATTTTTCGAGGATGTAGATTTTCCCATCTCCCCGAAGATGATGTGTAAGAGTGTTCGGACTCAGAGTCGGAGTCCTCTATTTGGAACTTCCTCTTTCTAGAAGGAGATGGTCCTGGAGAGGGAGGTGGCGGCGGTGGAGAGGTAAAGGTGGCTAAGGAGCATTGCATCTCGTGTTTAACAAGAGTACATATTTCCTCAAGGAGAGAGGGCTGTTCTGCTCTGACCACCTTTTCTGTAAACACTTGACAGAGCTTCTTCTCCCATCGCGAGGGAAGCTTGATATTGCAAATGGCACATTTCTGAGTCTTTTTGGTAGGGGCTTTATGGGCAGACTTGTCTCCTTAAAAGAGAGGGAGAGTAGTGTAAGCAGGAGAACCTACTATTAATGCCCAGGCCCCTAACCCAGGACCCACCCCATTCACAGACTTACTGGAGCTGGGGCAGCACTGGGCTCTGCAGGCGCAGGGCAGGAAGCGCCATCTATACTGACAGGGGGGATCAGTCTTACCTGGAGGTGTCTTCAGGCGGGTTTTTATGGCCATAAACCCCTCCCTCAGCGTGAATGAAGCAATTTCCCTCCTCCTCCCTGGGTCCGTGAGCAGGCCTCTGGTAATTTGCGTGCTCAGAATGCCATTATGTCAATCCAGGGGCCAAAACCAGAAGTGTATGTGCTCCAGGGTGGAATGCAAGACCCAGAAGTGACATGCACGCCCGATGACGTAACTCCGAGGACACCGAACAACGTGAGGAGAGGGAGGAAGAAGACCGGAGGGCTCAGGGAAGCCTCTGGTCGGGATCACTGGCCCGCTTTACCCCCATGTGGGGATGCAGGTGGACAAGGATGGTCCTGAGGCTGCCGGATACGGTGAACGACGGGAGCAGGACGGAGGAAGAGGGCTGAACCCCCGACCACCACTGCCCGGCTAACAGGCTCTGCAACACAAGAGGTAAGCTGCAGTCACCGGCCACCACAGCAAACGAAGTAACCTCTCCCTGCCCCATGGGGGACAAGAAAGACACTGGCGAGTAGGAGGTGGGAGGGGCTTTTAAACTCTTTGTGCTTCCTTTTCCCATTACGGAGTGGAGACAACCTCCATATGCTGTCGTGGAAGGTGACTAGAGAAATTGGGGGTAGATAAAGGCTGCATAAGGCTTTTGGGTACGGTTTAGTTTAATAGCGAATTATGTTCAGAGAAGTAAAGAATAGGCTATATATATAAAAAAGGACTTTGATTAGGGAACGTGATAGGCCGCCCTAAGCAGATGTGTTTTTTAGGAGCGCCTAAAAATGTTTAAGTTGTGGTTAGTCCTAATTTCATGAGGTAGAAAGGGTAAAAGGTGAGTTATCCTTTAGGTGATTTCGTTTACTAAGAATACTCGATAACAATGAACTTGGTAAAAATGTGACTTTCTGCTCTCAAACTACTAGATGACTATGCTTAGATCATGGAGAGCCCCACATACAGAAACAATAAATAAATAAATATAGGTTTAATATATCTAAGATTGCCATTTGTTGTGCATCTTCTATATTTGACAGTCTGAAAAACAGTCGGAGGACTGTAAGCCATTCTTAATGCTTGTTCCTGTGTGTGGGTGTATAGCTGCTTCTCCCATTGACAGATTGAACAGCTTTTACAGATATTTCAGCCAAGTTTCCAATTTGTGTTAATTAATTTGGGAATACATTTATAATTGACACTTTTTATGAGGACATCTTTGAATATGGTATATATATTGTACGTTAACACTTGATGAAAATCTTTCTGTTCAAATGTTGTATTAGAAATACCTTGACCTTTCCACTGATGTCCATTCCCCTATATACAGTAAGAAAGAATGGTGAATAACAGCAATAATGAACAATGGATGATATGAGTCATACTCCTGTAATAATGCAGTGTTACCTAGCAACAAAGTGGACCACTTCAGATTTCATCTTTAAAGCATTTTGACATATGATGGATTGAAATAGTTTCTTAGCTTTCTCTCACTATATAATCATACTTCTTGCTAATTAGAACCCATTTGTCACAATGTTCTACTGCTCAGCGCATTTATGCTAGAATATTCTATAACCACATAAAATATCCCTTTTTTTTCTCATTGCATCAACACATTCCTATTACAGTTAAATAAGGAATTTAAGGTATTTGCAGATAATGGCTGTATATTATCTGTCTATAACTACTCAATAAACAAGCAGGATATTTTCATCACTCAGTAATGAAGAATTCTGTCTTGAAATTTTGTAAATGTTAATAATTTAAGAATGCAGATAGAAAATACTACCTATTTATACAGTTTTCATCAATATATGTAAAGATTTCAAACACGCCGTGTAAGATATTTTCAGTTGCTCCTTAACACAATATGCAAAATTTTCACAAAATTTGTACCTTTGAGATTTGAACGGCGCAAAGTACTTAAATATAATAAAAAAAGTCTTTATGCGGTGGTAAGGTGAAAAAACGCGACTGAGCCTTTGTTACTTGCTTCGTTCTTTCAGAATTCAGTGTGCAGCAAAACTGACCTGGTAAATTTATTCTGTAGGGCAGTATGATTACGACAATAACAAATTTATATGCTTTTTTTTTACTATTATTTTACTGCTATTTTTGAGTCAATTTTGACTTTAAAGGGACGCCACAATTGTTATTTTTTTTAATAATTATTATATAATTCATTTTTTTATACAGCATTAAATTCACTATTTTAACTGTCTTCATTATAATTATATATTATTAATTTTTATTATTTTTTTACTCAACCACTGGGGGCTGCCATTTGCATTTGCTGGTGTGTAAGGACACTTACACACCTGAAATACAGCAGTCCCTGTATATAGGAGTCTAGGTGGAGGGGTACATAGGGCGGAGTGTGCGGTCAGAAAGCTGACATAGAAATAATAAAAAACTGACTGGCACATCCAAGCTAGACACTATCTTAGGAGCAGTTACCTCCATGTATAATATACAAAAAAGTTGTACTCTATCATGCTAAAGCATGTCAATGTGAAATATATGAAATATGAATAGCTATACGGCCCAGGGCCTCACTTTCTCTGAAAACGGCCCTGAGAATAATCCCAGGGTCAGTGATAGACTAGGGCTTCTCTAGACTAGGGAGAGTATAGGGCTCCTCTTCCTTAGCTTTCTTATAGTCAGAGCGACAACAGGTCTCTGTATTTGCAGCATGGACAGATTTATATATGGGGATACTTATGTAATATTTGCCAGTATACACTTGGTACCCTTGATTCAGAAATGACATCACTATTTCACTGACAATTTTACCAGGGATGCCAATTTTCTGTGGGCACACAAACCCTAAACCTAGCTAATGGCAAAGAAAGAAACATGAAAATCTAAACATGTCATCTGGTCAAGGGAAAGACACGGAAGGCGGGATGATCAGGGAGGTGATTTGGGAAGGATTTATTGAAATTGATTTCAAAATTTGATTCTTCTTTGACAGGATAGCACTTTGGCTGTAGTGTATCTCTCTTCTCTTCCAGAACAACTACAAGGGGAGAAGAGAGAGGTACAGCCCAAATTCTGTCTTGTTTTATACACAGTTTTCATTTTGATTACTGTGATAGGGTCTATCACATGATTAAACATCAGGAATCAATGCACTTCTGATTGAACAATGATCTTGGCAACGCATGGAGGCCGAGGGATGGTGTTACCAATACAGAGGTACAGTAAATGTATTTCATGAGATGATGAACACAGACAGGTATTTATATATGTAGAGTGGTAATACAATAAATTGGCTTGATAAGTAAAGGCCAAAAAATGTCTTCTACAGGTCATTGTTTCTTTCAGCAGGTTTATGAAAATGAATGTTTAAACTGTATTAGTGATAAAATTGTGAAAGTGTGGTTTGTTTGGCTCTTTTCCTGCTGAAGGGGGCAAGTTTACCTTTCAAATGGTGTATCATTTGTGTGTGTGGGGCGAAGTAATCAGCAAAGAAGCAGGGCATGTTTACAAATGTGTTTGCATATGTGACTCACCTGCAGTGAAGTGTGCAAATCTCCAATGTGCCTGAAATAGGATAGGCAAACACTTGGGCAAGCTGGAAAGACCCCAAGGCAAATGTTTGGATTTGTTAGTGATGTCTGTAAGCAGCTTTGTGGTAGTGTGCTGCCACCTGCAGGTCATTTGACCTTTCAAATGGTGTATCATTTGATTGTGTGGGTGGAGTATGAACAGAGCAAATGTGCAATTCAATAGGCAGTGCATGTTTACAAATGTGTTTGCATATGTGACTCATCTGCAGTGAAGTGTGCAATCCTCCAATTTGGCTGAAATAGGCTGGGCAAGCAGTTTGGCAAGCTGGAAAGCCCCCAAGGCAAATGTTTAGATTTGTTTATGATGTCTGTAAGCAGCATTGTGGTAGTGGTAGCCTTACAGTGTTGGGGTCCTGGGTTCAAATCCCACCAAAGTACAACATCTGCAAGGAGTTTGTATGTCCTCCCCGTGTTTGCTTGGGTTTCCTCCAGGTACTGCAGTTTCCTCCCACAATCCAAAAACATACTGATAGGGAATTTAGATTGTGAGCCCCATTGGGGACAGTGATGATAATGTGTGCAAACTGTAAAGCGCTGCGGAATATGTTAGCGCTATATAAAAATAAAGATTATTATTATTAGTGTGCTTTGGGGTAGTGTGGTGCCACCTGCAGGTCATTTTTCCTTACTGCAGGTTTATGAAAATGAATGTTTAAACTGTATTTTGTGATCAAATCGTGGATGTGTTGTTTGTTTGGCTATTTTGTTGCTGAAGGGGGCAAGTTTACCTTTCAAATGATGTATCATTTGTGTGTGGGTGCAGTATGAATGGAGATATAAAGTAATCACCGAAAAACAGTGTTTAGTAATAATAAAATAAAGTAGATAAGTGTTTTTATTGTGTGTAGCAAAACCTAAAGAAAAAATATATAAATCTGGTATTTCTGTAATCGCACCGACCTGAAGAATATATCTGCTTTATCACTTATACCGCACAGTGAACCGCGCAAAAATAAAAATAAGAACTATTCTTGTACTGCTGTCCACTTGTTCATTCTGCCTCCCAAAAATAATAAGGCTCGGCTTACATTTTTTCCCCAAAACCGCGATTCAGGCAAAACTGACGGAACCACTGACTTATGAGGCAGATGGAGTCACTTTGGACTGCAGACACCAAACAGAGTATGAAGTATCTCCATCTGCCTTATTATGGTGGGTGGTTCCATTGGGGGATTCATCTAAATTGCATTTTTGCGAAACCCTGATGTAAGTGCTCAGTGTAGAACACAAGAATCCAGCCTTATACTGGAAGCAATAAAAAAAGATGTACCTCAAAATGTTACCAATAAAACCCTAATTTATCTTGCACAAAATCAACCCCCACTCAGGTCCATCATTTGTCACTGAAACTTTAGGGGGTTCCTACGTTACTGATAGGACAAAGTCTCTGGAAAAGCGACATGGTTCCTGCCCCCTCAAAAAAAATTCATTGAATTCTGTGCTCCCAAATCAAAATGCCCCCCAAATTCTGAGCCCCACTGTGCCTAAAACATAGTAAGCGGCCACATGTTTGGCATTATTATAATGGAGAGAAGGCAAAATTAATTCATGGGTGCGTATCGCCAGAAGCACAAGCTGGGCACAATGTATGGGGTTCTACAGTATATGGCGGCTCTACGTTGTATGGGGACCCAATATATGGGTACTAGACTGTCAGATTTGCAATTCTCAAAAAAAAGTCACTGCAGCCATAGCTGAATTCATTGAGAGGTGCAGTTTCTACAATGGGATAAATTTTGTTTTTTTTCTGCAGTTCTGGCACCTTTGATACTCCGCAAATGTGTCCCGCAAACTATTCTAGCAAAATCTGTGTTCCAAAAGCCAAATAGTGCTCCTTCCTGTTCAGCCCTGATTTGTGACATAACAGTAATTTCTTACAGCATATGGGGCAGGTCCTAGTTTGGGAGAAATTGAGCAAGAAATTGTGGGTTCTAGTTTCACCTATTAACCCTTGTGTACCTGCAAATTTTCAGCAAATACAAAAGTTACATTTTTACCACTAAAATGTCATATTTCCACGTCTCATTGTTATAAAATTCTGTGAGGTACCTATGGGATCAAAATACTCATTGCACCCCTAGATGAAATCCTTGAGGAGTCTAGTTTTCAACATGGGGTCACTTGTGGGAAGTTTCTGCTGCTTTCACAAGACAGGGGCTCTTCAAATGCGACATGGCATTCACAATCTATCCCAGGGAAATAGTGCTCTTTCCTTTCCTAGCCCTGCCATAACCCCAAGCAGAAGTTTTTGACAAAATATGGGGTATTGGGGTCGTATCCATTTTTCCTATTATCCAATGTGAAAATTACAAATTCAGGGAGAAAACATTTTCGTGAACAAAATGAAAATTTTCAATATGATGACCTAATGTTATCAAATTTGATGTAGTATCTGTGGGTTTTAAATGCTCACTATACCCCTGGATAAAAATCTTGAAGGGTATAGTTTCCGAAATTGAGTAACTTGTGTGTGGGGGGTTACACTGTTTACGCACATCAGGGGCTTTACAATGTGACATGATGAGCGCAGACCATTCCAGCAAAGTCTGCGTTCCAAAATGTCACTCCTTCCTTTCTGAGCCCTGCAGTGTCCCCAAACAGTAGTTTTCCTCCACATATGGGGTATCGGCAGGGTGGGACTGGGTGGTTAGGGCCCACCAGTGGAATTGACTCTAGGGGCCCACCCTATGGCTACCATAAATGGTTTTATTATTTGCTCATTTATTGGCCTCTCACTAAAATGTGTGCCTTTTAGCAAACTATACAGTATGCAAAAGAGAACTGTGTGTGAACAGTCCAGTGCACTATATCAAAATGTTTCTTGTTAAGCATCTTATATATTGTAGTTGATAACGGAATGTTATTTACAATCAGTAGTTTTTGCACAATTGTCCTGGTAGACCACCTAGTCCCTCAGCCAATTTTCAGGGAAGCTATCAGGTCTCCCCGCCCTCAGAACCACCAAAGTCGTGTCTGCATATATAAACACCCTGCCTAACAGTCTCTGCATTATATTACACACACAAACTGATCTGTAGAAAAAATATTTCTAAAGTCCATTCATCATATGTAAGTGAGGCCTTTGACCAGTCTTTCTGCACTCCCTATCATGCTCAGTGCGCTTCTCTAAAGCCAGGACATGTACATCCAACTCCAGAGGATCAATGCAGTGAGGGGACGAAGCTGCGCACATGCGAGGTAAGTAGCGAGCCGGCAATGACCCCGACGCTTGTAAGTCATGTCATCACGCCCACAGGGGCGTGATAACATCTAAGTTTGCCGATTAGTCTGGGGACACTAACACCCACACGACTTGTCAAAGCTCTCATTTGCATATCATAAGCGGACTTTAGAAATAATTTTGTAGACCTGTTTATGTGTGCAATGTAATAATGGGACTGTTAGGCAGGGGATTTACATATGCAGACACAAATGCTGGTGGTTCTGGGGCATGGGGGACCTGACAGATTCCATTTAAACAATATTCAAAGTGAAGCAAAATGTTATCCAGCAACTTCAAATGGAAACGTTTACTACAATGAATACACCTCTGTCGCCATCTATCCGCCCCTAGAGGGTCTTTTACAACTGACTTGGGAAATACCCCCAGAAGAGTCAGTATGTGGAGGTGTAAAGCAGATTCACTTCAATAAATTTTTCCATCTGAAGACGCTTGTGAACATTTGCGTCATTTTAATCAGACGGGTTTCACAGGATCCGCTTGATGCAACCTGATGCTCCCATTGACTATAAGGAGAGACCACCCGGATCCGGCATTGATACAGCAAAACGACCAAATCTCAACATGGTTTATTTCCAGCTGGCTCGAAATTTTTTTTTTGCTGGCTCGTGACCGGCCTTCCATTATAGTCAATAGGAGCATCTGGCTATATAATGAAAGTGCTGGATTCTGTGAATTCCATCCGGCTTTTCTTAGACTGAAGAGTCTGCCGGATTTCACAACACAAGTATGAAAGTAGCCTACCAGTGTGAATGACTTTTGATGCTGCGAGTTCAGATGCAACACCTGTCCCAGCATCTTCACTGCATTAACAAACCTACAACTACCAGCAGGCCCTGAAGGTTTGAATCTGACAGGACATGCTGGGAGTTGTAATTTTCAGGGGGAAGGTTAGCAATAGAATCTCAGTATGGCGTCAGTCCAGCTTGCCTGAAGCATGTCCCTCTCTCCTCAGCTGGGATCACACGCAGTGAAAGCTTGCCGCCACGTTCTGCAGACTGGAGGTGGGCCACGGGGTCCTCACTGTCTGCCCCATGCGTGAGAAGCAGGGAGCGGAGAAAGTACATGTCAGGAGGCCGGGGCCAGAGTCAACGGCACAGGATGTCCAGCAGGCTGGACAGGGACAAAAAACCGCCCTGCCATACAAACCCTAAAGCCCACATAATATAACACTCCCCATCCCGATCAGTGAATTTTACTATACTTTGTCATGCCCCTCACCACTATCTTAAAGTACTGTAGTTATTTGAAGAGTCACATGTGAATGGCGCCGCACTACGTATGATCGACAACAGCTCCATTACATGGTGCTCTTCAGAGCGCTGGTTCTCAGGATCGTGGTGTCCCAGCAGTTGGATCCCCAACGATTGGATCGATTTTTATTTGCCCTTAGGAATATAGAAAATTATAAACAAATAAATTGCCCACAACTCACGTTGCATCCAAACATTACATTAGGCTGGTTTCACATTTGCGTCTGTGTGCGCAGTGTTTGATCCGCATAGATCCGCATGCGTCATGCGTACATATATTTAACATGGTGTACGCAGGGACGTGCGTTTGCATGCATTTGCGTATGCATGCGTCATTTCACAGTGTTCGGCGAACGCAACATGTTGCATTTTTTGAGGCATCAAAAATCCGTCAAATATGCGCAGGCATGTGCATGAGTCCGTCAAAAAAACGTATTATTGTCTATGGGAATACATTGGTACGCAAGGACATGCGTACGTTATTCAAAATATATGTAGAAATCCCATAAGACACGCTCATTTTATATCGAACGCATGCGCATACACAATGCAAACGCATGCAAAAACGCACACAAAAGCATGCACATGTGTTTTTTCTGACATGCATGAGATGATGCGCATAAAAAACGCTGTGTAAACATGTGTTTTGCATGCGTTTGTGCATGCGGATGATACGCTGCTGACTCAAACGCTAATGTGAACCTAGCCTTACAAACAGACTTCAATGCACCAGAATGTAAGTAAATGTGATCGCTGGTTGCTGGTGCAAAAAATCAAAATGATTTGTTTTTTTTTCCACTTGTGTGCCGTGGTCCTGAAAACTTGCCGGATTCAATGCAGCCACTTTCCCTTACATTAGTAGTGCATTGTAGCTGCAGCATGTGATTATTGGTCGCATGCTTAATTATGGCCAAAGTTGACGAGTAGCCCCAGCAAAATATTACCTCTGTGCGGTATAATCGCTGTAATGCAATTCATATACAGCATCTTACTAAGGCCTCGCTCACAGCCGGAGAAATCAGAAAGACAAACTGACATGCTACGTTCTGGAAAGACCCGCCGCATGTCTGTCTCCGCAGGGAAGCCGCTGGCGTCTGTGGACGCATAATGGGCATGGGAATACTTGAATCCCATCCACTATGCTGTAACATTTGGAAGCTGCACAAGTACCCAGCATCCAACCAGCAGCGTTTATTGACCGTGTGTACATACCCTTAGAGGTTGTAGTATATGACAGAAGTTTAACGTTAGCAATTCTAAGTAAGTATATTGTACAGAGGTCAGGAACAGAAACTGAGAGCAAAGGGCTCTTGTGCAAGAATTGTGTACAGATCCTCACCTCTAAATAACATGTCATAAGAACAAGTTGTATACACATAAGCACCATACACACGACTCACAGATTACACAAGCACCATCCACACGTCACACAAGCACCAGGCACGTACAAGCACAAGCACCATGTACACATAGTAACTGTTAGGCGTCGGATTCCTGCAGCCGCACAACAGGAATCCAATGCCTCACGTGCTGCTCTGCAGCAAGCCATTCCTGAGGCTGTCCCTCTGCCGCTCCACTGAGCACGCTCACGAGACGCTCTCCCATTGGAGGTCGGGAGTCACGTGCTCAGGTCCTTCTCCAGATCTGATTTGTCCATCTCAGAAATCTGTAAGGTCCCGGCAGCGCACAGCTATAAAAGGCCCGCATGGCCGTTCGGCCATGCGCTAGTATAGACTTTTCAAGCTAATGTGTGAATGGTGACGGAGGTATGACTCTGGTGACTGACTCATTTGAAACCCCTTCCCTCTGATATTACGCATGTGGATAGGGAATTAGTGCAGCAGTAAGCGCCAGTCAGTGGCAAGCCTTAGGCCACTGTGCACACTGCACCTCTACTCTAGCATCCGACATTGCGCCTGCTTCCTAGCTTTGTCGACTAGCGGCCTTGCCCTACGCCGCGCTGCAGTTGCAGCCCTCCTTGGCATCCACAGTAGCGACGTCGCACTCACGGTAGGTCTAGACGGACGCAGCTCCTCTGCCTTGGGTCCTGCTCCTGTGACCAGATACAGTGTGTGCATTTCCCTGTGGTCTGTGACACTAACAGGCTCAGCGTTTTCATATGTTTTTGTTGCGGCGCCACTGTGTGTGAATAGAGCCCGCTTTGCGCACTCCGGGTGAAGTCTAACCCGTGCGCATTATACCGCCATATTGCTCGTCTGTCATTACCTAGCAGCGGTGTAACATCTCCTGCACGGTGGACCCCGAGCGGTGAATGCACTTTATTATTTAATTTTATTTAGTGTGTTCCGCCGTTCCTAATAGTAACGTAGTTATTAAGGTTGAAGGAAGACTTTAAGTCCATCTAGTTCAACCCATATCCTATCCTAACTTGCCCTAACACGTTGATCCAGAGGAAGGCAAAAAAACCAATGTGGCAATCAGTAAGCTTCATATTGGGGAAAAAAATTCCTTCCCGACTCCACATATGGCAATCAGACTAGTTGCTTGGATCAACGCAATATTAAGGAAACTAGTGTATATACCCTGTAATATTATACTTTTCAAGAAAGGCATCCAGTCCCTTCTTAAATTTTAGTAGGGAATCACTCATTACATCACATGGCAGACATATCACATAAGCACCATACACCCATGACTCACAAGTCACACAAGCACCAGGTACGCACATCACAGAAGTACCAGGCACGCACATCCCACAAGCAACATGCACGCATGACTCACAAGTCACACAAGCACCATGCACGCAAGTTGCAAAAGCACCAGGCACGCTCGTCCCACAAGCACCAGGCAGGCACATCACATAAGCATCATACACACGACTCACAAGTAGCACAAGCACCAGGCACGCTCGTCTCACAAGCACCAGGAACACACATCACATAAGCACCATACAAACATTACTCACAAGTCACACAAGCACAAGGTACGCTTGTCCCCCAAGCGCCAGGCACGCACGTCGCACAAGCACCCTTGTCCACCAATCACCATTCACACGACACACAAGCACCAGGCACGCACGTCCCCCAAGCATGCACATCAAACAAGCACCAGGCACGCACATCACATAAGCAACATACACACATTACTCACAAGTCACACAAGCGCCAGGCATGCACGTCGCACAAGCACCAGGCACGCTCACCCAAGCATCATCACCATGCACGCTCGTCCCGCAAGCACCATTCACACATGGCTCACACATCACACAATCACCAGGCACCCACATCGCATAGGCATCAGGCACGCTCATCCCACAGGCACCAGGCACGCTCGTCCAGCAGCTCACATGAAACAAGTGCAGTGTACACAAATATACAGTACAGAATATACACAGCACAAACACATTCTAAACATGACAGTAAAGCTACATTATTACTTGCCTCATCCGATTCTATCTCCATTTAACCAAGATGCCAAGATGCATCCCGCACTTAATAGTGGGCTTTAAAGGGTAAGCTCCACCCCCAAGTCAACAAATTTTAAAAAATGTATAACACTGCATCTTAAACTTTATGCCACACACGGGTCACTGTGCAGCTGCTCTGTGTCACGTCTCCGTCAGATTTGGGGCCTGCTGTTCCGGTCGCAGCCACTAGGAGGCGCCGGACCGCCACTTCGCCGTCAGACTCGGGGACGGCTGTTCCTGCCTCGGCCACTGGGAGGCGCCATGGTTCTATTATGTCGCCGTCAGACTCAGGGCCTATGGTCCCAGCTTTAGCCACTAGGAGGCGCCGGTCTGTCACGTCACCGTTGGATTCGGGGCCTGCTGTTCCGGTCACGGCCACTAGGAGGCACCGGACCGTCACTTCACCGGCAGACTCGGGGACGGCTGTTCCTGCCTCGGCCACTGGGAGGCGCCGTGGTTCGCCCGTGAGTTATGGTGGTGACAGAGAAGTAGCTCCTGCGCAGGCATCTGGTGGGCGCAGGCTCCGCCCCTCTGTCAGTCGTCAGGGGGTTACTGCATCACCATCTAGCCTGGTCCTGGGGGCGGCCCTAATGACATCACCAGTCCAGGAACCTGTGAGGGATGACCTGATCCCTCAAATACCTTGGGACTGGTCTTGCAAGCCGCTGGATATATTCTTGGTTCCCCTGTGTGCTACTTAGTGATTGATTTCTGTTTGACTCTGACCTCAGCCTGGATTTCTGACCCCTCTATTGCCTGACGATTTTGTACTTCTGCTACTCTCCTGGTTTGTGACCTTGTCCTGGATATTCTGACTCTGCTACTTCCTAACGATTCTGTACCTCTGCCGCCCTCCTGGTTTTTGACTCTGACCTTGGCCTGAATTTGACTCTGCTATTGCCTACCGTTTTTGTACTTCCCTCTGACGACCATCCTGCTCTGGCCGCTGCTCATATTCAGACAGCTACCTCCTGGGCTCTGTTGTAAATCCAGATCTCTGTATAGGGGTAAAGGGTATCAGTGTTTCTCGGGGTGTTGTCTGGCTGCAGCCCAGAACCGCAGACGGATGTTACATTATATCCGGCCATAAAATTAACTGCTTCTTGTGTATATACCCAACATATACAAAAGCAGTCTCCCTGAACTTTTTTTTTTCCTTCTTCTGACTGAGCTGATTTTTGGCCTGAACACCAGTTGCAGTGCACAGCCTGGAAGATCACTCTCATTTTTCTGCACAACTATGCGGCAGTCTGGAGTCTTCAGGGAGAGAGCTGCACCTCAGAGATCCATGCTCCTGGCACGTTGGCCTCTGGGCAACTACTCTGGCTATGGTTGCCCAGGGGCTCAGGTATTGCCCGCAGATGTGGC
Source organism: Dendrobates tinctorius (assembly GCF_039654945.1). NCBI lineage: Eukaryota > Metazoa > Chordata > Amphibia > Anura > Dendrobatidae > Dendrobates > Dendrobates tinctorius. The sequence continues at coordinate 16,790,725 of NW_027361694.1, forward strand.
TAAAGTTTTATTACCTATCTCAGCTTCATGTGGTCAGAAAACGCTGTGTTTAAACGCGTATGTGGATAGTGGCTCTGAAGGAAATTTTATGGATTCTTTGACTGCTAGGAATCTGGGTGTAACACTACTAAAACTTAATGCCCCTATTAAAACCACGGCTATTAATGGCACATCCATTATTCAGGAGCAGGAGGGGGTTAAGTTTGTTACTGCCAAGGTTGCTATGTCTGTGGGAGCCTTACACACTGAGCTTGTGTCATTTTTTGTGATGGACAATTTATCCTCTGCAGTTATTCTGGGAATGCCGTGGTTACACCAGCACAATCCTGTCATCGACTGGCACTTGGGTGACGTTGTACGCTGGAGCCCACAGTGTCAGGAAAATTGCATATCCCTAGCAGTAAACCAAGTTAAGATTAAAACCCCCCGCATACCGTTGGCTTTCAGAGATTTTGAGGATGTCTTTTCTATTGTAGAATCTGAAAAGCTACCCCCTCACAGGGAGTATGATTGCCCTATTGATCTGATTACGGATGCCCGTCTCCCTAAAGGAAGAATATTTAATCTCTCTGGCCCAGAGCGTCAGGCCATGAATGACTATATTGCAGACAGCTTAAGAAAAGGGTTTATCAGACCGTCCATTTCTCCAGTTGGGGCCGGGTTCTTCTTTGTGGAAAAGAAGGATGGTGGTCTGAGACCCTGCATTAATTATCGGGAGTTGAATGCAATCACTATAAAAAACCAGTATCCACTTCCACTCATCCCTGATCTTTTTAATCAGCTAACAGGAGCCCGTTGGTTTACTAAACTTGACCTCCGGGGGGCATATAATCTGGTCCGCATAAGAAAGGGAGATGAGTGGAAAACGGCCTTTAATGCACCCCTTGGCCATTTTGAGTACCTGGTAATGCCGTTCGGACTCAGTAACGCACCTGCCGTATTCCAGCACTTTGTTAATGATATTTTTAGAGACATTTGCGGGGTGTATGTCGTGGTGTATTTAGATGACATTCTGATTTACTCTGCTGACCCTGTGACACTCTCAACACGTCTGTTCTGTGCTACAGAGACTACGTGAACACTCCTTGTTTCCTAAACTGGAGAAATGTGTCTTTTTTGCTGAGGAGGATACATGGTTTCAGGTAAAGGCTTCCGCATGGATCCTGCCAAGGTCCAGCCTATTGAGGCTTGGGTGCAACCCAAATCGCTGAAAGCGCTTCAGCGATTTTTGGGGTTTGCTAATTATTACCGCAAGTTTATTAGAGGTTTCTCAGAGATTGCCAAGCCACTCACGGATCTGACCCGGAAAGGGGCGAACGTGGCCAATTGGAATCCTGAGGCAATTCAGGCGTTTTCTACGTTAAAAGAGTGCTTTGTGGCCAACCCGGTTTTGGTTCAGCCGGATCTGGACCGTCCATTTATTGTGGAGGTGGATGCCTCTGAAGTCGGAGTGGGAGCAGTGCTATCACAAGGCACTACATCTCTCACTCAGCTTCGTCCATGTGCGTTTTTTTCCCGCAAATTCTCTTCCACGGAGAAAAACTATGATATAGGGAATCGGGAACTATTGGCAATTAAATGGGCCTTCGAGGAATGGCGTCACTTCCTCGAGAGCGCCAAACACAAGATCACGGTAATTACCGATCATACGAACCTGACATACTTGGAATCAGCAAAAAGGTTAAATCCTAGACAAGCAAGGTGGGCATTGTTTTCCTCTAGGTTTAATTTTATAATCACCTTCCGCCCTGGTACAAAAAATGTGAGGGCCTATGCCCTCTCTCGCAGTTTTTGCCCCTCACAAGCTGAGGACTGTGAACCAGTTCCGATATTGGCCACTGGAATCATGTCCGCAGTGTCTTTGGACCTTCTGGAGGAGATCCGTAAATCCCCAGAACAAGCCCCTGACACTACGCCACCCAGCAAATTGTTCGTTCCACCTGCGTTTCGCCTACAAGTGCTTAGAGAATCACATGACTCTGTCTTGGCAGGCCATCCTGGTCTCAATAATACCGCCAGATTATTATTATTAGTTAAATGAGGCGGGGGGGCTCAGCGCTGGCGCTAGGTGGGCCTTCCTGTCTCATGGGCCCCATACCTGCTGTGTGGTGTGCCGCTATTAGTGGCACGCCACTGGCTGGGGGCCCCTGGGGGAGTGGGGGCTCTAGGCAGCTGTCTAGTCCGCCTGCCGCTAACGCCGACCCTGCTTGCTTGGTTAAATGTTGGTTTCTCTCCAGTTGCTATGTCACCCATTCTGCAAATCAATCTAAAAAGGTCGAAGTAGACATTAGAAAGGTGTACTGAATTTTTAAGAGTGACTTTTATGAGAAAAAAAGTCACAACTACCCAAAATTGCAGACAAGGCTGTGGAGTTTGTATAAAATGAACCGACTCCGAGAATATATAATAAATTGGGTACAGTAGTACGATGTACTGTAAATGTTTTCATAATCATTTGGAAAAGCTATGAAACATCCTATAAATGTTTGTTCTGTTCCTGATCTCGACTTTTAGGCGAGATGAATCTGTGCTGCTCTTTATGTACATGCTGAGTAGTGAGGCAGTGCTGTGGAGTCGGAAGTCAGGGAAATTAAGGAGTCGAAGGTTTGGCTTACCGACTCCACAGCCCTGGTTTCACTCTGACGACTAGGGCTAAAGTACAGGCTCTTCAAGTTCTTGCAGAATGAGGTAAGTGCAGCTAATGCAACTTTTTATTTTTCGTCATCCAGTTTTTGGTGTATGGTAACAAAATATATTTCTCAGATTTTGGTAACTACGCTGTGGGTAACGAGAGGCCTTTTACGTTGGCATTAGTTGTAATCGTCAGCAATGAAACATATCACTTTTACTTTGTTCAGCAGAAATGAGGACACTCTTGAAGCCATTTCGGTTGGGACCTTGCCTTTCACATCACTTGTACAATAGTAAAGCTACTGTTTTAACATCAGAACAGTTGCTGTAATCTGACACGTTTTTACTGATGAACTTCTTGAGCAGATTGTGTCACACACTCACCCATCCCATTTGAAAAAACAATCTGAACACAAGATGACTGCAACATTGGGGACATGGCTTAACAAGATTCCCCCATACATCTCAGCTTCTGTCTGTAATTGGTCACCGACTGGCAATCTGTTCTCATTGTCTATTGGCGTTTCTTCTTCTTGAGACACCATGTACTTTATTTTACGTCCAGCAATGCAGATAGCACAGTACCTGGTTCTGAAAAGCCAACAATACTGACACACTTCATTCCTGTTCTTTAAACCTTTACAGGTATCAGTATAAGTATTACTAGCTTGGCCCGTGCAAAATTTTCGCACGTTGGTCGTCGTTGTCGCAGGCAATTTCAGCAAGAGCAAGCTGGTCAAATGTAAATGTGTTTCATGAGATGATGAACACAGACAGGTATTTATATATGTAGATTGGTAATACAATAAATTTTTTTGATAAGTAGAGGCCAAAAAATGTTTTCTGGTTGAGGTGCCACCTGTAGGTCATTGTGTCTTTCTGCAGGTTTATGAAAATGAATATTAATACAGTTTAAACAAAGTCATGAATGTGTGGTTTGTTTGGCTGTTTTCTTGCTGAAGGGAGCAAGTTTACCTTTCAAATGTGTGTGTGTGTAGGGCAAAGTAATCAGCGAAAAAGCAGTGCATGTTTACAAATGTGTTGGTAGTGTGCTTTGGGGTACTGTGGTGCCACCTACAGGTCATTTTTCCTTACTGCAGGCTTATGAAAATTAATGTTTAAACTGTATTTTGTGATCAAATCATGGATGTGTGGCTTGTTTGGTTATTTTTTGGCTGAAGGGGGCAAGTTTACCTTTCAAAGGGTGCATCATTTGTGTGTGTGTGGGTTCAGTATGAACGGGGATACAAAGGAATCACCGAAAAACAGTATTTAGAAATAATAGAATAGATAGGAACCTGTCACCTCCATAAACAATATTTGCCTGCAGAAATAGAGGCAATCTGCAGGTGCAGAGCATTTAAATCACATACATGAGGCTTTCTGGAAGTGCAGGTACAGTGAGAAAAAAAGTTATATTCTTCTTGCAGTCACTCGCTTCCCGTCATCTGGCAGTAAAATGAGCTGTTATAATCACTGATGGTTGCCAACGTGCTGTCGAGTGATTAGAGCGCACTCATGGTACAGCCTCAAACACCGGAAGAGAGCAGCTGCAAGGGGAATATAACTTCTTTCTCCCCATAGCTGCATTTTTAAAGGGAATCTGAAACCCCTTTTTTCGAATATGAGCTGCCGGCACCGCCATCAGGGGCTTATCTACAGCATTCTGTAATGCTGTAGATAAGCCCCCGATGTAACCTGAAAGATAAGAAAAAAAGAGTTAGATTATACTCACCAGGGAGGGGGCGGTCCGGTCCGATGGGTGTCGCGGTCCAGTGCCTCCCATCTTCATACGATGCCGTCCTCTTCTTTCCTGTCGTGGCTCCGGCGCACTGCTCTACCCTGTTGAGGGCAGAGCAGAGTCCTGCAGTGTGCAGGCGCTGGGAGAGGTCCGGCGCCTGTGCACTGCAGGACTCTGCTCTGCCCACAACAGGGCAGAGTAGTGCGCCTACGCCGAAGCCACGACAGGAAAAAGAGGATGGCATCGTATGAAGGTGGGAGGCGCTGGACCGGATCGCGACACCCATCGGACCGGACCGCCCTCCCGGTGAGTATAATCTAACTTTTTTTTCTTATCTTTCAGGTTACATCGGGAGCTTATCTACAGCATTACAGAATGCTGTAGATAAGCCCCTGATGTCGATGCCGGCAGCTCATATTCGAAAAAAGAGGTGACAGATTTCCTTTAATAAGCCTGCCAGACTTGACTTAAAAGGCAGTGGAGCCAATTCACTAAAATGGTGTTGAAAAAGCCAAGCTTAATGAATATGCATGGTGGGGTGAATGACACTTAATAAATTTGGCGCATCTCATCAGTGATGTATGTCACCAGAAATGCTACTGCAGTTAGAGACTAAAGTAACATTTCTGGTGCAAGTGACGTCACTAAAGTGGCATACCTTAAATGAATTTGACCAAAAATAAAAACAAAATTATGGTTTAACTTTTCGAATTAGCAAAATGTTTTATGCAAAAGAACATTAAAAAAAAGGCATAAACACTTTAATAGCCCTTTATATTTGCAGGTAAGTAACATTTTTGTAGGCGATCGTGACCACTAATATTGTAAGATGAAGTCTATAATAAGCAAAAACACTGTTGCCAGCATATTATGCAAGGTTCCAAAATTGTCAGTTGCTGCATGCAACACATGCTGGATTTTTTTTCTAAAGACAAATAATATAGTCAATTTCTTTATTTAGCGGATCTTGGTAAAAAAAGAAAAATAGATTGTAATGTGTACGGTGGCTAGTTGATATGGAACCCATTATTAGGATTCTCATTGTTTTTGTGGTCAAAGACCATTTTACTTTGGCATTTTCTCAGCCTATGGCTGAGTTCTGGGATGATTTAGCGAATCCTGCTTTGAGCAGGGGGTTGGACCAGATGGCCCAGGAGGTCCCTTCCAACTCTACGATTCTATGAAATAAGGGTGTGTTTACACCAGTCGATGGTGGCCGTTTAACAGCCTGTTTGGACAAGCCAACAGTCCATTTCGCACAAGATGATCAACAATAGATCGGTTTGTGCGCACAGACTAATTGTTTTCAGCAGCACTTCGCACAGTGATTTTTAACAAAGTTAAAACATCTTTTCATCTAATGAATGAGTTGCTTGTTCATCGGGCTATTGGCAGCCTGTTTACACTGGACGATTATTGGGAACGCTGTACCATGTAGGGTATTGTAGTACTCTCAGTAAGTAGGCTTGAGCTAGAATACCACAAAACAGCTCCTAGAGAGAGCAGAAAGTAAAATGGTCCTCACAATAAAATCCTCCAGTCATGATCTAAGTGTATGGGCACACTAACCTTTTCAGGTGGATTCAACCTGGAACCCTCCTCAAAAAGCAAAAAAAACTGCCACAAAAACTGAACATTAATAAACAGCAATATAACATTGCTGTGCACGTGCTCTTTCTTTTGTTACTTTGTTTAAAGGGAACCTGTCACCCCTTTTTTGAGATATCATATGATATCATTCAATTGTGTGTCACACAAGGATTCTCTTAGTACTTTTGCCTCCCCCTGACCCTGCACCTTTCATGCATAAATACCTTTTTTATATCAGTTCAGATGTATGTAAACTGCCACGGTCCGGTCCGATGGGCGGGGCTTATTCAACTGCTCCCCCCCGTCTTGCTCTACACAAGAAGAAAAGCGTAGAGCAAGACAGGGAGGGGGGAGCAGGTGAATAAGCCCCACCCAGCGGACCGGACAGCTGCAGTTTACATACATCTGAACCGATATAAAAAAGGTATTTATGCATAAAAGGGGCGGGGTCATGAGGAAGCAAAAGTACTAAGAGAATCCTTATGTGACACACAATTGAATGATATCATTATATGATATCTCAAAAAAGGGGTGACAGATTCCCTTTAAGTACTTTAGGTTTCAGAAACTGTAAAATGGTTGAAATTAGTAACATTCATTCTTTGGGCATCTTCCAAACAAAACTCTTTATAGTTGAAAAGTATAGGGGAAAAAAAGAAGCTGGTGATGAAGCTGCTGCAAAAAATGATGGCAAAACAGCCAGCGAAACAATGTGAGGAGAAGCTTGCTGGCATAGGAAAACCTTAGCGGCTCCAGTGGAGTCCTAAAGGCGTTGTATCCACATAGGGTTAAACCTTAAGAGTTTTCCCACTTTACATATAAAAAAACCCCCAAACATTGCCTATCATCTAAATTAAGAAAAGCAGATAGAACTCACACCTTAGGGTCCAGCGCTGGTTCCAGTCAGGGCTGTGGAATCGGAGCCCATTTTTGTGGCGTCGGAGTAAGAGTTGGTATAAAATGAACAGACTCCTAAAATATATAATAAATTGGGTACAGTAGTTCAATGCAGTTTGTGAGGAATATTTTTTTCATAAGAATTTGGGAAAGTTATGAAATGTCCAATAAATGTCTGTCCTATTCCTGATCTAAGATCAAGACTTTTAGCTGAGATGAATCTGTGCTGCAGTTTATGTTTATGATAAGTAGTGAACCTCCTCTCCTCTACAGATAAGGGGAAAAAATAAACACACAGGGAAGGAATGCCTGCATTTATCTCAGAACTTCTGGAGTGAACAGGAAAGCCGGATTAAGGTAAGTACTTATTAAAGGATGTCTAAACTTTCAATAAACTATGCATCAATAGTCCAGTATATATTGTCTATGTTTGCTTGAGAAATTAGCTACTCTGATTACTTATATACACTATACATAGAATATAAGGGGAAAACTGTTTTCTAACATCTCAAATTCGGAAATATTGTAACAGGATTGATGAGGACATATATATTTTTTGTGTGTGTGTTTTGGAATATTATTCAGCACTAACATGCTCCCTAACTCCTCCCCTCTTGCTAGACTGTGAAGAAATATGATGTGAAGCATTTAGTGAGCTGTAGACTGAGACAAGCCTGACATTGAAAGTTGAGTATAGCTATCTAACAACATATTTTACAAACTTTATACTTATCTGTCCAATTTATTTATGCAAAGATTGTTTTATTACACAGTACATGATTCCCTATTCTTGCAAGAATTTCAATATACCTTATTTTTTTACAGGACAAAATTATTTTGAGAGCGAATTTACATAATTACAAAATGTCTAAGAAGCATCTTATGAAGTCAGCTGTATTTGAGCATTTCACAGTGACTCAAGGTAAAAAACAGTGTGTAAATAACCCAGATGAAAACAAATGCTGTGATGCAAAATCAGTGCATACTCAGGCAGTGATAAAAATGCTCTTTCAAGAGCTTCCAATCTAAAAAGACATTTACAACGCTGCCACCCAGAAGTTTACAAAGCTGTGATTGAAAAATATCACAGCAGCACCAAGAAACCAGAGCCCAGCACTTCCCGCCAGGCAAAGGAGAAAAGAATGTCTCAAACATCAGTTACGAGATATTTTGCAAGTGACAAATTTACTGTAACAATGACAGCCGATGTGTTTAAAAGACTGGTCATCGAGCTTGTTGTAAAGGACAGTGTACCATTATCATTATTTGCATGACCAGCTTTGATAGCTCTTAATGGAGAAATGGCCCGCAAACTTGGTGTTTCTCTGAAAAGAGAAAAGTATTAGAAAATTAGTGATTGAAGAAGCCCTTAACCAACAGGAAGATCTTTAAAAGGCTTTCAAGAGACACTTTGTGTTTCTTAACATGGATGCCTGCACAGTACACACCTCACAGAGTGGACTATTTTGCTACTAAGACGCTCGAAGTATAAAGATACTAAAGCTCATCATAGCAGCCAGTTTCTCCAGACCTTTAGTGGAAAAAGTTCTGCAAGATTACAAACTCACAAAAAAGGTTCTTGCTATTGTAACTGATAATGCTTCAAACATGATAAGTACAATTAAACTGATGAATGAGAATAATGAAGGTGAACAGCAGCTAGAAGAACATTTCACATTCAGTATGTTGGACATGGAAGGCCACAGTTCTGTTCCCATAAAGGAGGAACAGACAGATATTACTACAGAAGAACAGCAAAATGGTTCTTTACAATTAGATGATCTTGTTGAAGCGGCTTCACACCTCTTTCCTATTCATCAAATGCGCTGTGCTGTGCACTAGATGCAGCTGGCAATAAGAGATAGTCTGCAAGAGGGACATGCTGGAGCTGTGATTAGCAAAGTGAGGAAATTGGCTATTGCTGCCAGAACCCCTAAAATTGATTCCATCTTGAAGAGACGTGCTGGAAAAGGGGCAGTTGTGGTCCAAGCCACTTGGTGGGGCAGCACCTATTTAATGATTGAGCGATTGCTTGAGCTGAAACCCTTCCTTGTAGATATGGCCAACCCTCAGGTAACACTACATGAAGGTCAATGGACAGAGGTGGCTGAATTGAAGAAATTGCTTCATCACCCATTTACAGTGCCTAAAAAGTTACAAGCTGAGGTTTTAACTCCTGGCATTTTTATAAAGGCATGGAAGAACTTGCTATTTTGCCTGTTCCATCTATGAAGGAGGATCTGATGGAGGCGAAACTATTTCTCAGAACAAATTCATAGATTGCACAAATTATTCAGTACGTTTTTGTTAAACTATTTTTTCCACTTACTGTGTAGTGTACAATAAATTTTAAATATGCAAGTTTTTTTGTTCTAAAGTTGTATCATAATAATGATTAAGCCTGATGCTACTGTTTTACTACAGTAAATTTATCACTTAAACATGAGCCATGTATGTATGAGGGAGTCGAGGTCAGAGTTGGAGTGAGTGTCATGGAAAATGAGGATTCCGAGTCGGAGGTTTGGCTTACCGACTCCACAGCCCTGGTTCCAATCTAAGTGTTTTGGTTGCAGCAGTGATGTGAACTGATGACATGATGTCACCTCTGCAGCCAAACCACCCAGTGTGAAGCAGCAGTGAAGATCTGGCACTGGGCCTGGGGGGTAAGTCCTATCTTACATTATAAGCAACGTTTGGGGGGGGGGGGTCCGCATTGGTAAAAATGGGAAAACCCTTTTACGTAACGACAGCAATAAAGCTATTAGCCGAAGAGTTAGGAAATCTTCAATCTGTAGGTTGATTTGACAGTTATTTTTGGTTTTGTTTGTGTTTTTTTTTAACCAAAAAGCCAGAAGTGGGTAGAAACTGAACAAATGACATACTTACTATTAGAAATACTTTTACTTCTGACTTTGGCTCAAAAATTCATCAAACTTCATTAGTGATTAAAATAAATAAAGATCAATTCTTTTTTGCTTCTTTCGCTGTGTCATACATATTCGGCAATCCTGGGCTCCTGATGGCAAAATATACACTCCAAAAGCTTTTATTACTTAGCAATAACATATTAGGAGTTATTTTTAGGTTTGTCAAACTTTCAAAATAAAAAAATATTGTTAAATGGAACCAAAACCAAACCTAAGTTAAATATAGTTTATTTCTTGCCAGTTGTTGAAAAATGTGTGCTGCAAAAACCAGTAACATCTGCCCTTCCAATGGTTTTCATGGAAAGCATTTCAAATCACTTGCAAACAGATTTCCCAAATAAAAGGACAGGCAAACTATGATATTTATAAATGCAAAACTGCATTTCAAGGTGCGCGGCAATCAGAAAGAAAGACTGTTTCCAATACCTGTAAAACAAAAAACAAAAAAACAAGACCTGCAAGAAGTCAAGTTCTTTCAACCACAACGTATGTAGTGATTTAAAAGGACTATTTATGGGGGGAGGGCGGCCGATCAATCACATGTGCAAAATACAATATTTTACTGTAATTTTTTTTTTTTACTTGGAACAAAAATACAATAACTCTAGCTTGATAACAGCATTCCATTCATTTTACTCCACAAAAGTAAAGGGTTAAATTATGGATTTAGTTGGAAGCTGCTGAGGCAGAGCAGGAATATGAAATATGGAAGAAAACAAATCTTGAACAGAAAAGTAATATAACACATCTAAGTGTGCTAAAATTTAATACACCCCAAAGTCCTTATTGAAAAGCAGCTAATTAGAAAAAAAATTAGAGAAAAAAAAAGACTATTTTCCGCGTAAGTAACGTAACACATTCTATTCTGAGCCACAAGAAAGCACTTCTCTGGGATAGTTTGGTGTACACATTTTACACTGTGGAGCAAATACAATGAACCTCAGCCCAAATACAAGAATTGTAAACCAGCATACAAATGTACGGCACATTCACACCGCTTCTCACTCACACAGAAGAAATGAAAACTATTCTACGGAATATTAGAAGATGCTAGGTTATCAGCACACGAAGGGTGAGATTTTTCCACGACCGTATGCAGTATTGATTTTCTTCTCTCAAAAATTGTAAATCCATTGAAATTTCGTTTCAAACAAGATTAAGCAGGTAAATTTGCATTTGTGTGCAGCTGCCCATGCAAATAATAAATACTTCAGTCCAATCCAAATGAAACGTCGGAACTTGTGCACCTCGTCACATCAACATTCACTTCACAAGTCTGTCAGCATCAAGTTAGAAAAAAAAATCCATATATTCACCTTCAGTCAAACTGACAAGCTAAATAGAAACAAGCCCATAACATAGTGAGACCCATGTCAGAAGTAGCGAGGTCCATAATCATTGGGAAGCATACCGAAAGGAAAACCTTGCTCCCTCAACTGGATGCAACATGGCTTAATTCCAAAAACAAGACTCCCCAACGTCCCAAGTCTTCATCTTCTGTATCCAGCCGCTTCCTCATCCACTTGTTAGACTGGGTAATTCAGAGTGGTTGGGATCAGACACACAGCGGGACAACAGTCAGCGCTGTAAATGTAAGTGCCCCCTGCCGTCCAGTTCAGGAAGTATGCCTGCAGTGGCAGAGGTTGCCGCTTCTTGAAGGATCTAGCTTTGATCTTGTGGGAACAGTCTCTAATCTAGGGTTGGTTTGTGTTTTTTTTTTTTTAATGTGGCAGATCATGTTTGCTGTGCCAGCTGTAGAAATGAACGCCACAAATTATTTTATAGAGTAAAATTCAGTAATTGTCAAAAATTACCGATTAAGAAGGGTTATTGAAATAGGAACCATGTTCTAGATGCAGTCCTCTTGCAACGCTTTTCTTTGGGTAAACACATGGAAAAAAAATTTAAAACTTTTTTAAACCTTTGCAGCTAAAATAGTCATGTCTACCTAAATTACATAAAACTGCTATTGTATATTGCACGCAGAACAGCAAGGGTCATCCTTATCGGGCTGGGCCGCATAGTTCATTTGCCTTACGATTTCTGCAAAGAGCTCATCCACCATCGTTTTACTTTTCGCTGACGTTTCCATGAAAGGACATCCCCAGTCTTCAGCCAAAGCACGGCCTTCGTTGGAGGATACCTCACGCTCACTTTCTAGGTCAACTTTATTGCCAACCAAGATTACTGGCACCTTCTCATATCTGTAGGGAAAGAAAAAAACAAATTACATCTATGCTCAACACAGAATACGATTATAGCACGCATGCTACAAACCAGGTATAACACTTCACTAGCTGCCTGAACACCATGTAATGAGCATATCCCCAAGAATGATACAATAATGATGGCAGAACCAGTCTGATAAAGGGGTAAAGCTGTTTATGCAAAAAATACTTTTTGTCTCCATTCAGTTATTGTACAATCTTTTCTCACTTCTTCCAGGTTCGATGTCCTATTGTAGCTTGGTTTCACTAACTGATTTTTCGTATTTAGGATGCAGTCAGACGGACGATTAATACAGACGATAATCACATCGATGTGCATGGACTTATCCTGACCTGATCGGAACAGAATCATGTAATTCTATACAACTGTCAAGCTCAGGTCAGAAGAGAGGTCAGTGCCCTTAATCTTAAATGAAGAAAATATAAAATATTATATATACACATACATACCTCAAAAAATAAAGGCAACACTTAAACAACAGAATATAACTCCAAGTAAATCAAACTTCTGTGAAATCAAACTGTCCACTTAGGAAGCAACACTGATTGACAATCAATTTCACATGCTGTTGTGTAAATGGAATAAACAGATGGAAATTATTGGCAATTATCAAGACACCCTCAATAAAGGAGTGGTTCTGCAGGTGGGGACCACAGACCACATCTCAGTACCAATGCTTTCTGGTCACTTTTGAATGTTGATTGTGCTTTCACACTCATGGTAGCATGAGACAGACTCCACAACCCACGCACTGCCCCCCGAGAAAGCCACAGCGAAACGCCCGTCAGGGCACCTGCGCTTTGGTCACGCATCTATCATGGGTAAGCTCTGCATAGGGTGGTTTTAGTGACTATTTATATGCTAATCTTGCACCTCTCTGCATTGTTTACATGGGCATACTTCATGTTGAAATGTCATTGCTATTTAAAAGGTTGCACTATGCACTTTAATTATTATCCTTTTTTTACTTTATTGTAAATAGACAATTGACATGTCCATTCTGATGGTGCTAACCATTGCTTGTATGGTTATATAGCTGCCCGCCTGTTCTTGAGTACATCTTATATTTTACTATTGTGGATTGTTATTGGTATTTATGTAATTTTCAATAAAGACATTGATTTTTTTTACTTATATCTATCTTTAGTTATTTTGATAAAAGTGTTACTGATATTTGGACTTAAAAAAGGCTCTCTGAAAGTCTGTTCATGTATTCTAACCCACACAAGTGCCTCAGGTAGTGCAGCTCATCCAGGATGGCACATCAATGCGAGCTGTGGCAAGAAGGGTTGCTGTGTCTGTCAGCGTAGTGTCCAGAGGCTGGAGGCGCTACCAGGAAACAGGCCAGTACACCAGGAGACATGGAGGGGCCGTAGGAGGGCAACAACCCAGCAGCAGGACCGCTACCTCCGCCTTTGTGCAAGGAACAGGAGCACTGCCAGAGCCCTGCAAAATGACTTCTAGCAGGCCACAAATGTGCATGTGTCTGCACAAACGGTTAGAAACTGACTCCATGAGGATGGTCTGAGGGCCCGACATCCACAGATGGGGGTTGTGCTCACAGCCCAACACCGTGCAGGATGCTTGGCATCTGTCACAGAACACCAGGATTGGCAAATTCGCCACTGGCGCCCTGTGCTCTTTACAGATGAAAGCAGGTTCACACTGAGCACAGCCCTCCATGTGCACGCCAGAGGTAGTCTGACTGCCATTAGGTACCGAGATGAGATCCTCAGCCTACTTGTGACCATATGCTGGTGCGGTTGGCCCTTCCTCCTAATGCAGGACAATGCCAGACCTCATGTGGCTGGAGTGTGTCAGCAGTTCCTGCAAGATGACGGCAATTAAGCTATTGACTGGCCCGCCCGTTCCCCAGACCTGAATCCGATTTGAGCACATCTGGGACATCATGTCTCGCTCCATCCACCGTCACATTGCACCACAGACTGTCCAGGAGTTGGCGGATGCTTTAGTCCAGGTCTGGGAGGAGATCCCTCAGGAGGCCATCCGCCGTCTCGACAGGAGCACGCCCAGGCGTACAGTAGGGAGGTTATACAGGCACGTGGAGGACACACACAACACTGAGCATCTTTTTCTTGTCATGAGGCATTTCCACTGAAGTTGGATCAGCCTGTAAGTTGAAGTTCCGCTTTGATTTTGAGTATCATTCCAAATCCAGACCTTCATGGGATATTAATTTTGATTTACATTGATAATTATGTTTTATTGTTCAGAACACATTCCACTATGCAATGAATAAAATTTTGCAACTGGAATATTTCATTCAGAGATATCCAAGATGTGGTATTTTAGTGTTCCCTTTATTTTTTTGAGCAGTGTCTATAATATTACTTTATTTTCCCTATGAGCCCTTTTTTATAATAGTACAACCATATAAATATCAGTGTGTCAGGGACAGAGTAAAAGTAATGCGTTACGAGCTATTTTATAATAATGTGTATTATCTATAATATAAACGCTGGATGCACCCTGTCCGAAGCTAGTACAGGCTGCACCTGCGCAGTGTGGCCAGAGTCAGAAGAATCTATTCAGCATCAATACACCAGTGGCACAGTACCTCAAGGAGAAAGTAAGGACAGGGCTGGAGGAGTGTAGCGTAAGAGTCAGCGCTTGCACATAGCATGATCTCCGGAGCTATTTTATTGAAGACAATTTCGCACAGTGTCTTCAACAAAATGGCACTGGATATCGCATACACATATGGCGCTACCCGGCGTCATTTTATTTAACGCAGACAACACGCTGCAGGGGAGTAGGGGGAGAAGGTGAGTAGGTATGTGCATGTACAGTTGAAACTAGACGTTTACATACACTATATAAAAAGACACATATGAATGTTTTTCTTAATATCTGACATGAAAACAGAATAACCCTTTCACGTTTTAGGTCAATTAGGATTACCATAATTATATTTGTCAAATTGCCAGAATAATGAGAATGCAGTAATAAAAATGCCTTACAACAAAGTCAAAAGTTTACATACATTAAGATTACTATGCCTTAAATCAATTGTGGACTGCCCATGTGATGATGTCATGGCCTGCCCGTTCCCAGACCTGAATCCAATCAAGCACATCTGGGACATCAGGTCTCGTTCCATCCACGAAGTGGAGAAATTTCACTGCACACTCAGAGTTCAATGCAAGTTTTTTTTAAACTATTTCTTAAATCAAGTGCAGGCAGCAGAGAAAAAAATGAGCATAAAGTGAAAGTGATAAAAGCGATGTAACGTTTCGACCCAACATAACCAGAGCGACTATGTGAACAAGGCCCGGGTACGGTGGAAACGTTCGATCGCTTTTATCACTTTCACTTTACACTCATTTTTGTCTGCTACCTGCACTTGATTTAAGAATAACAAAAAAACAAAAAACCTTGCATTGAACCGTTTGAGTGTGCGGTGATATTTCTCCACTTGATGCCCCAGGGATTCACGACTCCCTTCCACCTCGCCTCATCTGCTGGGTGCACGACAATTTTAGTTTTCTTGTTTCATCCACCCAAAGACTGTCCAGGAGTTGACTTATGATTTAATCCATGTTTGAGAGGAGATCCCTCAGGAGAACATCCACCGCCTCATCAGGACCATACCCAGGTGTTGTATGGAGGTCGTATAGGCACGTGTAGGCCACACACACTACGGAGCATAATTTCCTTGCTTGGGGCATTTCCACTGAATTTGGATCAGCCTGTAATTTTATTTTTCACTCTGATTTTGAGAATCATTCCAAATCTAGAACTCCATGGGATTTTTTGATTCACATTGATCATTTTTATGTTTTATTTTTCTAAACGCATTCTACTATGTACCGAAGATTTGTAACGTGAATATTTTATGCAGTGATATCTAGGATGTGGTATTTTAGTGTTCCCTTTATTTTTTTGGAGCAGTGTAGTTTGTTTCATCACCAACATTGTCCTCCAAACACTTTTACTAGTATATATATATATATATATATATATATGAGAGATATATTAACAACCTACTGTCCATATGGAAAGGCGCTGATACTTCATATAGAACGACCATATCATTCTATATGGCCATGGAATAGATTGGAATCACTGAACAAATAGATCTCTTCCTAGACCGCCATTACAAATATTCCAGTAGGAGAGTGAATACAAACCAAATATAACTGTTCACAAAATAATAATTTTTTTTTGCAGAACCTTAAAAAAAAAAAATTCTTAAGATATCCAGATTGACAAATAAAAAAGTTAACTTTCTCAACCCAATATAGTCCGTAGTATCATGATTTTGTCGTTATAGGCAAAAAATGCCTACAAATATTAAATTACGAAAAAGTGGAAAAAAGATCCAGCTTCACAAAAAGTCCACGTTATTGTATAAAATATAGTCCAGAAACAGTAAAATTTACACGAATAACAAATAGGCAAAGCGTTTCAAACAAAAACCCTGTTTTTTTCAGAGCTGCTTCCCATTTGTGTTACCACACTTTTTATCCATTACCCCCAATAAGATCAAATACAAATCACATGGTGCTGGAAAAGAGAAAAAAAAATGGGGGGGGGGGGGGGGGGGGAAAGGAGGGTGGAAGGGAAGACAAAATGTAAAGGAAAAAAATAAAAACTGCACAAAAGAGTAAATAAAACAGAAAATTATGATAATGCAAACCTAAATATAAACATATAAACACATCAAAAAATTAATACATATGATAAACAATAATGAAACATAATTTATTTTCTGGCATTTAGTCCGTCGGGAAAACATGCATTCAAGTAAAAAATCCAGTACGCTTCACGTGTCATAAGGCTTTTTTTATGTCGCCACCTCTCATATTGCGCATCAATCTTTCAATACCAGTAACTTGAAAAAATTCAGTGCTTCTTTGATGCTGAGAAATAAAGTGTTTGGATGCAGAAGAAATGGATCGATTTGTACTAGAAGGAGACATAATATCGGTTATATGCCCAGATATACGAATTTTGAGCATGCGAGACGTACAACCCACATATTTTAAATTGCACTTCAAACGTGATTAAGTAAATTGCATTTTTGCTGTTGCAATTAATATATTGCTTTATTTTATGTTCTTCCACATTTGCACTATCATAGAAAAACTGTGTAATATTTGAATGTGCACATGTCCTACATTTGCTTGTGCCGCAATGGTAAAAACCACAATAGTGTAACCAAGTTTGTACTCCAGCCTTGGAACCAAAAAAACTCGGAGACAGCGTATCAGACAGGGTGTTAGCTTTTTTTGCTACCACTCGACACCCATTAGACAAAATATTAGATATAATGTCGTCCTCAAACAAAATTGGTAAATGTTTTAAAATGAGAGATTTAATAGTGACAAACTGGGGACTATATTGAATAGAGCAAACAATTTTGTTATGAGTGTTGTTATCATTAATGTGTTTTTGGTGCTAGCATATCGTGCCGTTTCTTTTTGTGCACTATTTTTTTTAGCTCTTTCTAAACACCAATTAGAATAGCCTCTTTTCCTAAGCTTATCACAGCACAAATTGATCCCCTCCTTCAAGACATTCACATCATTGCAATTTCTAGTGATTCTAGTAAGCTCACCCACAGGTACAGATTTGACAGTGTGACCAGCATGGCTGCTAGAAACAGGCAATATGCTATTGCCAGAGAGTGGTTTGCAAAATCAACACCCTTTAATGTCAGATCCAAAATGAGATTACATGCGGATCAGTCACAAACGTAAATTTTAAATTGAAATCATTGCAATTGAAATAATCAACCAATTTTGGTATGGCAGATACATCACCACTCCAAATGAGGAGTGTATCATCGACGTATCTGCCATACCAAAAAATATTAGACAAAAATGGATTAGTAACATAAAAAACGCATTATGACACGTGAAGCGAACAGGATTTTTTACTTGAATACATGTTTTCATGATGGACTAAATGCCAGAAAAGATAATTTTCTGTTTTATTTGCTCTTTTGTGCATTTTGTTTTCCTTTACATTCTGTCTTCCCTTCCACCCTCACTTTTTTTTCCCTTCCTCCCTTTTTTTTTTTTTCTCTTTTCCAACACCATTTGATTTGTATTTGATCTTATTGGGGGTAACGGATATAAAGTGTGGTAACACAAATGGGAAGCAGCTCTGAAAAAGAACAAGGTTTTTGTTCGAAACGCGTAGCCTATTTGTTACTCATGTAAATTTTACTGTTTCTGGACTATATTTTATACAATAAATTGGACTTTTTGTGAAGCTGGACCTTTTTTCCACTTTGTTCTGACTACTACGTGATGACTGCACGTGGTCCGTGCTTCCCACAACACATGCCGACAGGTGAGCTGGCTATCTTTTTCCCTTTATATTAAATTACGATGCAAGACTTTTTGATATTAGTAATAGCAAGATTAGATTTATAGCCAAAAAGGCACCTACATTAGACTCACTTTTGTCAACAATCCTTTTTATTAAAGATAAAAAAACAAACTAAAACAAACATTTCCTTGAAACTCCTTAATAAATGCAGCCATTCACAATGCGTTTCTTCCAAAGTGTACTAGTTTCTTCTATAAAACAGGTCAACGTTTTTCTTTAACCCCTTTCCGACATCGGGCGTACATTTACACCGATGTCGGACTCCCTCCCTTTGATGTGGGCTCCGGCGGCATCTTTCCCGAGACATGTCAGCTGTTTTGAACAGCTGACATGTGCTGACATGTACCCGCGGCTATTAACTAGTTACATGCCGCTGTCAAACACTGACATTATTATAAAATAGCCATTCACTGTGTGTCGGCATGACAACCCGATGTCTCCTGGAGACCTCTATGGTTATCACTGCCGGCTTGCTGTGAGTGCCACCCAGTGGTCGGCGCTCATAGCAAGTCAGTAATTCAGCTACATAGAGGCGAACTGATTATCGCCTGTATGTAGCCGAGCCAATCGAGTCGTGGCAGCTTCTAGTCTCCCATGGAGACTATTGAAGCATGCCTAAAGTAAAAAGAAAATGTTTAAAAAATTTTAAAAAACAGCAATAAAAGTTCAAATCACCCCCCTTTCGCCCCATTCAAAATAAAATAAAAAAAATCAAACATACACATATTTGATATTGCGTTCAGAATCAATCGCCTGATCTATCAATAAAAAAAATGATTAACCTGATCACTAAACGGTGTAGCGAGAAAAAAATCAAAACGCCAGAATTACGTTTTTTTTGGTCACCGCGACATTGCATTAACCCCTTCCTTACCGATGACGGAATAGTACGTCATCGGTAAGAATCCCCGCTTTGAGGTGGGCTCCGGCGGTGAGCCCACCTCAAAGCCGCAACATGTCAGCTGTTATGAACAGCTGACATGTGCCCTCAAGAGGCGTGAGTGGAATCGCCGTCCACCCACGCCTATTAACTAGTTAAATCCCGCTGTCAAAGCTGACAGTGGGCATTTACATAGCATTTCCGGCCGCCGGGTCGGAAATGAGCTCATCGCCGACCCCCGTCACATGATCAGGAGTCGGCGTCATGTTGCCTGGACAACCACAGGTCTCTATGAGACCTCTATGGTTGTTCCAGGCAGATGGCTTTGATCTGCTCATCGCCCATATGTAGCAGAGCCGATCGGGTTGTGCATGCTTCTAGCCTCCTGTGGAGACTATTAAAGCATGCTAAAAGTAAAAAAGTTTAAAAATAAAAAAAACTAAAAAAAAAACCTAAAAGTTCAAATCCACCCCCCTTTCGCCCCAATCAAAATAAACAATAAAAAAAATCCCACATACACATATTCGGTATCGCCGCCTTCAGAATCGCCCGATCTATTAATAAAAAAAAAACCCATTAACCCGATCGCTAAACGGCGTAGCGGGAAAAAATTCAAAACGCCAGAATTACGTTTTTTTGGTCGCTACGACATTGCATTAAAATGCAATAACAGGCGATCAAAAGAACGTATCTGCACCAAATGTTATGATTAAAAACATCAGCCCGGCCTGCAAAAAATAAGCCCTCATCCGACCCCAGATCACGAAAAGTGGAGACGCTACGGGTCTCAGAAAATTGCGCAATTTTCTTTTTAGCAAACTTTGGAATCTTTTTTCACCACTTAGATAAAAGAGAACATAGACATGTTTGGTGTCTATGAACTCGTAATGACCTGGAGAATCATAATGGCAGGTTAGATTTAGCAAGTAGTGAACCTAGCAAAAAAAGCCAAGCAAAAAACAAGTGTGGAATTGCACTTTTTTGCAATTTCACCACACTTGGAATTTTTTTCCCGTTTTCGAGTACACGACATGGTTAAACCAATGGTTTCGTTTAAAAGTACAACTCGTCCCGCAAAAAATAAGCCCTTACATGGCCATATTGATGGAAAAATAAAAAAAGTTATGGCTCTGGAAAGAAGGGGAGCGAAAAAGGAAAAATAAAAAAAAGCTCTGGTAGTGAAAGGGTTAAAATGCAGTAATGGGCGATCAAAAGCTCACATCTGCACCAAAATGGTATCATTAAAAACGTCAGCTCGGCATGCAAAAAATAAGCCCTCACCCAACCCAAGATAAGGAAAAATGGCGCATTTTTTTTAAACAAATTTAGGAATTTTTTTTCGCCACTTAGATAATAAAGAACCTAGACATGTTTGGTGTCTATGAACTCGTAATGACCTGGAGAATCATAATGGCAGGTCAGTTTTAGCATTTAGTGAACCTAGCAAAAAAAGACAAAACAAAAAACAAGTGTGCAATTGCACCTTTTTTTTTTTTTTTTTGCAATTTCACCACACTTTGAATTTTTTTCCTGTTTTCTAGTACACGACATGGTAAAACCAATGGTGTCGTTCAAAAAGTACAACTCGTCCCTCAACAAACAAGCCCTCACATGGCCATATTGATGGAAAAATATAAGTTATGGCTCTGGGAAGAAGGGGAGCGAAAAACGAAAACACAAAATCGAAAAAAGCTCTGGGGTTAATGGGTTAAATTTTTTTGTCTACATGTTAGTAGAATGTTCTGCTTGCAAATTCCAATATGTGGGCTGTACTATTGGCCCACTGAAGAAACAAATAAGGAAACATATTTCTGATGCGGCCAATTTGACAGTTATGAATACATCTGTAGTCTCCAAGCATTTTTCACATGTCTGCAAGGGGGATGTTTCAACATTGAAATTTGCAGGCGTAAACAAAAAATGTATATAAACCTGTTTGAGGAGGTGACATTGGAAGAAAAATCCTCAATAGAGAATCATATTGGCTTTTTACATTACACACAAGGACCCCGTCGGGACTAACAGTAATATGAGACAGGACCTTATTCTGCGGCATAATTACTGCGGCTTACAAAAGTATTCACCCCCTTGGCTTTTTACCCATTTTGTTTAAAAAAACATTTAAACACATGTTTTAATGTATCAGACTAGTGTGCGATACATCAACACTAAACAGTTTAAATCGGTGAAGTGGGGGTGAGAAAAATATAGGTGTAAGTTATATGGGATCAAATAACCAAAAATTGACATGTGCAAATGTATTCACCTCTTTTACTATGAAGTACCTAAAACTTTCTGGTGTAAGGGTCCCGTCACACATAGCGACGCACCAACGATCTCGACAACGATATGACCTTGTCAGGATCACTGGTGTGTCGCTACATGATCGCTGGTGAGCTGCCAAACAGGCAGCTTCACCAGCGATCAGCAACAGCGACACGTGGGTAATAAGTGCGCACGTCACATAGTTACCCGCTGTGTACCTTAGATACCAGCGCGCTGGTGCAGGGAGCATTCCAGCTCCCAGCGCCAGCGCGCTGGTATCTAAGGTATAAAGCGGGTAACTGTGACGTGCACCCTTAGTTACCTGCGTTTACATTGGAAACCAGCGTCCAGATCACTGATCTACCGCCTGCCGCACGATCAAAAAGGGTCCAGGGCATTCAAGCACGATCAGTGATAACCGGCAGGGGGGCGGGTCACTGATACGTGTCACACACAGCGATGTCGCTGGTGAGATCGCTGTTGCGTCACAAAACTTGTGACGCAGCAGCGATCTCGCTGTGTGAGATGGGGGCTTAAAGAATTCCCTTCACAAGTCATAGGCTTAGTGAAAGGAAGTCCACCTGTGTGTAATCTACTGCGAGTGTCACATGGTTGTCATTATATACACACTATCTGGAAGGTGATAGAGGCTGTAACACCATTAAATCTGTTGTCCACTACTTGGACAACCCCTTTCTTGATCTAAATGTTTGATCACGATAAAATAAAAAAACCTATACGCACCTCCCTTGCTGGCGTGTTCCAGCGGTGTCAGTACTTGCGGTCCCAGGGCTCTCGTGCAGTTGTAGTGATATGTGACCCCCCAGCACCCAATCATCGCTGGCGTCACTCTCCCCACCTTCGGACAAATCGAACATGAAAAGGAAGTCCAGGCTGCAGCTGCTCTCACTTCCTCTTCATGTTTAATTCGACAGGAGGTTGGGAAAGCACAGCCAGCGCAGGGTCATGTGTCACAACAACAGCACGGGGAAAGCGAGTGCAGACAATGCAGGAATGGCGCCAGCACGGGAGTTGAGTATAAGCTTTTTTATTTTAAATCATGGCCAAGCATGGGGTATGAGAAGCTGTCCAAATAGGGGACAACTTCTTTAAGCAAGAAGCACCACTAACCAACACCATGAAGACCAAGGAGATCTCCAAACAAGTCAGGGACAAAGTTGTTGAGAACTACAAAGTCAGGGTTGGATTATTTAAAAAAAACAAAAAAACACACACACCCCAATCTCTGATGATCCCTGGAGCACCATCAAATGGAAAGATTATGGTACTATAACAAACCCAACCAAAACTCTCAGTCCGGGCAAGGAGACCATTAATCAGAGAAGCAGAAAAGAGACCAAACGTAACCCTGAAAGACGTGCAGAGTTCCCAAGCAGAGACTCAATATAGGTGGCCTTTATGAAAGAGTGGGCAGAAAAAAGCCTTTACTTACACACAAACATTGTAAGGCTCATTTTGGCTTTGCCAAAAGACATGAGGGAAATTCCCCAAACATATGGAGAAAGGCGCTGTGGTCAGAAGAGAACAAAATTGAACTTTTTGGCCACCAAGGTACTATGCCTGGAGACAAACAGCTCATCACCCCAAGAATTCCATCCCCACAGTGAAACATGGTGGTGGCAGCATCATTGTGGGGATGTTTTTCAGCAGCACGAACATAGAAAATGGTATGAGTCGAGGGGAAGATGGATGGTGCAAAATACAGAGATATTCTTGAGCAAAACTTCTCAGTCTGTTAGTGAATTGAGACTAATACAGAGGTTCACCTGCCAACAAGACAATGACTCAAAGCAACACTTGAGTGGTTTAAGTGGAAACGTGTAAATGTTTTAGAGTGGACTAGTCAAAGCCCAGACCTTAATCCAACTGAGAATCTAGTCAGACTGGAAGATTGCTGTTCACAAGAGGAAACCATCTAACTTGAGGAGATGGAACAGTTTTGCCTTGAGGAATGGGCAAAAATCCCAGCGGCAAGATGTGGAACTCTCAAGAGACTTATCCAAAAGCGCCTTGGCTTTACAAAGTCCTGACTTTGGGGGGGGGGTGAATAGTTATGCACACTAAAGTTTTCAGTTATTTTGTCCTATTTGTTGTTTGCGTCACAATTAAAAAAAACAAATGTTCACAGTTGTAGGTATGTTCTTTACATGAACTTATGCAAACCCTCAAAAAAAGTTAAATTCCAAGTGCTGGAGGTAGCAAAACAAAAACTGCCAAGAGGGTCAAATACTTTTGTAAGCTACTGTAGAGTTTGCTTCACTTTTCATGCCTCGCATAGTTTAAATTCAACTGTTTTTAGTTGAATAGATGGAAACCACTAAGCCACTGTGATAGGATATTGCATTTACATGTGATTAGAGCATCTCTCTATTTAACAGAGAACAGACACTATATTATATATACCTTGAATAAGGCTTACTGCTGAAACATTTTTTTTTTTTTAGTTACCGTACATGTGGTTTGGTTTTATTTTTTTTTTTTCTTATAGCTGGAGGAATTCGGCTTTTTATTTATTTATTTTAATGTTTGCAGCCCTGACCTGGGTGTCTTCGTGTTGTGATTCACTATTGCCACTCCAAGTACTGCCAGAACCGACTTTCCCCTTGCATTTCTTCCCTTTCTAAAAATGTTATTCTATGGGGCCATGCAGAAAAGTATGTCCAAGGAGAAAAAAACAAACAAAAAAAACAAACAAAAAACATCAAAGCCTGCACGATTTGTATCAGATATTGAATGAATCAGTGGAAAATGACGGACCACACTGATGATATCTGGGTGTGGTGCAATTTTCATGGACTGAGAGAATTGAGAAGATGGAGAAATGTTTTGTTCCATCTTCTCTACATTTGAGAAAATCAGATCACAATCCGATCAGAATGTGATTAGCATCATCAGCCCGATTCACTCAAATGATAGAAAATACAGTGGTTTGACCTTAGATTAATCAACGTTGGATAAAGCCCTAAAGTAGGGATTCTTAAAGAGGGTCTATCTGGCAGGCACGGTACCATATAGGGAATGTGCCTCTGACTGCAGAGCCCCTAGATAATAAGCTAGAAACACTGTGCAGTGCCCCCCTCCCACCACTCCCCAGGAGATGCCATAATTGGGACGCCCAACTGACCAACGGGAAGAAAGAGGACCAGCCACACCCTCAGGGGTTAAAGTCAGGTGCTAGGGTCGGTGACTTCTTCTTTCTCCCCAGCTGACCCTTGGTGTTGAACAGGCCCTGATGATATTGTGTGGGGGTCGGAGTCCTGTGTAGGTCATACACATGATCCTCCGTTGCGGTAGTGTAGAGGGGGCCAAGGTTCCTAACCTTTCATCGGCTTACTTGCCCAGCGGTCAGTGACGGGGCTTTCAGTGATGAGTCAGTTGGGAATTGTACTTGCCTCTCTCTGCTTGTAAATTTAATAAACTGTGACCGACGTGTTCAACCCATCCAGGCCTGTCGGTGTTTGTTATTGCGGGATTGGTGGGAGGCGGGAAGGCACTGTTTATGTCACACGGGTCTCTGCAGTCTGGCAGGCACGGTACCGTATAGGGAATGTGCCTCTGACTGCAGAGCCCCTAGATAAGCTAGAAAGAAACTCTCTGCAGTGCCCTCCACACAATACTCCCCATTTGATGCCATAATTGGGACGCCCAACTGACCAACGGGAAGAAAGAGGAAGGAGCGTCCGGCCACCCCCTCAGGGGTTAAATTCAGGTGCTAGGGTCAGTGACTTCCTCTTTCTCCCCGGCTGACCCTTGGACACGGGTCTCTGCAGTCACCTGTGTATGGCTGTCTTATTAAAAGGAAATGTTTAATCAGAAAATTACCCATCGCTTAAAATGTTTTCGTGCTAAATGTGATTTTTTATTTTCCTAATATCACAATCTTTCTAAAAAAAAACCAAGTCTTCTAATTTACACAATGGCTGCTGGGGCTTTTTTAAACTCTAAACTTGTGGCTTCAGGAAATCCACATTAGCAGCAACGACCAGACTCAGACCCTGTCTTTAGTGTAAAACGGTCAAGGTGAATGGAAGGGAAGCTTTGACAGTGGTTAGTGTGAAAATGTTATTACTAATTTTGTTTAATGAAGATTGTGATCGGAAAAAATAAAAAGTCATTTAATTTATGCAGCACAAAAAATTGGCTAAAACAATGTCATTTTCTGACAATACATTCCTATTATTAGAATAATCTGCCCCATTTCCTTATACACCAATTAGAAAAAAAAAGTGTCCAATCCCTAATGCAAGCCTGAAGGATCAGACTTTCTAGAAAGTCTGGTCCCAAAACCCCAGGGTTGTGGGATCCCAGCATGCTTTGCAAGATCCCATAAACCTCCATGGCTCCTCTATCATTTGCAAAGTGTAAGTTTTCCAGTGTTTAAATAAAACAGCGCTGCCGCTTTACGTAAGTGCATGAAAGACGCGTCCTGTACAATCTACCCTGTGATAAATGATTACCACTGTCATATCCTGCAAGTTGAGGAATATTTAGGTCTTTCGAATAGAGCAACTTAGGCTGCACTTGCATTAGCCGATAATTACAAAACGGCCATTTTCCGACTGACATTTTGTTTTAAAAAGATGGATAATCACATGAAAAATGAGTGAAATGCTCATTGGTCACATGAAGTTTTATGCTGCAAAAATATATATATGCTCATAGAAGGATCGCAGTAAAAATCATACTGTGTGCATAGAATTACAGTTGGCTTATATAAACAGCCTACTAAGCACTGCTTCCGTGTAGTCAATAAGCCATCATTTATTCACCGCCATTGGGATTTATAAATGCAGCCTTACTACTGTGCACAACTGTTAAGGTGGCCACACGTTATGCTCTGCTGCTTTTGTTCCTTAACCCCTTTCTGCCATCTGACGTACTATCCCGTCCATGAGACCCGGGCCCCTATGCCCATGGACGGGATAGTACGTCATAGCGATCAGTGGCGCTCACGTGGTGAGCGCCGCTGATCGCGTCCGGGTGTCAGCTGATTATCACAGCTGACACCCGGCACTATGTGTCAGGGGCGGTCACGGACCGCCCCCAGCACGTTAACCCCTGGCACACTGCGATCAAACACGATCGCAGTGTACCGGGGATTTAGGGAAGCATCTGCAGGGAGGGGGCTCCCTCCGTGCTTCCCTGAGACCCCCGCAGCAGCGCGATGTGCAGCTCTGCTGCGGGGGGCCTCCTTCCCTGCAGGTCCCCGGATCCAAAATGGCAGTCCTTTGGGGGCCTGCAGGGAGCCGGCTTCCTCATGCCTGCAAAGCGCTGGCATGAGGAAGCCTGCAACACTGCCTGTGACAGATCGCTGATCTGTCACAGTGATCTGTGATGTGACAGATCAGCGATCTGTCACATGACAGTTATGTCCCCCCTGGGACATTGTAATAAAGTAAAAAAAAAAAAAGTGTAAAAATAATTTATAAAAAAAATCGCTAATAAAAAATATTCCCTAATAAATTCATTTTTTGGAAATAAAAAAAACCCAAAACAATAAAAGTACACATATTTAGTATTGCCGCGTCCGTAACGACCCGCCCTATAAAACTGTCCCATTAGTTAACCCCTTTAGCGAACCCCTTAAAAAATAAAAAAACAAAGCAAAAAATAATGCTTTATTATCATACTGCCGAACAAAAAGTGCAATAACGCGCGATGAAAAAGACAGATATAAATAACCATGGTACCGCTGAAAACGTCATCTTGTCCCGCAAAAAACGAGCCGCTATACAGCATCATCAGTGAAAAACTAAAAAAGTTATAGCTCGCAGAATAAAGCGATGCAAAAATAATTATTTTTTATATAAAATTGTTTTTATTGCATAAAAGTGCCAAAACATAAAAAAAACAACATAAATGAGGTATCGCTGTAATCGTACTGACCCGAACAATAAAACCGCCTTATCAATTTTACCACACGCGGAACGGTGTAAACGCACCCCCCAAAAGAAATTCTTGAAATACTGGTTTTTGTTCATTCTGCGTCCCAAAAATCGGAATAAAAAGCGATCAAAAAATGTCACGTGCCCGAAAATGGTACCAATAAAAAATGTCAACTCGTCCCGCAAAAAATAGGACCTCACATGACTCGGTGGGTCAAAATATGGAAAAATTATAGCTCTCAAAATGTTGTGATGCAAAAATTATTTTTACAATAAAAAGCGTCTTTTAGCTTGTGACAGCTGCCAAAAATAAAAACCTGCCACATATAGTAAATCAAACCCCCTGTTATCACCCCCTTAGTTAGGGAAAAATAATAAAATTTAAAAAATGTATTTATTTCCATTTTCCCATTAGGGTTAGGGCTGAGATTATGGTTAGGGGTGTGTTGGGGTTAGGGTTGGAGTTAGAATTGGGATGTTTCCACTGTTTGGGCACATCAGGTGCTCTCCAAACGCAACATGGCGTCTGATCTCAATTCCAGCCAATTCTGCATTGAAAAAGTCAAACGGTGCTCCTTCCCTTCCAAGCTCTGCTATGCGCCCAAACAGTGTTTTACCCCCACGTATGGGGTATCAGCCTACTCAGGACAAATTGCAAAACAACTTTTGGGGTCCAATTTCTCCTGTTACCCTTAGAAAAATAAAAAATTGGGGGCAAAAACATCATTTTTGTGGAAAAAAATATGATTTTTTTATTTTCATGTCCGAGCGTTATAAACTTCTATGAAGCACTTGGGAGTTCAAAGTGCTCACCACACATCTAGATAAGTTCCGTGGGGGGTCTAGTTTCCAAAATGGGGTCACTTGTGGGGGGTTTCCACTGTTTAGGCACATCAGAGGCTCTCCAAACGCGACATGACACCCGCAGACCATTCCATCAAAGTCTGCATTCCAAAACATCACTACTTCCCTTCCGATCCCCGACGTGTACCCATACGGTAGTTTTCTCCCACATATGGGGTATCAGCGAACTCAGGACAAATTGGACAACTTTTGGGGTCCAATTTCTCCTGTTACCCTTGGGAAAATAAAAAAATTGGGGACTAAAAGATCATGTTTGTGGAAAAAATGATTTTTTTTATTTCCACACCCGGGCTTTATAAACTTCTGTGAAGCTCTTGGGGGTTCAAAGTGCTCACCACACATCTAGATAAGTTCCTTGAGGTGTCTAGTTTCCAAAATGGTGTCA
This sequence comes from Dendrobates tinctorius, assembly GCF_039654945.1. Lineage (NCBI taxonomy): Eukaryota > Metazoa > Chordata > Amphibia > Anura > Dendrobatidae > Dendrobates > Dendrobates tinctorius. Next base: position 16,819,400 of record NW_027361694.1, read on the forward strand.
ATTGTTGGGGGTTTCCACTGTTTAGGCACATCAGGGGCTTTCCAAACGGGGCATGGCGTCCAATCCCAATTCCAGCCAAAAAAGTCAAATGGCGCTGCTTCCCTTCCGAGCTTTGCCATGTGCCCAAATAGTGGTTTACCCCCACATGTGGGGTATCAGCATTCTCAGGACAAATTGCACAATAACTTTTAGGGTCCTGTTACCCTTGGGAAAATAAAAACTGGGGGTGAAAAGATCATTTTTGTGGAAAAAATGTGATTTTTTAATTTTACGACTGTATGTTATTAACTTCTGTGAAGCCCTGGGAGGTTCAAAGTTCTCACCACACATCTAGTTAAGTTCCTTGGGGGGTCTAGTTTCCAAATTGGTGTCATTTGTTGGGGGTTTCCACTGTTTTGGCATATCAGGGGCTTTCCAAACGTGATATGGCGTCCGATCTCAATTCCAGCCATAAAAGTCAAATGGCACTGCTTCCCTTCCGAGCTCTGCCATGCTCCCAAATAGTGGTTTACCCCCACATATGGGGTATCAGCGTACTCAGGACAAAATGCACAATAACTTTTGGGGTCCTGTTACCCTTGGGAAAATAAAAATTGAGGGTGAAAAGATCATTTTTTTGGAAAAAATATTTTTTAATTGTACGTCTGTACATTATAAACTTCTGTGAAGCCCTTGTGGGTTCAAAGTTCTCACCACATATCTAGATAAGTTCCTTGGGGGGGGGTCTAGTTTCCAAAATGGGGTCACTTGTGGTGGGGTTTCCACAGTTTAGGCACATCAGGGGCTCTCCAAACAGGACATGATGTCCGATCTGAATTCCAGCCAATTTTGCATTGAAAAAGTCAAACGGCGATCCTTCCCTTCTGAGCTCTGCCATGCACCGAAACAGTGGTTCCCCCCACATATCAGTTATCAGCGTACTCAGGAGAAATTGCACAATAACTTTTGCAGTCCAATTTCTCCTGTTACCCTTGGTAAAATATAAAAAACTGGACCTGAAGTAATTTTTTTGTGAAAAAACCCCTCAAAGTGACTTCAAATGTGATGTGGTCCGTAAAAATAAAATGGTGTTGTAAAAATGAGAAATCGCTGGTCAACTTTTAACCCTTATAAACTTCCTAACAAAAAAAAAATTTGGTTCCAAAATTGTGCTGATGTAAACATGTGAAATGTTACTTAAGTTTTTTGTGTGCCATATCTCTGTGATTTAAGGGCATAAAAATTCAAATTATGGAAAATTGCGCCAAATTTCTGTTTTATTCACAAATAAACGCAAGTTATTTGAATGAAATTTTACCACTAACATGAAGTACAATATGTCACGAGAAAACAATGTCAGAATCACCGGGATCCATGGAAGCGTTTCAGTTATTACCTCATAAAGGGACAGTGGTCAGAATTGTAAAAATTGGCCCGGTCATGAACGTGCAAACCACCCTTGGTGATTAAGGGGTTAACTACCGTACTTGTGGACCACCTAATAACATCAGTGCAAGCCACATGTGCCTTAGGGTCCCGTCACACCAAACGATGCACCAGCGATCCCGTCAATGATACGACTTGGTCAGGATCGCTGGTGCATCGCTACATGATCGCTGGTGAGCTGCCCAACAGGCAGACACACCAGCCATCAGGACCAGCGAGGACGCTGGTATCCAAGGTAAATATCAGGTAACTAAGAACGTGCGTCGCTTAGTTACCCGCTATGTACCTTGGATACCAGCGTGCTCGCGCTGAGAGCTGGTATCCAAGGTAAATATCGGGTAACTAAGCACGCGCGGCAATTAGTTACCCGCTGTTTACCTTGGATACCAGCTCCCAGCGCAAGCACGCTGGTATCCAAGGTACACAGCGGGTAACCAACGGCCGTGAGCTTAGTTACACAATATTTACCTTGGATACCAGCTCCCAGTGTCTGCTTACAGTGCTGGGAGCTTGCTGATCGTTGGTCTTCCGCTGCCACACGCAGCGATGCATGCTGGCTAGCGGGAGACCAACGATCAAAATATGGCCTAGGACATTCCTGCACGATCAGCGATACCCGGCAGGGGGGCTGGTTGCTGATGCGAGCCACACACAGCGAGATCGCTGATGCGTCACAAAATCAGCGATCTCGGTAGCGATCTCGCTAAGTGTGATGGGCCCCTAACAGTGACTTATCTAAAACACCCTTGCAGAGTCAACAGCTGAGCGGAGATTGTCCAGTAGTAGTTGTGAACCTGAATTACAGATATGACGACTTCCTGTAGAGAAGGCATAGACTGTTTACCATCTCTTCCTTCTTGATCACTGTATACACAGCACTGAACAAGTGATGTGTATACAGTTTAGGAAACACTAATAAAGGATTCCCGATTGTAGGAGTGATGGGAGCAGGAACTAATAGGCCTTCTAGACTCAGATCCGCTCTGCTGTGCAGACAGGAGGCAGTTTTGAGCTGTAACTGGGGCTAATATTGCATCCCCTATTGCAAGGGAAATGCACCTAGCCATGAACAGGGGAAAATGGGCCAGTCCTGAACGTCTCTATAAAACCACACAGGATACACAGAAACAAAACCCATGCGGAGGATGAATCTGTTGCATATTGGATGCTTGCAAATAGCAACTCAAGCATCCCAATGACTACAAAGGAGTCCTTGTGGGGTTCGTTATTTTACAGAGAAAAGTCCAGCCTACTTCATCAAAGATGAACAAAACTTGGCAATATACCTCCAGTGTAAGACTACTTTTACACTTACAGTTTTTTATCGCGGTCCATTTTTGCGGCCCGTATCGCCGCATTTTTTACGGTATGCCGCAATAACGGACCGCAAAAAGGCTTGTGGATGGCCATTTTTCATTTTTCCAATACTACTGTATGTAAATAGTATTGGAAAAAAAAACGGTGTTCAACAAAACCGGAACTCACAGTGCACCACAAAACAAACTTCCGTTTGTTTTTGCGGCCCCATTGATTTTCAATGGGGGCCATGTCCGTACGCTGTGGAAAAGATTGAGCAAGCTTGATCTTCTATCACAGCCGCAAATACGGCCCTCATGGCTGTACGGCACTCCGTTGAATTTTTGCGGGCCGATTTTATGGCCCCATAGAAATCTACACAAAGTCGGCCTGCAAAAAGACGGTAAGTGTAAAAGCAGCCTTAGGCATACAATTACGCTCAGCATGACTTTTTTTCTTGATGAATTCAGCATGAACAGTTATTAAAAAAAAAAAAAAAAGGAAGCGCACCAGAAACCCTACCTTCATATGAAAATCACAAGTACAATAAAGTTCCCATACACTACACTAGAATCCCTACAAATGCATCTTACAAAAATGAGTTGTAATGTAGTCAGATGCATGAGGCCCACGTATAGAATACTTCGTGAGTAAAGATAGCCAATACTTGTTTTGCCCTCAAGATAGGGTATGTTCACACGTTCAGTATTTCACATCAGTATTTGTAAGGCCTCTTTCACACTTCAGTTTTTTACAATCAGTCACAATCCGCCAGGTTTTGAAAAAAACGGATCCGCAATTCTCTTTTGAGGATCCTTTTTTTCCCCCATTGACTTCCATTATAGGCGGATTGTGACGGATTGCCGTCCGTTGCATCCGTTTTTTTTGCGGATCCGCCAAAAGTTCCTGTCCGTCACCATCCTCAAAGATTTCAAAACGGAGCTTGCAACGTTTTTTTCTGTGGCGGATCCTCCAGACACTCATTTAACCCGAAATTCTTTCTGGGTGCCAGACAAAAAAAAAAAAAATTCTCTCTCTCCCCTTTTCCAGGCTGCGATTCCTTTAAAATTCTTCATTTGTCGGATCCGTCAAAAAAAACGGACGGGTGCCATCCATTGTCATCAGTACTAAAACGGATCCGCCATCCGTCCTTTTGGCGGATCTTGACTGATGCAAAAAACTGAAGTGTGAAAGAGGCCTAAGGCAAAACCAGGAATAGAGCCAAAAATTCAGAAGTGGTGACGTGTTTCTATTATACTTTTCCTCTGATTGTTCCTCTCCTGGTTTTGGCTTCAGATACTGATGTGAAATCCAGACAAATACTGCCGTGTGGACGTGACCATACAAGAAAATAAATATATAAAAAATCCACTCCGGGACATCACTAGCCACCATGAGCTTTACTAGTCAGTCAATTATTTTCAGGTTCAGGTTACAATGTAGTTTATGTAAAATGAAAGTCTTTCTTTCCACTCATTTTCATAAATGGATCAATGGCCTGGAGTATACCATGCATTAATAATGTAAAACTATTTTCTCAGAGTACAGTACACATTTACACACACAGCATTTATCCTCATGTTTCGCTCTGTTCCCATCCTCCGTGTATGTGTGTACTACACGTCTCATTGGTTACCACATCTGTTTTGCAGCCCTGGAATGGAGCCATAGATGGAATTTATTCTGAGCGACCTCTGCATGGTTTTACTGGGTACTTCGGTTACCTTGCATTCTATAAAACTGGTCCTGGAGTGTGTGGATATGGAGCAGGGAAAGTATATTGCGAGTCCTCTTGGGATATTGACAGATGTGAGTGCATTCATTCTCGCCTTCTCTGGAATATGTTACCACCATACAAATGATTGGTAATAAATACATCTGCAGTGTACATCACTGAAGACATAAGGCTCATAAAACTAATGCAATTTGTTTACAGTACATCTTTAACTCCTTGTCCTTCTGCAGTGTAGTAGCAGTTAGGGGTCCTTGGAGGTCCAGCACCGCTATTAGGGTACTATGAGCACTATCATTGAGTCCGCACTATCAGCAACAGGACCAGAGACGTAATGCTCAAGGCAAGTTCATTCTAAAGCCAAACCCAGTCACAGCACGGACTACAGAACGGTGGTTACTGACAGATGTAGAATCTAAGGCACGGGTCCCCAACCTGCAGCTCAGGAGCTTGGCTCGCAGTCCCATGAATTGTGGCTCATGGCTGTCTTGGTGCATTAGCTGCAGGACTAGCAAACCGGTATGGAGTAGCCTCCAGAATGAGTTAACAGGCATTTAAACGCCCTATTCTGCAACTTCGAAAAAAAGAAACCTGGGCATCTTTTCAGCCATTCTATTAACTTGTATTGTAAGGTATAAAGCATCTTCAGAATGGAAAATGCCTGAAGAATGGGTCAGCTCACGTCTTTAGACCTCTTGCTATCTTTGGAAACCTGAAGTAGTTGAAAGCAGGCCTGTGGAGTCCGTAAGCCAAACCTCTGACTCCCTCATACATGGCTCATGTTTAAGTGATAAATTTACTGTGGTAACATGGTAACATCAGGCTTTTAATCATTATTATGCTACAATAATCAAGCCATTTAGATAGAACATAAAATATATTTATTGGACTACAACTTTAGAATAAAAAAAACTTTAGCATATTTATAATTTATTATACACTATGCAAAAAGTGGAAAAATCAGTTTTCAACAAAAACGTACTGAACAACATTTATGCAGTCTATGAATTTGTTCTGAGAAATAGTATCGCCTCCATCAGATCCTCCTTCATAGATGACCTCAAATCTGACCTAATTATTTTAAGTCTAGAGAACAACCTCTCTACACTAACTTGGGCTGGTGGCAAAGCCGTAACCACATGGGCAACATCTCTAACAATTTTAGGGTGTAAAGGAATTTCCTTGTGCACAATCAGTTTTGATGAACGATTGAACTCTTTTACTTCTGAGAGCAAGTGATAAATGTAGCTGAAATATTATGGTCACTGTTTTCTATGGGAGTGGAATCTTTTTCCTTGCAGCAACGCTTTGGCTGCTCCAAGTCATCCAAATACTTTTCGAAATCAAACTCCTCATCTGATGAGGATGAAGGAACGGCAGCAGCAGCACTGGCAGGACTCGAGTCCTCTTGCTCTTGGCCATCCTGTAGCCCACTCATCCTAACTGCTACCTTAATCAGAGCTTCTTTTCCTTTACTAAGATGCTGATCATCCAGCAATATATGATGACTTGGATCCACATAAACAGCTGCAAGAATTTACATTTTTTTATAGCAGTGTCTCTTCGTTTCATTGAAGCAGCAATGCCATCTGCGATTAAACCTCTTTGGGACAGGCAAAGCAACAAGTTCTTCCACTCCTTTATAAAAATGCCAAGAGTTAAATCCCCAGCTTGTAACTTTTTAGTCAATGTAAATGGGTGATGAAGCAATTCCTTCACTTCAGCCACCTGCGTCCATTGACCACCATGTAGTGTTACCTGAGGGTTTGCCATATCTACAAGGAAGGATTTCAGCTCAAGTAATCGCTCAATCATTAAATAGGTGCTGCCCCACCGAGTGGCTCGATCCACAATTGCCCCTTTTCCAGGACGTCTCTTCAAGATGGAATCAATTTTAAGGGTTCAGGCAGCAATAGCCAATTTCCTCACTTTGCTAATCAAAGTTCCAGCATGTTTCTCTTGCAGACTCTTATTGCCAGCTGCAGCGAGTGCACAACACAAGCGCATGTGATGAATAGGAAAGAGGTGTGCAGCAGCTTCAACAAAATCATCTAATTGTAAATAATTATTTCGCTGTTCTTTTGTGTTCCTCTGTTATGGGAACAGGACTGTGGCCTTTCATCTCCAACATTCTGAATGTGAAATGTTCTTCTAGCTGCTGTTCACCTTCATTATTCTCATTCATCAGTTTAATTGTACTTATGTTTGAAGCATTATCTGTTACAATAGCAAGAATCTGTTCTTTTTTAGTTCATAACCTTGCAGAACTTTTTCCACTAAAGGTCTGGAGAAACTGGCTGCTGTGATGAGCTTTAGTATCTTTTACTGCCAGTGTCTTAGTAACAATTTTTTGGTTGTCACAAACATATCGAATGTTGAAAGCAAAATAGTTCACTCTGAGGCTGGGATCACACATGCGAGAAACACGGACAAATCTCGCATATCAATACCCGACACTGCTGCCGGCACTCGGGAGCGGAGCGTGTGGCTGCATGTATTGCTATGCGACTGCACGCTGATGTTCGCTCTTTCCCTCCTCCTTTGCCTGGCGGGCAGTGCTGGTCTCTGGTTTCTTGATGCTGCTGTGATCTTTTTCAATCACAGCTTTGTAAGCTTCTGGGTGGCAGAGCTGTAAATGTCTTAAAATTGGAAGCTCTTGAAGGAGCATTTTTATCACTGCCTGAGTATGCACTGATTTTGGCACCATAGCATTTGCTTTTATCTGGGTCACATACACTGACACAAAATGTTTTTACCTTGAGTCACTGTGAAATGCTCAAATACAGCTGACTTCATAAGATGCTTCTTAGACATTTTGTAATTATGTAAATTCGCTCCCAAAATAATTTTGTCCTGTAAAAATGGGATATATCGTAAATCTTGCAAGAATAGGGAACCATGCACTGTATAATTTAGGATAGAAATAAAACAATCTTTGCATAAATCAATAGGACAGATAAGCATAAAGTTTGAAAAATATGTTGTTACTCTGAACTTTCAATTTCAAGCTTGTTTCAGGGTACAGCTCACTAAATGCTTCACATTATATTTCTTCACAGTCTATGAAGAGGAGAGGAGGAAGGGAGCATGTTTGTGCTGAATTATATTCCAGAACACTCACACAAAAAATATATACACTCACTGGCCACTTTATTAGGTACACCTGTCCAACTGTGTGTTAAGACTTAATTTCTAATCAGCCAATCACATGGCGGCAACTCAGTGCATTTAGGCATGTAGACATGGTCAAGACAATCTCCTGCAGTTCAAACCGAGCATCAGTATGGGGAAGAAAGGTGATTTGAGTGCCTTTGAACGTGGCATGATTGTTGGTGCCAGAAGGGATGGTCTGAGTATTTCAGAAACTGCTGATCTACTGGGATTTTCACGCACAACCATCTCTAGGGTTTACAGAGAATGGTCCGAAAAAGAAAAAAAATCCAGTGAGCGGCAGTTCTGTGGCCGGAAATGCCTTGTTGATGCCAGAGGTCAGAGGAGAATGGGCATACTGGTTCGAGCTGATAGAAAGGCAACAGTGACTCAAATTGCCACCCGTTACAACCAAGGTAGGCAGAAGAGCATCTCTGAACGCACAGTGCGTCGAACTTTGAGGCAGATGGGCTACAGCAGCAGAAGACCACACTGGGTACCACTCCTCTCAGCTAAGAACAGGCATCTGATGGCTACTTTCAGCAGGATAATGCGCCATGTCATAAAGCTCGAATCATCTCAGATTGGTTTCTTGAACATGACAATGAGTTCACTGTACTCAAATGGCCTCCTCAGTCACCAGATCTCAATCCAATAGAGCATCTTTGGGATGTGGTGGAACGGGAGATTCGCATCAGGGATGTGCAGCCGACAAATCTGCGCCAACTGTGTGATGCCATCATGTCAATATGGTCCAAAATCTCTGAGGAATGCTTCCAGCACCTTGTTGAATCTCTGCCACGAAGAATTGAGGCAGTTCTGAAGGCAAAAGGGGGTCCAACCCGTTACTAGCATGGTGTACCTAATAAAGTGGCCAGTGAGTGTATGCCCTCATTGATCCGGTTACTGTTTTTCCAAATTTCAGATGTTAGAATATAAGGTGAAAAAATTGTTTTCTATGTATAGTGTATATAAGTCATCAGACCAGCTAATTTCTCCAAACATGAGCTAAGAGGAAAAACAAACTAAAACATCAAGCATACAGAGACAACATATACTGGACTATTGATTTATGCACATTTTATTGAAAGTTTAGATATGCTTTAAGAAGTACTTACCTTCCTTAATCCTCCTTTCCTGTTCACTCCAGAATTTCTGAGATGAATGTAGGCCTGTGTGTTTATTATTTTTCCCCTATCTGTAGAGCTTCACTAATCATGAACATAAACTGCAGCACAGAATTGTCTCAGCTCTAAAAGTCTACATCTTAGATCAGGAATAGGACAGACATTTATAGGACATTTCATAACTTTCCCAAATTCTTATGAAAAAATATAATAAACTGAATTGAACTACTGTACCCAGTTATATATTTTAGGAGTCGGAGTCAGTCCATTTAATACCGGCTCCACCAAAATGGACTCAGACTCCACAGCCCTGCTACATACCACGTTCCAATATATCTTACAAGAAGAAAACTATTCTGCCCATCAACACAGTGAACACCGAGACAGAACGCATTATAAGTCAATGAGCCTTGTTGGTGTCTCATGTGACGAATGAAAAAGTCGCAGTTACTCACCGGTTAACGGTATTTTTCGGAGTCCATGACAGCACCACCTGAGAGAGGGGATCCGCCCTTCAGGAACAGGAAATCCTACAGATACATAAGGGCGGCACCTTTCCCACGCATCAGTTGGTTTACAGAGCACAAGAGGACCACCAAGGTTAATAGCATAATTTATGTACAACACTTTACACAACTATTCATTACCAGTGTACATATAAGATGAAGAAGTGCACACCCAAACTAAACTAAAGGGAGGGAATATACGGGTGCTGTCATGGACTCCGAAAAATACCGTTAACCGGTAACTACGACTTTATTTGGTCGTCCATGACAGCACCAACTGAGAGAATTACAGAGAGTAATAATTACTTTAGGGAGAGACTACAGCCTGCAGAACCCTGACACCAAAGGAGAGGTCTGAGGAAGCACCCAGGTCTAGTCTATAATGATTGTAAAAGGTGCTCGGAGAGGACCAAGTAGCTGCCTTACATATTTGATCGATCGAGACCTCTGATCTCTCTGCCCACGAGGTTGCCATGGCCCTGGTGGAATGCGCCCTCAGCTTGCCAGGAGCTGGTTTGCCCTTCGAGGAGTATGCTAATGAAATGGCCTCCCTAATCCACCTCGCTAGCGAGCTTTTTGAAGCCCTAAGGCCCTTTCTGGTGCCCTGCCACTTTAAGAGACAGGTTTTTTGTGGAGGTTGATGAGATAGGCTCAAATGGGGCCTCCGCCATGGCCGTGAGGACTAGGTTTAGATCCCATGGCATAAATTTATTTCTTACTACCGGTCTGGACCTGCCTGTTGCCTTAATAAACCTATTGATCCAATAGTTACTGGCAATGTTGCAGTTAAACAGGGCCCCTATGGCTGACACCTGTACTTTAAGGGTGCTGGTGGAAAGCCCCATGTCCAGACCTCCCCAAGGGTCGGACACCGACATGGTCCTGAGGCATGAGAACCATGCCCTCTTGGGCCAAAACGGGGCAATCACTATAATCCTCGCCTTGTCCTTCCTGACTTTCCTCATCACCAGGGGTAGTAGAGACAGGGGAGGGAAGGCGTATGCTAGCCCGAAGTCCCATTTAATCAGAAGAGCATCTACTGCCAGTGGGCTTTCTCTGGGATTTAGAGAGCAAAACTGAGGCACTTTCCTGTTCTCTCTGGTGGCGAAGAGGTCCACTTCTGGCTGCCCCCATTTTTGTACGATTAGGTCGAAGATGGAGGTTTTTAAGGACCATTCCCATTGTCTTAGAAGGTTGCGGCTTAGGAAGTCCGCTGTGGTGTTTTCTCTTCCATTTATGTGCAGAGCTGTTAAAGACAGAAGATGTTGCTCTGCCAATTGAAACAGCTGCTCTGCTACATTCATCAGGGGTCTGGAACGAGTCCCACCTTGGTGGTTGATGTAAGCCACGGTGACCTGATTGTCGGAGAATATTCGAACATGGTGACCCTGTAGATATACAAGAAGGCTCTTAACTGCCTACTCTACGGCTGTTAGCTCTTTTAGGTTGGAGGCCATTTTCAACTGATGGTAATCCCATAGGTCCTGGATTAAGACCTCCCCCATGTGGGCCCCCCAACCCGTAGGGCTTGCGTCTGTGGTGACTACCCGGGTTACGTTATATTCCAAGGGCACCCCTCTGGCTAGATTGTTTTCGTCTAGCCACCAATCAAGGGATTTTATAGTCTGTTGGGACAAGGTCAACTGGCCTTCTAGATAACCGCCCAGGATTTTTTGATGACGTAAAACCTCACCCTGTAGCACCCTTGTATGGTACTGGGACCACCGGACCGCGGTGATGCAGGAGGAGAGAGAATCTAGGAGGAACATTGCCTTCCTAAGAGACATGGTGGGGTTATTGGAGGCGTTCAAGACCTGATGTCGTAGGCAAACTAATTTTTCGGGTGGAAGACGACACTCCTGATTCTGCTAATCTAGGATTAGGCCCAAGAACTGCTGAACTTTCATGGGCTGTAGACGGGACTTCTTAATGTTTAGTAGCCACCCTAACCGTTCCAGAGCTGATTTTGCTTTTTGCAATTGATCCAGACAATGGTCTGCTGTTCTGTCTACAATAAGGAAGTCATCCAGGTAGGGGATTACCAGGATGTCTGCTTCTCGTAGATGGGCCATAACCTCCACTATAACTTTAGTGAACACTCGGGGGGGCGACTGCTATACCAAAGGGAAGGGCGACATATTGGAAATGCTGTACCGACCCCTCTAAATGAACCGCCAATCTGAGGAAACGCTGATGAGACGCATGGATGGGTATATGGTAGTAGGCGTCTTAAATCCAACACCACCATAAAGCAGTTTTCAAACAGTAACTTTATTGTGGAATTGATCGTTTCCATTTTAAATGGCCGAATGATCAAGTATCTATTGAGTGCTTTCAGGTTGATTATAGTCCTGTAAGAACTATCCGGTTTACAGACCAAAATAGCGGGGAGTAGAAGCCTTCGCCCTTCTCTGCCTCTGGTACCTTTATCAGTACTTTTTTATGGCATAGGTCATCGCTTTCGGTCTCTAGGGCAGCCTGTTCCGACAGAGAAGACCTGAGCGGGGTGACCTTAAAACTGTTCCGGGGTGCACAGGTTATTTCTAGCCTTAGACCTGAGGCTACCAACCCCAGGATCCAGTTACTGTTTGAGATCCGTGACCAGGCTTGGTAGAATGCTGATAGTCTACCTCCCACCAGTGCCGCTAGTCATTGGGGAGGTTTGCTGGACTCACGGGATGCTTCCTGGCGTCCCCCTCCAAACATAAACCCAGTACCTTTTTTATTTTTATCTTCCCATCTGCCCTAGTCTCTGGATGATCTTCTACGGAAAAATCTCTTACTAGCGAAGGGACGTCTATAGGAAGGGGTGGGCAGGGAAGGGAATTTCTTTTTATCGGCTTTCTCCAGGAGTTCATCTAGGACTGGACTGAATAGATATTCCCCCTCACATGGGATGGAGCAAAGCCAGGATCTGGCCTGGATATCCCCGGGCCAGCACTTCAGCCATATAGCCCATTGGGCTGCATTTGATAGACCTACGGCTTTGGTCGCCATTCTTGCAGAATCTGCCGAAGCATCGGCTAAAAAGGCTGCCGGATTCTGGATGGTAGGTAGGGTCTTCAAGATAGATTCTCTCGAGGCTCTGTCCTCTAATTGTGACTCCAGCTGGTCCAGCCAGACCATCATAGATCTGGCTGTGCAGGTAGCTGCTACTGCCAGCCTCAGGGCGCCAGCTGACATTTCCCATGTCCCTTTCAGGTAGGAGTCTGCCTTTTTATCTAGTGGATCTTTTAAGGAAGCCAAGTCGTCAAAGGAAATAGCGGATTTTTTGGACGCTTTAGCCACTGCTGCATCCAATTTTGGGGCTTTGTCCCATTTGTTCACCAAGGGGTCCTCAAAGGGATATCGTCGTTTAAAAGCCGGTGGTAGGGAGCCTTTTCTTTCTGGTTTCTTCCATTCGCTATTGATCAGGTTTTGGACCTTGTCGTTTAACGGGAATGACTTACGTTTCCTGGGGTCTAAACCGCCGAACATTAGGTCCTGTGCTGACCGCTCTGGTTTTGCGTCTGTTACCCCCATCGTGGCCCTAACTGCCTTGACTAATTTATCCACTTGATCTAGACCCAAGCAAAAACGACTGGCGTCCTCCTCTGAAGAGGACGCAGACGAGGAGGTCGAGGGCTCTGAGGAATCTTCCTTTCCTCTAGGGTCAGCTGAGGAGTCCGACCCTGAGAAACTTGCTTTCTTTCTTTTCTTAGACGATTCCCCCTGGGATACGAACTTTAGAGCTTTAACTTCCGTCCTGATAATTTCCCTTAGACTCGTAGCGAAGTCAGGGGTTTCTTCCGCCACCTGTAAGAGTGAGGAAAGGGTAAGGAAGTATGTATGGTAATTTTTGGGACTACGCCTCCCTTTTTTTTTTTAACGTCTGCCGTATACATGACTGGCAGTTTTCTAGGGTAGGCATCCGGCAAGGGGCAATTGCAAAGGGCGCACTCCCTGTTTTTCGCTTTGTCAGCGCACTTCTTCCCCTATAGGAGAAAACATAAGGGGAACACTGCACATTCACGAAGATCTCTTACCGTGAGCAGAAGGCGTAGGTAACGGATCACGGGGGGGGGGGGGGAGCTGGATCCTTCGGCATGGACGAACTTCTGTGGCCGGATTGTCCACTTCGTTTTTTCTTTTGCTGGGAGCTTGTCTGGGACCTCCCTGAGGTACGTTCCTGCTCTCGGTCCAGCTGGGCCACGGGAGCTTCCGGCTCATTCATTGCTGCAAATGGGCCCGAAGCAGCCCTGCAGCGTTTTCTGTGGCCTTTTATGCTCTCCCCCCCCGGAAATCCGGGTCCGCAGGCGATATGTCAGGGGTTCCATTTTTCTCCCTCCCCCCCCCTCCTCCACGCCGCCATCTGCGCCGCCGCCACCCAGCAGTGAACAGAAAAAAGCCGGCATCCGATCTCCAGCCCAGTGCCGCCGGCTCTGTCCCCGACACTTCCGGCGCTTCAGTGAATGCGCGGGGGCGCGAAAAATGACAGCGGCACGGCGCCATGGCCCGACCCGGCACGCCACCACGCTACGCCAGCCGGCCCTGGATGATGGCCTGGACTGCTCCAGGAGACCAGGACGGGGGTTCGGGGGCAACATACTCACGTGCCGGCGCTGGCCCTGGAGACGGGCATCCTCCGGACCCCGCTCTCACCTGCTCCGCACACTGTCGTGGAGCCCTACCCGGACCCACCGTGGCGCTTCCAGGGACCCCGCACTGACCGAGGTAGGAGACCCCCCGCTACCTTAGTCGGACAGCCGGCCTGGGGATTCCTCGTTCATGATGATACGATCTGTAGGGAATCCTGTCCTTCAGGAACAGGAAACCAAATGATGCGTGGGAGAGGTGCCGCCCTTATGTATCTGTAGGATTTCCTGTTCCTGAAGGGCGGATCCCCTCTCTCAGGTGGTCATGGACGACCGAATAAAATTAATGAGCTTTTCTATCTTAGAACAGCATTCCTTCAGGTAGTTACATGTGAATTCCTGAAAACAGTATTAGGGCTTATGCTCATCTGCATTTAAATCAGATGAGTGCAATCCAATAAAAAAATAAATAAATAAAAGAAAAAAAATCGGATTGCACTCTGACTAATGTTTTTGATGGATTTCGATTTTTTGTGTCACCTGGAAGAAAAAAAAAATTTGCAATGTGCTATGAGTGGCCGAGTACTTTGGACCAGACTCACCAAATCAAAGTCAATGGGTACAAGAAAAAAAAAAAAACGGACAACACACGGACCATCAGAATGTCATCCGACTTTTACGGATACATTACCATTATGTAACATAGAACACTGTAAAAGGTCCTGTAAATTATTGTAGAATAATAGTTGCAGAGGTAAAAAAAAAAAAAAGCACTACGTACGCATGTCAGAGGGATCATCCTTATTCTCTGAGTCTGCCCTCCCTGTCATGAACATGAACTGGCATTCTCCCACGCTCGAGAGTGCAGTGCTGGTCCAGGGCTGCAGCGAGGGCAGACTCAGTGACGTCAGCGCTGGTCTCTGAAGCAAGAGCTGGCACCATTTAATTCATTCAGCAGTAGTTTACAGCTGGGACGGTCGCATTTAGCACCGCTCCTGATTGTAAACTGTATATGGCCCAGGTATGGATTACAACCACCAATTATTACCCCATTTGCCACAGCTACAGGGCAGTGGGAAGAGAGAGGCTAAGTGCCGGAATTGGCACATCTTAGAGAGCTGCTATTTCTGTGGCAGCTGGGGGCAGATGTTTGTAGCGGGGGGGGGGACCAATAACCATGGCTATGAATATCCCTCTCTGACGCAGAAAATTGCGCTGAAGCCCACGCCATTTTTTTCCCAAAAAGGTCCTTAAAGGGAATGTCACCTACTTTTGGCGGGCTATTTAAAAGAGGTCTGTCCGGTCCGATGGGCGGTGTTTCCATCTTTGCCGCCTTCCCATCCTTGGCCGCCGTCCGCAGTTTTTTCATGAATAGGAGTAGGTGTCCGCCATCTTTCGCGCGTGCGCTAAGCATTCTTGGCTTGCGCACGCGCAGTATGCTTTGCCCAACTGCGGGCAAAGCCGAAAAGACTTACTGTGCATGCACCGGTTAACTAGGCCCCGGAACACAGCAAAATACTTCTGGGGCTTATTTCCCTTTAAATACACACGTTCCATAATTTGCACACACAATATACTAATTATATTTGTCACTGACATCTATATATCAAACTATTT
Source organism: Dendrobates tinctorius (assembly GCF_039654945.1). NCBI lineage: Eukaryota > Metazoa > Chordata > Amphibia > Anura > Dendrobatidae > Dendrobates > Dendrobates tinctorius. The sequence goes on from NW_027361694.1 coordinate 16,834,827, forward strand.
TTCTAGTGTTTACTGTATCTAAACCATGTCTTCTATCCTGTCGGCTCCTGCATTGATTTTACAGAAGCCATCAAATGAATTAATGGCTAATCTTCTATCTATAACTCTATGCAATGTAAAGATAAATATTAAAATTTATATTATATACACTGCGTTCCAAATTATTATGCAAATTGGATTTAAGTGTCATAAAGATGTAATTTTTTGTTTTTCAAATAATCTCATAGATGGTATTGTGTATCAGGGCTCTTTGGATCACTGAAATCAATCTCAAATTCCTGTGACAATTAGTTTACCAGGTGAGCCCAATTAAAGGAAAACTACTTAAGAATGATGTTCCACATTATTAAGCAGGGCACAGGTTTCAAGGAATTTAGGAAAGAAAAAGGACCTCTCTGCTGCTGAAAAGCATCAAATAGTGCAATGCCTTGGTCAAGAGATGAAAACATTAGATATTTCCCAAAAATTTAAACGTGACCATCGTACTGTTAAGAGATTTGTGGTTGATTCTGAGCACAGACATGTTTGTGCTGATAAAGGCAGAATGAGGAAGGTTTCTGCCAGGCAAGTTCATCGGATTAAGAGAGCAGCTGCTAAAAAGCCATTACAAACCAGCAAACAGATATTTAAAGCTGCTGGTGCCTCTGGAGTCCCTCGAACCTCATGGTGTAGGATCCTTCAAAGGCTTGCTGTGGTGCATAAACCTACTATTCGGCCACCCCTAAAAAGTGTTCACAAGCAGAAATTGTAGCAGTGGGTCCAGACATACATGAAGACTATTTTTCATACAGTCTTGTTTACTGATGAATGTCGAGCAACCCTGGATGGTCCAGATGGATGGTTGGTGGATGGCCACTATGTCCCAACAAGGCTGTGACTTCAGCAAGGAGTAGGAGGAGTCATGTTTTGGGCCGGAATCATGGGGAAACAGCTGATGGGGCCCTTTAAGGTTCCTGAAGATGTGAAAATGACCTCTGCAAAGTACTGTATATAGAGTTTCTGACTGACAGCTGTCTTCCATGGTATAAAAAGCAGAAATGTGCCTTCAGGAGCAAAATCCTCTTCATGCATGACAATGCACCATCTCATGCTGCAAAGAATACCTCTGAGTCATTGACTGCTATAGGCATAAAAGGAGATAAACTCATGGTGTGGCCACCATCTTCCCCTGACCTCAACCCTGTAGAGAACCTCTGGAGTATCATCAAGCAAAAGATCTATGAGGGAGGCAGTTCACATCAAAACAGCAACTCTGGTAGGCTATTCCGACTTCATGCAAAGAAATCCAAGCAGAAACTCTCCAAAAACTCCCAAATTCAATGGATGCAAGAATTGTGAAGGTGATATCACAGAAGGGTTCCTATGATAGCATGTAACTTGGCCTGTTAGGATGTTTTGTAGTTAAATAGCTTTTTTGTTCAGTGAATGTGACCTCCTAATGCTGCAAATTTCACAAATGAACATTTTCAGTTCTTTAAAACAGATCAAATGTTTAGAAATTCTACTGTGCCTAATAATTTGGCACAGTGCAATTTGAGTTTTTATTCATTTTGGAGATTATACTGTTATCATTGGGAGGTTTCTTCAATAAAATTTGATGTATACTCTAACGGGTGATGACTTTTATTAGACTGACTGTCATTTGTACTGACTATTTAGGAAAATCATAGAAAAATATCATTTGCATAATAGTTTGGAACACAGTGTATATACACACACCTATTCTATGTGTATATATGTAATCTACAGTTAGGTCCATATACACTGTGTGCAGAATTATTAGGCAAATGAGTATTTTGATCACATCATCCTTTTTATACATGTTGTCCTACTGCAAGCTGTATAGGCTTGAAAGCCAACTGCCAATTATGTAAATCAGGTGATTTGCATCTCTGTAATGAGGAGGGGTGTGGTCTAATGACATCAACACCCTATATAATGTGTGCTTAATTATTAGGCAACTTCCTTTCCTTTGGCAAAATGGGTCAGAAGAAAGATTTGACGGACTCTGAAAAGTCAAAAATTGTGAGATGTCTTGCAGAGGGATGCAGCAGTCTTGAAATTGCCAAACTTTTGAAGCGTGATCACCGAACAATAAAGCATTTCATGGCAAATAGCCAACAGGGTCGCAAGAAGCGTGTTGATAAAAAAAGGGCGCAAAATAACTGCCCATGAATTGAGGAAAATCAAGCGTGAAGCTGTCAAGATGCCATTTGCCATCAGTTTTGCCATATTTCAGAGCTGCAAGGTTACTGGAGTATCAAAAAGCACAAGGTGAGCCATACTCAGGGACATGGCCAAGGTAAGGAAGGCTGAAAAATGACGACCTTTGAACAAGAAACATAAGATAAAACGTCAAGACTGGGCCAAGAAATATCTTAAGACTGATTTTTCTAAGGTTTTATGGACTGATGAAATGAGAGTGACTCTTGATGGGCCAGATGGATGGGCCAAGGCTGGATGAGTAAAGGGCAGAGAGATCCACTCCGACTTAGACGCCAGCAAGGTGGAGATGGGGTACTGGTATGGGCTGTTATCATCAAAGATGAACTTGTGGGACCTTTTCGGGTTGAGGATGGAGTGAAGCTCAACTCCCAGACCTACTGCCAGTTTCTGGAAGACACCTTCTTCAAGCAGACAGGAAGAAGTCGGTATCGTTCAAGAAAACCATGATTTTCATGCAGGACAATGCTCTATCACATGCATTCAAATACTCCACAGCGTGGCTCCCCAGTAAAGGTCTAAAAGAAGAAAAAATAATGACATGGCCCCCTTGTTCACCTGATCTGAACCCCATAGAGAACCTGTGGTCTCTTATAAAATGTGAGATCTACAAGGAGGGAAAACAGTACACCTCTCGGAACATTGTCTGGGAGGCTGTGGTGGTTGCTGCACGCAATGTTGATCGTAAACAGATCAAGCAACTGACAGAATCTATGGATGGAAGGCTTTTGAGTGTCATCGTAAAGAAAGGTGGTCACTGATTTTTTTTTTGTTTTTGAACGTTAGAAATGTTTATTTCTAAATGTTGTGTTGGTTTACCTGGTGAAAATAAACAAGTGAGATGGGTATATATTTGTTTTTTATTAAGTTGCCTAATAATTCTGCACAGTAATAGTTTCCTGAAAAAACAGATATTCTCCTAAGATAGCCAAATCTAAAAAAAAAAACCACTCCAACTTCCAAAAATATTAACCTTTGATATTTATGAGTCTTTTGGGTTGATTGAGAACATAGTTGCTGTTCAATAATAAAAAGAATCCTCTCAAATACAACTTGCCTAATAATTCTGCACGCAGTATATACAACACTTTCTCAGCCACATCTCTTATAACTAGAAAAGTGCTTGAAAATATCACTTATCTGACCTAGTTGTAGACAACAATATACGGCCCTGATTTACCATGGCGTTTACGCCAATCATGTAAAACATCTTCAAATGTCGGACTGTATGAAGGACTACAAATCGATAGGCAGGGGAGACCAGTAAGGCAGAATATCTATATGAAACAAAATATAACATTAAGGATATGTGTACACGTTGCGGAATTGCCGCGGAACACTACGGTATCGCGAGACCGCTACGTCATCTCGGGTCATTGTCGCAAGGCATCGCTGAGGCCTGGGGACGCTGCGCGGGACGCCGGAAGGTGAGAATAACACCATTTTTTATTTTATTTTTTTAACAGGGATATGGTACCCAGGGCCTGGAGGAGAATCTCCTCTCCTCCAGACCCTGGGTACCATCTGCACATTTTCCGTTTACTTTGCGACTTTGCAGCATGTGGCCATAGCCACATGCGGAAAGTGGAAGAATGCATTCCTATGTGTGCGGAATTCCCGCGATTCCGCAAAGAACGAGCCTGCTGCATATTTTTCCACGACGCGATTTTGCCGTGGAAAAATACGCAGCATTAGCACAGCATGTGTGGAATGCCATTGAATTCAATGGGCTTCTTATTTTATGCGTTTTTGCAGCGTTTTCACGGCGAAAAAACGGGGCAAGAATGCATAAAATCCGCGGGAATTCCGGACGTGTGCACACAGCCTTAATAAAGAATTTAAGAAGCCCTCAGGCTAAAACAACATAACAGACATACAGTGATACATATAGATAACCAGCAATATGTGCAAGGTGTAGGGAGGTAAAACTTGTTTCCTATTACATATTTTGTTATAATCACATATTGAACTACGCAGACAAAATAAATACGAACAATCTCACCATATTCTCAGGTGGTGTCCACATGATTGGAATCCAGATCTGATCCCTCTACTAGGTAAGGCCGGGATCATACATGCGAGAAACACAGCAGTCTCATATGTTTATACCTGGCACTCAGGAGCAGAGCGTGCGGCTCCATGCATTGCTATGCGGCTGCACGCTCTGCTCCTGAATGCCGGTGGCAGTGCCGGGTATTAACATGCGCGACTTGGTCGTGTTTCTCGCATGTGTGATCCAGGCCTAAGTCAAAAAGTAGATCCTATCAGAGACGAGGATGCGCCATTCAAAAGCCAGATATTACCCCTCCAATATGACTCTTAAGGATCACACAGCTAGATTCCCCACCCCCTCATCTCCAATTGATACACCGTCCCCTAAAGTGACACTGATCCAAACCCTCATTAGATTCTCTAGCTCCTACCTCAATGCTCTGGTTAATAAGCCCAATTTTACTTACTGGTCAATGGGGAACCAGTTCCTATTGTAGCAACGTATCATGAATGGCATCAGTTATCTGCTCCAAAAAGAATATACATATTGGATCTTCTATTTGACTTTAGTAAATTGTCTTTTCGAAGACGAATTTTAAAGGGAATCTGTCAGCAGGTTTTTGCTATGTAATCTTAAGACAGCAAGAGTTAGAGGCTGAAATACATAATTCATGGTTGTGTCACTTGTCAAAATGTGTGTAAGGGTATGTTCCCATGGTCAGTAAACGCAGCGGGTTGGAAGCTGTGTACAGCCGCAGCGTCCAGCTGTCACAGCATAGTGGATGGGATTTCAAGAACTCCCATGTCCACTATGCGTGCTCCGACACCCACGGCTCACCTGCAGGGACGGACATGCGGCACGTCTTACCAGACCACAGCATGTCTATTTATCTTGCGGAGACGCCTCCTCCTGTGATCAGCAGCTCACTGTCTGTAGACACTGTTTATACAGAGCCTGGTGTGGGCGGGGACAGGTTCCTCAGCTCTGCTTCATTCTAAGGTCACGTGCACACGTTGAGCATTTGGTTGAGTTTTTTACCTCAGTATTTGTAAGCCAAAATTAGAAAAAAAACGCAGGAGTGGTGTCGTGTTTCTATTATACTTTTCCTCTGATTGTTCCACTCCTGATTTTGGCTTACAAATACTGAGGTAAAAGACTGTCCAAATACTGAACGTGTGAACGTGGCCTTAATCTAAAAACTGTGTCAGAACGACTGCATCCAGTAATCTAAGTGATACATCGCTGGATTCAGCTTCTCTTTGCCTACATCACGCAGTTCTCAGACGTGGTAGCAAAAACCTGCTCACAGACTCCCTTTAATCCCATTTTAAGTACTCCAAAAACAACAGTCTAATGACATTCTTATGTTTACTTATGATTAGAGAAGAGCCCTGCTTATTCGGCAAGCTATAGCGGGAACCCGGATACATGGAGCGCACCGGCTGATCGGCGCCGCAGCTGCATGTGTCACTGTCACAGCACATGCATGGAGAACCTGTGTGCTGGGCTCTCCATGCATGTGCTGTGACACAGCTACGACACATGCAGCTGCGGCGCCGATCAGCCGGCGCACTCCATGTATCCGGATTCCCGCAGTAGCTTAATTGGTAAGTGCTATAACTTGCCAAATAAGCGGGGACCGGAACAAATTCGCTCAACCCTACTTATGATCCCTAATTTTAATGTTTCTGCCATGGGTCCTGTTGACTCACATAGTGTGATCTTCCTCTTCCACTTCTATCATGCACATTGGCATGTTTTTACACTCCTCACACCTATGTGGAGCCTGCATTGGTCAAGCACCTGGAGCATGTAAAGATGGCATTTAGCTTCTAGAACGCAGTAGGAAAGACCAAGACGTTAGGAGCTTATCTTGCAGAACGTTCCAGGCATGTTGGGTGCTGGGAATTGCAGATTTGAGTATCAGGCATGCCTACACCAGGAACGGAAGGATATAAACATGAGTGACCACTGGAAATTGGAAAAAAAAAAAAGGAAAATTGTAAAATGTTTACACAAACCACTACTACGAACTTGGACCTGCCATAAAGGGCCTCTACCATATGAAAGGTTAGCACATTTAGAATGAAAAGCTGACAATTTGAACCTTAAGATGTTAGAAAGTTTCTTTTTTTTTTAAAGCTCTGATTACACAGGAAAATTCATGTTTATATCTAGAAACCCCAGACAGACCCCAAAGTTCTCACACTTGAGAACGTGCTCCCATTGCAGCCAGTCAATGGCTGGTCCAGGTATCACCTCAGGACAAGATGGAGATTTGAGCTGCTGATGTATCAAGCTCTCAGCATCGCCAGGACTGGAGACAATGGCAGAAAACCACGGCCTTCCAGTATACGGTCTATGGATGCAATAAGAATGTTTCCATTCACTGAATGCACATCGTGTATATTCGATTTGTCATTCATATTTGCACACAAAGTCTGAAGCATAATACTGAATCAGCTGGTAGACGAGATTATAAAACTCATCTATACATTGCAGAAATTCTCGTGTGTACATTGGCCTGCAGGGTGGATTTAGGAATGCGCAGAATGTCAATACTTTGGGGATTTTTCCCTCTGCAGTGCAAGGGATGAAATCCACAGCTAAAATCCACATCTAACACAAATGAATGTGGAAAACCGGCATCATGTGCGGGTAACCTGAAGAAGGCAGCCGCAGCCCATATACGTCTTTAAGGCACGTGTACAGCTTACCCGCGGTGGGATCCCTCCATGAGCCAGAATGGATACCGGCTGCACTAGTGCCTCCTACTGTGGCGGGCTTGTACCATTCTTCCTTGTACAGAAGACGCTCCCCCTTTACATTCTTAGGAACTAAAACAAATCAAGTGTTGCCCATCATTGCCATGTGTTTGGAGCAGAACGCTGGACAGTATACTTACCTTCAGACGACCTCCGTGTCCCCCTCTGACATCTGCCTCAATGGCATCAGACACTAGGGACATGACCAGTGGGGCTACCTGGTATGAGGACACGGCAAGGTGACGGAGCGCCCAAACAGGTGGCAGAGGCTCAGTGTGACATCTCGGAAGTATCATGCAGCGTTCGCCTCAATATTGGTAATAACTTGACCTCCCCTTTAAGCATTAGTTACAGAAACCCCTTTAAATGTTGACATTGCAATTAGCGACAAAGTGAAGGCGATGAGCTGCGCACAGCTGATCACCACAGGAAAGGCTGGAGGAGGAAGACAAAGGCTGCTCCGGGGCCGATCGTGTGCGGCAGTGCCATGTCTGTGTGCAGGCCCAGACCATACAATGGCGATGAGGGACTGCAGAGCCCCCCGTCCTCCCACTGAACACCACGCCCTACACGGCGCCCACCTTTTCACGCGGATGATCTGGTCCCTCATGGGCTTGATGTCCTGGAAGCTCTGCTGGTTCACCAGGCTGTACACCAGGATGAAGCCCTGCCCGTTCTTGATGTACAGATCCCGCATAGACGCGAACTGCTCGGTACCGGCCGTGTCCAGGATCTCCAGCACGGAGGGGGACGAGTCCACCTCGATCTCCTTACGATAGAAGTCCTCAATGGTCGGGTCGTACTTCTCGATGAACGTTCCGGTGACGAACTGCACGGTCAGAGCCGACTTGCCGACCCCGCCGCTGCCCAGGACCACCACCTTATACTCGCGCATCGTCCCCCTCCGCTTCCCGGCGGCATGCACCGCTCCTCACACCTCGCCGCTTCTCCGCCTCCTCCTCCGTCGTCGCCGCCGCCCCTCTGCAGCGGCTTCCCGAGGCATGGGAAAGAGGCCGGGCTGCTTGGCCCGCTACCCGGAGAGCTGCCCCCACCGCCTCCTGTGCCCACCGAGCGGTGCTTATCGCTAGCCGCCCCCGGCGTATCGCGCCGGCCTCAGCTCCCCCCTCACTGGGCTCCCAAGCCTCGCCCCCGGCGCGTCACCTCACACTAGCCATAACTATTGGAGCCTACGTCTATTTCCATAGCAACTGTCTATCCTCCAGAACACGGGAAGGGGCCAGCTGACAGAACCAATCACCGCCTCCTCCTCACGGGATGATGAGACGAGAAGAAGCGGCATCCGCAGCCAGGGCCAATCACTGCGTCATATCACCATCCAATCACATCTAGCCGTGCCCCCTGACGTCACAGCGCCGCACAGCTCAGAGGAAGATGCTGTTGCTGAGGGGTCAAGTTGTGTGCAACAGTCATCATGGTAATAATCAGCGCAGACAGGGGCCAGGTACAGTGTGAGGAGACCCAGGGGAAGAGCTCTGTACTGTGCTCCCATACATTACACAGTGTCTGCAGGGGCCAGGTACAGTGTGAGGAGACACAGGGGAAAAGCTCTGTACTGTGCTCCCATACATTACACAGTGTCTGCAGGTACAGTGTGAGGAGACCCAGGGGAAGAGCTCTGTACTGTGCTCCCATACATTACACAGTGTCTGCAGGGGCCAGGTACAGTGTGAGGAGACACAGGGGAAAAGCTCTGTACTGTGCTCCCATACATTACACAGTATCTGCAGGTACAGTGTGAGGAGACCCAGGGGAAGAGCTCTGTACTGTGCTCCCATACATTACACAGTGTCTGCAGGGGCCAGGTACAGTGTGAGGAGACCCAGGGGAAGACCTCTGTACTGTGCTCCCATACATTACACAGTATCTGCAGGTACAGTGTGAGGAGACCCAGGGGAAAAGCTCTGTACTGTGCTCCCATACATTACACAGTGTCTGCAGGGGCCAGGTACAGTGTGAGGAGACCCAGGGGAAGAGCTCTGTACTGTGCTCCCATACATTACACAGTGTCTGCAGGGGCCAGGTACAGTGTGAGGAGACCCAGGGGAAGAGCTCTGTACTGTGCTCCCATACATTACACAGTGTCTGCAGGTGAGAAACCAACAGAACAGTATTTGAATTTAGGTCAATAAAGAAGTACCATATTGTAATCTAAATACAAAAATTCGGATAATAATAAGAGAAACAATATCTTTATTATAAAAGTATACCTTTATTAAAATAGGGTAACAATAGTATACAACCGTGTCCTCTGTGTACAATAAATAATAATAATTAAAATAAAGATTGAAAAAATACCAAAGACATAGCAGGCTGGCAAGTCATTAATCCCAAATATGTACATATATATATATATAAATGATCCTGATACATAAAAAATCTTTCTCATATAGATACGTGAAAGTATAAGTGGGGAATTTGTATATAAACACCCTGAGAAAACAAAAATATATCTGATGTAAACAAAATGTCAATATCCAAAAAATTCAAAAAATTGTCATCTTGATATGAAGTGCCAAGAGAACAATATAACTATTACAAATAGTTAAATAAAAAATTGTCATCTCAATATAAAGTGCCAAGAGAACAATATAACTATTACAAATAGTTAAATAAGGTGCTTTTCAAACAAACAACATATACCTTGGAACCAAAATGCCAAGTGCAATATAAATAATAATCATTAAAAGTGCCAATGTGCATATAGCTAGGGTAAATAATGAGAGAGAATGAGAAAGGTGTATACCTGGAGCACAGCCTGCCGGTCACAGAGAAACACAGCCCCGACGCGCGTTTCGGAATTGATCCTTCGTCAGGGGGTGGTCTCTGATCTAAACCGGGTCCTTTAAATATACATCCGCTGATTAATGCCCGGGATTTGGGCCTATTGCGGCGCGCGCGCCGCCATGGTAACCCGGATATACAACCCGCCCCCACATCACATGACCGGCAACCCGGAACTAACCGCCGTTGCCTAGTCACAGACCCAGGAGCGAGGAGTCCAGGATCCTGGCTGCGCAAGCGCACAGGTCCACCCATAGCAATACTCAGCAGATCCAATGTGAGGGGGAGAGGATTCAACGGCGCATGCGCTAATGGACCAACAGGAGTGTGAATGCGCACGCGCTATCCACAGCATGTTGCCATGGACACGCAACGCAGACACACAACCATGTCACCAGAAGCACATGCGCACTTCCTAAACCCAGACACATGGGTAAAAAGTCTATATAAATGAATGTAAATAGAAGGGGAAGGGGGAATAGATTGACACCATATCATAATAATAATAATAATCTTTATTTATATAGCGCCAACATATTCCGCAGCGCTTTACAGTTGAACAGTTTCAAACACAACAGTCATAAGTAACAACGTTAACAATACAATAATTAAAGCGAAATAAGACGACCCTGCTCGTGGAGCTTACAATCTACAATGAGGTGGGGGAGATACAAAGCACAGGTTTGTATTTACAATGATGTATTTACAATGACGGTCCAGCCATCTTCAGGGGGTGGGGGTTAGATGGAGATAGTGAATGGGCTACACACACACAAACATGACTTTGATTACTGAATGTGATAGGCCGCTCTGAACAAATGTGTTTTGAGCGAGCGCCTAAAACTATGCAAATTGTGGATGGTCCTAATATCTTGGGGTAGAGCATTCCAGAGGATTGGCGCAGCACGGGAGAAGTCTTGGAGTCGGGAGTGGGAGGTACGGATTAGGGCAGAGGTTAGTCGAAAGTCATTTGCAGAGCGCAGCGGTCGGTTAGGCCGATAGACAGAAATGAGGGAGGAGATGTAAGGGGGTGCCGCACTGTGGAGAGCTTTGTGGGTGAGAACAAGTACTTTGAATTGTACCCTGTAATGAATTGGCAGCCAGTGTAACGACTGGCGAAGAGCGGACGCGTCTGAGTAACGATTAGCCAGATGGACAACCCTGGCTGCTGCATTAAGGATAGACTGGAGAGGGGAGAGTCGAGTGAGAGGGAGGCCAATTAATAGAGCATTACAGTAGTCTAGGCGGGAGTGGATCAGGGCGACAGTGAGAGTTTTTGTTGTTTCCATGGTGAGAAAAGGGCGGATTCTAGAGATGTTCTTTAGGTGTAAGCGGCATGAGCGGGCAAGAGATTGTATATGGGAGGTGAAGGAGAGATCGGAGTCGAACATAACACCCAGACAGCGCACCTGCTGTCGGGGTGTTATTATGGTGCCACCCACAGAGAGGGAAATGTCAGATTTAGGGAGGTTAGTAGATGGTGGGAGCAGAAGAAGTTCAGTTTTGGAGAGGTTGAGTTTCAGATAGAGAGCAGACATGATGTTGGAGACTGCAGACAGACAGTCAGTGGCGTTCTGTAGTACAGCGGAGGTAAGGTCAGGGGATGATGTGTACAGTTGTGTGTCATCAGCATAAAGATGGTACTGAAAGCCAAATCTGCTGATGGTCTGTCCAATTGGGGCCGTATAGAGAGAGAAGAGAAGGGGGCCAAGGACTGAGCCCTGAGGTACCCCAACAGTGAGAGGAAGAGGAGATGAAGTGGAGCCAGAAAACAGAACACTGAAGGAGCGGTCGGAAAGATAGGAAGAGAACCAGGAAAGAGCAGTGTCCTTAATGCCTAGTGACTGGAGCCTAGAGAGTAGGAGAGGATGGTCAACAGTGTCGAAAGCTGCAGAAAGGTCGAGAAGAATGAGCAGAGAATGGTCACCATTACGTTTTGCTGTCAGAAGTCACTTTGATGAGTGCAGTTTCTGTCGAATGTAGGGGGCGGAAACCGGACTGTGAAGGGTCTAGGAGGGAGTGAGTGGAGAGGTAATGGGTAAGGCGTGAGTATATCAGGCGCTCCAAGAGTTTAGAGATGAAGGGGAGATTGGAGACTGGTCTGTAGTTGTTTGTGCAGGATGGGTCAAGGGTGGGTTTCTTTAGTAATGGAGTAATGATAGAGTGTTTGAAGGAGGAGGGGAAAATGCCAGAGGAGAGGGAGAGATTAAAGATTGTAGTTAGGTGAGTTGTGACGACTGGGGAGAGAGACTGGAGGAGATGTGAGGGAATGGGGTTGGTTGTGCATGTAGTCGGACGAGAAGAGGAGAGGAGCCTGGAGAAATGCAGGGAGGGATGGGAGTCACTGAACTTGGTGATTGGGAGCGGATTTCCTGACGGATATTGTCTATTTTCTCTATAAAGTGGGAGGCCAGGTCATCAGCGCAAATGTCTGTGATAGGGGCTTGTGCTTTTGGCCTGAGGAGGGAGTGAAAGTTGTCAAAAAGTTTCTTGGGGTTGTTGGATAGTGAGGAGATCAGGGTGGTGAAGTAGGTCTGTTTGGCGAGGTGAAGGGCAGAGTTATATGTCCTTAACATAAATTTGAAGTGTATGAAGTCTTCTGGTGTGTGTGTTTTCCTCCATAAGCGTTCAGCACACCTAGAGCATCGCTGGAGAAATCGGGTTTGCGATGTGAGCCAGGGCTGTTTCACTCTGTGTTTGGAGGTTCTGAGGGTGAGGGGAGCTACTTGGTCAAGGGTGCTTCTAAGAGTGTCATTGAAGTGATGTACAGCCAGATCAGGACAGGACAAAGAAGAGATTGGGGACAATGAGGAGTGTAGGGAGTCTGAAAGTGTATGAGGGTTAATGGCTTGTAGATTTCTGACTGAATGGTAGGTAGGAGGGTGCTGGAGTGAGCGAGGATTTGTGAGTGTAAAGGAGAGAATGTGGTGGTCAGAGAGGGGAAGCGGTGAGTTATCTAGGTAGGAGATTGAGCAGAGCCGGGCGAAAACCAGGTCCAGGGTGTTACCGTCTTTGTGTGTTTCAGAGGTTGAGAGCTGAGAGAGGCCTAGAGAAGTGGTTAGTGATAGAAGCTGGGATGCAGATGTGGAAGTGGGGCTGTTAATGGGGATGTTGAAGTCTCCCAGGATAAGGGTTGGTAGTTCTGAGGACATGAAGTGCGGCAGCCAGGCAGAGAAATGGTCCAGGAAGTGGGTGGGTGAGCCTGGGGGCCGGTATATGACCGCTACTCTGAGGGAGAGGGGACGAAAGAGCCTGATGGTGTGGACTTCAAAAGAAGGGAAAGAGAGTGATGGAACTGAGGGGATGACCTGCAAAGTGCATTGTGGGGACAGGAGTATGCCGACTCCACCACCAGGTCTATTTGTCGGTCTCGGGGAATGGGAGAATTGTAAGCCACCATGGGAAATGGCAGCAGGAGAGACAGTGTCAGAATCCTGAATCCAGGTTTCCGTGAGGGCCAACAAATTCAGAGAGTTTTTCAGAAAGTAATTGTGTAGGAAAGGAAGCTTGTTGCATACAGACCGTGGATTCCAAAGGGCACAATTGAAAGAAGGAGATGAAGGAGTGCAAGTGATATTAGTAAGATTATTAAGGTTTCGATGTGAGGTAGGGTAGGGGTTGAGGTTGGGGGATGGTGGACCGGGGTTGGGGGAGATGTCCCCTGAAATCAGTAGGAGCAGGAAGATAAAGAGCAAGTAGTTTTTTGAATTGTATGAAGATTTTATGTGCAGTGTGTTTGGGCAAGATGGGCTGAGGCTTTTTAAGAAGGTGAGAAGTGCATGGGAGCTGTACATGGGAGAAGGAAAGAGAGAGGAGCCGATGTATACGAGTCGTGATGGAGGGGGGATTGGTCGGTGAAAGTGGATTGCAAGAGAAAATATGAGGATAGGAATAAAGCACATGGATAAAAGGGACAGCAGAGTGTGGGTTACCTGACTCCAGCCTTGACTAACTGCCATGTAATAACTGCTGTATCCCGACGCTTATCTTCGTGACGCTTTGCTTCTGTGATGCGTGCACCCCCACATGCGTGCACCCCTATGGATGGTTCTAAATTTATAGTCCAGACTGCAGGGTCAGAAGAGATGGATTGTGGGAACTGGTTGAGGATAATTTGGCAGCTGGGGTCAGCACACCAGGGTTTTTTTTTTTTTGGGATGATCAAAGACATTCAGCCTGGCAACATCTATTTTAACACCTCCACCAGATAAGATCTACACTGATCCCAGTCATGGATATGCAACTGTGAGTTTTAAGTACAATGCACCAAATGATTTATAACAAAGAATTAGCACACACATTAAAATATGTTTCTAGATGGTAAAGCAGCAGATGACACAGCAGACAGCAAGCAGAGGGAATTTTTACCATTAGAGTCTATTGCAGCAGATGAGACAGCAATCAGAGGTGGGAAGTTGTACCATTTGAATATGTTGCAGAAGACAGCAAGCAGAGGGAATTTTTACCATTAGAGTCTATTGCAGCAGATGAGACAGCAATCAGATATAATCACAAGAGATATATATATATGGCTGAATGATAAATATCCACAATTATATAAGCCAAAATTGTGTAAATTAGCAATAAACATAGTAAAATGACCACAATATGGGTAATATATACCCCCAAGATTATATATAGCATATTCTCAAAAAAGAGGGGGAAGAAAAGAAGTGAAAAATAAATAGATATAAATAAAAATAAATACAATTAAAATAATAAATAATAAATAAAGATAATAATAGTGATAATAGAAATAATGATAGTAGATATAAGTAAAATAAATATAAATATAATTATAATAGGAAATATAAAAATAATAATAAAATAAAAAAATAAATAAATAAATAAAAAATAATAAATAATAAATAAATAATAAACAAAAATAGGATAATATTAATATTATAATAAATACAACATATATAGGAGAGATAGTATATGAAATAAAATCCCCATCTTCATTCCACTTTTCATTCCAGATATCTATATAGACGAAATATTAGCATGTCAGTCCATGAATCCTCATAGTGAAGAATCTCACTCAATCGACTCACAAAAACTAGAATTCTAAAAAGAATAAAAAAGGTTAAAATTATTAAAAATAGTAAAAAGAACAGATTCAGAGAAAGAAAGCAGTTCACAACTTATAATTATAAGAAAGGAGCAAAGCTCAGATTCTCATTTAATCCCAGGGGCGATACTGTATTAAGGTTCCAGATCCACTTTGCTTCCAACCTAGCCAAGGGAGCACTGATCTTTCCGCCCCTAATATTGGGTTCTATCATATCAATGCCAATTATCCGTAAAAGGTCTGCATTGCAATTATGATGCATCTTAAAGTGTTTTGGAATAGTTTTTAACATATCCAAATCCTCTATTTCTTTTGCAGCAATAATCCCCAAAACATGTTCCCGAACTCTTACTTTTAACTGTCTTGTTGTCAGTCCGACATATATTAGGGAACATGGACAGGTAGCATAATATACTACCGCTTTTGATGTACATGTTATTGTGTGTGTAATTTTATATGTCTTAGACCCGTCTGAATTAGAAAATGTATTAGCCCGATCGACATTTGGACATGCCACACACCTACCACATGGTTTACATCCCCATGGTGGTTTTGATATTGATAAAAATGTCGACTGGACTGGATCAAAGACATAATGGCTTTTGACCAATTTATCTCCCAAGTTTGCTGATCTTCTATATGTCATACTAGGTTCTAATCCAATGTATTTGGATAATATAGCATCGGTATGTAATATAGGCCAAGCTTTCCTTAAACAATTCACCATGGCATCTGTCTGACCGTGATATTGGGTAATAAACCTCACTGTTTTCTCTTTTTTTAATGGTTTAGCCGAATAAAGTGCTTCATGGCGTGAGGTATTTTTTGGCCCTATTAAAAGCCCTTTTAATGGATCTATTGCTATACCCACGTTGTAAAAATCTGAGTTTAAGATCTTCCGCCTGTTTCCTAAAATCTTCTTCGCTGGAACAAATCCTACGCAACCGTAAAAATTGGCCGATAGGAATCGATCTTTTTAGAGCTGGGGGATGTGCCGAAGTTGCATGGAGATATGAATTCACTGCAGTGGACTTGCGAAATAAATCAGTCTGCACACAATTTTCTTTATCTCTTCGAACACTAACATCCAAGAAATCAATTACATCTTTGTTGACTTGATAAGTAAGATGTATATTAAGAGAGTTAGAATTTAAATTGGATATAAATTCTTTGAGTGTGTCTGTTGATCCTTGCCAAATCAAAAAAATGTCGTCAATGTACCGCGCCCAAAAGAGAACGCGATCCACCGACGACAGATGGTCCGATAGAAAGAGGTCCCTCTCCCACAGCCCCAGGAATAAATTAGCATATGCTGGTGCAAAAGATGCACCCATAGCTGTACCCTGGAGCTGCAGGTAGAAGGACCCCTTAAAAAGAAAAAAATTGTGTGACAGTGTAAAGGACAATAATTCCTCCACAAATCGATTCATGGACATGGACATTGTTGAAGAGCTCAAATAGAACTTTGTTGCTTTAATACCATCCGAGTGACGTATATTTGTATATAATGACTCAACGTCACAAGTCACAAACAATGTATCTTCTCCAATGTGCAGTCCATCAACCTTTTTGAGAAAATCATTCGTATCCTTAATAAAGGATGGTAAAAATTCCACTAATGGCTGTAATTTGGAATCAACAAATTTATTAATATTTTCCATATAATTCCCACATCCTGAAATTATTGGTCTCCCTGGAGGTATGGTTTTATTTTTATGAATTTTGGGTAGCATATATAGGGTGGGAATGGATGGTTCGTCAATCAAAAGAGCCGTAAACAGTTCCCTTGATATGACCCCACCATTTTGGGCTTTCTCAAGGATACACCGAAGTTCTGCTTGAAATTTACTCAAAGGGTTGAATGTTAACTTCTTGTAACATGTACCATTTTTTAATTGACGAAATACCTCCGTCTCGTATAAGGTCTTTGGCCAAACCACCACATTCCCACCCTTATCCGCTGGTTTAAAAACCACATCATTCAATTTCTGAAGTTTTTGGAGACCATCTCTCTCTTGTTTATTCAGATTGCTCTTACTAGGATGCTGTGAGATTTTCTCAAATTCCTTACTCACAGTCTTTACGAAAACATCAATCACAGGACAAGTAGATAGTGGTGGAAATCTACGGGAACGCGGCCGGATTGATAGAGGGATCTTACCTTCCTCTAACGTATTGTGTTCATGGGCCAAATCATCGAGGATAGTTATCTCCTCTTGTTCCGCTTCTGTTGGAAATAGTTCAAATATAGTTTCATCATGAAAGTGACGTTTAAATAATAACTTTCTTGCAAAAAGATTTAAGTCTTTAATGGCAGTAAAAGGGTCAAAATAAGAAGTTGGACAAAACATAAGACCTCTACTCAATAAATCATTTTCAATAGGAGAGAAATTATGTTTACTTAGGTTAATTACCTTAAAATTGTTCCCATAATTCTCAGGAGAGTATCTGGTAAAACGCTTTGTAGAATGATATCTTAACTCTCTTTTACGTTTAGGTGTAGAAATATTGGATATAGATACAGAAGCGGAAGTTGAGGCGCCAGATATATCACTCATTGGTGGATTAGATGTCACTGATGAAAGCCGATCCCGTTGACCATCCCCATCGCTATCCTGTGACTGATTTTTTCGCCATTTGTATATTCTTCCTGAATTAAAATCCCTTTGATCTCTACTGAGTTTATTGCTCTGGTTGACTTGTATATCTTTTATCCACTGATCAATATATTTATCTAATTGTAGACTCATTGATTGTAGTTGTTCACCAGAGAGGTTAGATTTGGCATTATTATATGCTTCCTCCAAGCTTTTGTCTATTTCAGATAAGGAATTTTCATTCAATTTAATTAGTAGTTCCATTAATTTCCTAGACGTTTCATTGCATGTTTTCTCCCAACTTTGAATAAAGTCCTTATCACTAACCACAAATTACGGGGTGACTTGGACTCTCAGGCCTCTTGGAATAAGCTGTTTATCAATATAGTTTTCCAAAAAGGCTTTATTCCACCAATATCGTATTCTTTTATGTGTTAAATTTTTAATGATATTAAATGTGGAATCAAATTGTGAACTGCCAACAACCATTGCTGTAGTACCACTGTTACCAAAAACCTCTTTAACTCTTCCTTGCCAGGATAATTCCCTAGCTTTGAAGTCCATTATCAGGCAGAAAAAACCTGTGCGAAACACAGAAATTAGCAAGGATACCAATATAGCCTGAATATAGCAGTATATTATATAAATCAATCAATTACTTACATATAATATTTAATAATTCTACTATATATAGCAGCTAAAAGAATGGTAGACCATTCGAAATATTTAAGAGAAACCAACAGAACAGTATTCAAATTTAGGTCAATAAAGAAGTACCATATTGTAATCTAAATACAAAAATTCGGATAATAATAAGAGAAACAATATCTTTATTATAAAAGTATACCTTTATTAAAATAGGGTAACAATAGTATACAACCGTGTCCTCTGTGTACAATAAATAATAATAATTAAAATAAAGATTGAAAAAATACCAAAGACATAGCAGGCTGGCAAGTCATTAATCCCAAATATGTACATATATATATATATATATAAATGATCCTGATACATAAAAAATCTTTCTCATATAGATACGTGAAAGTATAAGTGGGGAATTTGTATATAAACACCCTGAGAAAACAAAAATATATCTGATGTAAACAAAATGTCAATATCCAAAAAATTAAAAAAATTGTCATCTTGATATGAAGTGCCAAGAGAACAATATAACTATTACAAATAGTTAAATAAAAAATTGTCATCTCAATATAAAGTGCCAAGTGCCAAGAGAACAATATAACTATTACAAATAGTTAAATAAGGTGCTTTTCAAACAAACAACATATACCTTGGAACCAAAATGCCAAGTGCAATATAAATAATAATCATTAAAAGTGCCAATGTGCATATAGCTAGGGTAAATAATGAGAGAGAATGAGAAAGGTGTATACCTGGAGCACAGCCTGCCGGTCACAGAGAAACACAGCCCCGACGCGCGTTTCGGAATTGATCCTTCGTCAGGGGGTGGTCTCTGATCTTAACCGCGTCCTTTAAATATAATAATTCCCCACTTATACTTTCACGTATCTATATGAGAAAGATTTTTTTATGTATCAGGATCATTTATATATATATATGTACATATTTGGGATTAATGACTTGCCAGCCTGCTATGTCTTTGGTATTTTTTCAATCTTTATTTTAATTATTATTATTTATTGTACACAGAGGACACGGTTGTATACTATTGTTACCCTATTTTAATAAAGGTATACTTTTATAATAAAGATATTGTTTCTCTTATTATTATCCGAATTTTTGTATTTAGATTACAATATGGTACTTCTTTATTGACCTAAATTTGAATACTGTTCTGTTGGTTTCTCTTAAATATTTCGAATGGTCTACCATTCTTTTAGCTGCTATATATAGTAGAATTATTAAATATTATATGTAAGTAATTGATTGATTTATATAATATACTGCTATATTCAGGCTATATTGGTATCCAGTATCTGCAGGTGCAGTGTGAGGAGACCCAGGGGAAGAGCTCTGTACTGTGCTCCCATACATTACACAGTGTCTGCAGGTGCAGTGTGAGGAGACCCAGGGGAAGAGCTCTGTACTGTGCTCCCAGACATTACACAGTGTCTGCAGGTGCAGTGTGAGGAGACCCAGGGGAAGAGCTCTGTACTGTGCCCCCAGACATTACACAGTGTCTGCAAAGGCCAGGTACAGTGTGAGGAGACACAGGAAAAGCTCTGTACTGTGCCCCCAAACATTACACAGTGTCTGCAGGGGCCAGGTACAGTGTGAGGAGACACAGGGGAAAAGCTCTGTACTGTGCTCCCATACATTACACAGTGTCTGCAGGGGCCAGGTACAGTGTGAGGAGAGCTAGGGGAAGAGCTCTGTACTGTGCTGCCATACATTACATAGTGTCTGCAGGGGCCAGGTACAGTGTGAGGAGACCCAGGAGAAAAGCTCTGCACTGTGCCCCCATACATTACACAGTGTCTGCAGGGGCCAGGTACAGTGTGAGGAGACCCAGGGGAAAAGCTCTGTACTGTGCTCCCATACATTACACAGTGTCTGCAGGTGCAGTGTGAGGAGACCCAGGGGAAGAGCTCTGTACTGTGCCCCCAGACATTACACAGTGACTGCAGGGGCCAGGTACAGTGTGAAGAGACCCAGGGGAAGAGCTCTGTACTGTGCTCCCATACACTACACAGTGTCTGCAAAGGCCAGGTACAGTGTGAGGAGACCCAGGAGAAAAGCTCTGCACTGTGCTCCCATACATTACACAGTGTCTGCAGGGGCCAGGTACAGTGTGAGGAGACACGGGAAGAGCTCTATACTGTGCCCCCAGACATCACACAGTGTCTGCAGGGGCCAGGTACAGTGTGAGGAGACCCAGGGGAAGAGCTCTGTACTGTGCCCCCAGACATTACACAGTGTCTGCAGGGGCCAGGTACAGTGTGAGGAGACCCAGGAGAAAAGCTCTCCACTGTGCCCCCATACATTACACTGTCTGCAGGGGCCAGGTACAGTGTGAGGAGAGCTAGGGAAAGAGCTCTGTACTGTGCTCCCATACATTACACAGTGTCTGCAGGGGCCAGGTACAGTGTGAAGAGACCCAGGGGAAGAGCTCTGTACTGTGCTCCCATACATTACACAGTGTCTGCAGGGGCCAGGCCAGGTACAGTGTGAGGAGAGCTAGGGGAAGAGCTCTGTACTGTGCTGCCAAACATTACATAGTGTCTGCAGGGGCCAGGTACAGTGTGAGGAGAGCTAGGGGAAGAGCTCTGTACTGTGCTCCCATACATTTACATAGTATCTGCAGGGGCCAGGTACAGTGTGAGGAGACCCAGGAGAAAAGCTCTGCACTGTGCCCCCATACATTACACAGTGTCTGCAGGTGCAGTGTGAGGAGACCCAGGGGAAGAGCTCTGTACTGTGCCCCCAGACATTACACAGTGTCTGCAGGGGCCAGGTACAGTGTGAAGAAACCCAGGGGAAGAGCTCTGTACTGTGCTCCCATACACTACACAGTGTCTGCAAAGGCCAGGTACAGTGTGAGGAGAGCTAGGGGAAGAGCACTGTACTGTGCTCCCATACATTACATAGTGTCTGCCGGGGGCAGGTACAGTGTGAGGAGACCCAGGAGAAAAGCTCTGCACTGTGCTCCCATACATTACACAGTGTCTGCAGGGGCCAGGTACAGTGTGAGGAGACACAGGGGAAGAGCTCTATACTGTGCCCCCAGACATTACACAGTGTCTGCAGGGGCCAGGTGCAGTGTGAGGAGACCCAGGGGAAGAGCTCTGTACTGTGCCCCCAGACATTACACAGTGTCTGCAGGGGCCAGGTACAGTGTGAAGAGACCCAGGGGAAGAGCTCTGTACTGTGCTCCCATACACTACACAGTGTCTGCAAAGGCCAGGTACAGTGTGAGGAGAGCTAGGGGAAGAGCACTGTACTGTGCTCCCATACATTACATAGTGTCTGCAGGGGCCAGGTACAGTGTGAGGACACCCAGGAGAAAAGCTCTGCACTGTGCTCCCATACATTACACAGTGTCTGCAGGGGCCTGGTACAGTGTGAGGAGACACAGGGGAAGAGCTCAATACTGTGCCCCCAGACATTACACAGTGTCTGCAGGGGCCAGGTACAGTGTGAGGAGACCCAGGGGAAGAGCTCTGTACTGTGCCCCCCAGACATTACACAGTGTCTGCAGGGGCCAGGTACAGTGTGAGGAGACCCAGGAGAAAAGCTCTGCACTGTGCCCCCATACATTACACAGTGTCTGCAGGGGCCAGGTACAGTGTGAGGAGACACAGGGGAAGAGCTCTATACTGTGCCCCCAGACATTACACAGTGTCTGCAGGGGCCAGGTACAGTGTGAGGAGATCCAGGGGAAGAGCTCTGTACTGTGCCCCCAGACTTTACACAGTGTTTGCAGGGGCCAGGTACAGTGTGAGGAGACCCAGGAGAAAAGCTCTGCACTGTGCCCCCATACATTACACAGTGTCTGCAGGGGCCAGGTACAGTGTGAGGAGACCCAGGGGAAGAGCTCTGTACTGTGCCCCCAGACATTACACAGTGTCTGTAGGGGCCAGGTACAGTGTGAAGAAACCCAGGGGAAGAGCTCTGTACTGTGCTCCCGTACACTACACAGTGTCTGCAAAGGCCAGGTACAGTGTGAGGAGAGCTAGGGGAAGAGCTCTGTACTCTGCTCCCATACATTACATAGTGTCTGCAGGGGCCAGGTACAGTGTGAGGAGACCCAGGAGAAAAGCTCTGCACTGTGCTCCCATACATTACACAGTGTCTGCAGGTGCAGTGTGAGGAGACTCAGGGGAAGAGCTCTGCACTGTGCCCCCATACATTACACAGTGTCTGCAGGGGCCAGGTACAGTGTGAGGAGACCCAGGGGAAGAGCTCTATACTGTGCCCCCAGACATTACACAGTGTCTGCAGGGGCCAGGTACAGTGTGAGGAGACCCAGGGGAAGAGCTCTGTACTGTGCTCCCATACATTACACAGTGTCTGCAGGTGCAGTGAGAGGAGACCCAGGGGAAGAGCTCTGTAATGTGCCCCCAGACATTACACAGTGTCTGCAGGGGCCAGGTACAGTGTGAAGAGACCCAGGGGAAGAGCTCTGTACTGTGCTCCCATACATTACACAGTATCTGCAGGTGCAGTGTGAGGAGACCCAGGGGAAGAGCTCTGTACTGTGCCCCCAGACATTACACAGTGTCTGCAGGGGCCAGGTACAGTGTGAAGAGACCCAGGGGAAGAGCTATGTACTGTGCTCCCATACATTACACAGTATCTGCAGGTGCAGTGTGAGGAGACCCAGGGGAAGAGCTCTGCACTGTGCCCCCATACATTACACAGTGTCTGCAGGGGCCAGGTACAGTGTGAAGAGACCCAGGGGAAGAGCTCTGTACAGTGCTCCCATACATTACACAGTGTCTGCAGGTGCAGACTGTACCCAATCAGCGCCGGCTTCACTGTCCCCACCTTTAGACGTATTGAACATCAATGGGAAGTCAGGGCTACAGCTGCTCTCTGACTGCGCTCTGACTTCCTCTTGATATTCGATTTGTCTGAAGGTGGGGACTGTGAAGCCGGTGCTGATTGGGCATAGGGCTCACATGGCATAACCTCATGTGAGCCCCGAGAACTCGAGTGATGACATTACTGGAATGGTGCCAGCACCGAAGGGGAATATAGGTGTTATTATTTTAACGGAGCCAAATATGAGGAATTAAAAGTGGTTGTCCAAGTAGTGAACAACCCCTTAAATAAATTTGACAGATCATTTTCTATATAACTTACTAGTAGAATACCCACGGCTTCGTGCGCGGAAAATATGTTAAATCGTTGGTTATGGTAGCTAAAGTAAAATTTTCAGAGTGCTACAGTAAATTTTTTCTTCCACTTTAAATTTTTATTTTGCCATTTTACTGATTTGTCGTAACATTAATGTGAACAACAACTTTTTTATTTCAACATTTTTATTGATTTTACATATTCAATACATATTGTGTAGTATAAACTACAGGGTGGGCCATTTATATGGATACACCTGGGTGGGCCGACTTCAAAATGGCCGCAATGGTCACCACCCATCTTGAAAAGTTTTCTCCCTCCCATATACTAATGTGCCACAAACAGGAAGTTGATATCACCAATCATTTCCATTTTCTTTAGGTGTATCCATACAAATAGCCCACCCAGGTCTAACCTTATAAATGGCCCACCCTATATTACAACTATTTTTTGAACTATGTTTTATCAAAAAATGAAAATGTATGCACCTTACACAAACATATAAAACATTTACACCCAATAGCTGTTTTTTTTTCATTGGTTGGCCTAGCAGTCTTGGGATCAGCCTGTGTTAGTTTAAAGTGATAGCCATCTTGGCCATTCCAAAATATTATCGGATATTGCCGAGCATCATATGATCTATGTGTTTCTGCAATAAGTTGAAGATTGTCGCTTCGTCGCTGAATAATTATATCTCGGCTTTTAAA
This sequence comes from Dendrobates tinctorius, assembly GCF_039654945.1. Lineage (NCBI taxonomy): Eukaryota > Metazoa > Chordata > Amphibia > Anura > Dendrobatidae > Dendrobates > Dendrobates tinctorius. The sequence continues at coordinate 16,858,766 of NW_027361694.1, forward strand.
GGCCTGTCTAACCATTACAATAGCTACTGTATTTTCCAGCATATAAGATGACCTTTTAACCCCTGAAAATCTTCTTAAAAGTCGGGGGTCATCTTATACGCTGGGTGTCGTCTTATAGTGCGGGTGCAGACCAATCTGCATATGGTGGGGGGGAAGTGGTCGCGATGACGAAGGGAGGGGACGTTTCACAGTGAAGGTGTAAGTGGCGTATCCCCCTATTACCTCATTGTGGCAGTGGTGCTCTCTGTGGGTCTGCTGGGGGGTGGCAGCGGCTCCTCTTTGTGCAGCGTGGGGGCTCTGTGCTGGGGGGCGGCGGCGGGTCTTTGTGCAGCGTCAGGGCTCTGCCGGCATTTCCTCAAAGCCCAGAGACCCAGCTCCATTGCTGCGATGCGGTGGCCTCCAGGAAAATGGTCACTGGGGGCGGCTGCTCAGATTCAGATCTCAGGAGACGCCCTGACTTTTAAGAAGATTTTGTATTTTAAGTGGAAAAGTTGGGGGTCGTCTTATACGCCCAGTCGTCTTATACTCCGGAAAATACGGTACTATGTTAACAATTGTAGAATTAAATTGCCTTTCATGCTCGCCATCCGGTGTCTTGTCTGGTCTTATTACAACTTGATATTCATCACTTGGCATTCTTTCTAAGGCTATTTTGAAAAGGTTTACTAACTGATTGTGAAAAATCTTTTGCAAATTCAGCACAATCTCTTTTTTTTTGTCACAACGTCTATCAGCTTGCATTTGTTCGTCTCCCCAAAAATACATGTGTAAAAACTTTGGATCTTCACTTACTACAGGAAGCATTGAACCTATTTGGTGATATATTTGGCCCTGGACTTTAAAAGTTGGCATAAATCCTGCTTCCTGGAGTCCAGCTGTCGTACCAAAGGATGTCATCTGGAAAGATGAATTGTATCTCCTAATATATTGCAGAAAATTATTGGACTCTGAGTTGTTCCTGACATGTATGAAAGAAGTGGTTCATGAGGTAGATCTAAAGGTGGCAAACTGACTTTGCTATTTGAGCAGCACATACCAGGCAATTTCAAGTTAAACTTCTTTGTTTGACATTGTTTGCATATTATGTCCATTTTGCCAATTATGACTTTCTGATGTGACCTATAGTCTTGAACTGGGTTGTAGTAAAATGCTTCCAAACTCAAATTAGCCTGGCTACATCTTTGCACACATTGCATATGTCGTATGCGGTCATTTTCGCAACGTTCATCCTTTTGTTCAGATGTTTTCATATGCCTTGCTTCTGCCTGCCTTATTCGATTCTTGTGAAGACGACATTCCCATTGCTCTAATGTCTCAGCTGCCTTACATTTAGCCTGTCTCATCCGTTTCTTTTCAAGCCGCGAGTTATGTTGTTCACTTGTCTCAGCTCTTTGACACAATTTTGCTTTCTTAGCTTTTGGATGAACTTGCCCAATAGATGGACGTTTTTTGGGCGGCATTTTAAAAAACAGTCGTTAGTATTATGACCCTTTAGTATTCACCTGACACTGATAAGAGATGTAATAGGATGAATAGTAATTATAGAGCAGCCCTCACACAGTATTACTATGACCTGAAGGAGCTCACATCTCAGTAATGAAAATCGCCTCACAGGCAGACTTGTTTAGTTGCCCACCCAATCAGAGCTCAGCTTTCACTTTACCTTAGCAGCTTCAGTGATGAAAGCTCCCTGTATAGTAAGCAATAATGACAATCTTACTATGAGGCATTTTTCGCCTGACCAATATTGCTGCTCAGTAATGTTCGTCCGTGTTCATAGGGTGCATCCATGTGAGTGTGTTTGCATGTGTGTGGTCCTTGCGTGCGTGTGTGTGGTGTGCATGTGGTATTTATGGGGTGGAGTGGTATTTGTGAGGTGGTGTTGTGTAGTGTGTTGTGGCATTTGTGTGGTGTTGTGCTTGTGGGTTGGTGTATGTGTGCAGTCTGTGTGATGTTTGTATGGTGTTTGTGAAATGTTTGTGTGTTGTGTGTGGTGGTTCAGCCCCTTTAGCAGTGTCTCTTTGGCGCCGTCGCTATAATCCGTCCCTGTCAGTCACAACTGTTTTCCCCTCAGCACTTTTACTTATACCTTCACATTTCTCCATTATATGTATAGGGCCTAACTTCGGGGGCCCCAATCTCATGACAGGGGATGCTAGCGAGATTTAACGTGTGCAGTATTCTGCTCTTGTGGATGGAGAGGGGGCGTGACAAATTTCACCCAAATTGGGCGAGAACTGTGGATTTGTATAGAGCGGGCTACTACAGATTTCACATTTCCCCATTATATGTATAGGGCCTAATTTTGGGGGCCCCAATCTCATGACGGGGGACGCTAGCGAGATGTAACGTGCGCAGTATTCTGCTCCTGTGGGTGGAGAGGGGGCGTGCGGAATTTCACCCAAATTGGGCAAGAACTGTGGATTTGTATAGAGCGGGCTACTACATAAATCCCCTCTGTGTGCTCTGTGGGTCAGAAAAGAGTTGTATTTATCTAGTTCTATGGAAAGGAATGGGGCTGAAGCTGCCATTAAAGCACCTGGCCACCAAATGCTTGTTGGAGCTTCTATCTAAAGCCTCTTTCACACTTCCGTTTTTGACCATCAGTCAAAATCCGCCAGTTTTTGAAAAAAACTGATCCGCCATTTTTTGGCGGATCCGTTTTTTCCCCCATTGAGTTGCATTACCGGCGAATCTTGACGGCCGTTGGATCCATTTTTTTGCAGATCCGCCAAAATGTTTGCGTCCGCCGGCATGCCTGGACGGACCCTGCAACGTTTTTTTGGCTGTAGGATCCGCATTTTTCAGTGCGCATGCCCGGAGAAAGGAAGTCAGCCGGGGATTTAACCCTGAAATACTTTCTGGCGGTGGTAAAAAAAAAATATCTCTCTCTCTCTCTCCCCCCCTCCTTCCCGGACTGCGGTTCCTTTAAAATTCTACATTCAACGGATCCGTAAAAAAAAACGGTCCGCTGGCATCCGTTTGCACCACTTAGGCTGGTTTCACATTTGCGTTTTTTAGCGCTGGAAAAAAACGCATATGTGCGCATGCGTTTTTTCCCCTATATTTAACATGGGTGCGCATACCTGTGCGCTTGTAAGCGCATGTATGCGATTTTCATGCGCTGCGTTTTTTTGGGGTGTGCGTTTGTATTTTCCAGACGCAGCATGTTGCATTTTTTGGCCCTGCAAAAAAGCGCATGCGCACATATGCGCACGTTTTGCGCTAAAAATGGCCATTATAGCCTATGGATGCGCATATGTGCGCACTGGCATGCTCATGTATGCGTTTTTTTGCATATGCGTTTTTTTTTTTTAACCATGGAATTTAGGGGTTTGGGTTAGAGTTAGGGTTAGTTAAGGGGGTTTAGGGTTAGGGTTAGGGTCAGGGTCAGGGTTAGGGTTGGGGTTTGGGTCAGGGTTAGGGTTAAGTATGGTTTGGTTAAGGGTTAGGGTCAGGGTTAGGGTCAGGATTAGGGTTAAGTATGGTTTGGTTAAGGGTTAGGGTCAGGGTTAGGGTTAGGGTCAGGGTTAGGGTTAAGTATGGTTTGGTTAAGGGTTAGGGTCAGGGTTAGGGTCAGGATTAGGGTTAAGTATGGTTTGGTTAAGGGTTAGGGTCAGGGTTAGGGTCAGGGTTAGGGTCAGGGTTAGGGTTAAGTATGGTTTTGTTAAGGGTTAGGGTCAGGGTTAGGGTCAGGATTAGGGTTAAGTATGGTTTGGTTAAGGGTTAGGGTCAGGGTTAGGGTTAGGGTCAGGGTTAGGGTTAGGGTTAGGGTCAGGGTTAGGGTTAAGTATGGTTTTGTTAAGGGTTAGGGTCAGGGTTAGGGTCAGGATTAGGGTTAAGTATGGTTTGGTTAAGGGTTAGGGTCAGGGTTAGGGTTAGGGTCAGGGTTAGGGTTAAGTATGGTTTTGTTAAGGGTTAGGGTCAGGGTTAGGGTTAGGGTTAGGGTCAGGGTTAGTTAGGGTTTAGGGTTTGGGTTAGGGTTAAGTATGATTTGGTTAAGGGTTAGGGTCAGGGTTAGGGTTAGGGTCAGGGTTAGGGTTAGGGTCAGGGTTAGGGTTAGTAAAGTCATGGTTTGGGTTAGTGTGAGGGGCCACCTAATGTTGGAAAAAAACGCAAACGCGGTAAAAACGCACTAAAAACGCATACAAACGCATAAAATCGCTGCGTTTTTTTCATGCATGCTCATAAAAATGCTTGAAAAAAACGCAGCAGTTGTATGCTTTTGTATGCGTTTTTTCAATGCATTTTTTTTTGCGGGAAAAACGCGCTGCAAAAAAAAGCAAGTGTGAAACTAGCCTTACAAACGGTTCCGCTTTCCGCCATTTTGGCGGATTTTAAATGACAACAAAAGACGGAAGTGTGAAAGAAGCCTAACCCTAACTTATTCTCTGTAGTCTTGTAGGTAACTAACTCTCCATTTCTCTCTATCCCTTCCTTTTCATATGACAATATCCTGTTAGCTCACAATGCAGTAAATTGGAAAGGCAGTATATAGTTAAATCTGAGGTTGATTTTATGTCTTCAGCCATTATTAAAAATAACATGCATATTTTTAAACTTAACATGCATAATAATGTAACCACATTTAACGACATCTGCCATTTTACTGCCCATTCCCTAAATTTATTCATGTCCATCTGTAGGACATTTTGTGCAGAGTTTGGAATATTACATTTTTATGTCATTGCAAACACCGAGAAAGTACTATTACAAGTTATGCAGTATTTATAAATTTATAACAAGAGTCTGCTTGAACCCCTTAGCCCTGGAAACATAGTGTGCCTCAAAGTACATTTTAATTAACAGATCTTGGAATAAAAATGTTTCACAACTAGACGTGTTAATTTTTTTTCCGGTTTTGAGATAGTGTTATAAATGTGCCCCTGCTGTATCTTGACTGTGTGCAAGCAGGTGACCAGATGCAACACGCAGGCAGGGATAAGTAATAAGATAAGAAGTAACCAATTAAACTGTTTATTTCTCTAGCGTGGTGGGAAGATGGGGTAAGTGTGGCAATGGTAAATAGTGTAAAGCCGAATAATTACAGCATGCAATATACAATATCAGAATATCAGATATAAAATGACTTCTCAGGTTCAGTATAACTGTTATAACACTCTCGTTATATAATCTTACAACTTCCTGAGGTAGTAGTCACAGTATTATAAAAGTGACTGTTCTATTTCTTTTTCTAGCACAGGCCCTAGCGGGGGTCTCCAGTTCTTCCCACTAGGCTGCAAGTCCTTCTGACAAAGTCTAGCAAAGCTCACTGGGTCTCTCTCGGATCGACCGGACCCCGTCCTGTATGCTGTACTATCCCAGGCCAACCCCTGTACCATTTGTGAGTGCTGGAAGCAACGATCCAGCTCACTTGTGCCTCCTGTTCACCACCCAAGGTGTCCACCCCGAGCTGTGATTCTCAGTGAATCTTTGATGCTTGACCTGTGATGGATGTCTCACGTATCCAGTGGCATGAGGGCTGGGCCTCGGCTCTTTACTGGTGTCATCTGGGCTCCGGATCTTGACAGACACAAGTCTGGTCCTTGGGCCGTGTTGTCTGGATTTCGGAACATGCTTGGTGCTGGTCTGGCTCCTGGACGCTGCTCGATGCGGCTTGGTTTCTGAATTGTGACTTTCGTAGTCTGGATTCTGCTTCCACAACTCGCTGGCTCAAGCTTCCTGTCATGGCCTGACACACAGCTTCTTCCTCAGCATATGTCCTGACCGTCCCTCTTGTTGGCACCAAATTTACTCCCATCTTGGCATGAAGGCCTCTTATACCAGGGAACTCTCATCAAGGTCACCACATGACCCTGGGCCCCATCTAAACTTGTTCCCACTGAAACTATCCCTATTCTGGTAGGTTGTGCAGATGTGATATTGTTGTGATCTCACAATAGCAGCCATGTCTACAAAGACTGGGGCAGCAAGGATGAGCAAGAGCTGGAGCAACAGCGGGTAAGTACAGCTGTATTATTACACACTGGAAATCTATGGAATAAAAAGAATTAAAGACACAGAACTTTAAGGGTAGATTTACAGAGCGTTTTTGGAAGCAACATCATGGCAATCCAGGCATTCCTTTTTTTGCCAAAAAAAAGATGCGGCCAGATTCTTAATATGAAATGTACTGCCACCAATGTTTTTTTTTTTTTTGTCTTTTGATGCATTTCAGTGTTTTTCTGTATTGGACTAGAAGAAAGCCAGAATGTCAATGTTATGATTAGAATTAAACGCCACTAAATGCTTGTAAAACATATTTAACCATTCATTAAAAACAAGAAAAAATGTGTGTGAAAGAGGCTGTAGAAATTATCACACAAAAAATATGAATAGTGAGAAAATCTAAAAAGCGATCTTGTGAAATACCTACATTTTCTTCATTAGATAAATATTACATTGCTGTCAGTGCTTGCACTCCATAGTTTTTGTCCCAATATGCTCTATATTTCTTACACTGGTCAACACAAAAAAAATCATCAGCAAAGGTAATATGTCAGTTTTATGGAGTTTGATCTGCTGATTCCAAAAATATGCTTAGTTTTGCTCTAATCACAAAGTTTCTGAGATAGAAGTATTTTTGTTATTACGTTATTTCTGCAGTTTCAATGTACAGTTGTGGCCAAAAGTATTGACACCCCTGCAATTCTGTCAGATAATACTCAGTTTCTTCCTGAAAATTATTGCAAACACAAATTCTTTGGTATTATGATCTTCATTTAATTTGTCTTAAATGAAAAAAACACAAAAGAATTGTCCTAAAGCCAAATTGGATATAATTCCACACCAAACATAAAAAAGAGGGTGGCAAAAGCATGGGCACTGTTCAAAAAATCATGTGATGCTTCTCTAATTTGTGTAATTAACAGCACCTGTAACTTACCTGTAGCACCTAACAGGTGTTGGCAATAACTAAATCACACATGCAGCCAGTTGACATGGATTAAAGTTGACTCAACCTCTGTCCTGTGTCCTTGTGTGTACCACATTGAGCATGGAGAAAAGAAAGAAGACCAAAGAACTGTCTGAGGAAATTGTGAAACCAAATTGTGAGGAAGCATGAGCAATCTCAAGGCTACAAGTCCATCTCCAAAGACCTGAATGTTCCTGTGTCTACTGTGCGCAGTGTCATCAAGAAGTTTAAAGCCCATGGCACTGTGGCTAACCTCCCTAGGTGTGGATGGAAAAGAAAAATTGACGAGATTTCAACGCAAGATTGTGCGGATGTTGGATAAAGAACCTCGACTAACATCCAAACAAGTTCAAGCTGCCCTGCAGTCCGAGGGTACAACAGTGTCAACCCGAACTATCCGTCGGCGTCTGAATGAAAAGGGACTGTATGGTAGGAGACCCAGGAAGACCCCACTTCTTACCCCGAGACATAAAAAAGCCAGGCTGGAGTTTGCCAAAACTTACCTGAAAAAGCCTAAAACATTTTGGAAGAATGTTCTCTGGTCAGATGAGACAAAAGTAGAGCTTTTTGGGCAAAGGCATCAACATAGAGTTTACAGGAGAAAAAAAAGATGCATTCAAAGAAAAGAACACGGTCCCTACAGTCAAACATGGCAGAGGTTCCCTGATGTTTTGGGGTTGCTTTGCTGCCTCTGGCACTGGACTGCTTGACCGTGTGCATGGCATTATGACATCTGAAAACTACCAACAAATTTTGCAGCATAATGTAGGGCCCAGTGTGAGAAAGCTGGGTCTCCCTCAGAGGTCATGGGTCTTCCAGCAGGACAATTACCCAAAACACACTTCAAAAAGCAGTAGAAAATGGTTTGAGAGAAAGCAATGGAGACTTCTAAGGTGGTCAGCAATGAGTCCAGACCTGAATCCCATAGAGCACCTGTGGAGAGATCTAAAAATGGCAGTTTGGAGAAGGCACCCTTCAAATATCAGGGACCTGGAGCAGTTTGCCAAAGAAGAATGGTCTAAAATTCCAGCAGAGCATTGTAAGAAACTCATTGATGGTTACTGGAAGCGGTTGGTCACAGTTATTTTGGCTAAAGGTTGTGCAACCAAGTATTAGGCTGAGGGTGCCAATACTTTTGTCTGGCCCATTTTTGGAGTTTTGTGTGAAATGATCAATGTTTTGCTTTTTGCTTCATTCTCTTTTGTGTTTTTTCATTTAAGACAAATTGAATGAAGATAATAATACCAAAGAATTTGTGTTCGCAATCATTTTCAGGAAGAAACGGAGTATTATCTGACAAAATTGCAGGGGTGTCAATACTTTTGGCCACAACTGTATGTGTGGATTTTCCTATGTTCCAATTTCTTTGCTTGTTTAAGGCTATGTGCACACGGTGCGGATCCTCCCGCGGATTTTTCCGCACAGATTTTAAGAAATCCGCAGGTCAAATGACCTGCATTTTTCCTGCGGATTTCATCCTTTTTTTTTGCGGTTTTACTGCCGTTTTTGTGCGGTTTTCCACTGCGGTTTTTCACCTGCGGATTTGTAGAATGGAGCAGGTGGAAAACTGCAGCAAAACCGCACAAAAGAAGTCACATGCTGCTTTTTTTTTACCGCACAAAAACCGCGCGGAAAAATCCGCAGCGTGTGCACAGCGTTTTATTTTTTTCATTGGCTATAATGGTACTGTACATCACCTGCAGTTCTGCTGCAGATCCGCAGCGGCAAATCCTCTGCGGATCCGCGGTAGAAACCGCACCGTGTGCACAGGGCCTTAGGGCCCGTCACACATAGCGACTCACCAGCGATCCCGACAACTATATGAACTTGTCAGGATCGCTGGTGTGTCGCTGCATGATCGCTAGTGAGCTGCCAAACAGGCAGCTTCACCAGCAATCAGCACCAGCACGACGAGCAGGCGCGTCGCTGTGTACCTAAGTTACCAGCGCGCTGATGCAGGGAGCTGGTAACCAAGGTAAACAGCGGGTTTCTAAGCTCCGCGCGGCACTTAGAAACCCGCTGTTTACCTTGGTTACCAACTCCTGCTCGCTGGTCGTTGCTCTCCCGCCTGCCACATGCAGCGATGCGTACTGGCCAGCGGGAGAACAACGACCCAAAAAAAGTCCAGAGCTTTCAAGAACTATCAGCGATACCCGGCAGGGGTGCCGGTTGCTGATACCTGTCACACACAGCGATCTCGCTGGTGAGATCGCTGTTGCGTCACAAAACTAGCTAGCAAGATCGCTGTGTGTGACGGGGGCTTTACATGTGAATTTTCTTACAGGGACAACATCAGTAAGGCTATGTGCACACGTAAGCTTTTTTTCGCGTTTTTACCAAATAAGACGCTTAAACGCTTAAAAGAAGCATCCCATTCATTTTAATGAATTCTGCATTTTTTGTGCATATTGATGTGTTTTTTCCGCGAAAAAAACGCATCGCAGAAAAAAACGCAGCATGCTCATTAATTTCGTGGAAAATCCCGCATTTCTAACTATTTTCTATGAGACTGGGGACGATCCGGAAAACAACGCATAAAAAAGTGCGTTTTCTGGGAAGGAGTCCGGTTTTCAGTCAGTAATTTTCTGCATACGTGTGCACATAGCCTAAAGATTTGGTGAGTTTTATGGGTAGGAGTATTGACAGTGCAGTCAACCATTCTCGGAAAGTCACATGTTATGAGGAGGAGCTAAATATTATGAGGTGGTAAGGTTTGAGTCAGTTAGAAAAGGATGGTGATGGCAGCAAGAACTGGTATGTGAGACTCTTGACAGGAGACAGGTCTCTAAAGGGATATATAAGGCTATATGCACACGCTGCGGATTCTGCTGTGGATCCGCTGCGGATTTGGCCTCTGCGGATCCGCAGCAGTTCCGCAGACAGTGTACATTACCATGTAAGTCTATGGGATTTACAATCCGCAGTGCACATGCTGCGGTTTTTCAACTGCGGAAAAGTTGCGGTTTTGAATCCGCAGACAGAATTGACATGTCAATTTTTTCTGCGGATTCTACTGCGGTTTGCCACCTATTCCATTGTCCAGGTGTCAAACCGCAGGGGAAAACCGCTGGCCAATCCGCAGGTAAAACCGCAGGTCATTTTAGCTGCCGTTTTACCTGCGGATCCGCAGATACAAATCCGTGGGTGAATCCGCAGCGTGTGCACATAGCCTAAAGCTGGAGTCACACATAGCGACTTACCAGCGATCCCGACAACGATATCAACGTGTCAGGATCGCTGGTAAGTCGCTATGTGATCGTTGGTGAGCTGTCAAACAGACAGCTTCACCAGCGATTAGCACAGCGACACCGAGCGCGCGGCATCGCTGTGTTCGTTAGCGCTGATGCCATGGATCCATGTCAAAAATAGAATTAAAATAAAAAATATTGTTATTCTCACCTTCCGACGTCCCGCGCAGCATTCCCGCCTCTCTCCACGCTCCGGTCCCAGTAATCCTTTGCGAGAATTACCGCAATGACGTCCGTTCTTGCGGGATCGCGAAGTCTCGCTGTCATTCTTGCAAAGGATTACTGGGACCGGAGCGTGGAAAGAGGCGGGAATGCTGCACGGGACGTCGGAAGGTGAGAATAAAACAATATTTTTATTTTTTTTATTATTTTACAGCTGATCGCTGGTCTCCTGCCTGTCACACGCAGTGATGCGTGCTGGCCAGCGGGAGATCAACGACAAAAAAAATGTCCAGAGGTTTCTTGCAGCGATCAGCGATACCGGCAGGGGGGCCGGTCGCTGATCGCTGTCACACAGCGATTTCGCTGGTGAGATCGCTGTTGTGTCACAAAACTTGTGACTCCGCAGCGATCTCGCTAGCGAGATTGCTATGTGTGACGGGGCCTTTAGGGAAGGCAACGAATTGGATTGTTGGAGCAGTTGGATTCTTCTCTGGCAATTTCATCTTTTTCATGTGGATGTCAAAGATTGCCAAAAGGGCCTTCTTCTGTTTGCTTAGAAAAGGGAGGGAGATTATAGAACAAACATTCTGCTTCAAGGTCTGCAAGAAGCTACTAAGAGCTAGAGTGGCATTAATGTCCTGTGATGTCCTGTCTACTGTCAAGCCACCAATGGAGCTAAATAATTAATGGGGAATAAACCAAGAGGAAAAGGTCAACATGTAGGGCCTAATTTATTCAAGCGGTATTCACCAAAATTGTACCTTAAAACTGCTTAAAATTTAAGCTAGTCTCAGCCAGCTCCATCATCGTTTTGAAAAGTGGATGGAATTTCATGGGGATCAGGGTGTGGTGGAGTGTTTCACAAATTCATCATAATTTAACCCCTTCTTGAAATCTGACGTACTATCCCGTCCATGGGACCCGGGCCCCTATGCCCATGGACGGGATAGTACGTCATAGCGATCAGCGGCGCTCACGGGGTGAGCGCCGCTGATCGCAGCCGGGTGTCAGCTGATTATCACAGCTGACACCCACCTGGCACTATGTGTCAGGTTCAGGCACGGACCGCCCCCGGCACGTTAAGCCCTGGCACACTGCGATCAAACATGATCGCAGTGTACCGGGAGTTTAGGGAAGTATCGGCAGGAAGGGGGCTCCCTCCGTGCTTTCCTGGGACCCCCGCAGCAGTGCGATGTGCAGCGCTGCTGCGGGGGCCTCCTTCCCTGCAGGTCCCCGGATCCAATATGGCAGCGGGGACCTGCAGGGAGGCGGCTTCTTCATGTTGCAGGCATGAGGAAGCCTTCTGCAGTGCCTGTGTCAGATCGCTGATCTGTCACAGCGATCTGTGATGTGTCAGATCAGCGATCTCACACATGACAGTGATTTCCCCCCTGGGACAGTGTAATAAAGTTAAAAAAAAGTGTAAAAATAATTTATAAAAATTCGCTAAATAAATTAAAAAAAAATATTCCCTAATTAATTTTTTGGAAATAAAAAAACAAAAACAATAAAAGTACACATATTTAGTATCGCCACATCCGTAACGACCCGCCCTATAAAACTGTCCCATTAGTTAACCCCTTTAGCGAACCCCTTAAAAAATAAAAAGAAAAAACAAAGCAAAAAATAATGCTTTATTATCATACCACTGAACAAAAAGTGCAATAACGCGCGATCAAAAAGACGGATATAAATAACCATGGTAGCGCTGAAAATGTCATCTTGTCCCACAAAAAACGAGTCACCATACAGCGTCATCAGCGAAAAAAATTAAAAAGTTATAGCTCGCAGAATAAAGCGATGCAAAAATAATGATTTTTTATGTAAAATTGTTTTCATTGCATAAAAGCGCCAAAACATAAAAAAATGACATAAATGAGGTATCACTGTAATCGTACTGACCCGAAGAATAAAACTGCCTTATCAATTTTACCGCCCACGGAACGGGGTAAACGCACCCCCCAAAAGAAATTCTTGAAATGCTGGTTTTTGTCCATTCTGCGTCCCAAAAATCGGAATAAAAAGCGATCAAAAAAATGACACGTCCCCGATAATGGTACCAATAAAAACGTCAACTCGTCCCGCAAAAAATAAGACCTCACATGACTCGGTGGGTCAAAAATATGGAAAAATTATAGCTCTCAAAATGTGGTGATGCAAAAACTATTTTTACAATAAAAAGCGTCTTTTAGCGTATGACAGCTGCCAAACATAAAAACCTGCCATAAATAGTAAATCAAACCCTCCTTTATCACCCCCTTAGTTAGGGAAAAATAATACAATTAAAAAAAAAGTATTTATTTCCATTTTCCCATTAGGGTTAGGGCTAGGGTTAGGGTTGAAATTAGGGTTAGGGGTGTGTTGGGGTTAGGGTTGGAGTTAGAACTGGGGGGTTTCCACTGTTTGGGCACATCATGTGCTCTCCAAACGCAACATGGCGTCTGATCTCAATTCCAGCCAATTCTGCGTTGAAAAAGTCAAATGGTGCTCCTTCCCTTCCAAGCTCTGCCATGAGCCCAAACAGTGTTTTACCCCTACATATGGGGTGTCAGCCTACTCAGGACAAATTGCAAAACAACTTTTGGGGTTCAATTTCTCCGGTTACCCTTAGGAAAATAAAAAATTGGGGGCAAAAATATTTTTGTGGAAAAAAAATATGATTTTTTTATTTTCACACCTGGGCGTTATAAACTTCTGCGAAGCACTTGGGGGTTCAAAGTGCTCACCACACATCTAGATAAGTTCCTTGGCGGGTCTAGTTTCCAAAATGGTGTCATTTGTGGGGGGTTTCCACTGTTAAGGTACATCAGGTGCTCTCCAAAGGCAACATGACACCCGCAGACCATTCTGTTGTGAATAGAGTTGAGCGATACCGTCCGATACTTCAAAGTATCGGATCGGAATGGATCGGCCGATCTTTAAAAAAAGTATCGGTATCGCCGATTCCGATACCGGAAGTCCCATTCAAGTCTATGGGACTTCCGGTATCGGAATAAGAAAAACCCTGTTTTTGCCTTGTACAGCCTCTCTGGGGTCTGTACGGGCCTTTCGGGGGGCTGTGCCGGCCTGCCAGGGGGTCTGTGCAGGCTCCGGTGGTCTGTGCCGGCCTGCCGGGGGGCTGTGCCGGCCTGCCGGTGGTCTGTGCAGGCTCCGGTGGGCTGTGCCGGCCTGCCGGGGGGCTGTGCCGGCCTGCCGGTGGTCTGTGCAGGCTCCGGGGGGCTGTGCCGGCCTGCCGGTGGTCTGTGCAGGCTTCGGGGGTCTGTGCAGGCATCGTCCGATGGGACTACAAGTCCCATCGGGCGATGCCTGCTACCATGACAGTGATTGACACATTAGCCAATGATGGGACAGTAGTAGTCCCATCATCCGGCTAATGTGTTAAATGTTAAAAAAAAAAAAAAATACTACATACATACTACATGCATGCTACATACATACTACATGCTACATACATACTACATGCTACATACATACTACATGCTACATACATACTACATGCATGCTACATGCATGCTACATACATACTGCATGCTACATACATACTACATACATACTACATACATACTACATACATACTACATGCATGCTACATGCATGCTACATACATACTGCATGCTACATACATACTACATACATACTACATACATACTACATGCATGCTACATACATGCTACATACATACTACATACATACTGCATGCTACATGCATGCTACATACATACTACATGCTACATACATACCACATATATACTACATACATACTACATGCATGCTACATGCTACATACATACCACATACATACTACATGCTACATACATACCACATATATACTACATACATACAATACATTCATACAATACATACATAGACATACAGTACATATAACATAGAGTAACATACTTACCAATACTTGTCACATTGTTCCCCGAAGCCATTGTCTTTTCCGGAATAAATATTAACATAACAAACCACAAAAATACTCACCCACGATCCGAAGCAGTCCACGAGTGTGTCCCACGACGATCTTGGGTAGAGAACTGCAGCATCAGCTGTTGCTGCCGTTCTCTACGGGCTGCAGGAATCCAATGACGGAAGGTAGGTAACCTTCCGCACTGTCTTCCTCCGCCACTTAAAAAAAAAGTCCCTAGTCTCACTTTATGCCATTGCTGTGTGGGAAATTCCCACGCAGCAATGGCATAAAGTGAGACTAGGGACTTTTTTTTTTTTTAAGTGGCGGAGGAATACAGTGCGGAAGGATACCTACCTTCCGTCATTGGATTCCTGCAGCCCGTAGAGAACGGCAGCATCATCTGATGCTGCAGTTCTCTACCCAAGATCGTCGTGGGACACACTCGTGGACTGCTTCGGATCGTGGGTGAGTATTTTTGTGGTTTGTTATGTTAATATTTATTCCGGAAAAGACAATGGCTTCGGGGAACAATGTGACAAGTATTGGTAAGTATGTTACTCTATGTTATATGTACTGTATGTCTATGTATGTATTGTATGGATGTATTGTATGTATGTAGTATATATGTGGTATGTATGTAGCATGTAGTATGTATGTAGTATGTATGTAGCATGCATGTAGCATGCAGTATGTATGTAGCATGCATGTAGTATATATGTAGTATGTATGTAGCATGCATGTAGTATATATGTAGTATGTATGTAGCATGTAGCATGTATGTAGTATGTATGTAGTATGTATGTGGTATGTATATAGTATGTATGTAGCATGCAGTATGTATGTAGCATGCATGTAGTATATATGTAGTATGTATGTAGCATGCATGTAGTATATATGTAGTATGTATGTAGCATGTATGTAGTATGTATGTAGTATGTATGTGGTATGTATGTAGCATGTAGTATGTATGTAGCATGCATGTAGTATGTATGTAGCATGCATGTAGTATGTATGTAGTATGTATGTAGCATGCATGTAGTATGTATGTAGTATGTATGTAGTATGTATGTGGTATGTATGTAGCATGTAGTATGTATGTAGCATGCATGTAGTATATATGTAGTATGTATGTAGCATGTAGTATGTATGTAGTATGTATGTAGTATGTATGTGGTATGTATGTAGCATGTAGTATGTATGTAGCATGCATGTAGCATGCATGTAGTATGTATGTAGCATGCATGTATGTATGTAGCATGCATGTAGTATGTATGTAGTATGTATGTAGCATGCATGTAGTATGTATGTAGTATGTATGTAGCATGTAGCATGTATGTAGTATGTATGTGGTATGTATGTAGCATGTAGTATGTATGTAGCATGCATGTAGTATATATGTATGTATGTAGTATGTATGTGGTATGTATGTAGCATGTAGTATGTATGTAGCATGCATGTAGTATGTATGTATGTAGTATGTATGTAGTATGTATGTAGTATGTATGTAGTATGTATGTAGCATGTAGTATGTATGTAGTATGTATGTAGTATTTTTTTTTTTTTTTTTTAACATTTAACACATTAGCCGGATGATGGGACTACTACTGTCCCATCATTGGCTAATGTGTCAATCACTGTCATGGTAGCAGGCATCGCCCGATGGGACTTGTAGTCCCATCGGACGATGCTTGCACAGACCCCCGGACATCAGCACAGCCCCCCGGCAGGCCGGCACAGCCCCCCGGCAGGCCGGTACAGACCCCCACAGGGTGCACAGACCACCGGCAGGCCGGCACAGCCCCCCGGCAGGCCGGTACAGACCCCCACAGGGTGCACAGACCACCGGCAGGCCGGCACAGCCCCCCGGCAGGCCGGTACAGACCCCCACAGGGTGCACAGACCACCGGCAGGCCGGCACAGCCCCCCGGCAGGCCGGTACAGACCCCCACAGGGTGCACAGACCACCGGCAGGCCGGCACAGCCCCCCGGCAGGCCGGTACCGACCCCGGGCAGTCCACACAGCCCCCCGGCAGGCCGGCAGGGACCCCCGGAAGGCCCGAAATGACGGCGCATCATGATGCGCACACACCGCGCATCATGATGACGTCAGGCCGTCAATCAACTTTGAACTTCCGATTCCGATGCCGAATTCCGATATTGAAAAAATATCGGAAGTCGGTATCGGAATTCCGATACAGCAAGTATCGGCCGATACCCGATACTTGCGGTATCGGAATGCTCAACACTAGTTGTGAATTCTCTTTCTGGCTTCCCTCTAGTGATTACTGAACGTAGTGGAGCTGGTCAGATTGACAGAGGGGTTGCGAATTCTTCTGGGCTCCCTCTGGTGGTTACTGGAGGTAGTGGAGCTGATCTGATTGACAAAGGCTTGCCACCTGATAATGAGGAAGATGATTGGAGATCTGAAGTTTCTGATTGGGATTTAAGACAGCTGACTCCCTCTATCCCTGCTGGTGATTTTCTTCCTGTTCCTTCTGAGGTCTGATGTCTCCTGCTCTGTCCCTGCATGCTCAGCTAAGGCCTGTTTCATATGTCCGTTTTTTGACGTCAGTCAAAATCCGCCAGTTTTATAAAAAAACGGATCCGCCCCTTTTATGGCGGATCTGCTTTTTCCCCCCATAGACTTGCATTAGTGGCAGATGTTGACTGACGGTCGTCCGTTGCATCCGCTTTTTGACGGATCCGTGAGAATTTTAGCGGTTCCCGGGCGGAACAGACGGACCCTGAAACTTTTTTTGGCTTGACGGTCCGCTATTTTTAAGTGTGCATGCCAGGAAGATTTGCTCCAGGAAACATTTTAACCCTGAAATTCCGTTCGGGAAGCGGCGAAAATCTCTTTCTCCTTTTCCAGGCCGCGGTCGCTTTAAATTATGGCACTTTGCATCTTCCGCGGATCCGTCCTAAAAATTGGTCCGCTGACATCCGTATGTCACAAAGCGGAGTCGGATCAGTTGTTTTTTTACCTTTGGCGGATTTCAGCTGACCGCTGACAACGGAAATGTGAAACAGGCCTTAGTGGTTCATTTGCTATTCTGTTTGCATTTGATCTGGTTTTGTTTATCTCTGCTTTGTGCGGGTCAGCCAGCTCCGGCTGGGGCTGTGCTGACTCACCGCCCATATGTTACTGCTTGTGCAAGTTAGTTTTGTCCCCTGTTAGATTGGTCTCTTTTTGCTTTGCTTTCAGAATATACAAGAGTGCTGATATAGTGGGGGCGAAGTCATGCAACTTCAGTGTTTTTTGTGCATCAGACGTGTTGGACTTTTTGCAGGGTTTTTTGCGTGATTGCAGACAGTGTCTTTCCTTTCCTGTCCTGTCTAGTCAGTGTGGGCACCATCATTTGCTCAGTCTATTTTCCTGCCTGCGTTTGTGTTTTCATCTTGTCTCACTGACAATATATGTTTGGGGGCTATATATTCCTTTGGGGCCTGCTTCGGGGCAGTTTAGATTTCCCCTTTCTTGCTTTAGGTTTAGTTAGCTCTCCGGCTGTGCCGAGGCGTCTAGGATCATCGTAGGTACGCTCCACTGCTACTGCTAGTTGTGTGGATAGGATCAGGGGTCTGCAATCCGCTTAGTTACCCACCTCTCTGGTTTTCTGTGGCTTAGCCTGGGTCTGCTATCCTCCTCGGTGACCCATTCATAACAGAATCACCAGCCTAACTGTAGACTCTAGGGTACTCTAAGAAGGAAAGAATTTTTTAAAAAAAAGTGTCAGAATTTTTTTTTTTATATATTTTTTCCTCTTTTTTTTCTGGGGCTGTAGGAGGATATTTTTTGTCTAAATGGAGACTAAGCAATTGTCTGATCGTGTTGAGCAGCTCGTTGCTGAAGTGTGAGGAATTTCTGTCTTTCTCGCTCAATCATCTGCTGTTGAGCCAAAAATCCCAACTCCTGATGTGTTTTCTGGGGATCAGTCTAAATTTTTGAATTTTAAGAATAATTGTAGATTATTTTTTGCTTTGAAACCTAACTCATTGGGGAGCTCTGTGCAGCAGGTTAAAATTGTCATCTCCCTGCTACGCGGCGATCCCCAGGATTGGGCCTTTTCTTTGACACCCGGAGATCCTATTCTGACTAATGTGGACGCGTTTTTTCAAGCCTTGGGGTTGTTGTATGATGAACCTAATACTATTGATCAAGCTGAGAAAACCTTATTGACATTGAACCAGGGTCAGGATTCTGCAGAGTTATAGTGTCAAAAATTCTGAAAGTGGGAGGTCCTTACTAAATGGAATGACAATGCCCTAGCAGCTCTCTTTCAGAAGGGTTTGGCAGAAACTGTAAAAGATGTTATGGTGGGATTTCCTGTTCCCTCTGGTCTTGACGACTCTATGTCATTGGCCATTCAAATTGATCGGCGTTTACGTGAACGTAAAACTACACAAGAGGCGTTGCCGCCTTTCGAACGAACTTCTGAACCCATGCAATGCGATAGGGTTTTGTCTAGGGCGCAACGTCAGGAGTTTAGAAGGCGTAATAAGTTGTGCTTTTCCTGTGGGGACGCCTCTCATACTATTTCTGTCTGTCCTAAACGAGAAAAGCATTTTGCTCACACATTTGCGGTGGGCAGTTTACAGCCTAAGTTCCTTTTGGCGATTACCCTGATCTGCTCCTTGTCTACATTTTCTGCTAAGGCTTTTGTCGATTCAGGAGCAGCTTTAAATCTGATGGATTTGGACTTTGCTAAACGTTGTGTTTTTCCCATGATACCTCTACGGACTCCTATCCCTTTGAGGAGTATTGATGCTACTCATTTGGCGGAGAATAAACCCCAGTTTTGGACCCAGGTGATAATGCGGGTTGCCCCGGACCACCAAGAAAATTGTAAATTTTTGGTGTTGCACAATTTGCATGATACTATTGTTCTGGGTTTTCCTTGGTTGCAAACTCATATTCCTGTTTTGGATTGGAAATCTGTGTCTGTGGTGAGTTGGGGTTGTCAATGTGTTCTTAGTGACACTCCTGTTTTCTCCATCTCTCCCCAGTCTTATGATATTCCTGACTATTTGGCTGATTTTTCTGATGTATTTAGTGAGAGTAAGTCTGCGTCTTTGCCTCCTCATAGAAGTGCAATTGAGTTAATGCCCGGGTGTAAATTTCCCAAGGGTCGGCTTTTCAACTTATCGGTACCCGAACATGATGCTATGCGATCTTATATCAAGGAGTCGTTGGAGAAGGGTCATATTAGACCATCCTCTTCACCTTTAGGTGCTGTTTTTTTTTGTGGCCAAGAAAGATGGTTCATTAAGGCCATGTATTGTCTATCATTCCCTTAACAAAATCACTGTTAAATATCAGAACCCGTTACCCTTGATTTCTGATTTATTTTCCAGAGTTAAAAGTGCCTGTTGGTTTACCAAGCTTGACCTCAGGGGGGCATATAATCTTATTCGCATCAAGCACGGGGATGAATTGACGACAGCGTTTAATACTCCGGAGGGACATTTTGAGTACCTGGTGATGCCTTTTGGGCTCACTAATGCCCCTTCTGTCTTCCAATCTTTTATGAATGATATTTTCCGGGACTTTGTGGATAAATTTTTGATCATTTATCTGGATGATATTTTGATCTTTTCCAGTGATTGGGATTCTCATGTGGAACATGTCCGGACTGTATTCCGGATTTTGTGGGAAAATTCTCTGTATGTTAAAGGATCGAAGTGCCTTTTTGGTGTACAGAGGATTTCATTTTCGGGATTCATTTTTTCCCCGTCTGCTATTGAAATGGACCCGGCCAAGATACAGGCCATTTATGATTGGGTTCAGCCAACTTCTTTGAAGGCTCTCCAGAAGTTTTTGGGTTTTACTAATTTCTACCGTAAATTTCTAAGTAATTTTTCTAGTATTGTTAAACCACTGACTTATTTGACCAAAAAGGGCGCTGATGTGGTGAATTGGTCTCCAGAGGCAGTCTCGGCATTTCAGGAGCTAAGCAGAGATTCACTTCTGCTCCGGTTCTACGGCAACCTGATGTCTCACTCCCATTTCAGGTGGAGGTAGATGCTTCTGAAATTGGTGCAGGAGCCGTTTTGTCCCAAAGAGATCCGGTGACTTCTAAGATGAATCCTAGTGCCTTCTTTTCTCGAAAATTCTCCCCATCTGAACGTAACTATGACGTGGGGAATCGGGAATTGTTGGGCATGAAATGGGCATTTGAAGAGTGGAGACATTGGTTGGAGGGAGTTAGACATCAAGTTGTGGTCCTCACCGACCACAAGAATTTGATTTATCTTGAATCAGCCAAACGCTTGAATCCTAGACAGGCTAGGGTGGGCCTTGTTTTTCACGCGTTTTAATTTTGTGGTCTCTTTTCTTCCGGGCACTAAGAATGTTAAGGCGGACGCCCTTTCTAGGAGTTTCTTTGCGGATTCTCTTGATGTGACTGAGCCTACTACCATTCTAAATGAGGGTGTAGTTCTTTCCGCCATCTCACCCGATTTGAGACGTGCCCTGGAGGAATTTCAGGAGGACAAACCTGAACGTTGCCCTATGGGAAAATTGTATGTCCCTGACCAGTGGAGGAAAAGAGTAATGTCTGAAATTCATTGCTCCGCGTTGGCTGGTCATCCAGGTATTTTTGGCACCAGAGATTTGTTGAGTCGGTCTTTTTGGTGGCCTGCCTTATCTCATGATGTCAGGAATTTTGTGCAGTCCTGTGGGACTTGTTCTTGGTCCCAAGCCCTGTTCTCGTTCAAGTAGGTTGTTGATGCCCCTGCCGGTGCCCAAGAGGCCATGGACGCATGTTCAGCTAAGTGGTTAATTTGCTATTCTGTTTGCATTTGATCTGGTTTTGTTTATCTCTTCTTTGTGCGCGTCAGCCAGCTCCGGCTGGGGCTGTGCTGGATCACTGCCCATATGTTACTGCTTGTGTCAGTTTGTTCTGTCCCCTGTTATATTAGTCTCTTTTTGCTTTGCTTTCAGTATATACCAGAGTGCTGATATAGTGGGGGCGAAGTCGTGCGACTTCAGTGTTTTTTGTGCATCAGACGTGTTGGACTTTTTGCAGGGTTTTTTGCGTGATTGCAGGGTCTTTCCTTTCCTGACCTGTCTAGTCAGTGTGGGCCCCATCATTTGCTCAGTCTATTTTCCTGCCTGCGTTTGTGTTTTCATCTTGTCTCACCGACAATATATGTTTGGGGGCTATCTATTCCTTTGGGGTCTGCTACGGGGAAGTTTAGATTTCCCCTTTCTTGCTTTAAGTTAAGTTAGTTCTCCGGCTGTGCCAAGGCGTCTAGGATCATCGTAGGTACGCTCCACGGCTACTGCTAGTTGTGTGGATAGGATCAGGGGTCTACAATCCACTTAGTTACCAACCTCTCTGGTTTTCTGTGACTTAGCCTGAGCCTGCTATCCTCCTCGGTGACCCATTCATAACACCATTCCATCAAAGTCTGCATTCCAAAACGTCACTACTTCCCTTCCGAGCCCCGACGTGTGCCCATACAGTAGTTTTCTCCCACATATGAGGTATCAGCATACTCAGGACAAATTGGACAACAACTTTTGGGGTCCAATTTCTCCTGTTACCCTTGGAAAAATAAAAAAATTGGGGACTAAAAGATCATGTTTGCGGAAAAAATATGTTTTTATTTTCACGCCCGGGCGTTATAAACTTCTGTGAAGCCTTTGGGGGTTCAAAGTGCTCACCACACATCTAGATAAGTTCCTAGGGGGTTCTAGTTTCCAAAATGGTGTCATTTGTGGGGGGTTTCCACTGTTTAGGCACATCAGGGGATTTCCAAACGCGGCATGGCGTCCAATCCCAATTCCAGCCAAAAAAGTCAAATGGCGCTGCTTCCCTTCCGAGCTCTGCCATGCGCCCTAATAGTGGTTTACCCCCACATGTTGGGTATCGGCGTACTCAGGATATATTGCACAATAACTTTTAGGGTCCTGTTACCCTTGGAAAAATAAAAATTGGGGGTGAAAAGATCATTTTTGTAGAAAAAATATGTTTTTAATTGTATGGCTATACGTTATAAACTTCTGTGAGGCCCTTGTGGGTTCAAAGTTCTCAATACATATCTAGATAAGTTCCTTGGGGTATCTAGTTTCCCAAATGGGGTCACTTGTGGAGATTTTCCACTGTTTAGGCACATCAGGGGCTCTCCAAACATGACATTGCGTCCAATCTGAATTCCAGCCAATTTTGCATTGAAAAAGTCAAACGGCCCTCCTTCCCTTCTAAGCTCTGCCATGCGCCGAAACAGTGGTTCCTCCCACATATCAGGTATCAGCGTACTCAGGACAAATTGCATAATAACGTCTGCAGTCCAATTTCTCCTGTTACCCTTGGTAAAATAAATAAAATTGGACCTGAAGTAATTTTTTTGTGAAAAAAGTTAAATGTTCATTTTTTTTAAACATTCAAAAAATTCCTATGAAGCAACTGAAGGGTTAATAAACTTGAATGTGCTTCTGAGCACCTTGAGGGGTGCAGTTTTTAGAATGGTGTCAGTTTTGGGTATTTTCTGTCATATAGACCCCTCAAAGTGACTTCAAATGTGATGTGGTCCGTAAAAATAAAATGGTGTTGCAAAAATGAGAAATAGCTGGTCAACTTTTAACCCTTATAACTTCCTAACAAAAAAAAAATTTTGGTTCCAAAATTGTGCTGATGTAAAGTAAACATGTAGGAAGTGTTACTTATTAAGTTTTTTTGTCTGCCATATCTCTGTGATTTAAGGGCATAAAAATTCAAAGTTGGAAAATTGCAAAATTTTCGCCAAATTTCCGTTTTTCCACAAATAAACGTAAGTTATGTGAATTAAATTTTACCAATAACATGAAGTACAATATGTCATGAGAAAGCATTGTCAGAATCAGTGAGTTCCATGGAAGCATTTCAGAGTTATTACCTCATAAAGGGACAGTGGTCAGAATTGTAAAAATTGGCCCGGTCATGAACGTGCAAACTACCCTTGGGGGTAAAGGGGTTAAATCATAATGGCAAATGGAGATGACCGTTTGACCATCTGAGGAAAAACAGTACAAACTCTGATTAGACTCTAATCAGAGTTTGATCACAGTATGATCAGAGTGTGATCCGATTTTCTTACATGTGAATTAAAAAAAAAAACAGTTTTTCCATCTTCTCCTTTCAGTGTGTTCATGAAAATCAAACTACACTTTGAAGTCATCCAAGTGTGGTCCAATGTTTTCCATGAACCCATAGACATGAATAGGCAAGTGACTTCAGAGGCAAATCGCTCATGTGCGCTGCCTCATTGACATTGGTCTGAGTGTAATCCGGTGTTTTGATGGATCACACGCTGACAGAAACTATGCTTATCTTCCAACCGTCCCAGATTTATTAGGATTGTCGTGATTTGAGGGAGCAGTCGTGACTTCCACTCACTTCTCTCCTGCATTTTCATCTCTTCGTAGCTCCTCCTTGGGGGCAAGGATGGTATTTCTGTACACACAATTAATTAAATAAACAATTCTCTTCTTGTGATCGGGTTATTCCAGGAATTTACCGTATATATTCGCGTATAAGCCGAGATTTTCAGCCCATTGTTTTGGACTGAAAGTCCCCCTCTCGGCTTATACGCGAGTCATATACTGTGGTTCGGCGGGGGAGGTGGAGCGAGGGTGTCAGAGACCATACTCACCCCCTCCTGGCACATCTCTACAGCCCCCCCGCTTCTCCGTAGGTCTCCTGCACCTGTGTTCAGTGGTCACGTGGTACCGCTCATGAATATACATATATTCATATGTTTAATGAGCGGTACCATGTGACTGCTGAAAGCAGAAAGACAACCAAGGGAGAAGCAGGGGCTGCAGAGGAGACCATGCGCCAGGAGGGGGTGAGTATCATGGGAGGCAGAGCAATATTCACCTGTCTCTGTTCCATCGCCGTGCACCGCTCTGTCTCCGGGTCCTCTGGCTGTGACGTTGAGCAGAGGGCGCGATGACGAAGTCAGTGCACACTCTCTGCTGAATGTCACTGCAGAGACCCGGGAGACAGAGCTGTGGACAGCTATGGAACGGGGACCCGTAAATATCGCCAGTGCCGGGGGCCTGAGCCAGCGTTGACATCAGAACCTGTCACCACCTGCTCAGGACATCGGCACCTGGCCCCCAGCGATGGAGAAGTGAGTGTCATTTTTTTTTTAATTGCAGCAGAGGCAGCAGCAATATATGGGGGGTATTTATGGAGCATCTTATGGGGCAGCATTAACCCTTGTGCAGCAGCATATGGGGGTATTTATAGAGCATCTTATGGGGCAGCATTAACCCTTGTGCAGCAGCATATGGGGGGTATTTATTGAGCATATTATGGGGTAGCATTAACCCTTTTGCAGCAGTATATGGGGGATATTTATGGGGCAGCATTCACCCTTGTGCAGCAGCATATGGGGGGTATTTATAGAGCATCTTATGGGGCAGCATTAACCCTTGTGCAGCAGCATATGGGGAGTATTTATGGAGCATCTTATGGGGCAGCATTAACCCTTGTGCAGCAGCATATGGGTTTTTTTTTTATCTACGGAGCATCTTCTTGGGCCACCATTAACCCTTGTGCAGCATTTTATGGGGGGTATTTATCTATGGAGCATCTTCTTGGACCACCATTAACCCTTGTACAGCACCACCCTCTGCTTA
The DNA here is from genome assembly GCF_039654945.1 of Dendrobates tinctorius. Classification (NCBI taxonomy): domain Eukaryota; kingdom Metazoa; phylum Chordata; class Amphibia; order Anura; family Dendrobatidae; genus Dendrobates; species Dendrobates tinctorius. The sequence continues at coordinate 16,883,629 of NW_027361694.1, forward strand.
TACATGAGTCAATAAGTTTTCCCATTTTTTTGTGGCAAAATTAGGGGGGGTCGGCTTATATGCGGGTCGGCTTATACACGAGTATATACGGTAATCCATAACCTCTATCATTGTAGGCGGTAGTTAACGCTAAGAGCCACAGCTTGAACTGATGAAGAATGAAGAATTTTGTATACTTGAAGCTGCATTGCAGGCAGTGAAATCAAAGGCAGCTAATACTGGTACATAGAGATACATTGTACATAGCAATATGTTTCTATGTACCTGTATTCTGTAGAGAAAACAAAAGATTTTGTTTCTTCATATAAAAGTAATAAAAAATAATGAAAAGCAATTACAATAATATAAGTTTAATGTGCTTTATTAAAAAAATAGCAAATAATATGGAAATATTTAGTGTCCCTCTAATCGTAACAACCCGTACACAACAGTCATTAGATTATTTACAGGGAGTTGTAAATGCATAGCTCCCAACCGTCCCGATTTGAGCGGTCAGTGTTTTGTCTCGACTTCCTCACACTTTCTCTTCATTGCTCTTTAGCTCTTCCTCCTCCTCAGTGGGGAGTGTCGGCATCTCTGCTCTGCACACACTTACATTAATTGAATAAACAATTATTTTCTTGTCTTCTGCTCTCCACTGGGAATCAAACCTATGACCTCTATCTTTGCAGGCAGCAGCTAAAGCAATGAGTCACAGCCTGCACTGATCAGCCTCAGATAATTGCAGACTCTGACCCCACAGGCAGATTATACTAATACCTAAAGATACATTGCATACACGTACAGTAGAAGTTCAGTTGCCACTCTTTGTGTTCTTCAAAAGTTGGGAGGTATGACAATGGTCATCTGCATGAGCCCTAAAATTGGCATAAATAATGACAGAAATATGCTCCAAACCCTGACTAGCATTCATTTCTTGTGATGAAGCACATCAAATGATAGATGCACTAAATTCATTAAGAGACGCACACCTCTTAATGAATTTGGCAAGTGTTAAGGGCATGTCACACTAAGCGATATCGCTAGCAATATCGCTATAACTTGTGACGTTATAGTGATATTGCTAGCGATATCGCTGTGTCTGATACCTACGACCGGCTCCCCCGCTGGTTATCGCTGATCGAGCGAGAACGTCCTGGACCGTTTCTCGTCGTCAGCTTCCTGCGGCGCTTCCTGCTGTGACGACGAGCGACGCGTGGAGCCGGGCGGGAGGACGCAGGATCGCCTGGTCTGACAGGTAAGTAGCGATCCCCGTCCCCAGCGATGTCGCTGGTGAGATCTGCCTGTGTGGCAGCTCACTAGCGACCACTAAGCGATGTACCAGCGATCCTGACCGCGTCATATTGCTGGTCGGGATCGCTGGTACATCGCTAAGTGTGACAGTACCTTTACACCAGTGCACTCTTCATCAAAATGTCTGTCTTGATTAATCAGAACCAGAGTGTTTAAAAAAATACTTTTACTCATTATTATACTTTAGATAAGAGAAGTTAAGTGAAGTTTTTTTTTGCATACAATGGTTCATGGATAACCCATTTTATAGTGTAAACAATGTAACCCATTTAACACTAGCTGACTTAATTAATGATAAAATAATGCACATCTAGATATCTCCATGCATTGTTGGCTACTAGTGTGGTCTCAGGCAGGGCAATAAGTCAATAACATTAAGCCCTGTGATTGGCTGCAGCGCTCAGTCACATCTGGCTTGCAGTCTGCTCAGCCCCATCCAGTATCTGCTGGTAGATTGTGATTGATTGAGTACAAACTTGGGCAGTGTATGATTTCTGAAGCTTACTATTCATACGTTTTTTCTAAATATAACATTAAATATACATTTCTACAGTACGTATAAGTAAAGAATATACATGTTACCATGATAATCAGTATGCAAATATCCTTTATAACTTACTAGTTCCTGAATTTAAAAAATGGAAAATTATACAAAATAAAATAAGGTTGAAATTAGGTCTCATCATACCAGCATCATGTTTATAAAGGGGTGAGAACTGCCGTAATGAAATTGTTTTTCAAAGACACTACACAAGTGCTGATTCACTTCATTGACTTTAATTGGGTACAATGAGGTTCAGTTATAGGAGTAGCAGAATGCTCCGTTCTTTCAGCTCACAGACTGTCAGAAAGGAAAGTTTTGCTAAGCAAACAATCTTATGTATAACTATTATGTATAACTATTGAGTTTGTCAGTCTAACCTATTTATAAGGTTGAACATTCCTAAAAATAATAAAAGCAAATACAATATTCCACCCGATGAATTCATGGAACATATAATTAGAGTTACCTGTGAGCTCCTGTATTAGATTACATGATACCCCATAAGTGTTATAACCAAAAAGACCCTATGTGAAAGTGTAGCCACAGATTCTACCATTAACAGATTTCATCAAATAGTTCTCTACAACAGGGTATGACAGATAACCCCAAAATAATGAAAAAGGTGGTTCTTAAGACCTCTCACTGACTGAGCATTTGCCACTTCACCGCTTTTTATATCTCCTATACAAGTAGTTTAAAATATAATTTCTTATGAAGACTTTTATCAGGGTTGTAACTGGGGGGAGTGTTAGGTGAAGTATGTGCACTTGGTGCAGTTAGGTAGGGGGCACTTCTGCCATGAAGCAAGAGTAGCATCTCGCATCATGCAGTGGTGTGCGTTGTCTCTCAGGGGTGGCATTTTGCTGCCCATTTGGAGTTGCTTTTGGCCTTTCTCTTAACCCTCTGAACCATTTGTTAAGCTGACAGCAGGCTCAGAGGACAAGTAAAATGCCAGCTCCCTGGTGTCAATTGTACTTGCATTTGAAAGGCGCAAATACAATTGAAGCTGTGATCCTCTGAACTTCTGGGGTGGAGTGAAAGTGCAGCAGCATGATGAGGTCACCTGATCTTGCTGTGGATAAACACTCCAATTAAACCGAAAAGACATGGGAGTTTTACAGGGGAGTAAGTGGTGTGAGGGGACAATATGGGGAGGAAAGTGTGAGGAGGGCGTATAGTATAGATGCTTAGCAGTATGTGGGGGACAGCATAGAGGTGGGTTTGAAGGAGAGGTGTGAAGGCACAGTATGTGGGAAAGTTTGCAGATGGAGGAAGATGTGAGGAGATAGCACAGTATAGAGACTGGGCAATATGGTGCAGAGTATAAAGCAGTGATTCCCAAAGTGGTCCAGGTGGACCCCCAGGGGTCCACGGGAGACTCAACGGGGTCTACGTTGGCGTGAAAAAAAAAAATGGGGGTTCGCAAGTTGTAAGTGGGGGTCCACGAAAATTTATCTGGCTTTACCTATCAATGTAGGCAGATAATATTTTAAGAAGGTCAGTGACTGTTACTTGTAAAAATTTGCATATTCGATATTCAGTACAACGCGTGTCGAGACTTGCAAAGCGCCGCCCGCCCTCTTGTTCAGACGTGCAAAGGGACGAAATACGACTTGTGCTGTGCTTGCAATCTTGCATGAACTTGATTGATTCTTCACCAATATAAATACGAATGCCAAGGACAAACGTTACTCATTTGTTTCCGAAATTTTGAAAAGAAAAGGGTAAGTGAATCGATGTCAGTGTTTGCCAGTGCCGGAAAAAGTAAGTACCTGCCTATTTGTTATACATACTTTTAAATTGTAATCTAAATACATAGTCACCAATTGGCTCTGTCACAGACTTCCAGCGCTTATGTTGCTGTCCCACAATTCCAAGCGCCGGCCGGAAGTCATTGTTCTCTGAATATGGCGATGGCTGCACTCCCTCCCATCACCTCCGCTGCACACATCTCCGGTGGCAGCAGATGGAGCTTCTGCCATGTTCGGGCGATATCGTGGGTTTATAAGCCACCTTAAAAGAATTATACCAGGAGTAACTGCAATTCACTGTGTCATCCACCGACAACACCTGGTAGTGAAAAATTTGAGTAATAGATTGCATCAATCACTTCAATTTGTGATTAAAGCAGTTAACAAAATAAGAAGCAATGTGTTGATACCCGTTTATTTGCACAATTGTGCAACGAAAATGATGAAGACTTCCAACGATTGCACTTACATACTGAAGTACCCTGGTTGTCGAAAGGTGTATGTTTAACAAGATTTTACTCACTTTTTGAATCAGTTTTAGAGTTTCTGGAAAGTAAAGATCCAGATTTAAAAGAAAACCTGATCAAATTGAAAGCAGACATCGCGTATTTGACAGATTTGTTCAAAAAATGTAATGACATTTACTTGCAATTACAAGGGGACAGCCTAAATTTAATAAAAACAAAGGGTTTAATTTCAGCTTTTATTGGAAAATTGAAATTTATGAAGCAAAATATTAGTCGGCGCGAATTCTCTCAGTTTCCAAACTTGTCACAGGCAGAATGTCTTGATGAGTATATTCAGACATACGTTCAACATTTAACTGCCCTGCATGATGACTTCAAAAACAGATTTGAAGATATTCTGACGATGGAAATACCACCATGGATCATAAATCCATTTGATGAAATGGAAGTGGCGGATGTGGTATTACAAGAGGAGCTACTCAACTTAGCACCAATGAGGAGCTGAAGGTGAAATTTAAAAAAGGCTATCAAACATTTTGGCTGCAGGCAGAAATACCCGAAAAATATTCTGGGCTGTGGGAAATTGCGAGAAAACTTTTGATAGCGTTTCCCTCGTCATACCTTGTCGAAAAAAAATTTAGTGTCATTACAAACCTATTAACAAAAAAAAGGAGCAGACTAAACATCACAGAACGGGGAGATTTGCGGTCATTCCTTACAAAACTGGAGCCAAATATTGATAATTTGCTGTCAATTCATCAAGTACATCCGTACCATTAAAATTATGACATTTTTTTTTTTAAATTGTTGATTCGCATTGTTGAAGTTACGTTACATTATTAATGATTAATTTTAATTCTATTAAGGCTGTAATCATATTATTTTAATAAATAGAACACAAGAAAATATACTATTTTTTTCTTTTTACCACTCCGAATTTAGGGTTGGAACTCAGCCGTAATGCAAATTTCCATCGTTAGATCTAATCTTCACATTTTTTGACGAGTTTTGGGAACATGGAAGAAATCTAGCAGCAGGGGGTCCACCGAAACCAGTAAAATTTTGAAAGTGGTCTCCGAGAAAAAAAAGTTTGGGAACCTCTGGTATAGAGAGATGACAAGTGGGACGGCACATTGTAAAGAGAGCGACCAGTATGGAAAGTAAAGTGGGCAGTGTGGGGTGCATATCAATTCAAATACTTATTTCTTAGTAATGGGGCAATGGACTGTCTAGGTAAATTTCTGGACCTGTCTGTGAAAAAATTACATGCGCATACGAATAGTTTGGGGATAAAATCCTGCTTACAGATTTCCTTTAAGGACATATTTGAGTTATAGGTTCATGTTCTATAACTATGTTGAACTGCTCTGACATTGGAATTGATCTCTTTATTATACTTGGTGCTGTATTCATGTTCTGAGTTGGTTCTGGTGATGTAATCATGTACTGATAGACGTTCTGGTGAGGTATTCATGCATTGTGGTGGTGCTGATGTATTTATGTACTGATTGAGTGTCTGGTGAGGTGTTCATGTGGTTCTGGTGATGTATTCATGTACTGATAATAGTTGTGATGCTGTGTTTCTGCACCTTTGGTGGTTCTGGTACAGAAATTACTGTACTTTCATTGGGTCCGATCCTCTGCACATGTAAGAATCCATAACTTGTAAGATAACATGCTTATTTTACCAAAGTATTGTGCCAGCTGACAAGGTAATTGTACTTTATGTGTAGTTATCACAGCTGACACCCGGCATTATGTGTCGGGCGGTCACGGACCGCCCCCGACACGTTAACCCCTGGCACACTGCGATCAAACACAATTGCAGTGTACCGGAGGTTTATGGAAGCATCGGGAGGGGGCTCCCTCCATGCTTCCTTGAGACCCCCACAGCAGTGCGATGTGCAGCGCTGCTGTGGGGGTCTCCTTCCCTGCAGGTCCCCGAATCCAAAATGGCGGCTGGGACCTTCGGGGGCCTGCAGGGAGGCGGCTTCCTCATGCCTGCAAAGCGCCGGCATGAGGAAGACTGCAGCACTGCCTGTGACAGATCGCTGATCTGTGAAAGCGATCTGTGATGTGACAGATCAGCGATCTGTCACATGACAGTTATGTCCCCCCTGGGACATTGTAATAAAGTTAAAAAAAGTGTAAAAATAATTTATAAAAAAAATTGCTAAATAAAAAAAAAAAAAATATTCCCTCAAATTCATTTTTTGAAAATAAAAAAACAAAAACAATATAAGTACACATATTTGGTATTGCCACGTCCGTAACGACCTGCCCTATAAAACTGTCCCACTAGTTAACCCCTTTATTGAACCCCTTAAAAAATAAAAATAAAGAAGCAAAAAATAAAGCTTTATCATCATACCGCCGAACAAAAAGTTCAATAACGTGCGATCAAAAAGACGGATATAAATAACCATGGTACCGTTAAAAACGTCATCTTGTCCCGCAAAAAATGAGCAGCCACACAGCGTCATCAGCGAAAAAATAAAAAAGTTATAGCTCTCAGAATAAAGTGATGCAAAAATAATTATTTTTTATATAAAATTGTTTTCATTGCATAAAAGCGCTAAAACATAAAAAAAGACAAATGAGGTATCGCTGTTACCGTAATGACCCGAAGAATAAAACCGCTTTATCAATTTTACCGCATGCGGAATGGTGTAATTGCACCCCCCAAAAAGAAATTCATGAAACGCTGGTTTTTGTTCATTCTGCATCCCAAAAATCGGAATAAAAAGCGATCAAAAAATGTCACGTGCCCAAAAATAGTACCAATAAAAACATCAACTCGTCCCGCAAAAAATATGATCTCACATGACTCGGTTGGTCAAATTATGGAAAAATTATAGCTCTCAAAATGTGGTGATGCATAAACTATTTTTACAATAAAAAGCGTCTTTTAGCGTGCGACAGCTGCCAAAAATAAAAACCCGCCATAAATAGTAAATCAAACCCCCCGTTATCACCCCCTTAGTTAGGGAAAAATAATAAAATTTAAAAAAAATGTATTTATTTCCATTTTCCCATTAGGGCTAGGGGTGTATTGGGGATAGGGTTGGAGTTAGAATTGGGGGGGTTTCCATTGTTTTGGCACATCAGGGGCTTTCCAAACGCGACATGGCGTCCGATCTCAATACCAGCCAAAAAAGTCAAATGGCGCTGCTTCCCTTCTGAGCTCTGCCATGCGCCCAAATAGTGGTTTACCCCCACATATGGGGTATCAGCGTACTCAGGACAAATTGCACAATAACTTTTGGGGTCCTGTTACTCTTGGGAAAACAACAATTGGGGTGAAAAGATCATTTTTGTGGAAAAAAACAGATTTTTTAATTGTACGGGTGTATGTTATAAACTTCTGTGAAGCCCTTGGGGGTTCAAAGTGCTCACCACATATCTAGATAAGTTCCTTGGGGGGGTCTAGTTTCCAAAATGGGGTCACTTGTGGGGGGTTTCCACTGTTTTGGCACATCAGGAGCTCTCCAAACTTGACATGGCATCCAATCTGAATTCCAGCCAATTTTGCAGTGAAAAAGTCAAACGGTCCTCCTTCCCTTCTGACCTCTGCCATGAACCCAAACAGTGCCCCCCCCATATATCAGGTATCGGCGTACTGAGGACAAATTGCACAATAACTTTTCCAGTCCAATTTCTCCTGTTACCCTTGGTAATATAAAAAAAAATTGAACCTGAAGTAATTTTTTTTTGTGAAAAAAAGTTAAATGTTCATTTTTTTTTTTAAACATTCAAAAAATTCCTGTGAAGCACCTGAAAGGTTAATAAACTTCTTGAATCTGGTTTTGAGCACCTTGAGGGGTGCAGTTTTTAGAATGGTGTCACTTTTGGGTATTAAAGTGACTTCAAATGTGATGTGGTCCGTAAAAATAAAATGGTGTTGTAAAAATGAGAAATCGCTGGTCAGCTTTTAACCCTTATAACTTCCTAACAAAAAAAACTTTGGTTCCCAAATTGTGCTGATGTAAAGTAAACATGTGGGAAATGTTACTTATTAAGTTTTTTGTGTGCCGTATCTCTGTGATTTAAGAGCATAAAAATTCAAAGTTGGAAAATTGCGAAATTTTCAAAATTTTCGCCAAATTTCTGTTCTTTTTCACAAATAAACGCTAGTTATATGAATGAAATTTTACCACTAACATGAAGTACAATATGTCACGAGAAAACGATGTCAGAATCACCGGGATCCATGGAAGCGTTCCAGAGTTATTACCTCATAAAGGGACAGTGGTCAGAATTGTAAAAATTGGCCCGGGCATTAAAATGCAATCCACCCTTGGGAGTAAAGGGGTTAAAAATGCAATGTCACTGTTGCTGCCATCTGAGATTTCTGCCTAAAAAGTCAGCATCAGGAACACCGCAAAAGTATCGGAATGTATGGCGTAGGCTCAGAAGCTGACTTTTTTCCACACAAAGTAGATGCCATGACGACTATGTTACACAGCAGATATCTTTCTCGACCAGCAGCTAGCACTAAACTCTTAACACTTGTGACAGCAGCATTCAACTTGAGTGGTCACTGGTGCACATACATACCAGCTCCCATTGGGCCCCCATGATGAGCGGAGTTACACTTTTTCACTGCAGGTTTATATTGCACTCAATTTTTTTTTGCCTCAGCAGCAGGAAAGATAGTTATCATCACACGCTAAAGACAAAGCAGTCCACAACAGCTGAATGTTGCTGCAACCACACAGAGCGGCAGCAATCAGCTGTTTTTTTTCACCTGCTGCTCTGTGTATACAGCAGCTGAGCCAGTAATCTGAGGCAGGTGTTACTAAGCTTCTGCCCAAATCCTCTAGTGTGTGGATGTGGGGAGTGAAGACAAATCTGCAAAGTCAAATTGCAGATCCATCATATGGTAGATCAGGTTATGTGGGCATAGTTACATAGGTTGAAAAAAGACATTCATCCATTAAGTCCAGCTTTTCTTCACAGTTGTACATTCACTATCACTGGATTTTTACAAACCACAATGCCATTTGTTGTAAGAAAAGTATTCAGCCCTTTGCTAAAATCTATTATATGGTCTGCTGTTACTGACTCTTGTGGATGGGCATGCCACCGTTTGCTCTAACTATAAAGAACCCTCTCCTCATTAGCTGCCGTAATATCCTTTCCTCCACAGGTAATACCCCTTTGTGTTTTGGAAGGAATAATATAGAAATACTTGGCACTCAAGTAATAGATGAAAATAAGTGGTTTTATTTACAGTATAACAGTACAATTTGTTTCGGTAGACAAGGACCTTCATCATAGTACTAGAAAAAATAATTGTAACAAGAAAATATAAGAGAGTCACATATGATACAACCATTCATGATAATAAGGATCAAACTCTATAAAGAGACCATGGACCAATAATCATGTTTTTTCATAAAAATAGGAAGAGAAAATGAGAAGAAAAAAAGTCATACCACTCTGTTAGGGGTATAAATGAAATGGACACAATGTCTGATGGTGTAAACTCTGTGAAAGGAATCACATAGAGTATGGAGTGAAAATGTGACTAATTACAGTGCAAGCCAAAACAAGTGATGTGCAAAAATACCAGATGTCCTAAAATGATGCAGCGTCGGTGTGACGGCGTGAACATGCTATCCACCTTTAGTTCATGGGGACACTGGTGAGTTGTGGAGTACATCTGGCTTAAAGAACCAGGGGCAGGGATAGCAGCGATTGTAACCATTCAAAGGACGGGCACGTGACCGGAAGCGACAACACGTTTGACACCAAAAGGTCCTGTACAGCCGTGTAGTGAGAAACCAGTACTATATAGAGTTTGAATGGGTGTATCCTATGTGACTCTTATATTTTCTTATTACAATTATTTTTTCTAGTACTCTGATGAAGGTCCTTGTTGACCGAAACGTCAAATTGTACTTTTACATTGTAAATAAAACCACTTATTTTCATCTATCACCTGAGTGTCAAGTCATTCTATATTACTATATGGTTTGGGACCATACTTGTGCACCTTACCTTGGAGTATCGCTATTTTCTAACTTTGGAAGAAAGAAGTCATGTACCAGTTCTTTTTATTGAACACATATGTATTTATACGTATAAATGAGATTTCCTCAGAGTCATCTTTTTTTCTAAGCTAAACAAGCCCAATTTTTCTAACCTTTCATCATAGGAAAGGCATTCCATCCCATGTAATAACTTTATACTACTGGGCAGTGAAGAAAAAAATAATTACATTTTTACCACCAAAATTTTGTTTTAGCCCCAGATTTTACGTTTTCAAACAAGAAGTGGGTAAAAATGGCACCATAATTTGCCCCACAATTTCTACTGAACATGACAGTACCCCATATGTGGCTGTACAGTACTGTTTAGCCACACGGCGAGACTCGGGAGAGACGGAGCGCCATTTGCCTCCTGGAGAACAGATTTTCCTAGAATAGTTTGCGTACTTCATGCACAGAGCCTCTAAGTGCTAGAAGAGTTCCTCTCTCAAGTGACCCCATTTTGGAAATTATACCCCTTTGGAAATGTATTTACAGGTATAGTGACAATTTTGACTCCATGGGTGTTTTCCAGAAACAAGCAGCAATGAATGTTGCCGAGTGAAAATTGTAAAGTGCAGTTGTAGTGACCAATAAGTTGTAGTGACCTTAAGGTGACCAGTACATCATGCCCAGCTCATGCTTCGGGAGACACGCACCTGTAAATTAGCCGTGCTCTCATCACTTCAGAAATACTAAACATGTGGACACTAAATGTGGTTTAGGGCCCCGTCACACATAGCGACTCACCAGCGATCCCGACAACGATATGAACTTGTCAGGATCGCTGGTGTGTCGCTACATGATCACTGGTGAGCTGCCAAACAGGCAGCTTCACCAGCGACGACGAGCGGGCGCGTTGCTGTGTACCTTAGATACCAGCACGCTGGTGCAGGGAGCTGGTAACCAAGGTAAACATCGGGTTTCTAAGCGCCGGGTGGCACTTAGAAGCCCGCTGTTTACCTTAGTTACCAGCTCCCTGCACCAGCACGCTGGTAACTAAGGTACACAGAGGGTTTCTAAGCGCTGTTTACCTTGGATACAAGCTGGGAGCTCACTGGTCGTTGCTTTCCCGCCAGCCACATGCAGCGATGCATGCTGGCCAGCGGGAGACCAACGACCCCAAAAAAGTCCAGAGCTTTCAAGAACGATCAGCGATACCCGGCAGGGGGGCTTGTCGCTGATAGATGTCACACACAGCGATCTCGCTGGTGAGATCGCTGGTGCGTCACAAAACTTGTGACTCAGCACAAGTTGTGATGGGGACTTTAGGCACACTGGGGCTCAGAAGGGAGGGGACATTTGGGTGCGAAGAATTTGCTGAATTTCTTTTAGTAGGTGAGGAGCCATTTTCCTTTTCCAGAGTCTTTGGATACCAGTAGCTTGGAAGCCCCTATATTTCCGTTAACAGATGACGGACCTGAGTGGGGACTTGCTTTTTTTGTGGTTTGAGTTGAAGCTTTTGTTAGGAACATTTTACATAATGTTCGGGATCAAATTTATCCGGCATTCTACACTGAGCACTTACTTCTGGGTTTCCATCTAAATCTCTGAGTGACATGATTCAGATAAAATCCCCAAGGGGTCCATTCACTATAATTGGACAGAAGAGTTTCTCTGGCCTCAGTTTGGCCTCTGTTCAGCGGTGTTCTTCCTTTCAGGGGTGTACAAAACTGGCCGACTGCACTTTTATGCATGCCTAAAAAGACGGGCACTGCCGGATCACAGGTCCTATGGTGTCCAAAGTTCCTCCATCTGCCTCATTATAGGGAATCATCCAAAGGGTGCTCTGTCTGAATCACATATTTCAAAGATGTACATTGAATCCCCGTTGTAAGCTCTCAGCACAGAGTGCAGGATAAATGAGCTCCGAGCCTTACTGCAATCTTTGGGAGGCAGAATAAACAAATCAACAGCAGATGAAGAATTGGCTTTATCTATTTTATACATGTGGTATAAGTGATATGGCGACTTTATTCTTTGGGCCAGTGCGATTACAGCAATACCAGATTTATAGTTGTGTGAAAAAGTGTTTGCCCCTCTCCTGATTTCCTATACTTTTGCATATTTGTCACAGTTAAATGTTTCATATCATGAAACAAATTTAAATATAAGACAAAGATAACGCAAGTAAACACAAATGAAGTTTTTAAATGAAGATCTTTATCATTATGGGACAAAGAAATCCAAACCTACAGGGCCATGTTTGAAAAAGTGATTGTCCCCTTACCGCTTACCACATAAATTAACTGGTTTATCACATCTTTAGGAAGCTGAGTTCAAACTCTCTATCTATATGCAGGCCTGATTATTGCCACACATGTTCTCAATCAGGAAATCGCTTAAATAGGACCTTCATGAAGAAGTGAAGTAGACCAAAAGACACTCAAAAGCTAGACAACATGTCGTGATCTAAAGAAATTCAGGAACAAATTAGAAACAAAGTTATTGAGAGCTATCAGTCTGGAGTGGAAAAGGTTTCAGTTTTTTTATGTGTTGGCGCTTTTACCCAATAAAAACTATTTTATATAAAAAAATTATTTTTGCATTGCTTTATTCTGAGAGCTAGAACTTTTTTATTTTTGTGCTGGTGGAGCTGTATTATGGCTTGTTTTGTGTGGGACAAGATGATGTTTTCAGTGGTACCATGTTTATTTATATTCATCTTTTTATTGTTTTTTATTCCACTTTTTGTTTGGTGGTATGATGATAAAGCATTGTTTTTTGTCTTGTTTTTTATTTTTTTATGGAATTCACCAAAGGGGTTAACCAGTGGGACAGTTTTATAGGTTGGGTTGTTCCGGACACAGCAATACCAAATATGTGTACTTTTGTAGTTTATATTTTTTCATAAAATATTTTTTCATGAGTACAATATATTTAGATTTTTTAAAAAATATTTTTACAATTTTTTTTCCCTTCCTTAACTTTTTTTTTAATTGTTTTACTTTGTCCCACTATGGGAATTTCATTTCTTTGCAGGCTGATCGCTTGTATAGCATAGAGATGCAGGAGCTTCCCTATGCTATGCATGCTGTCAGCACTGCACTGACAGTCAAACTTGCTTCATCATGCTGTGAGCATGATCAAGCAACTTTGCTAGCTCTGGTGACCCGGATTTCACCATGACGACATTTTGTCCCATGGCAGCAATCGCGACCCTGTGATGACGTTGCGGGGTCTCCGATCCAAAGGCAAAGGGGCTTTCTTTCCGCTGCCTGCTCCCAAAATGATGCGATCGAGTTCAGTCACAGCATTTAGGGTGTTAAAGTGCCAGGACAGGAGCGGGACCGATCCTGAAACTGTGTGCCGGGTGTCAGCTGTCAGAATCAGCTGACACCCGGTGGCAATCGAGCGCACACAACGTGTGTGCACGCAAAATCGCCGAGACGTATCTATACATCCCAGGTCAATAAGTATCAGGGCACAGGGATGTATGTATATGTCTAAGGTGGGAAAGGAATTAATTATTATCTGCCTCTGCAAAGTCCATATATATCACATCAGCTACATGATTAACATCCATATTTGCACTTACCTCCTTATAGAATCCCAGCATCTTGGTTAGACTTACAGTGCCTTGAAAAAATATTCATATACTGTAAACTGCTCCAAATTAGTTCACATTACACTCACAAACTTATTTTTTATTTGAGATTTTATGTGACATACCAGCACAACGTAGCAAGTATTTGTGAAGTGTAAAGAAAATGATACATGATTTTCTAAAAACTTTTAAAATCTAAATCTTCTGAAAATTGTTACGTGCTTTTGTATTCAGTCGCCCTTTATTCAATACCTTGTAGGACCTCCTTTCACCACATTTACTGCTGCAAGTATCGTGGGGTGATATATCTATACGTGCTTTGCACATCTAGAGCCTGAATTTTTTTGCCCATTCTTCTTTGCAAGCTAGATTGATGCCAATGGAGAAAGAAAGAGCCACTGGTGTCCTTAAATATGTGAATAAAAGGCAATTTTTATTTTTAAATAATTAATAGTAGTAACATGCATATAAATATACATACACAAATACCAGTGAAAAATGCAGGAAAGGAGACTAACCCCAAGTGCCCAGTAACCTCTTAGGCAGGTTGAGAAAGTGTCACACAATTAACCAAATCATGGTAAGCCAGAGGAGTCAAGTAAAGTAACGGCCACAATGGCACAAAAACACGCAGAGCCCAAAAAGTTACCAGGCTTACCAGAGAGAGGTGACACGGACAGGACGGAGGATGTGAAGCTCCCCTGATACGTGTTTCACAGCTAGGCAAAGCCGCTTTCTCAAGGGGATGTGGATAGAGTCCCAACAGGACCTTCAAATAGCCCCGTGACCCTGGTCAAATGGTAGTATGTGACCAATGGAGAGTGATTCAAGCGGCGCATGCGTGGTGCACCAAAGGAGTCCTGCGTGCACCAAAGGTGTCACGCACACAGTACCCGCCCCAGGGATTAACCCTGTATGCGGTGCATGCGATGTAGAGACACCCCGATGCAGACAGGGCCCCGATGGAAACATCGCCATGCGCACCATCACCGCCATCTTATGTGGGGCAAAAAAGTAAATAGAAATGTAGAGGGAAAGGGGAGAAGGGGAGGGAAATATATAATAGGCTGAAAATTGGTGGAACACAAACACCGAACCCATAAATATAGGTGTTTAGCAGTAATATGTAAAAATCATTATGAAAATGCATATATATATAAATAACCAATGTGTGTCTTTGCAAACTAGCTATAGCTCAGTGAGATTACAGCTAGAGCATCAGTGAACAGTACTTACAAAGTCTTGCCACAGATTCTCAATGGGATTTAGGTCTGGACTAGTGATGAGCAATCATGCTCGTCACTACTCGTTACTCCCTTGAGCATCAGTGTGCTCGGGATACTTGTTACTCGGCGAGTATTTTTTTAATGCTTGAGCTCGAGTCCCCATCCCGCATGTTTGGCTCTTTTTAGATAGCCAGTAAACATGTGAGCATTGCCTGCCAGTCACTGTAATGCAGTAGCCATCTCGGTTGGGGCATTACTGTGATTGGCTGTCCGCATAGTGTCATTAGATCTATATAACACCCTTGACGCTATGCTCAGCACACTGTACCCCGGACACAGGTAGTTTAGAGAGAGGTGCTGATGAGAGAGGGACAGAATTGTAGCTGTGTATTAACCTGGGATTCAACCACATTTACATTACTTTCAAATCTAACGACAGCCCTTCTTAGGGCTTTTATAATAATCTAGATTATCGGGAGGATGCGATAGCATCACACCTCTTGCCATGTTAACCTTCAACACACACACTCAACACACACTCCTCTCACCTTTCACCATCTCCACTCACTCTTTCACTCCACATACGACCCCTTCTCTCACTCCGTCTCTCATACTCACGCCGTCATCGCCGCTGCTCCACGATCCCCGACATCTTCCGCCGGCGCCATCCTGGATCCAGACGTTGTCCACGCCGGCGACATGTTCTTGCGGCGACGCCATCTTGAGTATCGTGAAATCCCGCGATAGTCAAGATGGCGTCGCCGGAAGAACATGTCGCCGGCGTAGACGACGTCGGGATCCAAAATGGCGTCGACGAAATCTCGCGAGTTTTCGCCGACGCCATTTTGGATCCCGACGTCGTCCTCGCCGGCGACATGTTCTCGCGGCGACGCCATCTTGACTATTGCGGGATTTCGCCGATCCAAAATGGCGTCGCCGCAAGAACATGTCGCCGGCGTGGACGACGTCGGGATCCAAAATGGCGTCGGCGAAATCTCGCGAGTTTTCGCCGACGTCATTTTGGATCCCGACGTCGTCCTCGCCGGCGACATGTTCTTGCGGCGACACCATCTTGACTATCGCGGGATTTCGCCGATCCAAAATGGCGTCGCCGCAAGAACATGTCGCCGGCGTGGAGGACGTCTGGATCCAGGATGGCGCCGGCGGAAGATGATGTCGGGGATCGTGGATCAGCGGCGATGACAGCGTGAGTATGAGAGACGGAGTGAGAGAAAGGGTCGTATGTGGAGTGAAAGAGTGAGTGGACGTGAGTGGAGATGGTGAAAGGTGAGTGGAGTGTGTGTGTTGAGGGTTAACATGGAAAGAGGTGTGCGGTGACGTCACCGATACAACTGGACGGAAGTTGTTACAACCGGAAGTTGCTTAGGGCATTTATTATTATAGATAGTAACATTGCTGTTAGCAGCACTTAGGGAGAGAATGTGCTGAAGAGTTACTATAGGAAATTGTAGGGTGAATTGCACTTCCTTTATGCTGCAGCCTGCAAATGATACTAAAACCTCTTCTCATGGCTAATAATTTTCTTTTTGCTCTTAATCCTGCAGATTATTCTGAGCAGGGAAATATTATACACCATTTTTACTGTAGAAGTTATGTATCAAAACCATACAGCCAGACTTGTAACCAGTCCATCTGAGGTGTGCAAATTTTCCTGCAATAGTAAAACTGCAATTTTTTTCAGCAGTGAAATTTTATATGGCATTTATCGTGCTCCAGTTGTGCCTCAAAACACACAAAAAAATTGTTTGGTTAGAAATAGCATCACTATATTTATTCTGCAGTCTAAGAAGTCATCTAAAGTAAATTTTCCTGCCATTGTAATACTGCAATGTTTTCTCAACATAATTTACAATGGGCACGGCGCATGGTAAGGGATGGGGAAGTGGACGTGATGTTGATGGTCTAGAGGGACTCTGACCCCGTGTCCTTGGGGCAGAGTTCCATGACCACATTCAGAGCGCCCCCTTGCCGAGCTCTGTGAGTGCTAACAGATCCGGAATTTAAGTTTCACGGTACTGCGGTTCTGTGACGTAACAGAGACCGCTCCTGTTCACACCGGGTGATGTTACCCATGTATGACCTTTGTATACCGCTATATACATCCGCCAGAGGCGTAGCTAGGGTTTTGGTTCAGGGGGGGGCGAAACTTCTGAGTGGGCCCCTAACTAGGTAACTGTGATTACAACTCGGTGACGCCCCCTAATAGTGGATGTAGAAGATGACTGCGCTGTTACTGAAAATAATCCTTATATAAAGACCAACATGGATATTACCAGAGCTGTGGAGTCGGAGTCGTGGAGTCGGAGTTGGTGCTCATTTTGGTGGAGTCGGAGTTGGAGTCCGTATAAAATGGACCGACTCCGACTCCTAAAATATATAATAAATTGGGTACAATAGTTCAATGCAGAATGTGCTGAATATTTTTTCATAGGAATTTGGGAAAGTTATGAAATGTCCTATAAATGACTGTTCTATTCCTGATCTAAGGCTACATTCACACACAGCGTTTTTGCTGCGTTTTTTGAGGATACGTTTTTCAGTTGCAAAAGCAGATCAGCTTTTTAAAAAACGGCATCACCTGAAAGGTTTTTGAGCTCATAGCTAATGTTTTCAATAGCAAAAGCAGATTAGAAATCTGCTCTATCTATATATCCATTTATCCATATCATATCTGTACCAAAAAGAATGATAGCCGGATAGCACACAGACTAACACTCCTTTTTTTAGCACCAGTCAGGTACACCTCATAGCTGCCCAAAAGGACGCCCAGGACAGGCATTGCTCGTCTTCAGTAACACATCAACATCAATTGATAGTTGGAATAAATAGACTGCATTCACCACCACATCTTCTTAAGGTGCAGGCTTTATTTTCAAGTGTAGTAGGGGAGTGCAGTATGAGGTTCTGCAGCAGCTGAGGTGTGCAGTATGAAATTCTGCAGAACAGTATGAGGTTCTGCCCCCCCCCAGGTTTTATCCTGGCTACGCCCATAGTATGAATGTAGCCTGAGGATCTAGGTTTTATCTTAGCCGAGATAAGTCATAGTGTGTGTGTATGTGTGTGTGTGTATATATATATATATATATAGTACAGACCAAAAGTTTGGACACACCTTCTCAATCAAAGCGTTTTCTTTATTTTCATGACTATGAAAATTGTAGATTCACTCTGAAGGCATCAAAACTATGAATTAACACATGTGGAATTATATAATTAACAAAAAAGTGTAAAACAGCTGAAAATACTGTCTTATATTCTAGGTTCTTCAAAGTAGCCACCTTTTGCTTTGATTTCTGCTTTGCACGCTCTTGGCATTCTCTTGATGAGCTTCAAGAGGTAGTCACCGGAAATGTTTTTCACTTCACAGGTGTGCCCTGTCAGGTTTAATAAGTGGGATTTCTTGCCTTATAAATGAGGATGGGACCATCAGTTGTGTTGTGCAGAAGTCTGGTGGATACACAGGTGATAGTCCTACTGAATAGACTGTTAGAATTTGTATTATGGCAAGAAAAAAGCAGCTAAGTTAAGAAAAACGAGTGGCCTCATCACTTTAAGAAATGAAGGTCAGTCAGTCTGAAAAATTGGGAAAACTTTGAAAGTGTCCCCAAGTGCAGTGGCAAAAAACATCAAGCGCTACAAAGAAACTGGCTCACATGAGGACCGCCCCAGGAAAGGAAGACCAAGAGTTACCTCTGCTGCGGAGGATAAGTTCATCCGAGTCACCAGCCTCAGAAATCGCAGGTTAACAGCAGCTCAGATTATAGACCACGTCAATGCCACACAGAGTTCTAGCAGGAGACACATCTCTACAACAACTGTTAAGAGGAGACTTTGTGCAGCAGGCCTTCATGGTAAAATAGCTGCTAGGAAATCACTGCTAAGGACAGGCCACAAGCAGAAGAGACTTGTTTGGGCTAAAGAACACAAGGAATGGACATTAGACCAGTGTAAATCTGTGCTTTGGTCTGATGAGTCCAAATTTGAGATATTTGGTTCCAACCACCGTGTCTTTGTGCGACGCAGAAAAGGTGAACGGATGGGCTCTACATGCCTGGTTCCCAACGTGAAGCATGGAGGAGGAGGTGAGATGGTGTGGGGGTGCTTTGCTGGTGACACTGTTGGGGATTTATTCAAAATTGAAGGCATACTGAACCAGCATGGCTACCACAGTATCTTGCAGCGGCATGCTATTCCATCTGGTTTGTGTTTAGTTGGACCATCATTTATTTTTCAACAGGACAATGACCCCAAACACACCTCCAGGCTGTGTAAGGGCTATTTTACCAAGGAGGAGAGTGATGGGGTGCTACGCCAGATGACCTGGCCTCCACAGTCACCAGACCTGAACCCAATCGAGATGGTTTGGGGTGAGCTGGACCGCAGAGTGAAGGCAAAAGGGCCAACAAGTGCTAAGCATCTCTGGGAACTCCTTCAAGACTGTTGGAAGACCATTTCCAGTGACTACCTCTTGAAGCTCATCAAGAGAATGCCAAGAGTGTGCAAAGCAGTAATCAAAGCAAAAGGTGGCTACTTTGAAGAACCTAGAATATAAGAAATATTTTCAGTTGTTTCACACTTTTTTGTTAATTATATAATTCCACATGTGTTAATTCATGGTTTTGATGCCTTCAGAGTGAATCTACAATTTTCATAGTCAAGAAAATAAAGAAAGCTCTTTGAATGAGAAGGTGTGTCCAAACTTTGATCTGTACCGTATGTATGTAATCGATATTATACAGTGTATTACATATTTACAATTTATTACAGTTTTTTGCGTTCTAAAGATGTATTCCAATAAATAGATATTATGTTCTATCTAAATATCTTGATTATTGGATCATAGAAATGATTAAATGTCTGATGTTCACATTGTACTACAATAAATTTTTCACTTAAGTATAAGCAATATATGTGGGAGTCGTGGAGTCGGAGTCGGAGTTGGAGTTGGAGTCGGTGTAAGGGAAATTGAGGAGTCGGAGTCGCAGGTTTGGCTTACCGACTCCACAGCCCTGGATATTACCACAATATTGTCAGTGGTAAATACCAGTCCTACAAAACATATGTGATTACTGCACAGGTATAGTTGGTGTCTTACCGCTGACGTTCTTTCTGATGGAATCGGTCACTTTTCACGTCTTTTCCTTCTGGCCCAGACCGACATGACAACTCCTCCAGCCACGACTCTGCTACAGAGAATACAACAACGACACATTTCACTTCTCATATTCCAGCCCCATCACCATCTATCTCCAACCTGCACAAACCAGTCATCCTGCTGATACCCCAATGCTGAGCCACTGCTGCTTTATGTGTCCCTATTACTGCACCTGATACCCCAATGCTGAGCCGCCGCTGCCATATGTGTCCCTATTACTCCACCTGATACGTCAATGCTGAGACGCCGCTGCCGTATGTGTCCCTATTACTGCACCTGATACCCCAATGCTGAGCCACTGCTGCCGTATGTGTCCCTATTACTGCACCTGATACCCCAATGCTGAGCCGCTGCTGCTGTATGTGTTCTTATTACTGCACCTGATATCCCAATGCTGAGCCGCTGCTGCCGTATGTGTCCCTATTACTGCACCTGATACCCCAATGCTGAGCCGCTGCTGCTGTATGTATTCTTATTACTGCACCTGATATCCCAATGCTGAGCCGCTGCTACTGTATATGTCCCTGTTACTGCACCTAATATCCCAATACTGAGCCGCTGCTGCCGTATGTATCCCTATTACTGCACCTGATACCCCAATGCTGAGCCGCTGCTGCCGTATGTGTTCTTATTACTGCACCTGACACCCCAATACTGAGCCGCTGCTGCCGTATATGTCCTTATTACTGCACCTGATACCCCAATGCTGAGCCGCTGCTGCCATATGTGTCCTTATTACTGCACCTGATACCCCAATACTGAGCCGCTGCTGCCGTATGTGTCCTTATTACTACACCTGATACCCCAATACTGAGCCTCTGCTGCTGCCGTATGTGTCCCTATTACTGCACCTGATACCCTAATGCTGAGCCGTTGGTGCCGTATGTGTCCCTATTACTACACCTGATACCCCAATACTGAGCCTCTGCTGCTGCCATATGTGTCCCTATTACTGCACCTGATACCCCAATGCTGAGCCGCTGCTGCCGTATGTGTCCCTATTACTACACCTGATACCCCAATATTGAGCCTCTGCTGCTGCCGTATATGTCCCTATTACTGCACCTGATACCCCAATGCTGAGCCGCTGCTGCCGTATGTGTCCCTATTACTGCACTTCATACCCTAATACTGAGCCTCTGCTGCCGTATGAGTCCCTATTACTGCACCTGATACTCCAATACTGTGCCGCTGCTGCCGTATGTGTCCCTATTACTGCACTTGATACCCCAATACTGAGCCTCTGCTGCCGTATGTGTCCCTATTACTGCACCTGATACCCCAATACTGAGCCACTGCTGCTGTATATGTCCCTATTACTGCACTTGATACCCAAATACTGAGCCTCTGCTGCCGTATGTGTCCTTATTACTGCACCTGATGCCCCCTATACACACATGGCTCTGCTCCACACCCCCTATACACACACAGCTTTGTTCTGTACACCTTGTACACGCAGCTCTGTTCCGTACACCTTGTACACATGCGGCTCTGTTCCGTGCACCTTGTACACACGCGGCTCTGTTCCGTACACCTTGTACACACACACCTCTGCTACGTACATGCTGTACACACGCGTCTTTGCTACGTACATGCTGTACACACGCGCCTCTGCTACGTACACGCTGTACAAACGTGGCTCCGTTTCGTACAACTTGTACACACCTAGCTCTGCTCCGTGCACTTGTACACATGCGGCTCTGCTCCGTGCACTTGTACACATGCGGCTCTGCTCCGTACACCTTGTAAAAAACGCGGCTCTGCTCCCTACATCCCGTACACATGCGGCTCTGCTCCGTACACCTTGTACACACACGGCTCTGCTCCGCACACCCCATACACACGCGGCCCCGCACCATACACCTCGTACACATATGTCTCCAATCTGTACACATTGGACACACGGCTCCACTCTGTACACCCCGCACACACACGGCTCTGCTCCGCACACCCCGTACACACACGGCTCTGCTCTGTACACCCCATACACACATGGCTCTGCTCTGTACACCCCGACCCGTACACACTTGGCTCCGCTCCGTACACAAACGGCTCCGCTCACTCCATACACACGCGGCTCCGCTCCTCTGTACACCTCATACATGCATATCTCTGCGCCATACACCTTCTACACACACAGCTCCGCTCTGTACACCTCATACACACACAGCTCTGCTACATTCACCCTGTAAACCCCTCCTGAGCCCACACAGCAACTTACTTCACCTCATCCAGCACCATGACAACCAGCACAGCAGAGCCCTGCAGAAGCCCCTGATCATGTGACCCCCTGACTCTGCCCCTCCCGTGACCTCATCACAGGTCCTGTGTGCACAGAATAACCCAGGACGACATTGCTGGCTGTGAGGTGGGGGGTGCACTGCTGGCACCGGGGCCCCCCACTGCCTTCTCAGAGGCCCATAGCGGCTGGGCGGCAGAGTAGGGAGATCGATTCTCCCTGCTCTGCCGCAGAATGTAACTGTATGGGAGCGCTGTGCACGCCGATACAGTTACAGTAGTGTAGCTCCAGTGGGCCCCCTCGGAGCTCGGGGCCCAGGGTGACCGCCCCCTCTGCCCCCCCAGTAGCTACGCTACTGACAGCCACCATTACTAAGCAGCAGTTTACCACCTCTGCACGGTGGACCCCGGGCTGCGAACGCACCTACTATCATTATATTTGGTGCGTTCTGCCAGCCTGTAACATTATACTAGGGCCAGGGTCTGGCTAGTAATGGCGGACGAACAGCGACTGCTGCAGTACATCCGGCAGCTGCAGGGCAGGTTGGTGGCTCTCGAGCGTTCAGCCACAGCTGTGGATGTTACTGCGGTCACTGTTCAGGTAGCCACAGAGGCTGCCTCCCGTGTGACCACTGCCATCCCTGCCCCGACTTTGTCCCGCCTCCCGCTGCCCAAGGAGTTCTCGGGCGATAGTGCTTCTTGTAGGGGTTTCGTGAGCCAGAGCTCTATACAGCTGGAGCTGCTGGCAGCACAATTTCCCTCCAAGTGGGCTAAAGTGGGATTTATTATTTCCCTCTTGTCGGGCAGGGCTTTGGAGTGGACCACACCGCTGTGGGAGCGTGGTGATCATGTGGTGCAGAGTGCCTCACGGTTCTTGGACACTCTGAAGCAGGTCTTCCTGGGACCGCGAGTCACCCATGACACAACGCTCCGGCTGCTGGCATTGTCACAGGGCTCGTCCATGGTCAGCCACTTTGCCATCCAATTCCGGATGCTGGCCTCGGAGATAGAGTGGCCAGATAAGGTCCTCATTCCGGCATTCTGGAGAGGTTTGGCTGGCCATGTGAAGGACGCTCTGGCCACCAGGGAGATTCCCACTACACTGGAGGAGCTTATCACCGTCTCTTCGCTTTGCCGAGCGAAGGTTGGAGCGGTCCCAGTGTAGGCAGAGGTTTAGGTTGGCACCTGTTTTGCTAAACCTCTGGAATCTCCCGATCGGGCGTCCGAGCATCAGGGGGCTTCCCGTGAGGGATCCAGGCCTGGGCCCGCTCGAGCCCCTGTGATCTGTCATGGTTGCTGGCAGTCCGGTTACTTTGCCAACCGGTGCACACAGCGGCTGGGAAGACGCTCGCGCCTAGTGGCCGTAGGAGGCGGCTCACTAGAATCCACGGCGTCTTCCTCCAAGTTGTCCTTTAAGGGGACACTTGGGTTTGGTTCTTCCACTCTGGCGGTGGAGGTTTGCATGGATTCTGGAGCGGAGGGCAGTTTTATGTCATTTGCCTTCGCTTAATTGCACGCGATACCACTGGTTAGGATGTCCAAGCCAGTCACTGTCAGAGTAGTGAACGGCGCGACTCTGCCCTCACAGATTACCCACCAAACCGCTCCACTGTTACTCTCGGTGTCTCCATCTCATCAGGAGACGATATCCCTCCTTGTCATGCCCAAGGGTATTGACTAGGTCCTTCTGGGGGTCCCCTGGTTGCGGTATCACTCTCCCCATATAGAGTGGTCCTTGGGGAGAATTCTTGGTTGGAGTAAGTCATGTGAGGGTAGATGTCTGAGGGAGTGCGTCCAGGTTGCCTCCACCGAGGTCCCCGCAGATCTTTCCTCACTTCCCAAACACTATCGACAGTATGCGGACGTGTTCTCCACAAAGGCAGCGGAGACCCTTCCACCGCATCGCCCCTATGACTGTCCTATTGACCTCTTACCTGGTGCTGAGCCTCACCTGGGTCGAGTCTATACCCTATCTCTCCCGGAGACAGAGGCCATTTCTCAATACATCAGGGAGAATCTGGCAAGAGGATTCATTAGGAAGTCAGTGTCACCAGCAGGGGCAGGATTCTTCTTCGCCCAGAAGAAGAGTGGGGAACTACGTCCTTGCATCGATTACAGGGGTCTTAATGCCATCACCGTTAAGAATAAGTATCCTCTGCCCCTGATATTGGAGCTGTTTGATAGGCTACGGGGAGCGAGAGTGTTTACCAAACTTGATCTGCGGGGGGCTTACAACCTGATTCGCATCTGTGATGGGAACGAATGGAAGACGGCATTTAACACCAGGGACGGGCACAAGGAATACCTGGTGATGCCCTTCGGGCTCTGTAATGCCCCGGCCGTCTTCCAAGACTTTGTGAACGATATCTTCCGGGATATGGTTACCACCTCGGTTGTAGTCTATCTGGATGATATCCTCATCTACTCTCCAGATATTGACTCCCACCGGAGAGATGTTTGCAAAGTTTTCGACCTCCTGTGGGCAAACTCCCTCTATGCCAAGTTGGAGAAGTGTGTGTTTGAGCAGGAGTCCTTGCCTTTCCTGGGCTATATCATCTCCGCCCAGGGTTTGGCCATGGATCCTGCCAAGCTACAGGTGGTGATGGATTGGCATGATCCCCATTCTCTCAAAGAGGTGCAGCGCTTTATGGGGTTCATAATTACTATCGCCAATTCATCCCCCACTTCTGAACTTTGGTAGCACCTTGGTAGCCCTTACCAAGAAGGATGCAAACCCCAAGTTGTGGTCGGAACCTGTCTTTAATGCCTTCTCCTCTATTAAATCCCATTTCGCTTCGCCCCGATGTGGATATACCCTTCATTCTGGAGGTGGAAGCCTCTTCCGTCGGTGCTGGAGCGGTCCTGTTCCAGAAGGACTCGCAAGGTCAGAAGCACCTATGCTTCTTCTTCTCCAAGACTTTCACACCGGCGGAGAGGAATTATTCTATCGGGGACAGGGAGTTGCTAGCAATGAAGTTGGCCTTTTCAGAGTGGAGACACCTCCTGGATGGGGCTCGCCACCCTTTCCAGGTGTTCACCGACCACAAGAACTTGGTTTATTTACAAACAGCCCAGCGGCTGAATTCTCGCCAGGCCAGATGGTCCTTGTTCTTCTTCCGATTCCACTTCACCCTGCATTTTCTCTCCGGGGAGAAGAACGTCTGGGCCGATGCTCTCTCCCACTCCATGGCGTCATCGGAGGAGGAGGAGCCTTGGCTGATTGTCCCATCTGAGAGCCTGAGGACCGTGGCTCCGGTCGCCCTTGAGTCTGTACCTCCGGGCAAGACTTTTTTCCCTGCCTGTCTGCGACTGGAAGTCCTCTCTTGGGCTCATGCGTCCAGGGTGGGTGGACATTTTGGGAGCAAATGGACCTCTGAGCTTCTGGTGAGGACGTACTGCTGGCCGCATATTGCCCGTGACGTCAGGGACTATATTCAGGCGTGCGTCTCTTGCGCCCAGAATCGGTCCTCTCAGCAGCGGCCCGCTGGACTACTCTACCCCCTGCCGGTAGCGGACAGGCCCTGGGAGATGGTCGGTATGGACTTTGTAGTGGGACTGCCCAAGTCCAGTGGCAGCACCTTCATTTGGGTTGTTACCGACCATTTCTCCAAGATGGTGCACCTGGTACCACTCTCTCGGCTACCTTCTGCACGGGGCCTGGCAGCGTTGTTTATTAAGCACATTTTCCGCCTGCACGGTATGCCGGACAAGATTGTCAGCGACCGGGGTCCTCAGTTTGCATCTCGGTTCTGGAGAGAGCTCTGTTCTCTGCTCAGCATTGAGCCAAATCTCTCCTCGGCCTATCATCCTGAGACGAACGGGTTGGTAGAGAGAGCCAACCAGACCCTGGTCACATATCTACGACATTTTGTCTCAGCAAGGCAGATGACTGGGCATCCTTGCTGCCGTGGGTGGAGTTCGCTTTGAACAACGCTGTGGCCGACTCCACCAGTCAGACCCCATTCCTCCTAAATTACGGCCAGCATCCGCGCATCCCTGTGCCCATGCCCGTGTCATCCACCGACTCTAGGGTGGCAGATTGGGCGGTGGAGGCACGTAACATTTGGGATCACACTCAGGATGCTATCTGGGCCTCCAAGGAGAGAATGAGGACCTCCACTGATGCACATCGGTGCCCTGCTCCGACCTTTGCCCCTGGCGACTTAGTGTGGCTCTCCGCCCGAAACATCAGGCTGCAGGTTGAGTCCACTAAGTTCGCACCACGCTACATTGGCCCCTTCAAGGTCCTTGAGCACATCAACCCTGTGGTCTACCGTCTGGCCCTTCCACCACACATGGCTATCTCTGACACATTCCACGTGTCCCTCCTTAAGCCTGTTCACATGTCCCGTTTCTCCGAGTCATCTGCCGGGACATCAGACCTGTCTTCGGAAGAGTTTGAGGTCAATGCCATGGTGGGATCCAAGGTGATGCGGGGCAAAAAGTTTTATTTGGTGGATTGGAAGGGTCATGGTCCAGAGGCTCGGACCTGGGAGCCAGTGGAGAACATCCACGCTCCGCTCCTTATTGCAGCATTTGAGCGTAGCGAGGCTCAGAGAGGAGGGAGGGGTAATGTTAAGCATCGGGTTACGGTCGCTCCACAGCAGGAATCCCGAGCCTTGCATTCGGCAGTCTCCCATTCCTCTCCGGCCACACAGGAGGCTGCTCAGCAGACTTGTTAATCCAGGCGCTCTGCTCAGACCAGCTCTGTAGGTTTAGTTGCTGCTGCCACCTCTGGTCCAGCTATAGCAACACAGGCTGGTCAGCAGCGAGCTACTCCAGGGACTAAGTCCTCCTTTCGGTCCACTGAGCATGCCCGTGGGACGATCTCTCATTGGAGATCGGAGGTCACATGCTCAGGTCCTTCTCCAGCTCGGATTGGACCATCAGGAAGGTTCCAGAAGGACTCTGCTATAAAAGAGTCGCATGGCCGCACGGCCATTTGCTAGTATAGACAAAGTTTAGACCATGTGGAGTGAGTGTTGTATGCATGTATGAATGTCTCTGGTGAATGACTCATTGGAAACCCCTACCCTTGGTACGCATGTGTTGTGCAGCCTAGCCTGTCAAGCGCCCAGGTCTAGGTGTAGGTAGAGGCTGAGTCAGAGACTAGAATCAGTGTCCACTGCTGGCTCTACACGCCACGGTGCATGTGCTCGACACATCTCCAAGGTCAGCATCTATAGTGGTGTCCGCAGGTGCGACGCCACTGAACAGAAGGTCTAGAGGGACTCTGATCCCGTGTCCTTGGGGCAGATTTCTGTGACCACAATCTGAGCACCCCCTTGCCGAGCTCTGTGAGTGCTAACAGACTCTTGCATTTAAGTTTCACGGCACTGCGGCTCTGTGACGTAACAGAGACCACTGCTGTTCACACCTAGTGACATTAACCTGCGTATGACCTTTGTATACCGCTATATACATCCGCCATTACTAAGCAGCAGTTTACCACCTCTGCACGGTGGACCCCGGGCTGCGAACGCACCTACTATCATTATATTATTTGTTGCGTTCCGCCAGCCTGTAACAGAAACAGTATCTGCAGGTAACAACTGCCTCTTCCCCTGGTCTATGTGCACGACCAAACCCCTGCCCATGATGCAGGCGAAGATGCCTTCCACCCTGCACCTGTCGTTTCACACTTGCAACCTTAGACAGCAACCACGTCCTTTTCACTGCACAACGTTCAGTTGTCCCTACCCAGTCCTTGGAACGCAAGCATAAATACGCAGCCACCCACCCACAAGCCACAATAATAAACGGCCACATTTCCAGACTGCTTGCCCTGGTGGCAGCCATCCCTTGGTACTCGGTCCCCAGCCCCTGCTATTTCTAATGGTGTGCCGTCCCCGTCTTACACAAGCACGTGTGCCATAACATCAGCCATTCCCTGGCCAACACTGTTACTAGGAAAGTCCCCTTAAACACAGACACCTGGACAAGTGCTTATGGCCTGTGACACTGTATTTCCCTGATGCCAAACTTGGTGAACATTGTGGAAATCAGGACCCAGTCGGACCCTGGGAAGGAACACGTGCTACCTACACCAACGATTTTGGGACCTAGTTCAATCAGGGTTGACTCCACCTTCTAAAGCAGTTCCTGCACCTCATCCTCACCCTCTATCTCAGAAGCGTAAACATCAGTAATAAGCTGGAAGCATTGCAGCACTGCCTTGGCAAAGCAGCAACAAGCACTGCTTAAGATAATCGGCTTAGGTGACAAACCGCACACCGCCGCAGAGTTGTTGAAAGGTCTAACAGACCTGACTGATCTGTGGATCTCCCCACTGAACCTACAATCTAACATGGTCGAGTATGACAATGGTTGTAACCTGGTGGCAGCTCTAAATCTTGGCAACCTCGCACACGTACCATGCCTGACCCACGTGCTCAACTTAGTGGTTCAGCGGTTTCTGAAATCTGACCAGATCTGCCTGAGCTACTTGTGAAAGTATGCCACGAGTGTGCCAATTTCCGCAATTCAGCTACAGGTGCCGCTGCCTTGGCAGTGCTGCAGCAGCATTTGCAACTTCCATCTCACCACCTCGTGTGCGATGTCACCACTTGTTGGAACTCAAAGTTACATATGTTGACAAGGCTTTGTAAGCATGAGAGGGCAGTGGTTGAATACCATGCCTGTTGATATTCCAGTCAGACTCTGCACATAAATAAGAGCTGATGAGTGGGCATGGATGTCTGACATCTGTGCGGTTCTCCAAAAGTTTGAGGACATGAGCAAAATGTTGAGCGGCAATGACGTAATCAGTGTCACCATCCCGCTTTTCTGTCGACTGAAACGCTTTCTGCTCACAATTAAGGAGGAGGCTTGGAGGTGGAGAAAGTTGAGATGGAGCAAGAAACTATACTGTGTGATGCTATGCAGCCCAGCCTCATTTCACCTTCTCAACGTGGATTGGGTTATTAAGAGAAGGAGAAGGAGGAACAGGAGCTGGTTGCCTGCGCTACAGCGGTAGGACCCGCATCACCTTCATCCTAGCTTTTCAGTGTAGATGGCCTGAGGATGAGAAGGAGAGGGAGGATGAGGAGGATGAAGAAGACAACATGGACAGTCAATCTCTTGGTGGGGACAGGGAAGTCTTGGCTGTTGGCAGTCTGGCACACATGGCTGATTTTATGTTTTTTATGTTCCGCTGCTATTCCCGTGACCCTTGCGCTGTACGCATTTTGACCAACACTAATTACTGCTTGGTCATCCTTATAGATCCACGCTACAAGAACTTTACATTTCTCCTTCCTGTGGTCTAATAAAATGTTGCAGCACTACAAGGCCCTAGTTTAAAAATTTTGAAAAAATTCCCATTTGACAACGCAGAGGTCAGATTTAATTGGGCAAGAAAGGAGTGGAGACGAGTGAGACATATACCAGATGCAGCAGAGGCAGGAGAAAACTCTCAAGGATCTGGGACACTTTTCTCAGACCCTCCCATTGCCCAGGTCCTGATGTGCAGGGTACTCTGACAAAGAGGGAAAAGTTTTGGAAGATTATGAAGGAGTACTTTTCTGACTGTACCGTGTCCTCCGTGATTCCTCTGTGCCTTACAACTATTGGGTATCCAAGCTAGACACGTGTCATGAACTGTCTCTCTATTTCTTGGAGGTCCTGTCCTGCTGCTAGCAGTTTGTCAGAGCAGGTGTCATGGCTCTGTTGTCGGGTGTCCCGGGACCAGGGGCTCTTTCCCTGTCCTAATGCTAGGGGTGCCCTAGCTCGCCCTGTTCCCCAGATTACTTCTGATGGTGAAGACACAAGTGCCACGTACCTTGCTTTAGCTCCTGAATCTGCCCTCAGTCTGTACCCTTCCTCCTCCCAGGGAAGAGGGGAGTAGTAGTGTACCGTAAAACACCAACCAGATGAACAAGGTATATGAACAAAGATAACGAAAAATACCAATCATACAAATGTACTTACACAAACAACAGAGGAATTCACCGGGGATTGGAGGATGGGGTTAAACCACATTAGGAGAAGGGAATTATTACACATCTAAAACCTAGCAAACCTAGTCACTGATAAATCCACCAAATGCCTTCTCAAATAACAACCAACAACAACCACCAGCCATGCAGCAAAAGCTTTCAGGAGCTCTCAATTGAGCAGATTACCTCAATTGTGCAAAAACTTGCACCATTTAATATGAAGGTGAAGTGCTTCTAATTAGTGCAGGAGTAGGAGATATCAGACGCTGCAGTTTTCTGGCTACTCTCTGTCGCAGTAAACCCATGACAGCGGCTTTTTAGTGCCGCTGGGGGTATTATAACTGATAGGCGAATCCTTCTGTCAACTGAAAATGAACAAGGGCTGGATTGGGCTAGACTTCTCAACACCATTGGATGACAGCAGCTGAACATAAACTTAAATCCAGTCATTTATTTTCTGGGCTATTCCTATGCACCCCTTCCCACACAAACATGGGTTTACTCTTCAGGATTTCTTCTTTTTTGTGTAGTCCTCCTTCTTCACTACCACCACCATATCAACAGGGTGATCATGCTACAGTCATATGTTAAAGTTTGGGCACCCCTATTAATGTTAACCTTTTTTCTTTATAACAATTTTGGTTTTTGCAACAGCTATTTCAATTTCATATATCTAATAACTGATGGACTCTGTTATATTTCTGGATTCAAATGAGGTTTATTGTACTAACAGAAAATGTGCAATCTGCATTTTAACAAAATTTAACCGGTGCAAAAGTATGGGCACCTCAACATAAAAGTGACATTAATATTTCGTAGATCCTCCTTTTGCAAAAATAACAGCCTCTAGTCACTTCCTGTAGCTATTAATGAGTTCCTGGATCCTGGATGAAGGTATTTGTGACCATTCCTGTTTACAAAACAATTCCAGTTCAGTTAAGTTTGATGGTCGCCGAGCATGGACAGCACGCTTCAAATCATCCCAGAGATGTTCAATGATATTCAGGTCTAGGGACTGGGATGGCCATTGCAGAACATTGTAATTGTTCCTCTGCATGAATGCCTGAGTAGATTTGGAGCGGTGTTTTGGATCATTGTCTTGCTGAAATATCCATCCCCTGCGTAACTTCAACTTCGTCACTGATTCTTGCGCATTATTGTGAAGAATCTGCTGATACTGAGTTGAATCCATGCGACCCTCAACTTTAACAAGATTCCCGGTGCCGGCATTGGCCTCACAGCCCCAAAGCATGATGGAACCTCCACCAAATTTTACTGTGGGTAGCAAGTGTTTTTCTTGGAATGCTGTGTTTTTTAGCCTCCATGCATAACGCTTTTTTGTATGACCAAACAACTCAATCTTTGTTTCATCAGTCCACAGGACCTTCTTCCAAAATGTAACTGGCTTGTCCAAATGTGCTTTTGCATACCTCAGGCGACTCTGTTTGTGGCGTGCTTGCAGAAACGGCTTCTTTCGCATCACTCTCCCATACAGCTTCTCCTTGTCCAAAGTGCGCTGTATTGTTGACCGATGCACAGTGACACCATCTGCAGCAAGATGATGCTGCAGGTCTTTGGAGGTGGTCTGTGGATTGTCCGTGACTGTTCTCACCATTCTTCTTCTCTGCCTTTCTGATAATTTTCTTGGCCTGCCACTTCTGGGCTTAACAAGAACTGTACCTGTGTTCTTCCATTTCCTTACTATGTTCCTCACAGTGGAAACTGACAGGTTAAATCTCTGAGACAACTTTTTGTATCCTTCCCCTGAAAAGCTATGTTGAATAATCTTTGTTTTCAGATCATTTGAGAGTTGTTTTGAGGAGCCCATGATGCCACTCTTCATAGGAGAATCAAACAGGAGAACTACTTGCAAGTGGCCACCTTAAATACCTTTTCTCATGATTTGATACACCTGGCTATGAAGTTCAAAGCTCAATGAGGTTACAAAACCAATTTAGTGCTTCAGGAAGTCAGTAAAAAGTAGTTAGGAGTGTTCAAATCAAGAAAATGATAAGGGTGCCCATACTTTTGCACCGGTCAAATTTTGTTTCAATGCAGATTGCACATTTTCTGTTAGTACAATAAACCTCATTTGAATCCAGAAATATAACTGAGTCCATCAGTTATTAGATATATGAAACTGAAATAGCTGTTACAAAAACCAAAATTGTTATAAAGAAAAAAGGTTAACATTAATAGGGGTGCCCAAACTTTAACATATGACTGTACCTTCGCTATAAATTTTTTAAGAACATTGTTTTATATACATGTTTATACCCCCCAGGGGTAAATGTTTTTCAGCCCATACACTTAGTGCATGGGCATTACCAGTATAGGATACCCACTCCTTAACCCCTTCACCCCCAAGGGTGGTTTGCACGTTCATGACCGGGCCAATTTTTACAATTCTGACCACTGTACCTTTATGAGGTCATAACTCTGGAACGCTTCCATGGATCCCCGTGATTCTGACATTGTTTTCTCGTGACATATTGTACTTCATGATAGTGGTAAAATTTCATTCAAATAACTTGCGTTTATTTGTGAGAAAAACGGAAATTTGGCGAAAATTTTGAAAATTTCGCAATTTTCCAACTTTCAATTTTTATGCCCTTAAATCACAGAGATACGGCACACAAAAAACTTGATAACTAACATTTCCCACATGTTTACTTTACATCAGCACAATTTTGGAACCAAAATTTTTTTTTGTTAGGAAGTTATAAGGGTTAAAAGTTGACCAGCGATTTCTCATTTTTACAACACCATTTTATTTTTAGGACCACATCACATTTGAAGCCACTTTGAGGGGTCTATATGATAGAAAATACCCAAAAGTGACACCATTCTAAAAACTGCACCCCTTAAGGTGCTCAAAACCACATTCAAGAAGTTTATTAACCCTTTAGGTGTGTCACAGGAATTTTTTTGAATATTTAAAAAAAATGAACATCTAACTTTTTATCATAAAAAAAATACTTCAGGTTCAATTTTTTTTATTTTACCAAGGGTAACAGGAGAAATTGGACTGCAAAGGTTATTGTGCAATTTGTCCTGAGTACGCTGATACCTGATATGTGGGGGGGAACGACTGTTTCGGCGCATGGCAGAGCTCAGAATGGAAGGAGCGCCGTTTGACTTTTTCAATGCAAAATTGGCTGGAATTCAGATTGGACGCCATGTCATGTTTGGAGAGTCCCTGATGTACCTAATCAGTGGAAACACCCTACAAGTGACCCCATTTTGGAAACTAGACCCCCCAAGGAACTTATCTAGATATGTGGTGAGAACTTTGAACCCACAAGGGCTTTACAGAAGTTTATAAGGTACAGCGGTACAATTAAAAAATCATATTTTTTCCACAAAAATGATCTTTTCACCCCAATTTTTATTTTCCCAAGGGTAACAGGACCCTAAAAGTTATTGTGCAATTTGTCCTGAGTACGCTGATACCCCACATGTGGGGGTAAACCACTATTTGGGCGCATGGCAGAGCTCGGAAGGGAAGCAGCGCCATTTGACGTTTTTGGCTGGAATTGAGATCGGACACCATCTCGCGATTGGAAAACCCCTGATGTACCAAAACAGTGGAAACCCCCCACAAATGACACCATTTTGGAAACTAGACCCCCTAAGGAACTTATCTAGATGTGTGGTGAGAACTTTGAACCCCCCAGTGCTTCACAGAAGTTTATAACGCCCGGGCGTGAAAATAAAAAATTTGTATTTTTTCCACAAACATGATCTTTTAGTCACCATTTTTTTATTTTCCCAAGGGTACCAGGAGAAATTGGACCCCAAAAGCTGTTGTCCAATTTGTCCTGAGTATGCTGATACCCCATATGTGGTAGAAAACTACTGTATGGGCACACGTTGGGGCTCGGAAGGGAAGTAGTGACGTTCTGGAATGCAGACATTGATGGAATGGTCTGCGGGTGCCATGTTGCCTTTGGAGAGCCCCTAATGTGCCTAAACAGTGGAAACTCCCCACAAATGACCCCATTTTGAAAACTAGACCCCCTAAGGAACTTATCTAGATGTGTGGTGAGCACTTTGAACCCCCAAGGGCTTCATAGAAGTTTATAATGCCCGGGCATGAAAATAAAAAAATCGTATTTTTTCCACAAACATGATCACTTAGTTCCCAATTTTTTCATTTTCCCAAGGTTAACAGGAGAAATTGGACCCCAAAAGTTGTTGTCCTATTTGTCCTGAGTGCGCTGACACCCCATATGTGGGAGAAAACTACTGTATGGACACACGTCGGGGCTCGGAAGGGAAGCAGTGACGTTGTAAGCATCGTTCCTATTCTGCTGTGTTCCGGACTTTGCCCTTACTGTTGCCCTTAAGCCTGGCTTCATTCGGCCATACTGGTTCCTGTGACATCACCGCCTGTTGGTCCCGCCCGCCGGGTTTAAATAGCTTTCCTGGACGTGACTACCTTGCTTGTATATCTCGTCCTGTACCTGATCTGCTAGCTGGGAGTTGCACGCTGTGCTACCTCCTTCCTTCCTTCTGAATCCACCTGGATTACCTGCTGCCTAACCGCCGCCGCCTGGACCTTCTGACGGTGTCTGCCTGAAGGCTCCTTCCAGCCCTGCCTCCACCGCTCACCGCTCCTACAGCACTCACGGTATGCGCTGAAGATCTTGACTGCTGTGTGCGTTTCACCGGAGAGACTTATCCCTGCTACCTTTACACATTCAGTATCAATTACCTAGTGACTTTCTCTGCCACTGCACTGTGCTCGAAGATTCCCCTCCCGCAAGGGAGAGGGCTAAGTGACTGTCCTTGCCTGCATTCTTAAGACTGTGTCTGCTTACATCTACATAGTGCTGGTGTGCAACTTGCTATCTACTGGACTGAGTTCTGCTGCTGTTACCACTGCTGTCATTGTCTGGCTCCGCCAGCACCTGTGCTGTTCTGTGCTGCTTGTTTAATACAAACTACTTTCACGTATACCTGTGTCTGTGACTCTATCATCTAGCCACTGTCTTCATAGAAACCTACTATACATCATTACAGGATATACAAGCCACCAATATGGAGACCGCAGGTGTAGAGTCCCTGGAGAAACGTGTAAGCAAGCAGCTTGCTTTGATACGGCAGGATGTGGCAGGCATTAGGACCCAGCTGGACACGCTGGAGCAACGTATCGAACACAACGCCGGGGCAGCAGAGGCACAGTTGCAACGACTGGCAAATCGGATTACGGCGCTGGAACAAGCAGCTCCTCTTCAGGGTGATCGTGTTCTGGCGTTGGAGCAAGCGATTCCTATGCAGCTCGATCGGATTGCTGCTCTGGAACAGGCCCCAGCCGCGCAGGTAGCAGGTGCTGCCCGGGATACTACACCGACCTTCCCGAAGCTTCCACCCTTCCGGTTCGCTGGTGAGAGGGATAAATTCCGAGGATTTTTGAACCAGTGCCGGATCTTCTTTGCTGCTCATGCCCCACAGTTCACTACTGAACGCTCCAAAGTTCTGACTATAGTCATGCTGCTGTCT
The DNA here is from genome assembly GCF_039654945.1 of Dendrobates tinctorius. NCBI lineage: Eukaryota > Metazoa > Chordata > Amphibia > Anura > Dendrobatidae > Dendrobates > Dendrobates tinctorius. The sequence goes on from NW_027361694.1 coordinate 16,919,345, forward strand.
GGTAAGGCGCTCGCATGGGCCAACCCTTTGATTGAGACCGACGACCCCCTGCTTAACTCTATGGACAATTTCATTGCCGCAATGACGCAGATGTTTGATGACCCGAACCGAGCTAATACTGCTGAGACGATGCTGCTGACCCTTCGGCAGGGGAAGCGTTCGGTGCTGGAGTATGCATTCGACTTCCGTAGATGGGCTTTAGACACCACCTGGAACGGGGCAGCCAAGCAGGCCATCTTCCGCAGGGGATTGTCTACTGCAGTTAAGGATGAACTGGCACGCGGGGACTCGCCCGTGCTTCTTGGGGACTTCATCAATCACTGCATCCGCATTGACAATCGACTCTCCGAGCGCAGACAGGAGCGCTGGTCTGATCTACGGTTTAATAACACTGTTCCGTTCTCTTCTCCCTCCAGAGATGTCACCAGCAGGAGGAATCCCGAGCCCGAGCCCGAACCGATGCAGGTGGATGCCGTAGGTAGAAATCCTCCTGATGCCCGCAAGGAGCATCGCTTTAAGGAAAACCTGTGCTTCTACTGCGGGGGGACCGGTCACTTCATCTCCGAGTGTCCAGTCAGGAGACGTAAGACGGCTGCAGCTATCATTGATTGTAACTCCGAGGCGGGGGAGTCCTGCGTCCTAGATCTGAACAATTCGGGGGGCAGAGACAATCAGAGAGACCTGGACTTTGCCGATATGAATTCGCTGGCATCTCTTCCATTGAACGCAGTGGTGATCTCGATGACATCCGTCGTTTCCTCCTACTTCGCTACTAAGAAGAATTCCCACTATTACCTATCCTTGAGGGTCTGCTTCCAGGGTCGGTGTGTCGAGAGCGCCGCCATGTTGGACTCCGGGGCCAGTGGGAACTTCATGGATATCGCGTTTGCAAGGAAGCATGGAATCAGGGCAGTGAAGAGGGAGTCGTCAGTCTTGATGGAGACAGTAGACGGGTCACCACTTACATCTGGACCGGTAACCATGGAGACTGAGTCGGTGAAGGTATGCATTGGAGAGGAACATGTGGAACATTTGTCCTTTTTACTAATATCTTCTCCTCACTTCCCTATTATCCTGGGGTTACCTTGGCTCCAGGTTCAGAATCCTCGCATCAACTGGGAGACCAGGGAAGTGCAGTTCCCTCCAAGTTCTAACAGCAACCCCGCTATTCCTAAGGTCGCTGCTATCCCCAAGGTAGTAGCTACGACTGAGGGACAATTACCACCGGAGTATCAGGATCTGGCAGAGGTATGTGACAAGAAGAGGGCAGATATGTTACCTCCCCACCGGCCTTATGATTGCCCGATAGAACTGGTATCTGGGGCGGAGATCCCATTCGGGCGTATTTACCCTTTGTCTGGTCCTGAATTAAAGGCCTTGAAGGACTTCATCGACGAGAATCTCGCCAAGGGCTTCATCCGACCGTCTACTTCTCCTGCAGGTGCACCAATCTTCTTCGTGAAGAAAAAGGACGGGGGTCTGCGTCCTTGCATGGACTACCGTGATTTAAACAAGGTAACGGTCATGAATCGGCACCCGCTACCCTTAATCTCTGAACTACTGGAGAGGGTGAAGCAGGCTAAGATATTCACCAAACTGGATCTTCGGGGAGCCTACAATCTCGTGAGAATTCGGTCTGGAGATGAGTGGAAGACGGCCTTCCGCTGTCGTTATGGACACTTCGAGTCACGGGTCATGCCGTTCGGACTACGAAATGCTCCTGCAACCTTTCAGCATTTTGTTAATGACATTTTCCGAGATGTGCTTGATGTATTTATGGTTGTGTATCTCGATGACATTTTAATCTTTTCCAGTGATCTCGAGGAACATCGGCTCCACGTGAGGACAGTGCTGCAACGCCTGCTGCATAACCATCTTTACATCAAATTGGAGAAATGCGAGTTCCACAGGGCAACAGTGCAGTTCCTCGGTTATGTCATCTCTCCACAGGGTCTCCAGATGGACGATCAAAAGACCAGAGCGATCCAGGAGTGGCCAGCGCCAGGATCGGTGAAAGAAGTTCAGAGGTTTGTGGGATTCGCCAACTTCTATAGGCGCTTCATCCGTAACTTCTCTGAGATTGTGGCACCCATCACCCAACTGACTAAGAAGGGGGTACCGTTCCGGTGGACTCCGCAAGCCCAGGAGGCGTTCACACGGCTGAAGGACAAATTTGTGTCGGCTCCCATCTTAAGACATCCAGACCCAGACCTGAGCTTTACTCTTGAGGTGGACGCATCGGATGTCGCCATCGGCGCAGTGTTGTCACAGAGAGGAGGTGAGAAGGCAGTTCTTCATCCTTGTGCCTTTCTTTCTCAGAAGCTATCCCCGGCGCAGAAGAACTATGACGTAGGGAACAAGGAGTTACTGGCGATTGTGACGGCATTCAAGGAGTGGAGACACTTGCTGCTGGGGTCCTCAACTCCGATTACAGTTCTTACCGACCACCGAAACTTGGAATTCATGCAGTCCGTAAGATGTTTGTACCCACGTCAGGCACGTTGGAGCTTGTTTCTAAACCAATTCAACTTCATCATCTCCTACAGGTCGGGGGCACGGAATGGTAAGGCAGATGCGCTATCTAGGATTGCTGCTCCTGAGGAAGTGATTGAGTCGTCTCCTAGTACTGTTGTGTCTCCCGCTCATTTCATCTCTGCAATCCATCATCAGGATCTTCTGTCTGAGATCAAAGCAGCATACGCAGCAGATCCGTTGCTAAGGCAACCTACCCCCGAAGTAAGCCTAAATTTCAGTGGAGGAGTGTGGTTACAGGAGAATCGGCTGTATGTACCAGAAGTGACAAGACTTGAAGTCCTCCGACTGATCCATGATTCTAAGATTGGGGGACATCGTGGAATAACGAAGACCCAAGAGTTCCTGGCTCGGTACTTCTGGTGGCCTTCGTACCGGAAGGACGTGGAGGGATACGTGTCATCCTGCGAGGTATGTGCTCGGTTCAAGACGCCTCGTGCGTCGCCTTCCGGGTTGTTACAACCCTTGCCTATACCATCTCGTCCCTGGAGATCCATCTCAATGGACTTTATTGTTGAACTACCGGTCTCCAAGGGTAAGAACACCATTCTAGTGGTCGTGGACCGCCTCACTAAGGCAGCACACTTTATCCCTTGCGCTGGATTACCCACAGCAAAACAGACTGCAGACTTGTTGATTCAAGAGGTGGTCCGTCTGCACGGGGTCCCGGATGAGGTGATCTCGGATCGTGGGGTGCAGTTCACGTCTAGGTTCTGGAGGTGTTTCTGCGCGGCTCTGGATATTAGAGTAAGTCTGTCTTCGGCTTACCATCCACAGACCAATGGACAGACGGAACGTACGAATCAGACCCTGGAGCAGTACCTCCGTTGCTACTTAAGTCATCTGCAGGACGATTGGGTAGATCTGCTTCCCCTGGCAGAGTTCACATATAACAACTCGCAGCACTCCTCGACTAAGCAGTCACCGTTCTTTGCTAATCAGGGTTACCACCCAAGCATCTTGCCGCAGTTCCCCAAGGAGGCTGCAGTGCCTGCTGTGTCTGACCATCTTTCCTTCTTACAGCAGAATTTGGAAGCTCTAAAGACCACCTTGACGACAGCGCAGGAGAGGTATAAGAGAGCAGCAGATCGTACCAGGAGGCCGGCTCCGGTGTATAGGGTGGGAGATACGGTCTGGTTGTCTACCAAGAATCTGAGGGTGAGGGCACCGACTGTCAAGCTTGGACAGAAGTTTGTAGGGCCATACAAGATCGTGGCTCTAGTGAATTCGGTAGCGGTGCGTCTGAAATTGCCCCCTGCCTGGAAGGTTCACCCGGTGTTCCATGTTTCCCTACTAAAGCCAGTTGTACCAAATTCCTTCCCAGGGCGTACTTCCTCTCCTCCAGCTCCAGTGCTCGTTGATGGACATGAACAATATGTCGTGGAGAAGATTCTGGATTCACGGATCTTCAGAAGGAAGCTGCAATACCTGGTCAAGTGGCAAGGATACTCTGTCGAGGAGAATTCCTGGGAACCGGTGGAGAATATCTGTGCTCCGCGGCTGCTGGAGCAGTTTCATCTAAGGTACCCGGACAAGCCTGGTCGAAGATTGTCCGGAGGACATTCTTTAAGGGGGGAATAATGTAAGCATCGTTCCTATTCTGCTGTGTTCCGGACTTTGCCCTTACTGTTGCCCTTAAGCCTGGCTTCATTCGGCCATACTGGTTCCTGTGACATCACCGCCTGTTGGTCCCGCCCGCCGGGTTTAAATAGCTTTCCTGGACGTGACTACCTTGCTTGTATATCTCGTCCTGTACCTGATCTGCTAGCTGGGAGTTGCACGCTGTGCTACATCCTTCCTTCCTTCTGAATCCACCTGGATTACCTGCTGCCTAACCGCCGCCGCCTGGACCTTCTGACGGTGTCTGCCTGAAGGCTCCTTCCAGCCCTGCCTCCACCGCTCACCGCTCCTACAGCACTCACGGTATGCGCTGAAGATCTTGACTGCTGTGTGCGTTTCACCGGAGAGACTTATCCCTGCTACCTTTACACATTCAGTATCAATTACCTAGTGACTTTCTCTGCCACTGCACTGTGCTCGAAGATTCCCCTCCCGCAAGGGAGAGGGCTAAGTGACTGTCCTTGCCTGCATTCTTAAGACTGTGTCTGCTTACATCTACATAGTGCTGGTGTGCAACTTGCTATCTACTGGACTGAGTTCTGCTGCTGTTACCACTGCTGTCATTGTCTGGCTCCGCCAGCACCTGTGCTGTTCTGTGCTGCTTGTTTAATACAAACTACTTTCACGTATACCTGTGTCTGTGACTCTATCATCTAGCCACTGTCTTCATAGAAACCTACTATACATCATTACAGACGTTTTGGAATGCAGACTTTGATGGAATGGTCTGCGGGTGTCATGTGCGTTTGGAGTGCCCCTGATGTACCTAAACTATTGAAACTCCCCACAAGTGACCCCATTTTGGACACTAGACCCCCCACGGAACTTATCTAGATGTGTGGTGAACACTTTGAACCCCCAAGTGCTTCACAGAAGTTTATAACACTCAGACGTGAAAATAAAAAAATCATTTTTTTCCACAAAAATGATATTTTTGCCCCCAATTTTTTATTTTCCTAAGTGTAACAGGAGAAATTGGACCCCAAAAATTGTTTTGCAATTTGTCCTGAGTAGGCTGATACCCTACATGTGGGGGTAAAACACTGTTTGAGCGCATGGCAGAGCTTGGAAGGGAAGGAGCACCATTTGACTTTTTCAACTCAGAATTGGCTGGAATTGAGATCAGATGCCATGTTGCATTTGGAGAGCCCCTGATGTGCCCAAACAGAGGAAACCCCCAATTCTAGCTCCAACCCGAACCCCAACACACCACTAACCCTAATCTCAGCCCTAACCCTAGCCCTAACCCTAGCCCTAACCCTAACCCTAGCCCTAGCCCTAACCCTAACCCTAGCCCTAACCCTACCCTAACCCTAACCCTAGCCCAAACCCTAGCCCTAACCCTAACCCTAATGGAAAAATGGAAATAAATACATTTTTTTTATTTTATTATTTTTCCCTAACTAAGGGGGTGATAACGGGGGGGTTTGATTTACTATTTATGGCGGTTTTTATGTTTGGCAGCTGTCACACGCTAAAAGACGCTTTTTATTGTAAAAATAGTTTTTGCATCACCACATATTGAGAGCTATAATTTTTCCGTATTTTGACCCACCGAGTCATGTGAGGTCTTATTTTTTGCGGGACGAGTTGACGTTTTTATTGGTACCATTTTCGGGCACATGACATTTTTTGATCGCTTTTTATTCCGATTTTTGGGACGCAGAATGAACAAAAACCAGCGTTTCATGAATTTCTTTTGGGGGGGTGCGTTTACACCGTTCCGCGTGCGGTAAAATTGATAAAGCGGTTTTATTCTTCGGGTCAGTACGGTTACAGCGATACCTCATTTAGGTCGTTTTTTTTATGTTTTGTCGGTTTTATGCAATGAAAACTATTTTATGTAAAAAATAATTATTTTTGCATCGCTTTATTCTGCGAGCTATAACTTTTTAATTTTTTCGCTGATGATGCTGTATGGCAGCTTGTTTTTTGCGGGACAAGATGACGTTTTCAGCGGTACCATGGATATTTATATGTGTCTTTTTGATCGCGCGTTATTACACTTTTTGTTTGGCGGTATGATAATAAATCATTATTTTTTGCTTCGTTTTTTATTTTTTTTTTTTAAGGGGTTCGCTAAAGGGGTTAACTAATGGGACAGTTTTATAGGGCGGGTCGTTACGGACGCGGCGATACCTAATATGTGTACTTTTATTGTTTTTTTTTTTTATTTCCAAAAAATTGATTTATTGGGGGAATATTTTTTTTTTTTTCTCTAATTTATTTGGCGATTTTTTTTAAATTATTTTAACACTTTTTTTTATTTTTTTTTAACTTTATTAAATAGTCCCAGGTGGGACATCACTGTCCTGTGACAGATCGCTGATCTGTCACATCACAGATCACTGTGACAGATCAGCAATCTGTCACAGGCAGTGCAGAAGGCTTCCTCATGCCTGCGCTTTGCAGGCACTGAGGAAGCCAGCTTCCTGCAGGCCCCCGAAGGCCCCGTCGCCATCTTGGATTCCGGGGCCTGCAGGAAAGGAGCCCCCCGCAGCAGCGCTGCACATTGCGCTGCCGTGGGGGGCTCAGGGAAGCACGGAGGGAGCCCGCTCCCTGCCGATGCTTCCCTTTAACCCCCGATACACCGCGATCATGTTTGATCGCGGTGTGCAAGGGGTTAACGTGTCGGGGGCGGTCCATGACCGCCCCTGACACATTGTGCCGGGTGTCAGCTGTGATAATCAGCTGACACACGGCCGCGATCAGCGGCGTTCACCACGTGGGCGCAGCTGATCGCTGAGACGTACTATCCCGTCCATGGGCATAGGGGCCCGGGTCCCATGGACGGGATAGTATGTCGGATGGCAGGAAGGGGTTAATAATAATGGGAAAAAATGCTTTTCTGAGGATCCACCTTCTAGTTGAGGGAACATTTTTTGAAACCAAAAGAGCCGGTAGGTTCTGTTAGTATATGATCCAGTTCCTTGTTGTGGGCTGTCAGGTAGTCAGGACAGGAGAGTTTGTACAATAAGATCCTGGTCTCCTCCATATCAGGCTGAGTAGATTCAAAACGCTACACTATATTCCCTACACTATATTCATATACTATATTAGTATTGCGGTATTACTAAGTGTTATATAGCGGTATTATTATCAATATTGGTCTTATAGTGAATCTTGATTTTTCTCCAGGGTAATATTATTAATACAGACTCCCATCTGGGGGGGGGAGACATAGATCTATGTGCTTTCAAATGCCAGGGCTGAGTTTCAGGCCCAGTCCATCCTCGCTCCTACCTATAGTCCAGTTGATGGATTATATGTCTCTATATATGCCAAGATATACATTTTTTGAAAAATAAATTATGAAAAGCCTGTTGATAAATACAATATATTCTTCAGCGTAAAAAATACAACTGTAAAGATAATACCACTGTTAACTATTAAATGCATATATTTACCACTAGGTGGCACAATGAAAACAAATGTTTACAATTAAAATTATATGTGTAATATTCTGAATGGGTAAAAATCAAATATGGAAGAAAGCAAAAACGGAATCATATTGCAATCTGTATGTAAGGCTTGAAATTACCTGGAGATGAAAAATAATAAACTCAAGTTAGAGAAAAATATGCAGCATATATATTTGGTGACTATAAACTTTATTTTTTTCAAGGTTACATAACATTTTTATACTGTTCTGTCTGAAATAGTTTTAGACAGTATACTCACAACTATGTGAGATATGAGTCACAGTCTAAGCATATTGCCCAAGGCTGTGTATTTCCTGCTTTGAGTTAGAACATCTCTCCTTAGATAAATGCAGAACAAAAATGTATTTTGCTAGTCTTTTGCACAGGTCTATAAATACACACACATCTATCTAGAGCTTTAATTTTGCTGTGGGTCTCCTTCAGGTATTCGAGTTTCCTCCCGCACTCCTGAGTGTATAATAACTGACAAACAAAACCTGAGTCCATGTGCCCTAATGGGTCATATCAGAGTTACTATATGTAGATAGCGTACACAACGGCACTCAGCTGTTTTCAGAACCTCACCTTTCTTGGTCGAGACCTAGAAGCAGTTATTCAATTCTCGACCATGAAAGACAGAGATGGGAATAACCCTTTCAAAGGGTTTTCTAACTGCTAAAAACCACCCTAGCCTAGTGACCCCATAACAACACAAGACAGGAAGTGCTTTTATAGGTATTTTGGAACACCGGGATGGTGCTTAAACCCCTTAATGTCCAATGACATGCACAGTATGTCATCAGACATCTCCCCTGCTTTGATGAGGGCTCCGGCGCTGAGCCCGCATCAAAGTCGGGACATGTCAGCTGTTATGAATCGCCGTCCGCCCGCGCCTATTAACTAGTTAAATGCCGCTGTCAAAGCTGACAGCGGGCATTTAAATAGCATTTCCGGCCGCCGGGCTGGAAATGACCTCATCGCCGACCCCCGTCACGTGATCGGGGGTCGGCGTCATGTTGCCTGGACAACCAGAGGTCTCTATGAGACCTCTGTGGTTGTTCCAGGCATATGGCTTTCAGCGCCACCCGGTGGTCGGCACTGAAAGCACAGCAGTAAATCTGCTACATATGGGCGATCTGCTCATCGCCCATATGTAGCAGAGCCGATCGGGTTGCGCAAGCTTCTAGCCTCCTATAGAGGCTATTGAAGCATGCCAAAAGTAAAAAAAAAAAAATGTTTAAAAATAAAAAAAAATTAAAAAAACCTAAAAGTTCAAATCACCCCCCTTTCGCCCCAATCAAAATAAAACAGTAAAAAAAAAATCCCACATACACATATTAGGTATCGCCGCGTTCAGAATCGCCCGATCTATCAATAAATAAAAAGCATTAACCCGATTGCTAAACGGCGTAGCGAGAAAAAAATTCAAAACGCCAGAATTACGTTTTTTTGGTCACCAAGACATTGCATTAAAATGCAATAACGGGCGATCAAAAGAACGTATCTGCACAAAAGTGGTATCATTAAAAACATCAGTCCGGCACGGAAAAAATAAGCCCTCACCCGACCCCAGATCATGAAAAATGGAGACGCTACGGGTCTCGGAAAATTGCACAATTTTTTTTTTTTTTTTTTTTTAGCAAATTTTGGAATTTTTTTTCACCACTTAGATAAAAGAGGACATAGACATGTTTGATGTCTATGAACTCGTAATGACCTGGAGAATCATAATGGCAGGTCAGATTTAGCATCTAGTGAACCTAACAAAAAAGCCAAGCAAAAAACAAGTGTGGGATTGCACTTTTTTTGCAATTTCACCGCACTTGGAATTTTTTTCCGGTTTTCGAGTACACGATATGGTAAAACCAATGATGTCATTTAAAAGTACGACTCATCCCGCAAAAAATAAGCCCTCACATGGCCATATAAACAGAAAAATAAAAAAGTTATGGCTCTGGAAAGAAGGGGAGAGAAAAATGAAAATGTAAAACCAAAAATACCCCTGGTCGTTAAGGGGTTAAAATTTTACTTTTTTGTGTAAAATAGACTTTAGTATGAAGTACATAGGAGCTCTTTGTTAAAAATTACATTTAAGTAGATGATCCTATGAAAATGTTTTTCTTAATGACACTACAGTTTGTAAAACCTATTTTATTAGACATTTTTAGGCAGTTCTTAATTAATATACGGAGTCCTGTGTTAAAATTAAAATATCTGCGGCGGGAGAACGGGAAAGGGAGTGCAGGAGGAGACTACTGCCGTTTCGCGCTGTTGCGCTTCTACGGGTAACCGTCTCCTCCTGCAATCCTTTTCCCATTCTCCCGCCGCAGAAGTTTTAATTTGTGGAAATAAAGTTCTGGATTTTACCGGTGAGTGTCATCCTATTTCTTCTTCTCGTTGGACAGAGTATAACTGGGTACAAAGACCGTCTCTCTCAGGAGGACCTGTCCTGTGTGACACAGACAACCTGAGGAAATGAATAGACATATGTGTATCGCACCTGTTTGAGTGTCTCTGTGTGTGTGGTTCAGCCTAGACTGTATGGACTATTGGTATATGTATATGTGAAGACATGTGTATATACAGATAGGTCCATATATATTTGGACAGAGACAACATTTTTCTAATTTTGGTTCTAGACATTACCACAATGAATTTTAAACAAAACAATTCAGATGCAGTTGAAGTTCAGACTTTCAGCTTTCATTTGAGGGTATCCACATTAAAATTGGATGAAGGGTTTAGGAGTTTCAGCTCCTTAACATGTGCCACCCTGTTTTTAAAGGGACCAAAAGTAATTGGACAATTGACTCCAAGGCTATTTCATGGACAGGTGTGGGCAATCCCTTCGTTATGTCATTCTCAATTAAGCAGATAAAAGGCCTGGAGTTGATTTGAGGTATGGTGCTTGCATTTGGAAGGTTTTGCTGTGAAGGAAACATGCGGTCAAAGGAGCTCTCCATGCTGGTGAAATAAGCCATCCTTAAGCTGCAAAAACAGAAAAAACCCATCTGAGAAATTGCTACAACATTAGAAGTGACGAAATCTACAGTTTGGTACATCCTGAGAAAGAAAGAAAGCACTGGTGAACTCATCAATGCAAAAAGACCTGGGCGCCCACGGAAGACAACAGTGGTGGATGATCGCAGAATAATCTCCATGGTGAAGAGAAACCCCTTCACAACAGCCAACCAAGTGAACAACACTCTCCAGGAGGTAGGCGTATCAATATCCAAATCTACCATAAAGAGAAGACTGCATGAAAGTAAATACAGAGTGTTCACTGCACGGTGCAAACCACTCATAAGCATCAAGAATAAAAAGGCTAGACTTGACTTTGCTAAAAAACATCTAAAGAAGCCAGCCCAGTTCTGGAAGAACATTCTTTGGACAGATGAAACCAAGATCAACCTCTACCAGAATGAGGGAAAGAGAAAAGTATGGTGAAGGCATGGTACAGCTTATGATCCAAAGCATACCACAGCATCTGTAAAACACGGCGGAGGCAGTGTGATGGCTTGGGCATGCATGGCTGGCAGTGGCACTGGGTCACTAGTGTTTATTGATGGTGTGACACAGGACAGAAGCAGCCGAATGAATTCTGAGGTATTCAGAGCCATACTGTGTGCTCAGACAGCCAAATGCAGCCAAACTGATTGGTCGTCGTTTCATACTACAGATGGACAATGACCCAAAACATAAAGGCAAAGCAACCCAGGAGTTTATTAAAGCAAAGAAGGGGAATATTCTTGAATGGCCAAGTCAGTCACCTGATCCCAACCCAATTGAGCATGCATTTCACTTGTTAAAGACTAAACTTCAGACAGAAAGGCCCACAAACAAACAGCAACTGAAAACCACCGCAGTGAAGGCCTGGCAGAGCATCAAAAAGGAGGAAACACAGCATCTGGTGATGTCCATGAGTTCAAGACTTCAGGCAGTCATTGCCAGGGGTTTTCAACCAAGTACTAGAAATGAACATTTTATTTACAATTATTTAATCTGTCCAATTACTTTTGGTCCCTTTAAAAACAGGGTGGCACATGTTAAGGAGCTGAAACTCCTAAACCCTTCATCCAATTTTAATGTGGATACCCTCAAATGAAAGCTGAAAGTCTGAACTTCAACTGCATATGAATTGTTTTGTTTAAAATTCATTGTGGCTATGTCTAGAACCAAAATTAGAAAAATGTTGTCTCTGTCCAAATATATATGGATCTAACTGTATGTCCTTGGTGTGTGCTATGGGTGTGTATGTGTTCAGTGTATACATGCGTGTGTGCTATGTGTGTGTATGTGCTCAGTGAATACATGAATGTTTGCTATGTTTGTGTATACATAAGTGTGTGTATGTGGTGTATATACATAAGTGTGTGTATGTGCTCAGTGTATACATATGTGTGTGCTATGCGTATATACATAAGTGTATGTGTGTGTATGTAGCATTTATACATCCCAGCAGCGCAGCCAAGAGTTCATAGTTGGGTGATTGCTGACATGTTTACTCCTAACGATCAAAATGCTGCTCATTCATTGGGTGATTGGATTGTTTAATGCGGAACAAAAATCATTGTTCTAAGCAGTACATCGCCGGTGTAAACTGCAGATATGCTGCTGATAACATTATATGTATGGGGACAGATTAATCTACTAGTGATCATTCTGTGCCCATCAGTCTTTATCAGCTGGTGTAAAGAGGCCGGGAAACAAGAGCTGAACAAGTTCAATATTGTCGATCACGCTCATTCAACGGCCTGAAGTCAGCTCATGTAAATGCAACCGAAATGTTTGTGTGTGATGGTACAATATTGATGTTAGCATTTGGGGCCCTAGTTTTCTCTAAAACTAGCCCTGCCTCTCAGAAGAGTAGAAGCTGTTATAACTGCAAAGGTGTGGCCAACTCCTTATTAGTGGAATGGATTTAGAATAGGATGTCATAAAAGCTGCTGTAGATGTAATGTGAAGGTATCCCAATACTTATGTTCATTTTGTATGTGAGATAGAGGTGCATCTCACAAAATTAGAATATCATCAAAAAGTTAATTTAGTTCAGTTCTTCAATACAAAAAGTGAAACTCATATTAGATAGAGTCATTACAAACAGAGTGATGTATTTCAAGTGTTTATTTCTGTTAATGTTGATGATTATGGAGTACAGGCAATGAAAACCCCAAAAGCCATTATCTCAGTATATTAGAATACTTTATAACTCCAGATTGAAAAAATGATTTAAAAAATGGCCTACTAAAATGTTTTTTCAGTAAATGCACTCAATACTTGGTTGGAGTTCCTTTGGCATCAATTACTGCATCAATGCGGCGTGGCGTGGAGGCGATCAGCCTATGGCACTGCTGAGGTGTTATGGAAGCCCAGGTTGCTTTCATAGCAGCATTCAGCTCGTCTGCATTGTGGGGTCTGGTGTCGCTCATCCTCTTTACAATACCCCATAGGGTTAAGGTCAGGTGAGTTTGCTGGCCAATCAAGAACAGTCATACTGTTATTTTTAAACCAGGTATTGGTACTTTTGGCAGTGTGGACAGGTGCCTTGTTCTGCTGCAGAATGAAATTTCCATCTACCGAAAGCTTGTTGGCATATGGAAGCATGAAGTGCTCTAAAATTTCCTGGTGGACAGCCGCGCTGACTTTGGTCTTGATAAAACACACTGTACCTACACCAGCAGATGACATAGCTCCCCAAACCATCACTGACTGTGGAAACTTCACACTAGATCTTAACCTCTTTCTGCCATATGACGTACTATCCCTTCCATGTGCCCTGGGACTTAATTCCCAAGGACGGGATAGTACGTTATAGCGATCAGCGGCGCCCCCTGGGGGGAGCGCCACTGATCACAACCGGGTGTCAGCTGATTATCACAGCTGACACCCGGCACTATGTGTCAGGGTCGGTCATGGACTGCCCCTGGCACATTAACCCCTGGCACACTGCAATCAAACATGATTGCAGTGTACCGGGGCATAGGAGAGAAGCACGCAGGGAGGGGGCTCCCTCCGTGCTTCCCTGCGACCCACGGAGCGACGCGATGTGCTGCGTCGCTCCGAGGGTCTCCTCTCTGCTCTCTGAGAGCAGGCACTAGGAAGCCTGCAGCAGCGCCTGTCAGATCGCTGATCTGATATATCGCTGTGTGACGTGTCAGATCAGCGATCTACCACCTTATAGTGATGTCCCCCCGGGACAATATAATAAAGTAAAAAAAAAAAACAAGTGTAAAAATAATTTATAAAAAATCCCCAATCCTGCTACTACATGTGGGGACAAATGACACCGCAAGAAACGACCTGGAAACCATCTGCAGAGACTTTGAAGACTTAGGCAAGAAAGTGAAAGAACTGGGAGCGCAGGTGGTCTTCTCTTCCATCCTCCCAGTGGATGGCCATGGAACAAGGAGGTGGAATAAGATTCTGCAGGTGAACAACTGGCTACGTCGATGGTGCCGTCAGCAACGATTTGGATTTCTGGATCATGGAGTGAACTACTTATACGATGGACTACTTGCTAGAGATGGGGTGCACCTTACGAAGACTGGAAAGCAGGTATTTGGAAGTCGCCTTGCTACACTTGTAAGGAGAGCTTTAAACTAGAACAACGTGGGAAGGGAAGCAAAAGACCAGAACAAGCCATACACCTGACAAATGCTATTGAGAACTCTGCTATTAGAAGTGGAAAGGAAGAACAAAGACGAAAGAATCTAATTAATAAAAATATTGGAGAAAGAGAAACCAATCACAAACTAAAATGTTTCTATACTAATGCACAAAGCATGGGCAACAAACAAGGAGAATTGGAACTACTAACACAGGAAAAGAAATATGATGTCATTGGAATCACTGAAACTTGGTGGGACAATACACATGATTGGAATACAAGACTAGAAAGATACAACTTATTTGCAAGAAACAGACTTGATAAACGAGGAGGGGGTGTCGCATTGTATGTTAGAAACGCGTATATCTGCACAGAGATTGAAGCTTCAGAGACTGGGAGTTCTGTGGAAACTGTTTGGGTAAGAATACAAGGACAGAACAATGGAAAGGACACCATTGTAGGCATTTACTACAGGCCGCCTGTGCAAGCTGAAGATATGGATGAACTCTTTATGCATCAAATGGCCAAGTTCTCCAAAAAATATGACATAGTTGTCATGGGAGATTTCAACTATCCAGACATTTGTTGGGAATCTCTCTCAGGCAAAACTAACAGGTCAAGGAAATTCTTATCCTCTCTTGCTGACAACTTTATCTTCCAAAAGGTAAGGGAGAAAACAAGGGGAACTGCTACCTTGGATCTAATCCTTATAAACAGGGAGGAAATGGTTGAGGAGGTAAAAGTGGCTGGGACCCTAGGAGGTAGCGACCATGCTATTTTAGAATTTTGGATAACTAGAGGCGGAAGACCTGTGAAGACTCAGACATCAAGGTTAGATTTCAGAAAGGCAGATTTTAAGGGATTCAGAAAGAGAATTGGAGGGATCCAATGGCTGGATATCCTTAAAGACAAAAATGTCCAGGAAGGATGGGAAATCTTGAAAAATGAAATTCTCAAAGCACAGTTGTTAACAATTCCGAAAAGAGGGAAGAATAGGAAGCATTTAAGGAAACCAGGATGGATGAACACAGAACTTAAGCACATGCTAAAAAGGAAGAAAAAAATGTTTATAAAATGGAAAGAGGGAGGCATATCTAAAGAAGAATTTAATGCTGTCTGCAGAACCTGCAGGGCACAAATCAGATTATCTAAAGCTGAAAATGAATTGAGGCTTGCAAGAGATGTCAAAAGCAATAATAAAGGATTTTGGGGATATGTCAAAAGTAAAAGAAAAGTCAAAGATGCTATAGGATTTTTACAGGATGAAAATGATGAAATGGTAAGACAGGATGTTGAGAAGGCTGAACTTTTAAATTCCTATTTTGCATCTGCTTTCTCTCAGAAAGGAAATGTAACATCAACTGTTATTCACTGTCCTATTAAGGGAATAGAAGAATCCAGGATATCTATAAACAGAAAGATAGTGAGGAAACACTTAGCTAACCTAAATGAATTCAAGTCTCCAGGTCCAGATGAATTACACCCCAGAGTACTGAAGGAGATAGCAGAAGAAATTTTTGAACCCCTCTCCATAATCTTTGAAAATTCTTGGAGAACTGGAGAAGTGCCAGAAGACTGGAGAAGAGCAAATGTTGTTCCTATCTTCAAAAAGGGGAAGAAGGTGGACCCAGGCAACTATAGGCCAGTGAGTCTGACTTCTATACCAGGAAAGATCTTTGAACAAATTATTAAACAACATGTATGTCAATACCTGGATAAGAATGAAGTGATTAAACAGAGTCAGCATGGGTTTGTAACTAATAAGTCATGTCAGACCAATTTAATTTCCTTCTATAATGGTATTACTGATTGGGTGGATCAAGGAAATGCTGTAGATATAGTATATCTTGATTTCAGCAAAGCATTTGACAAAGTCTCTCATACAATCCTTATTGAAAAAATGACTAAGTATGGAATGGACAAGGCAACTGTTAGGTGGATTCATAACTGGCTTAGTGATCGGACCCAAAGAGTGGTCGTAAATGGCTGCACATCCAGTTGGAAGAATGTCTCAAGTGGGGTACCACAGGGCTCTGTCCTGGGCCCTGTATTGTTCAACATCTTTATCAACGATTTAGATGAAGGAATTGAGGGTAAACTGATTAAATTTGCTGATGACACAAAGCTAGGAGGGATAGCTAATACTAGAGAAGAGAGAGAGGATTCAAAAAGATTTAAATAAACTGGAGAAGTGGGCAGCAACTAACAGAATGGTTTTTAACAGGGAGAAATGCAAAGTACTACATCTGGGCAATAAAAATGAAAAAAGCATATATAGAATGGGAGGAATAGGGCTAAGTGACAGCACTGTGAAAAAGACTTGGGTATACTAATAGATCACAGACTGAATATGAGTCAACAGTGTGATGCAGCAGCAAAAAAGGCAAATGCAATTCTAGGATGTATTAACAGAAGCATACAGTCTAGATCACGTGAAGTCATTATTTCCCTCTACTCCTCTTTGGTCAGACCTCATCTGGAATATTGTGTCCAGTTTTGGGCACCACATTTTAAAAAAGACATCAACAAACTGGAGCAAGTTCAGAAAAGAGAGACCAGAATGGTGACCGGTCTGCAAACCCTATCTTATGAGGAAAGGTTGCAGGATTTGGGAATGTTTAGTTTTCAAAAGAGAAGACTGAGAGGAGACTTAATAGCTGTCTACAAATATCTAAAGGGCTGTCACATTGTAGAAGGATCAACTTTATTCTCATTTGCACAAGGAAAGACTAGAAGCAATGGGATGAAACTGAATGGGAGGAGACACAGATTAGATATTAGAAAAAACTTTTTGACAGTTAGAGTGATCAATGAGTGGAACAGGCTGCCACGAGAAGTGGTGAGTTCTCCTTCAATGGAAGTCTTCAAACAGAGGCTGGACAGACATCTGACTGGGATGATTTAGCGAATCCTGCTTTGAGCAGGGGGTTGGACCAGATGGCCCAGGAGGTCCCTTCCAACTCTACGATTCTATGATTCTATGATTCTATGATTAAATTTAAAAAAAAAACCTCCCCAATAAATTCTTTTTTTGTAAATAAAAAAAGATAAAAATTCACATATTTAGTATCACCGTGTCCGTAACGACCAGCCCTGTAAAACTGTCCCAGTAGTTAACCCCTTTAGTTAACCCCTTAAAAAAAAACAAAGCAAAAAACAATGCTTTATCATCATACCGCCGAGCAAAAAGTGCAATAACGCGACGAATATAAATAAACATGGTACCGCTGAAAATGTCATCTTGTCCTGCAAAAAACGAGGTGCCATACAGCGTCATCAGCGAAAAAATAAAAAAGTTATAGCTCGCAGAATAAAGCGATGCAAAAATAATTATTTTTTATATAAAAGTGTTTTCATTGCATAAAAGCGCCAAAACATAAAAAAAGACATGAGGTATCGCTGTAATCGTACTGACCTGAAGAATAAAACTGCTTTATCAATTTTACCACACTCGGAACGGTGTAAACGAATCCCCCAAAAGAAATTCATGAAATGCTGTTTTTTGTTCATTTCGAGTCCCAAAAATCGGAATAAAAAGTGATCAAAAAAGTCACGTACCCGAAAATGGTACCAATAAAAACGTCAACTCGTCCCGCAAAAATTATGACCTCACATGACTCTGTGGATCAAAATATGGAAAAATTATAGCTCTCAAAATGTGGTGATGCAAAAACTTTTTTTACAATAAAAAGCATCTAAAAATAGATCAAACCCACCTTTATCACCCCCTTAGTTAGCGAAAAATAATACAATTTTAAAAAATTTATCTATTTCCATTTTTCCCATTAGGTTTTGGGTTAGGGTTAGGGCTAGGCTAGGGTTAGGACTAGGGCTAGGGTTAGGGCTAGGGTAAAGCTGTGTGCACACGATGCGGATTCTGCTGTGGATTTTTCCACGCAGATTTGACTAAATCCGCAGGTAAATCGGCAGGTCAAATGACCTGCATTTTACCTGCAGATTTAGTGCAGATTAGCCTGCGGTTTTCCCCTGCGTTTTGACACCTGGTAATGGAGCAGGTGTCAAACCGCTGTGGATTCCGCAAAAGAAGTGACATGCTGCGGATTTAAAACCACAGCAAATCTGAGCTGAAAAATCCACAGCATGTGCACTGCATTTTTCATTTCATTTAATTTAATTGAATATAAAAATACTGTACAACGCAGCAGAAACTGCTGCGGACCTGCAGGGCCAAATCCGCTGCGGATCCGCAGCAGAATCCGCAACGTGTGCACACACCCTTAGGGTTAGGGCTAGGGTTAGGGCTGAGATTGGGGTTGGGTGTGTTGGGTTTAGGGATGAAATTAGAATTGGGGGGTTTCCACTGTTTGGGCACATCAGGGGCTCTCCAAATGCAACATGGCGTCCGATCTCAATTCCAGCCAATTCTGCGTTGAAAAAGTCAAATGGTGCTCCTTCCCTTCCAAGCTCTGCCATGCGCCCAAACAGTGGTTTACCCCCACATTTGGGGTATACGCCTACTTGGGACAAATTGCACAACAACTTTGGGGTCCAATTTCCCCTGTTACCCTTGGGAAAATAAAAAATTGGGGGCAAAAATATCATTTTTGTGGAAAAAAATATGATTTTTTATTTTTATGGCTCTATGTTATAAACTTATGTAAAGCACTTGGTGGTTCAAATTGCTCACCACACATCTAGATAAGTTCCTTGGGGGGGTCTAGTTTCCAAAATGGGGTCACATGTGGGGGTTTTTCACAGTTTAGGCACATCAGAGGCTCTCCAAAGTCAACATGACACCTGCAGACCAATCCATCAAAGTCTGCATTCCAAAACGTCACTACTTCCCTTCCGAACCCCAACGTGTGCCCATACAGTAGTTTTCTCCAACATATGGGGTATCCGCATACTCAGGACAAATTGGGAAACAACTTTTGGGTCCAATTTCTCCTGTTACCCTTGGTAAAATAAAAAAATTGGAGACTAAATGATCATGTTTGTGGAAAGAATATGATTTTTTTTATTTTCATGCCCGGGCGTTATAAACTTCTGTGAAGCACTTGGGGGTTCAAATGCTCACCACACATCTAGATAAGTTCCTTGGGGTGTCTAGTTTCCAAAATGGGGTCACTTATGGGGGGTTTCCACAGTTTAGGCACATCAGGGGCTCTCAAAAGGCAACATGAAACTTGCAGACCATTCCATCAAAGTCTGCATTCCAAAACGTCACTACTTCCCTTCCGAGCCCCGATGTGTGCCCATACAGTAGTTTTCTCCCACATATGGGATATCAGCGTACTCAGGACAAATTGGATAACAACTTTTAGGGTACAATTTCTCCTCTTACCCTTGGGAAAATAAAAAAATTGGAGACTAAAAGATCATGTTTGTGGAAAAAATATGATTCTTTTATTTTCACACCTGGGCTTTATAAACTTCTGTGAAGCACTTGGGGGTTCAAAGTGCTCACCACACATCTAGATAAGTTCCTTGAGGTGTCTAGTTTCCAAAATGGGGTCATTTGTGGGGGGTTTCCACTGTTTTGGCACATCAGGGGCTTTCCAAATGAGACATGGCGTCCGATCTCAATTCCAACCAAAAAAGTCAATTGGCACTGCTTCCCTTCCGAGCTCTGCCATCCGCCTAAACAGTCGTATACCCCCACATATGAAAAGATCATTTTTGTGGAAAAAATATGATTTTTATAATTGCACGGCTGTACGTTATAAACTTCTGTGAAGCCCCTGGGGGTTCAAAAGTTTTCACCACACATCTAGATAAGTTCCTTGGGGGATCTAGTTTCCAAAATGGGGTCATTTGTGGGGGGTTTCCACTGTTTAGGCACATCAAGGGCTGTCCAAATGTGACATGGTGTCCGATCTGAATTCCAGCCAATTTTGTGTTGAAAAAGTCAAACGGCGCTCCTTCCCTTCTGAGCTCTGCCATGCGCCAAAACAGTGGTTCCTCCCACTTATCAGGTGTTCCTTTTTTTTTAAACATTCAAAAAATTCCTGTGAAGCACCTGAAGGGTTAATAAACTTTTTGAATGTGGTTTTGAGCACCTTGAGGGGTGCAGTTTTTAGAATGGTGTCACTTTAGGGTATTTTCTATCATATAGACCCCTCAAAGTGACTTCAAATGTGATGTGGTCCCTAAAAATAAAATGTTGTTGTAAAAATGAGAAATCGCTGGTCAACTTTTAACCCTTATAACTTCCTAACAAAAAAAAATTTGGTTCCCAAATTGTGCTGATGTAAAGTAAACATGTGGGAAATGTTATTTATTAAGTTTTTTGTGTGCCATATCTCTGTGATTTAAGGGCATAAAAATTCAAAGTTGGAAAATTGCGAAATTTTCAAAATTTTTGCCAAATTTACATTTTTTTCACAAATAAGCGCACGTTATATGAATAAAATTTTACCATTAACATGAAGTACAATATGTCACGAGAAAACGTCAGAATTACTGGGATCCATGGAAGCATTCCAGAGTTATTACCTCATAAAGGGACAGTGGTCAGAATTGTAAAATTTGGCTGGTCATGTGTCATGAAATGCTGAGTTTGTGGGATCAGGTAGTTTAGAGGTTAATCTGATAGCCTCACTCTGAGATTCTGGGAGGCTTTTTATAGCCTCATTATGGGCTCACTCCTTGTCGCTTATACTCAGATCCTTGGCCGAGTGTGTGACCCTGGTGTGCTTTGTGACTGTGATACTTTATGCTTGTTTGGTTCTGATCCGGTTCTGTCCCTGTTACGAGTTCTGCCTGTTCCTTTTGTACTGCTCTGCTATTCCCGTGTATGATTCTTTTGCCTTGGACCTGACTACTCTCTGACTGCCTCCCTTGTACTGCGTTGCTATCTCTGTGTATGATTCATTGCTTACGTTTTGACTATTATCTGCTTGTCCCTCTGGTACCGCGCCGTCCTCCCCGTGTATGAACCCCGCTTGTCTGACCTGAGTTTCCCTAGCCTTTGCTCCAGGATTCCTGTAATAGAACCCTATCCTGCAGCAGGATGCTAAGCCACACCCCCTGTGGTCACATGATCGTAGGTCCTTGTACTGCTAAACTACTTTCAGTGTCGCAGGTCCTGTTGTCTGAACTTTCCTGCAGTATCGGGCCCCGGGTCCTCCCATAGTCTGGGTGAGTTACCCTGTTCAGCCACGGCAGCCCGCCGGCGCTGACAGGATCCTGATATCATGAACGTGCAAACCACCCTTGGCGGTTAAGGGGTTAAGCAGCTTGGATTGTGTGCCTCTCCACTCTTCCGCCTTCATTTCCAAAGCCTAGTGTGACGTATCCACAATCAATGATGGTTTCGGGAGTCATGTCATCTGCTGGTGTAAGTCCACTGTGTTTCATCAAGACCAAAGTCAGTGCAGCTGTTTACCAGGAAATTTTAGAGCACTTCACGCTTCCCTCTGCTGAAAAGCTTATTGAAGGTGGAAATTTAATTCTCCAGCATGACTTGACACCTGTCCACACTGCCAAAAGTAACAATAACTGGTTTATAAACAACAGTATTACTGTGCTTGATTGGCCAACAAACTCGTCTGACATTAACCCCATAGAGAATCTATGGGGTATTGTCAAGAGGAAGATGAGAGACACCAACAATGTAGATGAGTTGAAGGCTGCTATCAGAGCAACCTGGGCTTCCATAGCACCTCAGTAGTGCCACAGGCTGATCGCCTCCATGACACGCCGCATTAATGAAGTAATTGATGCCAAAGAAGCCCCGACCAAGTATTGAGTGCATTTACTGAACATACATTTCAATAGGCCAACATTTTGGATTTTAAAATCATTTTTTCAAGCTGGTGTTATAAAGCATTCTAATGTACTTAAATGATGACTTTTGGGTTTTCATTGGCTGTAAGCCATAACCATCAACATTAACAGAAATAAACACATCACTCTGTTTGTAATCACTCTATATAATAGAGGAGTTTCACTTTTTGTATTGAAGAACTGAAATAAATTTTTGATGATATTCTAATTTTGTGAGATGCACCTGTATACTTCTTTAATTGACTTGTGTATGTGACACAGGATGTAAAATTGTAAGTAATTATAATCAGTGTAAAGCACTGCAAATTGTATGTTGTAACTATATAAGTCCCCTAAAAAATAATTATTTCAAGGCATGTAAATATTGCAAGAGAGTCCGCATTGCAATCAATGCCTTCTATTGCCTGTGATGTGATGTGATGTGATGTAAGTACACTTTGAGATGAGAGCTGTAAATTAATTGTTCCTCAAGGTTTCTTTATTGAGGAAGGGAAAGATAACGGAGGCATATAGCGTGGGATTAAGAGTTAGAGAAGTATATGAAATGTTAGTAAATGGAATTTGAGGGCTTGACAAGATATGAGTTATATGCATGTGATGCAGGTTAGAGAAATGAGGTCTATATTTTAATCAAGAACGTAAGACTGGAGGTGATGAATTGGGTAATGCAGTCTATACTGTTAAATGCAGAGATTAGGGCTAATGAGCTGAAGATAAGTAAAGGGTATTGGAGCGTCCACCAGGGCAGTGGTGATACTCAGTACCGGGCCGCTTCTTAAAGGGGCAGTGTCACAGCGGTGGTGACCCGGTCTGTGGCCCTGGGCATCCAATAAAAGTGGATATTTACAGGGGAAAAATAAAGAATTTGTAAAGTGTTTGTGACGCCACCTGTGGTATTTGGTCAGAGGTGTCCAGCTCTGCAGTGCAGATCCTCTGTGACTGATGGTGTGTTCTCCATAGGCAGAGCTTTGTCCCAGGGTAGATGAATGTTGTAGAAGATGATGATGTAGTGTGAAGGCAAGAGATGTAGCAGTGCCGAGTAGCTGACACAGGAAGAATGCAGAAGACACAGCTGGGTGCAGTTCCAAAGCTTTACTCACAGTTCTGGTGCGCGCAGCTGCCCACTTGGTGCTGCGTCCTCCAGGTGAGGGATCCAGCCAACTTCCAGGCAGATAGAGAACACCTTTCCAGGACACCCTGTCAGTATATGCCTTCCCTGGCCATCTCACTGTACTGATTTCCACTCCTCTTCCTTCCCAGCACCTCACAGTCAGTGTCCCAGGCCAGCGGCCGCGGACCCCATAGGGCAACGTCCCCACTGCGTTCCCAGGCTCCCTTCTTGCTGCCTTTCCGGAGAAGACAACCGTGGTTGTTGGCTGTGGCCCCCAAAGTTGCCACAGCTGTCGGCTTTCCAGCTGAGTCCTGTTGTCCAACCCACCAGGCTAGGGGCCGAGACCCCTCCACGACCCGGATTTCCCCCACCCGACATCCACCAGCGTGGAACGAGCCTCACGGGCAGCACTTGCTCAGCCTGTGCCTCTGGGAATCCCTTTCCCCTTCAGGGAGCTTTCTTCAGTCCTTCTGTCCGTACCAGCAGCCCGTCCAGACCAGGGGTCTGCTATACAGTTCTGTCTCTTCCCTCCTTCCCCTATGGGAAGGTTGCCTATGCACGTCCTTCCTCTTCTTACCCTATGGGAAGACTGTCCTAACTTCCCTCTATTCTCCTGCTCTAACCCTCAAGATCCACACACCTTCAAACCCCTTTCCTAGCCAGCAGAGTTAAAGGAGCACTTGCTGCTACAGTGTGTGGTGGATGCAAGTGTTGTGTCAGAGCCAGGTTAGGTGTCTCCATCTTTCCTGGAAGGTGGGATACACACCTCTGATTGAGGTGCAGTACCTCAGTGGTGGATGAACCCTCAGGAGCGCCACAGTATAAAACAGCTAACAGAGAAAGCCCCTTTATAATAAAATATAACCTTTATTAGGCATGTACTAAAATGGACCCTATACAAATTGGTGAACAAATAAGGTACAAAAACGGTGCATATGTGCTAGGCCTAACAAACACTAAGTAGTCAGGAGGGTGCTCTATCCCTATTGACTATTCCTGACTGTGGAGGTTAGCACCCTACAAAAGATAACGAGAGATGGTGCCCCCGCTCGTTCATCGACTGTCCCTAAGCTGACCTAAATGGTCCTAGGTTAAGGATGGATTGAAATCGACGATGCCTATAGTGTTGTACATCTTAAATTCAAGGTCAAAATTTACCATGAACGAGTAGACCAGAAATAGATAGCATCTTGTGTTGTCAAGTAATGTGCCCTATGCACACAAGAGTTTGAATTTGAAGATTCCTGTACATTGATATATTCACAAGAAACCTAAATTTTCAACCTCAAATCAGAAGAGGGCAGAACTGAGATATTGTGATGTCATGGGTGACTGGATACTCCGCCTCCAGCAGGGTGAATTTCTATGACACCCGTGACCCTGGATACACCGCCTCCAGCAGGGCGAATTTACAGAGATAAGGGAAACACCAGGGAAACCGATAGAATGGAGGGCCCTGCAATAGGGAACGGGGACGTGGAGACCTCCTGCACTCCCCTGAGTCAGTGTCTCTACACTCCTGATGGTCCCTAGGCAGGTTCCGCACCTGGCAACGAGCAGGATACCTAAAAACCCTAGCTCGCCCTGCACCTATCCCTTTCTAATGAATTGGACGATGCAGAAACTAATCCCATCACTGCACTAAAACACACATAAGGAAATTTACAAACAGGTAAAAACCACTTAGCTTTGCTCTGTTGCTATTGCTCCCAGCAGCAGAGTCCAGCACCTGAGTGCAGCTTTCCTCCTGAATAGCTGCTACTTCACCAAAGCTTTGTCAGAGCTGCAAGGAACTCCTCACTGTTGCTCCTTCCACACGAGGACTCTGACTGAGCTGCAAGGAACTCTTCTCTAGCTCCTTCCTCCACCAAGGATGGTTGGAAATGACCAATATCACCAACAGTGAGTGAGACCACCTGACTCTCCTTTATAGGCAAGAGCCAGAGCCATAACACCTGCTAGTGATTCCCGTGAAATAATACTAGCCACCACCGGGGGCAAAACTAGAACTAAAGACACCACTGTGTAATGACCCTAATGGCCACCGGGGGCAAAACTAACTTTAAGCAAACAGCTTAAAGGAAAAAAAAAGATTACATGTGCTTTTATCTGTCACAATCCAGCATGGATCGTGACAGATATCACATAAGACTTCTCAAGTTCATATGTAACTGGTAATGGCATGAGTCATGAATAGAGATGCGCTAATTTGTTTGGATTTTGGCCTCGAATTTGATTTTGACATATTTGGGCCAAATGTATGTCTTGTGATCAGTTCCGAAACATATTAATTGATTTCTATTCCCATTGACTCTAATGACGTTCGGCAGTGTTCGACGAATATTGCAAAAACAATATTCCTATCCAATCGTATTAGGAACCGAATCTGAACAAATTCGCTCATCTCTAGTCATGAACCTATATATACACATGGATAAAGTGCTAGAAATAGTGCAGAACAGTAGATCAGTGTCATACAAAGGTGCTCTTTCCCTGATGTCTAAAACCTGATAAGCACCTTCGTACTTGCGGATGTTGGCATGCTAAAGTGACGAGAGATAGCGCCCCCACTCATGTATTGACTGATCCTGGGCTCCCCTATATAGCTCCGAATAAAAGACAGGCAGAAACTAATGATCCTAAGTGAACCAATACACCTACAGAGGAGGTATATTAAATCTGAGTCTAGAAAGCAATGGTACACCACTGTCTCAGATAGGGTACCCCAAACACATGGACATAGATATTCCAATGGTTTTAGCCATTTTTGTAAAAAATACCTCAAAATAAGAGTTTTTTCAAAAATAGAAGTGTTAAAGCTGTTGTCGACTACTCAGACAACTTCCCAGTTACAATATTCCTTCAGAATAAAAGCAGCTTATACTTGACTCTGGTACCAGTGCTACCCCATCAATAACGGCACTGGCTGTCCCAGGGCTCGTGTGATTTTCCTGCGGTTTATCTGAAGATTTTCTGTGGTTTAGCCTGCGGGTTCCCCCTGCGGTTTGACAGCTGCCATGGAGCAGGTGCCAAACCGCAGCGGAATCCGCACAAAGAATTGACATGCTGCGGATTTGAAACCGCAGCAAATCCGCACGGAAAATTCCGCACCATGTGCACTGCGGATTTCATTTCCCATAGACTAAAAGGGTACTGTACACCACAGCAGAAACCGCTGCGGATCCGCAGGGCCAATTCCGCTGCGGATCCGCAGCAGAATCCACAACGTGTGCACACACCCTTAGAGTGAAGCCCAATAGAGGCCATTGATTGGCTGCGGGGATCATGTGATATAACAATGTCGCATAAGTCCCAGAAGACCAGTAGCAAACGTAGCTAAAAGCAAATCATAGAGGAGTCATTATTCTACTTTGAGAGAATATATTTTAAATGGGTAGTGGACATCTCATTTTAATAGTTTATTTTTTATTAACAGTGATGAGCGATCATGCTGGGACAAGGCGTTATCTGAGCATGTTCGTTTGATAACCGAGTGTATTCAGTGTGCTCGAAAAATATGTTTGAGTCCCTGCAGTTGCATATTTCACAGTTGTTTGACAACCACAACACATGCACGGATTGCCTGTTAGTTGAACAGCCTCAAAACATGCAGGTGCTGGGATTCGATAATATTATTCGAGCATACTAAAGTTACTCAGTTATTCCATGAGCATGCTCAGATAACACCTTATGCCAGCACTGAAGAATATTTAGAATTGAGAGTCTTCAGTGGTTGATACCTTTTAATGGCTAACTGAAAAGATGGTAACACATTGCAAGCTTTCGAGACTACGCAGGTCTCTTCATCAGGCTCACTAATACAAAATCTGAAGAATCACATATTTATGCACAAGACAGCACAGAAGTTAAGACAACTGATGTGAAGCGGAATAGTCATTATGGGAGCTAGATAAGCATAAATTTAGGAACAGTTCATAGATAAGCAGTGTGAAGGTTTTATTGCCCTCTGATTGTGGTCTGGTTCTGTGTTGTGATGACCCCAGAAGGTCTGAAGAGCAAATTCCTTAATTGATGTAAAAAGACATAAATCCATGTGACACATTCATTCCTGCACTGAATGTTTGGAAAGTTTTCATAAATTTGTACTCTGAGATTCTTCTCTCTCTCTGAGACTTGAAGTTATCTTTTAATACAAGTAATTTAATGTCCATCATGCTATGACCAGGGATACAAAAATGTTTTGCCACAGGTAGATCCAATCTTTTTTCTCTTAGGCATGTTTCACACCTCCGTTTTTCAGATCAGTTGTAATCCGCGAAAATGGCGGAACACGGATCCGTCGGCGGATTGACAACAACGTGTGGCACCGGACTGTTGTTTTGACGGATCCGGCGAAGGTTGAATTTTAAAGGAACTCGTGCCCGGAAAAACTTAGAGAGAGAGAATGAATTTTTTTACGATCCCGGAACGGCATTACTGGGTTAAAAATGATCCCGGAGAAAAGCTTCCGGGCATGCGCACATGAAAATAGCGGACCGTCAAGAGGAAAAAACGTTGCAGTGTCTGTCTCATCCGCCCGGGAGCCAGAAAATTTTTTGGCGGATCCGTCAAAAAACGGGGGTGACGGACGACCGTCAGTCAAGATCCACCAATAATGTAAGTCTATGGGGGAAAAAAACGGATACGCCCCTTTTTGGCGGATCCGTTTTTTTCAAAAATTGGCAGATTATGACTGACGTGAAAAAACTGAAGTGTGAAAGAGGCCTTATTGTGTGACGATGAGAATTCATCCTTGTTCTCAGTTTTTGCCCTGTCTCCCTCACATACAGACCCCCAGTAGGACATTTAGTACAAATAATTAAGTACACCACACGGTACAAAGATATATATCTTTCCTGTCCCAGCACATTCGCTCATCACTATTAATTAACAAAATACAAAGTGAGTGAGCAAAACATAAATCTAAATCAAATCAATATTTCTGATCTTTGCTACTGAGCACAGAGGCATATGCTGTGTATTATTTGCTCCTGTCACTGATCTCACAAGGGCACTGACAGAATCGTGACATCACCATGACAAAAAATGTATATCTCCTATAAATTGTGTTGTCAAAATTAATATAAGGTACTTACACAATAGTTTATTAGTGACCACAGAGTATTTGCAGGAACATAAAATCTTGTTCTTAGAATTTCGGGTATATTGGCATGCACCAGGTTTCTTATAGAAATTGTTACGATTTTCCCATTCTTTGGAATGGAATTGGTCTTATCCATGTTTGCCATAAAGACAGGGTGGGCCATTTATATGGATACACCGAAATAAATGCCATGTTTGCCATAAAGACAGGGTGGGCCATTTATATGGATACACCGAAATAAAATGGGAATGGTTGGTGATATCTTTACAATCATCACCTAATATTTTGGACAACTCATCAGTTTGTGTTTACCATGAAGCTAACACTCTATCACATGGTCCTTTCTATCAGTTGTTTCCTTTTCATTTCCTGTTTCCACAAATCTAATGTGTACAGGACACATTTCCTCATCTCTCCCACCTGAAATAACAAGCTCTGTTGATATTTGCAACCTCTAGTTCCATTTTCCTCCATTCTCTCTCTTTAAATCTTTTGCCCACACTTTCACCTTAAAAATATTGCTCAATTATTCTTTCCTATTGCTTAAGGCAAATTAAATACTAGTCTATGCATTTTCTTGATAGCTTACTGCAACATGATTCTTAGGAGCCTACCAATAAAAAGATTGTAAGGGAAATGCTTAATTCCCTTTATAAAAGTTTTCTGGCATTAAAAAGATGAAAAAATTCTCGAGGGGTATTTGCACATTTTTTTCCTTTTTGCCCTTTTGTGACTACCTTGGGACACTTATAAAAGTGGACAAAGGTTAGGCTGGTTTCACATTAGCGCTTTTTAAGCGCACGCACGGCCGGGGGTAGCTCCGCCCCCGAGCCGGCTCTCTGCCCGGCGTGCCCGCCCCTTGCTTGTAGCGCCGCCTCCTAGCGCACAGCGGCGCCTGCGATCGGCGCACCCTATCTTTAGCATAGGGTGCGCAGATCGTGCGCAGGCCGTGCGCTAGTTGCGCTTTGACCTGCGCTGCGCACTTTTGACGGTGCGCCGTGCGCGCCAAAATCAAACTTTTCGGATTTTGGCGCGCATGGCGCACCGTCAAAAGTGCGCAGCGCAGGTCAAAGCGCAACTAGCGCACGGCCTGCGCACGATCTGTGCACCCTATGCTAAAGATAGGGTGCGCCGATCGCAGGCGCTGCTGTGCGCTAGGAGGCGGCGCTACAAGCAAGGGGCGGGCACGCCGGGCAGAGAGCCGGTTCGGGGCGGAGCTACCCCCGGCCGTGCGTGCGCTTAAAAAGCGCTAATGTGAAACCAGCCTTAGAAAAGAAGTATGGTCAACCACAACTGGCATTACTTTTATTATCTGGTGCATGAACAACCCAAAAATGAGCTAGTTTTGACAAATTTCACCCTGTGACAATGCCAAAATCTGCAATCAACTTATTGACATCATGCTTTTTTTTATTTCCTGTACCGGCCATGTAACAGCAAGGCAAAAACATATAACTTTACTTCTTATAATCTATTATTTCGTAATATATACTGCATTCACTTTTTTCTACACAGAGTAGTACACCAATGGTTCCCAGTAGAAAACAGGTCAATGAACAAAATATCCATGCACCATTTGTCATGGCCAAATAGTAATCGCTACAGTATCCACACTTTCTCAGTGGTAGGAATGAGCAAGACTGAACTGTAAATTATGTGTTTGTACCGGACACCTAGTATTCTGTAACAAACATCGAACTCTGACTTTTTACTGGATGTCTGGTTTACTGTTCGGGTTCATATGCCTAATAAAGTTTGTTGAAAGGCGACCGCCCAGCCAATCATCAAGCTTTGAGGCTGTGGGCACTTCCTGAGCCATCATACATGCTAAGTATTGGCATAGCTGTGATTGACCGGCACACCACATAACCCGGACTGCATAAATGCCGGATCACGAGTGCCGCCGCCATTCTGCTCTGATTAGTATAAGTACAGGACGCATCTGGAGTGAAGGACAGAAACAGACTATGCGACTGCACTCTGCAAAAAGCTTCTTTGTGTACTCTGTATGTGTCTCAGTAGGAGTACTGTGTGGAAGCCTCTGTGTGTACTCTGCAACACCTCCTGTGGGAGTACTGTACCTTTCAGCCTCTGTGTGTACTTTGCAAACCTGCCTGTGGCACTACTGTTCCAAAATGCCTCTGTGTACTCTGCAGCCATGTCTGTACATGTAGTGTGCGTTGGCCACTTCCTCCTTTGCCTTGTTCTTCCACTCAGCCCCTGCTGCCAGGTGGGAAAGCCATCAGTAGTTTTTCTACTATCGTATGCTTGTATTCACGCATTCTTCGATCCCGCTCCAGTGACAGAAGTAATGATAAGTAATGAGTAGAGTTGAGCGAAACGGGTCGAAAAAATTCAAAAGTCGCCGACTTTTGGCAAAGTCGGGTTTCATGAAACGAAACCCGACCCTAGGATGAGGTCGGCCACGAGGTCGGCGACTTACGCGCCAAAGTCGCGTTTCAAAAGTTTGTTTTGCGCTCTTTTTCAGCCAATCAGGATCCACGGACACTGTGGGCAACGTGATGACATAGGCACGGGTCACCACCATCTTTCAGAAGGGCATGCAAGTGATTGGCTTGCTTTGGTGGACGTCACAGGGGGTATAAAAGGGTGTGCACGCCGACCGCCATCTTACTTCTGCCGATCTTAGTATAGGGAGAGGTTGCTGCTGATTGTGTAGGGAGAGCGTTTGGCAGGGAAGAAGACAAAAAAACTGCTTCTGCTGCTAGCGATTTGGCCTGCACAACACACAAGTCACTGTGTGTGCAGTGCAAGGGGAGGCTATATTGTGGTGTATCAGTGGTGTTGGTTGTTGGGCTGCCTTTTAAGGCTTCCTGACACGCTGGCATTGCTGTTCACCCACTGCTCCGCAAACTGCTTTTTTAAAAGCAATCCAATCTCCCTTATCCTCTCGTCACTTTGGTCACAGGCAGCTGTGCCATCGAGCGTGTCACATAGCGCTCAGATATCAGTGGGCCGCACACAATCCACAAGTGTCCAGTGTCCAAAAGTGTACGCAGAGATTCAAAATCTCCATTATCCTCTCGTCACTTTGGTCACAGGCAGCTGTGCCATCGAGCGTGTCACATAGCGCTCAGATATCAGTGGGCCGCACACAATCCACAAGTGTCCAGTGTCCAAAAGTGTACGCAGAGATTCAAAATCTCCATTATCCTCTCGTCACTTTGGTCACAGGCAGCTGTGCCATCGAGCGTGTCACATAGCGCTCAGATATCAGTGGGCCGCACACAATCCACAAGTGTCCAGTGTCCAAAGGTGTACGCAGAGATTCAAAATCTCCATTATCCTCTCGTCACTTTGGTCACAGGCAGCTGTGCCATCGAGCGTGTCACATAGCGCTCAGATATCAGTGGGCCGCACACAATCCACAAGTGTCCAGTGTCCAAAAGTGTACGCAGAGATTCAAAATCTCCATTATCCTCTCATCACTTTGGTCACAGGCAGCTGTGCCATCGAGCGTGTCACATAGCGCTCAGATATCAGTGGGCCGCACACAATCCACAAGTGTCCAGTGTCCAAAAGTGTACGCAGAGATTCAAAATCTCCATTATCCTCTCGTCACTTTGGTCACAGGCAGCTGTGCCATCGAGCGTATCACATAGCGCTCAGATATCAGTGGGCCGCACACAATCCACAAGTGTCCAGTGTCCAAAAGTGTACGCAGAGATTCAAAATCTCCATTATCCTCTCGTCACTTTGGTCACAGGCAGCTGTGCCATCGAGCGTGTCACATAGCGCTCAGATATCAGTGGGCCGCACACAATCCACAAGTGTCCAGTGTCCAAAAGTGTACGCAGAGATTCAAAATCTCCATTATCCTCTCGTCACTTTGGTCACAGGCAGCTGTGCCATCGAGCGTGTCACATAGCGCTCAGATATCAGTGGGCCGCACACAATCCACAAGTGTCCAGTGTCCAAAGGTGTACGCAGAGATTCAAAATCTCCATTATCCTCTCGTCACTTTGGTCACAGGCAGCTGTGCCATCGAGCGTGTCACATAGCGCTCAGATATCAGTGGGCCGCACACAATCCACAAGTGTCCAGTGTCCAAAAGTGTACGCAGAGATTCAAAATCTCCATTATCCTCTCGTCACTTTGGTCACAGGCAGCTGTGCCATCGAGCGTGTCACATAGCGCTCAGATATCAGTGGGCCGCACACAATCCACAAGTGTCCAGTGTCCAAAAGTGTACGCAGAGATTCAAAATCTCCATTATCCTCTCGTCACTTTGGTCACAGGCAGCTGTGCCATCGAGCGTGTCACATAGCGCTCAGATATCAGTGGGCCGCACACAATCCACAAGTGTCCAGTGTCCAAAAGTGTATGCAGAGATTCAAAATCTCCATTATCCTCTCGTCACTTTGGTCACAGGCAGCTGTGCCATCGAGCGTGTCACATAGCGCTCAGATATCAGTGGGCCGCACACAATCCACAAGTGTCCAGTGTCCAAAAGTGTACGCAGAGATTCAAAATCTCCATTATCCTCTCGTCACTTTGGTCACAGGCAGCTGTGCCATCGAGCGTGTCACATAGCGCTCAGATATCAGTGGGCCGCACACAATCCACAAGTGTCCAGTGTCCAAAAGTGTACGCAGAGATTCAAAATCTCCATTATCCTCTCGTCACTTTGGTCACAAGCAGCTGTGCCATCGAGCGTGTCACATAGCGCTCAGATATCAGTGGGCCGCACACAATCCACAAGTGTCTACTGTCCACAAGTGTACGCAGAGATTCAAAATCTCCATTATCCTCTCGTCACTTTGGTCACAGGCAGCTGTGCCATCGAGCGTGTCACATAGCGCTCAGATATCAGTGGGCCGCACACAATCCACAAGTGTCCACTGTCCACAAGTGTACGCAGAGATTCAAAATCTCCATTATCCTCTCGTCACTTTGGTCACAGGCAGCTGTGCCATCGAGCGTGTCACATAGCGCTCAGATATCAGTGGGCCGCACACAATCCACAAGTGTCCACTGTCCACAAGTGTACGCAGAGATTCAAAATCTCCATTATCCTCTCGTCACTTTGGTCACAGGCAGCTGTGCCATCGAGCGTGTCACATAGCGCTCAGATATCAGTGGGCCGCACACAATCCACAAGTGTCCAGTGTCCACAAGTGTACGCAGAGATTCAAAATCTCCATTATCCTCTCGTCACTTTGGTCACAGGCAGCTGTGCCATCGAGCGTGTCACATAGCGCTCAGATATCAGTGGGCCGCACACAATCCACAAGTGTCCAGTGTCCAAAAGTGTACGCAGAGATTCAAAATCTCCATTATCCTCTCGTCACTTTGGTCACAAGCAGCTGTGCCATCGAGCGTGTCACATAGCGCTCAGATATCAGTGGGCCGCACACAATCCACAAGTGTCTACTGTCCACAAGTGTACGCAGAGATTCAAAATCTCCATTATCCTCTCGTCACTTTGGTCACAGGCAGCTGTGCCATCGAGCGTGTCACATAGCGCTCAGATATCAGTGGGCCGCACACAATCCACAAGTGTCCACTGTCCACAAGTGTACGCAGAGATTCAAAATCTCCATTATCCTCTCGTCACTTTGGTCACAGGCAGCTGTGCCATCGAGCGTGTCACATAGCGCTCAGATATCAGTGGGCCGCACACAATCCACAAGTGTCCACTGTCCACAAGTGTACGCAGAGATTCAAAATCTCCATTATCCTCTCGTCACTTTGGTCACAGGCAGCTGTGCCATCGAGCGTGTCACATAGCGCTCAGATATCAGTGGGCCGCACACAATCCACAAGTGTCCAGTGTCCAAAAGTGTACGCAGAGATTCAAAATCTCCATTATCCTCTCGTCACTTTGGTCACAGGCAGTTGTGCCATCGAGCGTGTCACATAGCGCTCAGATATCAGTGGGCCGCACACAATCCACAAGTGTCCAGTGTCCAAAAGTGTACGCAGAGATTCAAAATCTCCATTATCCTCTTGTCACTTTGGTCACAGGCAGCTGTGCCATCGAGCGTGTCACATAGCGCTCAGATATCAGTGGGCCGCACACAATCCACAAGTGTCCACTGTCCACAAGTGTACGCAGAGATTCAAAATCTCCATTATCCTCTCGTCACTTTGGTCACAGGCAGCTGTGCCATCGAGCGTGTCACATAGCGCTCAGATATCAGTGGGCCGCACACAATCCACAAGTGTCAGTGTCCAAAAGTGTACGCAGAGATTCAAAATCTCCATTATCCTCTCGTCACTTTGGTCACAGGCAGCTGTGCCATCGAGCGTGTCACATAGCGCTCAGATATCAGTGGGCCGCACACAATCCACAAGTGTCCACTGTCCACAAGTGTACGCAGAGATTCAAAATCTCCATTATCCTCTCGTCACTTTGGTCACAGGCAGCTGTGCCATCGAGCGTGTCACATAGCGCTCAGATATCAGTGGGCCGCACACAATCCACAAGTGTCCAGTGTCCAAAAGTGTACGCAGAGATTCAAAATCTCCATTATCCTCTCGTCACTTTGGTCACAGGCAGCTGTGCCATCGAGCGTGTCACATAGCGCTCAGATATCAGTGGGCCGCACACAATCCACAAGTGTCCACTGTCCACAAGTGTACGCAGAGATTCAAAATCTCCATTATCCTCTCGTCACTTTGGTCACAGGCAGCTGTGCCATCGAGCGTGTCACATAGCGCTCAGATATCAGTGGGCCGCACACAATCCACAAGTGTCCAGTGTCCAAAAGTGTACGCAGAGATTCAAAATCTCCATTATCCTCTCGTCACTTTGGTCACAGGCAGCTGTGCCATCGAGCGTGTCACATAGCGCTCAGATATCAGTGGGCCGCACACAATCCACAAGTGTCCAGTGTCCAAAAGTGTATGCAGAGATTCAAAATCTCCATTATCCTCTCGTCACTTTGGTCACAGGCAGCTGTGCCATCGAGCGTGTCACATAGCGCTCAGATATCAGTGGGCCGCACACAATCCACAAGTGTACAGTGTCCAAAAGTGTACGCAGAGATTCAAAATCTCCATTATCCTCTCGTCACTTTGGTCACAGGCAGCTGTGCCATCGAGCGTGTCACATAGCGCTCAGATATCAGTGGGCCGCACACAATCCACAAGTGTCCAGTGTCCAAAAGTGTACGCAGAGATTCAAAATCTCCATTATCCTCTCGTCACTTTGGTCACAAGCAGCTGTGCCATCGAGCGTGTCACATAGCGCTCAGATATCAGTGGGCCGCACACAATCCACAAGTGTCTACTGTCCACAAGTGTACGCAGAGATTCAAAATCTCCATTATCCTCTCGTCACTTTGGTCACAGGCAGCTGTGCCATCGAGCGTGTCACATAGCGCTCAGATATCAGTGGGCCGCACACAATCCACAAGTGTCCACTGTCCACAAGTGTACGCAGAGATTCAAAATCTCCATTATCCTCTCGTCACTTTGGTCACAGGCAGCTGTGCCATCGAGCGTGTCACATAGCGCTCAGATATCAGTGGGCCGCACACAATCCACAAGTGTCCACTGTCCACAAGTGTACGCAGAGATTCAAAATCTCCATTATCCTCTCGTCACTTTGGTCACAGGCAGCTGTGCCATCGAGCGTGTCACATAGCGCTCAGATATCAGTGGGCCGCACACAATCCACAAGTGTCCAGTGTCCACAAGTGTACGCAGAGATTCAAAATCTCCATTATCCTCTCGTCACTTTGGTCACAGGCAGCTGTGCCATCGAGCGTGTCACATAGCGCTCAGATATCAGTGGGCCGCACACAATCCACAAGTGTCCAGTGTCCAAAAGTGTACGCAGAGATTCAAAATCTCCATTATCCTCTCGTCACTTTGGTCACAAGCAGCTGTGCCATCGAGCGTGTCACATAGCGCTCAGATATCAGTGGGCCGCACACAATCCACAAGTGTCTACTGTCCACAAGTGTACGCAGAGATTCAAAATCTCCATTATCCTCTCGTCACTTTGGTCACAGGCAGCTGTGCCATCGAGCGTGTCACATAGCGCTCAGATATCAGTGGGCCGCACACAATCCACAAGTGTCCACTGTCCACAAGTGTACGCAGAGATTCAAAATCTCCATTATCCTCTCGTCACTTTGGTCACAGGCAGCTGTGCCATCGAGCGTGTCACATAGCGCTCAGATATCAGTGGGCCGCACACAATCCACAAGTGTCCACTGTCCACAAGTGTACGCAGAGATTCAAAATCTCCATTATCCTCTCGTCACTTTGGTCACAGGCAGCTGTGCCATCGAGCGTGTCACATAGCGCTCAGATATCAGTGGGCCGCACACAATCCACAAGTGTCCAGTGTCCAAAAGTGTACGCAGAGATTCAAAATCTCCATTATCCTCTCGTCACTTTGGTCACAGGCAGTTGTGCCATCGAGCGTGTCACATAGCGCTCAGATATCAGTGGGCCGCACACAATCCACAAGTGTCCAGTGTCCAAAAGTGTACGCAGAGATTCAAAATCTCCATTATCCTCTTGTCACTTTGGTCACAGGCAGCTGTGCCATCGAGCGTGTCACATAGCGCTCAGATATCAGTGGGCCGCACACAATCCACAAGTGTCCACTGTCCACAAGTGTACGCAGAGATTCAAAATCTCCATTATCCTCTCGTCACTTTGGTCACAGGCAGCTGTGCCATCGAGCGTGTCACATAGCGCTCAGATATCAGTGGGCCGCACACAATCCACAAGTGTCAGTGTCCACAAGTGTACGCAGAGATTCAAAATCTCCATTATCCTCTCGTCACTTTGGTCACAGGCAGCTGTGCCATCGAGCGTGTCACATAGCGCTCAGATATCAGTGGGCCGCACACAATCCACAAGTGTCCAGTGTCCAAAAGTGTACGCAGAGATTCAAAATCTCCATTATCCTCTCGTCACTTTGGTCACAGGCAGCTGTGCCATCGAGCGTGTCACATAGCGCTCAGATATCAGTGGGCCGCACACAATCCACAAGTGTCCACTGTCCAGAAGTGTACGCAGAGATTCAAAATCTCCATTATCCTCTCGTCACTTTGGTCACAGGCAGCTGTGCCATCGAGCGTGTCACATAGCGCTCAGATATCAGTGGGCCGCACACAATCCACAAGTGTCCAGTGTCCAAAAGTGTACGCAGAGATTCAAAATCTCCATTATCCTCTCGTCACTTTGGTCACAGGCAGCTGTGCCATCGAGCGTGTCACATAGCGCTCAGATATCAGTGGGCCGCACACAATCCACAAGTGTCCACTGTCCACAAGTGTGTGCAGAAATTCTAAAACTCCCCTGTCCTATAGACACCTTGTACCTTGTTTTACATTACTATATAGTTTGTTGGATTTTGTCTACATTTCTACCAAAAATGAGGAAGGCTGGTGGAAGAGGCCGTGGAATTGGGCGGGGGTTGGCAGCTGGTAATGATGGTGTTGGTGGTGGATCTGATGGTAGTGGCAAGAGCAAAATAGGACCGAATGCAGGAGGTGCTGACCCTGCGTCATCGTCTGGCTACATAAGGCCTCGAACGCTTAGTTTTCTAGGAGTTGGCAAACCGCTTTTAAAGGCAGAGCATCAGGAAAAAGTTTTGTCTTACATTGCTGACTCAGCCTCCAGCTCTATCGCCTCCTCTTCTTCAGTTGTAAAACGTAAAAGCACTGAGTCGTCATTGGAGGCTCATGTTCATGAACCACACCTTTCCTTGTGTCCTTCACCCCAACCAAGATTGAAGGATGACGCAGGCCATACTACTGATTACTCCATGGAGCTGTTTTCACATACCATGCCTGGATTATCAAGTCAAATGGTGAATTACCCAGGCCAAGATGAATCTGACATGGAGTGCACTGATGCACAGCCGCTGATGGATGATTCTGCTGGTACATTCACTCAGAGCACTACATTGTCCTCGCAGTGTACAGAGCCAGATTTTGACCCTGATGAGACTCAGGTGCCCCTTCCCGCACACTATACCACCATACACGGTGACACAGAGAAAGGTGCACATGACATAGAAGAGGAGGTGCTGGATGACCCAGTTGTTGACCCAGATTGGCATCCATTGGGGGAAGAGGGTGCTGCTTCCAATAGCTCAGATGAGGAGCATCCACAGCAGACATCGACATCGCAACAGCTGTTATCTGGCAGGCCCAGAGCACTCCAAAGACAGGTTCCAAACATCAAAAGAGTTGCTGGACAGCTTGTCCAGAGGGTCAAAAGATCACAGCGTGCTAGGCCGC
The DNA here is from genome assembly GCF_039654945.1 of Dendrobates tinctorius. Classification (NCBI taxonomy): domain Eukaryota; kingdom Metazoa; phylum Chordata; class Amphibia; order Anura; family Dendrobatidae; genus Dendrobates; species Dendrobates tinctorius. Next base: position 16,957,722 of record NW_027361694.1, read on the forward strand.
AAAATGTCTGCCAAAGTAGGAAGAGTGCAGTGTGGCACTTTTTTGAACAAAATCCTCATGATCAGGCCAAGGTTATCTGTAAGAAGTGCGCAAAGACCTTTAGCCGAGGGAAAAATCTGAAAAATTTGAATACCAGTTGCATGCTTAGACATTTAACCAGCATGCACTTGCAAGCGTGGACACAACACCAAACCTCAAGTGCCACATGTGCAACTGATCACAACGAAGGTAGTCAGCAACGCTACATTGTTTCCCCCACTGTAAGCCCACCGGTTAGCACAGCAGCAAATGTTGAGGTGTCGTTGCAAGGCCACAGCAGTCAGGGAATCCCACTGTTATATCAACGAAAGACTGATTCTAGGCCATCAGAAAGAACACCAACTCCATCACCATCATCAACCCTCTCTCAGTCCGCCCTGTCCACCGCTACTTCCACCATATGCAGCTCTCAAGTCCAGCTCACCCTCCCAGACACTATGAGTAGGTCAAGAAAGTACTCAGTCTCTCATCCGCGTACACTGGGTTTGAACGCCCACATTGCCAAACTAATCTCGTTTGAGATGATGCCCTTTCGGTTGGTGGAAAGCACAGCTTTCCGCGAACTCATGGCCTATGCAGTACCACGCTATGACCTACCCAGTCGCCACTTCTTCTCTCGCAAAGCCATCCCAGCCCTCCACCATCATGTGAAAGACCGCATTGTCCATGCACTCAAGCAGTCAGTGAGCGGAAAGGTGCACCTCACAACTGATGCATGGTCCAGTCGGCATGGCCAGGGCCGTTACGTGTCCATCACTGCGCACTGGGTTAATGTGGTGGATGCAGGGTCCACAGGGGACAGCGGTGGTGGGACAGTGCTGCCTAGCCCACGGTATAGGAAACAGTTGGCTGTAGGCGTTCGACCCTCCTCCTCCTCCTCCAGAAGCGACAGCTCGTCCACAGAGCGCAGTCGTACGAGCACTCCATCTGCAGCTGCCACTGTTGCACACGATGTGTCCCCCTATCGAGCAGCTAGTGGAAAGCGTCAGCAGGCTGTGTTGCAGATGATGTGTTTGGGCGACAGACACACCGCCGATGTGCTGGCCGAGTACTTGAAGCGACAAACTGAGTCATGGCTGGGCAGTGTACATCTTGAGGCAGGCAAGGTAGTTAGTGATAACGGCCGTAATTTTGTGGCAGCCATAGCCCTTTCAAAACTCAGCCACATACCTTGCTTGGCTCACACCTTGAACCTGGTGGTGCAGTGCTTCCTCAAAAATTATCCGGAGTTAACAGCCCTGCTCCAGAAGGTGCGAAGACTGTGCGCGCACATCCGCCGGTCGCCTGTACACTCCGTTCGTATGCAGAAGCTGCAGCGATTGCTCCACCTTCCCAACCACCGCCTCATTATCGACATTGCAACAAGGTGGAACTCCACCCTGCACATGGTGGAGCGGCTGTGCGAGCAGAGGCAGGCCATAATGCATTTGTGGGAGGATACACGGCCAGGCACTTTGAGAGCAGACATGGAGTTGACAGGCGTGCAGTGGTCGAAGCTGAAAGACCTTTGTAAAGTCCTTCAGTGTTTTGAGGAATGCACACGGCTGGTAAGCGCAGACGACGCCATCCTAAACATGAGCATCCCACTTATGCGTCTGCTCATGCAAACTTTGACGCACCTTAAGGAGCAGGCGTCTGCAGCCAATGTTGATGAGGAGGAAGAGGAGGAGGGAATCCTTGATGACATTCAGCCATTGTCTGCTCAGGGACCTCTCCTGGACGAGGTGGAGGAAGAAGAGGAGGAGGAGGAGGAGGATGATGGGGATGATTACTTAGGGGAGGAGGATGCATCTCGTGGGGCAAGTGAAAATGTTGGCGTGGCAAGGTCTGGTACAGGGTTTGTGCGTGACTGGAGGGATGTGGATTTGCCAGAAAGTGCTCCTCCACCCAGCACTCGCAGTGCATCATTGACACCGGGAACATTGGCTCACATGTCAGATTATGCCTTGCGGATCCTAAAAAGGGACCCCCGCATTGCCAAAATGATGAACGATGACGACTACTGGTTGGCCAGCATCCTGGATCCACGCTATAAAGGCAAATTACAAAACATCATGCCACAGGAGAACCTTGACCTAATATTGGCTAATAAACAAGCAACTCTGGTAAATCGGTTTCTTGAGGCATTCCCAGCACACAGCAGCGGTGATGGTTCTCACACGAGCCGTACGGGCCGGGGGCAGCTTGGCAGAGGTGTTCGTGGTGCACACAGCAGAAGTGGCGTTGGAGACAGGGGTTTCATGACAATGTTGTGGACTGATTTTTCAAATACCGCTCACACAACTGGTAATACTGCATCGATGGAAAGTGACAGGAGACAGCAGTTGTCAACTATGGTTACAAACTACTTTTCCTCCCATATCGATGTTCTCCCACACAGGTCATTCCCCTTTGACTATTGGGCCGCTAAACTGGACACCTGGCCTGAATTGGCCCAATATGCCTTACAGGAGCTCGCTTGCCCAGCTGCAAGTGTGCTATCGGAAAGAGTCTTCAGTGCAGCTGGATCAATCCTGACAGAAAAAAGGACCCGTCTGTCAACCCAAAATGTGGATGATCTAACCTTCATTAAAATGAACCACGCATGGGTTTCCAAGGATTTTGTCCCACCTTCCCCTGATGACGCATAGGGTGACAGAAAAATGGCTTGCTTTGGTCCACCTCTTCCTGGTACTTCACCTATTTCGCCTTTTGCATCAGTTGAATGTCCAACATCAACATATGCCACTTTCTAAAACTCCCTGTGCTGCCTCCCCCCCATGGCCGGGGTCACCACCTAGCGCACGACACCGTGCGAGTGCCGTTGCCCTGGACAGGTGGGTAGGCCGACTCTTGGGCGCGGGCACTGGCACAGGGTCCCTCATAGTGCAATCAAGTGTCTCTGACGGTGGTGGTGCACACCCGCCGTCAGACACACCGCTGTACTATGAGGGGCCCAGTGCCAGTACCGACGCCCACGAGTGGGCCCCCCTTGCTTGGCCAGGGCCCCAGCATTTGCAATCTTTACCTCTCCCTGCTCCTCCGCTGTGTAATCTGGGCCGTCAAATCCATACTGTGCCTGACACCGTCTGAGCCTGCCTCCTGAGACATATATTTTGAATGTGTACGCTATCCATACATGTTATCCGTGGATACGGTACCCTTTCTAACCTTTGTGCAATGACGTGCAATCCATACTGGGCCTAACACCGTCTGAGCCTGCCTCATGCTGTATAGACATATATTTTGAATGTGTACGCTATCCATACATGTTATCCGGGGATACGGTACCCCTTCTAACCTTTGTGCAATGACGTGCAATCCATACTGGGCCTAACACCGTCTGAGCCTGCCTCATGCTGTATAGACATATATTTTGAATGTGTACGCTATCCATACATGTTATCCGGGGATACGGTACCCCTTCTAACCTTTGTGCAATGACGTGCAATCCATACTGGGCCTAACACCGTCTGAGCCTGCCTCATGCTGTATAGACATATATTTTGAATGTGTACGCTATCCATACATGTTATCCGGGGATACGGTACCCCTTCTAACCTTTGTGCAATGACGTGCAATCCATACTGGGCCTAACACCGTCTGAGCCTGCCTCATGCTGTATAGACATATATTTTGAATGTGTACGCTATCCATACATGTTATCCGGGGATACGGTACCCCTTCTAACCTTTGTGCAATGACGTGCAATCCATACTGGGCCTAACACCGTCTGAGCCTGCCTCATGCTGTATAGACATATATTTTGAATGTGTACGCTATCCATACATGTTATCCGGGGATACGGTACCCCTTCTAACCTTTGTGCAATGACGTGCAATCCATACTGGGCCTAACACTGTCTGAGCCTGCCTCATGCTGTATAGACATATATTTTGAATGTGTACGCTATCCATACATGTTATCCAGGGATACGGTACCCTTTCTAACCTTTGTGCAATCACGTGCAATCCATACTGGGCGTGAGAACGGCTGGCGAGCTGTTAAGCAAGCTACAGCACCTGTCCAGACAAGTACAGGGATTCCCTAGCGAGGAGACTTATTTGATTGTTTTCTATGTTGGGACAGCAATTTTTGGGGAGCACTATACTCTGGAGAATGATAGATGGGGCCCACCATACACTGGAACATTCCAAAGGTGGACATCAGACACTGGAGCAGCATTTACAGGGCCCATTATACACTAGAGCAGTAGAAATGGGGCCCATTATGTTTGGAGCATTATTTGGGCCCATAAGACAGTGGAGCTTCATCCATGGGGACCAACATATACTGTAGCATTATGTGGAGCTCATCATATACTGTTTCAAACATTATATGGGACCAATGATTTTGTATGGAGAAATAGATGGGCCTCGTCATGAGATGTAAAAAGTGAGGTATTTTTCATTGTACTATACCGCTATTTCTCTGCCGTATCGGAGCATGATGAGTTGTGGTATGTGTTAAAGGGGCACTCTTTCGCCCAGGGCACATGAAAACCTGCAGCCAGCCCTCCCCCCCCACAAATTTAGCCAAATAACCCCCATTTTTCAGTGCGTAACTTGTATTATGAAGTTAATTAAGGTTGACAAGCTTAAGTAAGAAGAATTGATGCTTTTGGCATTCAAATGGGCACTGTAGGTGTGTTTCCTGTCCTCCTCTCACTGCCGACTTTTATTCCCCATTGACTTACATTGGGTTTCGTGTTTCGGGACGACCCCGACTTTTCCCTATAATCGGACGATCTTGCTCGACCCGACTTTTTGAAAAGTCGGGTTTCACGAAACGAAACGCGACCCTAAAAAAGCAAAAGTCGCTCAACTCTAGTAATGAGGCAACAACATGTGAACATTGCTGTTCCTCCTCCTCCTCTTTATTCTTCTAAACTGACACCTGGCTGTGCAGCTGGGTGCTGTTGTGAGTTCATTTTCCCCTCCGTCACTGAGGCCTGGTGAACTCCCTATTCTAGTGAAGGAAGGTAGTGAGCCTGATTATCAGGCACCTGGGACTAATGAAGACGATTGGCTGAGTGGAGTCACTGACTGGATTTAAGGCAGCCTACGCCCTTTCTGCCCTGCGGGTGATTTCTCTGTGGACTCTTGGACACCAGTATGATTCCTGCTCTCCTAAAGCTAAGTTTTCTGTTTTGCCTTTTTGCATCTAAGATTTGTTTTTGTTTTTCTTGCTTTTTGGATTCTGCCACTCCCTGCTGGAGTGTGCAGTGTTCCGTGAGCTCTGTCTTCTGAAAGTACCTGAGTGCTGATTTAGTTTTTGAAGCTTAGTTGCTTCAGGGCTATTTTTATATCAGCTTGTTGGCTTTTGTCTCTGATAGGGTTTTGGCAGATTGCAGACAGCAGCCTTCCTATCCGTTCCTATCTAGGTAGTTTTTGGGCCCCGTCTTTGCTCAGCCTGTCTTTCTGTCTGTGTGAGTGTTTTCATCTTGCTTCACCGTCATCATATGTGGGGGGCTGCCTATTGCTTTGGGGTCTGCTCTGGGGCAGTTAGATTTCCCCTTTCCTTCTTTAGGCCTATGTATCTCTCCGGCTGTGATCGAGGGGTCTAGGTCATCGTAGGAACCCCCCACGGCTACTGCTAGTTGTGTTGATAGGTTCAGGGGTCTGCAATCTGATAGTTGCCAACTTCTCTGGTTTTCAGGACTTAGCTAGCATTTCTGTTTTTGCCTCCTACGGTGACTCAATCATAACAGGGTACCTGACCACTGTAGGGGCAGTAACCCACTCTCCAAGCCATGTGTGGGTTACAGGCCTGATAATGGTGTGAATTGGCCCTGCTCCTCCTACTCATCTTCCTCCTGTGCCACCATCTCATCCATCATGGCCTGAATTGTTTTTTTCAGCAGGCATGTAAGTGGAATAGTAACGCTGATGATGGCATCATTAGTGCTGGCCATATTGGTGGAGTATTCAAAGTTGTGCAACACGGCACACACGTCCCACATGGAGACCCACTTATTGGTGGTGAAGTGGTGTTATTACACAGAGTGACTCAGCCGTGCGTGCTGCAGCTGAAGCTCCATTATTGCCTGCTGCTGCTCGCATAGTCTCTCCAGCATATGCAAGTTGTAGTTCCACCTTGTTGGTATGTTGCATATGGGTTGGTGAGCGGGAAGTGACACTGCAGCGCAGACAGTAGAGCAACAGAAGGGTGAGAATGCAGAAAGTATGCACACTTGCACCTATGACTCCAGGATCTAGATTGCTAGTTTTAGTTTTGTTAATTCTAGGTAGTTTTAAGTCAGTCCCCTAAAAAAACACAAAAAAAATGTAAAAAACAAACCACTACACTTACCTTCCCTGCGCGCCCTCGCAGCATCCTGCTCCAATGGCAGCAATTGCTTAATGCTTGCAAGCAGTGCATGTCAGGGATGTCATTCGCTGCTTGCAAGCCAAAGGGCAGCTGCTGGAATGCTCAATGCTCTGCATGCCAAGACTGTGTAGACAGAGAGCATTCATTGCTCTCTAGTGAGCACAGTATCAACTGGAGCCTTCCTGCTCCTGCCGGCAGTCATGTGTGCCAATACTTAAGAGAAATGAATATTCATGAATTTTCACGCTGAGAGGGAGCCTCGGGAAGGTAATGATTTGTTTTTTAATGTCTTCTGATTGGGCCATGCATACCAGCATGGGGTGGGGCCAATCATACCAGGATGAGGATGCAACCATGCATACCAGGACTGGAGTTGGGGGCCAATCATACCAGGGTAAGGGGTTGGGGCCAATCATACCAGGGTAAGGATGGGACCAAGCATACCAGGACCAAGATGGGGCCAAATTCCAATCATACCAGCATAAGGATGGGGCCCTGCATATCAGGATAGGGATGGAGCCATGCATACTAGGATAGGATGAGGGCGATCATTCCTGCCAGGATAGGGATGAGGGGAACCACTCCTACCAGGATAGGGATGAAGGGGACCATTCCTATCAGGATAGGGATAAAGGGGGCATGCATACCAATCTAGGGATGAGGAGGCATGCATAATAGGATGGGTATGAGGGAGCCATGCAAACGAGGGTAGGGATGAGGGGGGGTCATGCATACCAGGGTAGGGATGAGGGGAGGCCATGCATACCAGGGTGGGGATGAGGGGGGCCATGCATACCAGGGTAGGGATGAGGGGGGGCCATGCATAACAAGGTAGGGATGAGGGGGGCCATGCATACCAGGGTAGGGATGAGGGGACCATGTGTATCAGGAATGGGATGAGGGATCATATATACCAGGAAAGGGGATATTAATTACTGAATTGACCACATTTTTTGCTTCAATTTTTTTTTCTAATTTCCTTCTCTAAAATCTAGGTGTGTCTTATGGTACGAAAAATATGGTATGGTATTCTAATTTACTGAGATAATGACTTTGGGTTTTCATTGGCTGTAAGCCATAATCATCAATATTAACAGAAATAAACTCTTGAAATAGATCACTCTGTTTGTATGACTCTATATAATAGATGAGTTTCACTTTTTGTATTGAAGAACTGAAATAAATTAACTTTTTGATGATATTCTAATTTTGTGAGAAGCACCTGTACATTGCTGGTTTTAGTTTTGTAAATTGTCAGTTGTTTTAAATTAGTTCCATTAAAAAAAAGCAAAAAAAAAAACACAAAAACATTGTTAGATTTCTCCTCCTATACCTTTTCCACCTACACCGCAATATCCATCTCTTTGTGAGGAGCTTGCAGGCACGTAGGATGCAGTAACGGACCGTGCACAGACCAAGGGTGAAATGGGTTTATTATACAGTAGAAGCTCCACGCAGGGAGAAAACTGAGGGATAATATCCCCTAATGTAGCAAAAGGCTAATGGGGATAACTTAAGGAACAGCGACAAGTAAAGCTGACAATATAATAAAATATAACTTATCACTCAGGCGCCAGTCACAGTTGAACTTCTGTCTGTGACTGGTGCTGCCTAGATTGCATCTCAGTGGGGGGCTGTCACAATCCTGAGGTAAATGATGTAGTATCTTTTGACATTGGCGGTGTCCTCTCGTGGTCTTGATGATGGCGGCGAATCCTCGGGATCCTGATGCGGGTCTTGGGTCCAGCAGATGAGGTGATGAAGAGGGATATGTCCTTATCCTCAGCGGTGAGTGTCTCAACACTACAGAGATTTGCAGCACTGCCTAAACACCGTTTACAATGTGCAGCCCGGTTCGCTGTGCCGAATCAACACACACCTAAGTCCTGTTCACAGACTTTGTCTCTCACAGTCAGTACTGTCAGCGGGGGCAGCTGTGGCAATATTGTCGGCTGTGTCAATGGTCTCAGCGAGGGCAGTGATGTCAGCTGGGACAGCGGTGTCTGAGCGGTACTCAGTCCACGGTCTCCTGTCAAAGTGCTCTGCCGTCCCAGGCTCTGCTCTGCCCAGACGCCTCTCAGCTGATTTTACCTCGCAGGCGTCCCGCGCGCCCGAAGTTCCTGCCAAAACTGTCTGGTCACACGCGCTGCAGCTGTCTGCTTAGCCACGCACCCTTTTCTCAAACAGAGTACGGTCTGGAGTCTCCAGCTTTCTACCCCACAATATAGATGACAGCCCCAACGGTTCCGGACCTTTCACGGAGACATGCCTAGATAGTTCCTTACATCTTCGTCCACTTGGACTTACACTTCCTCATTCTCGATTGTATGGAGCGGAGCCACGCGGACAGCAGGATCGCCTTGGAATCGGGGATGCGGCCATGTGAGTGGATCATGATATGTCCTGCACAGGAAGGCTCAGGTGGGCATTACAATGGGAGCTGGGCTGCTATAGTATCTTTATAGAATCTTTCTTTAATTCTTTCTTTCTCTCTCTCTGTTTCTTTCTCTCTGTTTCTTTCATTCTCTGTTCTGTCTTTCCCTCTCTTTTTCTTTCTCTCTCTGTTCTTTCTTTCTCTCTCTAATCTTTCTTTTTTTCTTTCTCTCTCTGTTCTTTCTTTCCCCTCTTTCTTTCTTTCTTTCTTTTTCTATCCTCTTTGTCTTTCTTTCTTTCTCTCTGTTCTTTCTTTCTTTCATTACTTCTTTCTTTCTTTCTCTCTCTCTGTTCTTTCTCTGTCTCTCTCTGTTCTTTCTTTCTTTACCTTCTTTCTTTCTTTCTCTCTCTGTTCTTTCTTGATTATCTTTCTTTCTCTTTCTTTCTCTCTCTGTGTTTTTTTCTTTCCCATCTTTCTTTCTCTCTATCGCTCTGTTCTTTCTTTCTTTCCCCTCTTTCTTTCTTTCTTTTTTTCTCTTTCTTTCTCTCTGTTCTTTCTTTCTCTCTCTGTTCTTTCTTTCTTTCCCCTCTTTCTTTCTTTCTCTCTCCCTCTGTTCTTTTTTTTCTCCCCTCTTTCTCTCTGTTCTTTCTTTCCTCTCTTTCTCTCTCTCTGTTCTTTATTTCCCCTTTCTTTCGCTCTCTGTTCTTTCTTTCACTCTCTGTTCTTTATTTCGTTCCCCTTTTTCTTTCTCGCTCTCTGTTCTTTTCTCTTTCTCTCTGTTCTTTCTTTCTATCTGTTCTCTCTCTGTTCTTTCTTTTCCCTCTTTCTTTCTCTCTCTGTTCTTTCTATTCTCTCTGTCCTTTCTTTCTCTTTCTTCTTTTTCTCTGTTCTTTCTTTCCTCTTTCTTTCTCTCTGTTCTTTCTTTCCCCTTTCTTTCTCTCTCTCTGTTCTTTCTTTCCCCTTTTTTCTCTCTCTCTGTCCTTTCTATCGCTCTCTGTTCTTTCCCCTCTTTCTTTCTCTCTCTGTTCTTCCTTTCTCTTTCTCTCTCTGTTCTTTCTTTCTCTCTGTTCTTTCTTTCTATATGTTCTCTCTGTGTTCTTTCTTTCCCCTTTTTCTTTATCTTTCCCCTCTTTCTTTCTCTCTGTTCTTTCTTTCTCTCTCTCTCTATTTTTTTCTGTCCCCTCCTTCTTTCTCTCTGTGTTATTTCTTTATTCTTTCTTTTCCTCTGTGCTTTCTTTAGTTCCCCTCTTTATTTTTCTTTGTTCTTTCTTTCTTTCCCCTTTCTTTCTATCTGTTCTTTCTTTTGCTCTCTGTTCTTTCTTTCTTCCCCCTCTTTCTTTCACTCTCTGTTCTTTTTTTCGCTCTCTGTTCATTCTTTCCCCTCTTTCTTTCTCTCTGTGTTCTTTCTTTTTCTCGCGCTCTCCTTTCTTTATCTCTCTCTCTCTGTTTTCTTTTTTCTCTCTCTGTTTTCTCTCTTTCTTTTCCTTAGTACTACTCAGTGTGCACACAGTACCAGCCACTGTGCCCATGACACCAGCCACTGTGCCCTCAGTACCAGTCAGTGTGATCAGCAGTGCTAAATGGGTGCGGTTGGGCATGGACATGGGTGTGACTAGTTGTGAAATGGGTGTGGTCGGGGCATGGCCTAAAATTTGTCCCTCTTTCCCTTCTTCAAAAGTTGGGAGGTATGGTATTTGCTATATGGTTTTGCTCTCTTCCTAAGTGATAATAGCAGGGATTATCCCCTCTTGCATGTTTTATGAGTGTTTCCAACAGGTCTTCTTTCTTTCCCTTCTATTCTTTATAGCAACAAAGTAGTAACTACAGTACTGAGACCACTAGGAGTTCTCTAATGGTCTCATCACAGCTTCTAGGCCTGAAACACACTAGTGTATCACAATCGCATCAGATGTGACATGCCAATGACACTCGGCTCTAGCTCCGTTGCGAGTGTGAGATGAGTGTCAGTGCTCTGTGCTCCGATCCTCTCACATGAAAGGATCAGGGCACAGCTGCGGAGGAGACGGATAAAGTAATTTCTCCATTCTGTTCCGTTGCCGGCATCCGCAGGAATCGCACTGCACTCGGGTAACACCCGAGTGCAGTGCGATGTTTCACATGCATCCATAGACTTATATGGTGCATGCAATCCAAATCATGGATACAATCACAGCATGCTGCCACTGTTTTTGTATGCCAAAGCGGCATGAGAAAATAATCATAGATGTGAGCTGCCCTACAGGTTAGTATTCAGCCGATTACATCATCGCAAGTGGGAACGAGCCCTAACTCAGCTTTTTTTTTCTCTGATCACAGTAGGAATTTATTCACTGGGGATCTCTCCTTAATTCTTCAGAGCAGAACTCTTCCTTAGGGTATACTCAAACTGGCGTATAGCATAGCCAAATTCCATCAGATGTTTTATTGGCGGATAGCACTGTCCCAATGTTATACAATGAGGCAGTGCAGATCTGGCATGAGAAAACAATCGCAGCATGCTGCGTGTGGCTCTGATATTTAGATCACACGCATCCATGCAAGTCTTTGGGTGCATGTGAAATATTGGACTGCAATCGGATGTCATCAGAGTGCAGTATGATATACTCTCATAGGGACAATGAAGAAGATGGACAAATTAAGTTCTTTGTCTTCTCCGCACCAGTGCTGCGATTCTCTCGTGAGAGAATCGGATCACTCTCAAATGACACTTGGCTCAAACTCTGACAGAGTTTGAGCCGACTTTAGCATAATTGGCCCAATTTTCTTGCATGAGAGAATATACGCCAGTGTGAGTGAGCCCTAACACCAGTTCAAAGATGTCACACTGTGGCTCACCACCCACCTCTTCCATTAATGTTCACAGCAACATTTCTCCTTTTTTGTCTGGTGGTCATAACATGGTTTTCCATGTAAACTTCAGGCTTTCTTCCTGGACAGAGCATGACTTTTCCTCCTATTCCCATTGTTAACAACAGAGTTATTATTCCATCTTTTATCCAGCATAATCTCCACTGACGAGCTTATATCCTACCTGTTACATAGCCAGCCATTACTCTAAATCGGTGTTTCCCAAACTCCAGTCCTCACAGCCCCCAACACATCATGTTTTCAGGACTTCCCTAGTAATGCACAAGTAAGAGAATGTGTGGCCATGTCTGATGCCTTGATATTATTCCATCACCTGTACAATAATAAGGATGTCCTGTTGCATGATCTGTTGGAGGCCGAGAGGACTGAAGTCTGGGAAACACTGGTTTAAATGGTCATCATATGCTACTACATTTACATAGTGGTCAGCTGCAAGTTCGCCTGGAAGTTTGGGTTAATTCCTAGTTATTCAATACATGATGGCCCATACTTCCCGAAAAGGTAAAAATCTGTCCATTCTCCTCCTGATGCTTTCATATTGTTTTTTACATTAATAAATAAATAATAGTATAGTAGTAATAATAACAATGAAAAAGCAAAGGTCAGCATAGTCACATGCTACATTTAAACCTGAAAGACCTTATATGCTTCTTGTGAAAATTACCTAGTGTATACCGTAATCAGCTTTTAAATGCCAAACTCAATTAAGAATATCTGAGACGCTTCTGAATTGGCTGGTCAATTATCTAACCGCAAACCATATGGCCCTTAGATCAGTATAATCTTTTACATTTGTAATATGCATAATTCTGCTCGTTGACAGAAGGTGTAAACAACAATTAGTGGGCCAGCATATCCTATAGCTGCTGCTGCTTCTAATTAGTATGCTGAACGCTCTTTGCAGTATAGGATTTCTGCCAGTGTTCTTAGCTATTATCTCATTCTTGCTTCATTGACACAAAAACACCAGACGTTAACTTATTGACAAAAGTATAATGCCCTCTGCCACCCAATTTGTTGTACAGCTATAATTTACAGCATTTCTCATCATTACATTTTTGGTCATAAACAGTATCAGATATATTTTCGTGCACCTTTTTTGTGTGTTTTTTTTTTCTCCAGGCAGCAACCAGATGTTACATTGTAGTCTGCATCATTTTAACAAATTGCGTTATCACAAAGTGGCAAAAAAGTAATAATTTTACAGCACACTGTGCTTTCTCATAAACCACGACAGGTGTTTAGGACTTGCCTTCTTACCCAGGTATTGAGGACACAGACATGCTATAAAACAGCGAATTTGTACAATTGCAGCACATACTAAAATCTGCACTGATTAACAAGTGAATTTGATGTTCTGTGCACAATCTGTTTTTTCACGTGTACAACACATACCCATTATAATCTATGCTGCTGTTTACATGTCCATATTTTTCTGGCAGTACTGATGACAAGGGCTAATATAAGTCTTGGGGTCAATGAAAATCGTGTTTAGCACACGGATGGCATCAGTGTGTCATTTGTGTGCCGTCTGTGTTTAACATTGCAAAGTATCATTATTATTATTATTATTATTTATATAGCACCATTAATTCCATGGTGCTGTACATGAGAAGGGGGTTACATACAAAGTTATAGAGATCGTTAACAGTAAACAAATTTACAATGACAGACTAGTACAGAGGGGAGAGGACCCTGTCCTTGCAGACTTACATTCTACGGGATAGTGGGGAAGAGACAGAAGGTCGGGGTGCAGCAGCTCGGGTGGTGGTGATGAGGCGGCAGAATGGTTATTGCTGTCTGCAAGCTTTCCTGAAAAGATGGGTTTTCAGGTTCCGTTTGAAGGATCCGAGGGTGGTGGATAATCGGACGTGTTGAGGTGTGACATTCCAGAGGAGAGGGGATATTCGGGAGAAATCTTGGAGGCAGTTGTGTGAGGAACGAATAAGTGTGGAGGAGAGTAGGAGGTCTTGGGAGGATCAAAGAGTACGTGAGGGTAGATATTGGGAGATTAGTTCAGAGATATAGGGAGGGGAAAGGTTGTGGAGGTTTGTCATTTATTTATTTCTTTATCCATACTGGAAAAATACTGATGACACACAGATGATACACTGATGGTAAAAATGGATACACGAAAGACATACTGATGGTAAAAACAGACACATGGATCATCCACTGATGACACCCTTACCATTTTTTCACATACATGTTTAGGCCAGTTTCACATAGTCTGATTTTTCCGGTACCGGAGATATCAGTGTCCGTGTGTGTAATTCTTGTGACCCACGTGTGGCAACCATATGCCACATCAGTGTCACAGGCAACAGCGCCTGAGAAGCAGCGGTACTGTAAGTACTGTTCCCAGCGTCGGGTGCTGAGGATGACTCATCATTCTCCCCTGCTCTGCCCAGCGATAAGCACGAATAGGGGAGAATGATGAGCATTGTATTCAACTGATAACATTGACTGTAGGCAGCGACTGATGGGACTACTACTCCCATCAGCCTACACCTGCTGTTGCTAATACCAGTGAGAGCAGGAGTGGCTTATGGGAGTATTCAGCACCCACCGACTGAGATATAAATAAATAAATAAAATATCTGGCATTGGTTCCCCTGTATTTTCTATAACCAGCCAGGCAAAACTGACAACTGGTGGCTGCAACCCTCAGCTTTCAGCATCCGCAAGGCTGGTTGTCAAGAGTAGAGGGGTCCCCATGCTGTTTTTTAAATTATTTTAAAAAATTATTTAAAAAAACGGTGTGGGCTCCCCTCTATTTTTGACAACCAGCCAAGCTAAAGCTGACAGCTGGGGGCTGGTATTTTCAGACTGGTTAGTGGTCATGGATATTGACCGCTTTACCCGACTCTTTCACTTGCCCTGTAGCAAGTGGGGTAATATTTTTGTCGTTGATATCACCTTTGTATTGTCTGGTGACATCAAGCCCATGGATTAGTATTAGAGAGGTGTCTATAAGGTATCTATCCATTACTAATCCTATAGTTATATGGTAAATAAAGACACAGTATTCCCAGCTGGGCTCAACTGTGGTGACCTCAGCACCGTGGGAAAAAGTCAGTGATGAGGTCACTGCAGTTCAGCTAAGTGAGTTCAAAACAGATCACAGTGAGAATTTCTCTTCCCACTTGCCCTGTAGCGATGGCAAGTGAGAAGAGCTGGGAAAAAGGCCAGAATTGGTGCATCTAATAGATGTGCCTTTTCTGGGCTGCTGCAGGCTGCTACCAGCCTGAGAAAACCAGCCCCAACTGTTTGCTTTAGCTTGGCTGGTTGTCAAAAATGGGGGACCCCACACTTTTTTAAATTACTTATTTGAAATCATTTAAAAAAAACAGTGTGGGGACCCCTCTATTCTTGATAACCAGCCTTGCTGAAGCTGACAGCTGAGGGTTGAAGCCCCAGCTATCAGTTTTGCCAGGCTGGTTATAGAAAATAGAGGGGAATACACAACAGATTTTTATTTTATTTATAGCACAGGCGGCAGATGATGAATACTCCCATCAGCGACTCCTGCTTTCATTGTTATTAGCGGCAGCAGGTGTAGGCAGATGGAAGTGATAGTCCCATCAACCGCCACCAGCTGTCATTGTTATTACTTGAATATAACGCTTATCATTCTCCTCTGCTCGTGCTGATCGCTGGCAGAGAAGGGGAGAATGATGAGAGTGGTCTTCAGCACCCGGTGCCGGGGAACAATGCTTACCATACCACTGCTTCTCAGGCATGGTACGCGTCACACAGATGACATGCCAGTGTGCCATCCATGTACATATGTGCTGGACGTTTTGTGGTCCGTGCTGCCGGTAAAAAATAGATATGTCAATGTGTTTTGCCCAAGGACACAAGGTCCATGGAAATGTATTGATATGTGCACAGAACCATTCACTTGAATGGATCTATGTAGGTGTCTCTGGCACGTGTGAAAACTGTCACCACACATACTGGAAACACTGATGTCTCAAAGAAGCCTAAGGGTATGTACACACGCTGCGGATACGCAGCGGTTTTGGCTCTGCGAGTCCACAGCAGATTCTGCTGCGTTGTACAGTACCTTTATTTCCTATGGAAAAAAAAACCGCTGTGCACATGCTGCAGATTTTTCTGCGCGGATTTGCTGCGGGTTACAATCCGCAGCATGTCAATTCTTTGTGCGGTTTCCGCTGCGGTTTCACACCTTATCACTATGAGGTGTGAAACCGCAGGGCAAAACCGCAGGCTAATCCACAGATAAACCGCAGGACAAAAGTCCTGCGGATTTACCTGCGGATTTTTCAACAAATTCCGCACAACCTAAAAACTACGTGTGCACTTAAAACACAGACCTGTGAACGAGTCCTATTTCTGTATATTATGGGTCCAGCCAACATTTTCCTCCACTTAGGGCAACCCTTTCCTAGTCAGTTTTAAATGAAAAAGAAATAAATACAAAAAATCAAAGAAAGTTTAGGCATAGCATAAAATAAAACTCCAGGGTAAAGAAATTTTTCAGATTAGTTACTAACACTATAATATTTTTTGCTGCATTTACAATCCTTCAAATGTTATTTATTTAAAGTCATGTGCACACGTTCAGTCAGAGGCGTATCTAGGCTTCCTGGCACCCTGGGCAAGAATTTGGTTCGGCGCCCCCCCCCCCCCACACCAAGTACATATGCGACTTGCACACTTAGCCATGTACCCACGAGCTGCTCTCCCTAATGCTCTCAATGTTCAGTAAAAAGCTGAAAGCGGGATGAGAAGCTCGTTGTCAAGTATGAAAATCGCATATGAGTGAAGTGTCTGTGTGATGACTACTGGAACCTGCAGAGCTGAATCCTGACATTGCAGGCTTCTGAATTCTCACAACGAATGCACTGCACACTTTTAGGATTCTCCCTTGCCGATGTACAGTCATGTCAGCACAAGTATGTGATTTATTTACTTCTGGCCACATTCCGACTAGACGTGCCCGGCCTCACTCCGTTTATTTTCATTGAGTGAGGCCACACATGTCTAGTCAGCATGTGACCGCATGTATGTAAATTACTGGCACGAGAGAATCCTGACAGCGTTCAGTGAGCACTGTGAGAATTCAGAAGTCTGCAGTCACATAGAATGACTACAGACTCCATACAAACCTGGAGAACCCCTTTAATGTTCCTAGCAAATAAAAACATGAGAATAAGTCACTAGCACAAATAACATTTACATACAAGTACCTTATAGATGACGTCTCTGGAGTCGTTCTCCTTTTCTTCTTCTTGTCCAGACCCCATGATGAGTTTTCTCATCCACAGCGGCCTCTGCAGACTTCCATCTTCTCCGGTCTTCTGCAGCAAATCTTCACACGATCCCCTTAAAGATAGAAGTGTCATTATAAGGCTGCTAAATAAAAATATCTGCAATATACTGTCACCTCACACTATTCCCCTCCCTCCTCTAACATCCCTCTGTTAACTATACTGTCTCATCATATATTTACCCCCTCACTCTCCATACTGTCTGCTCACACATACCCCTGACTCCCCATACTGTGTCCACATACATTTACCCGTTCGCTCCCCATACTGTCTGCACCCAACCCCCATACTGTTTCCTCATACATACTCTGTGACCTCAAATCTCCCCACACACATTAAATCCCCCCATCCCCACTCCAGATCCCTCACACACATTAAATAACCCCCATCCACACTCCAAATCCCTCAGACACATTAAATACCCCCCATCCACACTCCAAATCCCTCACACACATTAAGTGACCCCCCATCCACACTCCAAATCCCCCACACATTAAATAACCCCCATTCCCACTCCCAAATCCCCCCACACATTATGTACCCCCCACTCCAAATTCCCCACACATTAACCCCATCCCCACTCATTAACCCCCCAAACAATAACCCCCATCCCCACTCATTAATTCCATCCCCACTCATTAACCCCCCGTCCCTACACCCAGATCCCCCAACACATTATGTACCCCCCACTCCAAATCCCCCCACACATTAACCCCCATCCCCACTCATTAACCCCCCACACATTAATTCCATCCCCACTCATTAACCCTCCACACATTAATTCTATCCCCACTCAATAACCCCCATCCCCACTCATTAACCCCCATCTCCACTCCTTAACCCCCATCCCCACTCATTAACCCCCCACACATTAACCCCCATCCCCACTCATTAACCCCCCACACATTAACCCCATCCCCACTCATTAACCCCCCACACATTAACCCCCATCCCCACTCATTAACCCCCATCCCCACACATTAACCCCCCACACATTAACTTCCATCCCCACTCATTAACCCCCCACACATTAACCCCATCACCACTCTTTAACCCCCCCACACATTAACCCCCATTCCCACTCATTATCCCCACTACACATTAACCCCATCCCCACTCTTTAACCCCCCACATATTAACCCCATCCCCACTCAACCCCCCACACACATTAACCCCATCCCCACTCTTTAACCCCCCCACACATTAACCCCCATCCTCACTCATTAACCCCACTACACATTAACCCCATCCCCACTCTTTAACCCCCACACACATTAACCCCCATCCCCACTCATTAACCCCACTACACATTAACCCCATCCCCACTCTTTAACCCCCCACACACATTAACCCCATCCCCACTCATTAACCCCACTACACATTAACCCCATCCCCACTCATTAACCCCCATCGCCACACATTAACACCACCCCATCTCCCATCTTCGGTGGTTTCTTTAGCTCCACATTGGAGCACACTTAATACCAGTGCTGAGCGTTCGCTCTGGGCGCCGGGGAGTGACGTTCGCAGCGTGATCACATGACACGTCACGCTGCTGACGTTGCTCTGGCCCGGTGGTCAGAGCTGTAATTGTACTGGCGTCTATACAGACGCCAGTACAATTGTTCCCTGGGAGCCAGCACGCGCACCTTCTCTGCGCCAGCTGTCAGCTTGACAGCTGACACAGAGAACCGCCGACTCTCAGACCGGGGGGCGGCAGAACGCAGCCGCCAGGGAGGACACTGTGGACCGCTGCATTAGGCGGCCTGGACTGCGCCCCCTGCCGGCTGTGCCCGGGGGAATTGCCCCGGCTGCCCCCCCCTAGATACGCCCCTGTGTTCAGTAGTTGGTCAGTATTTTACATCAGTATTTGTAAGTCAAAACCAGGAGTGGAAAAATTATGGGAAAGTATAATAGAAACACGTCACCACTTCTGTATTTTTTCCTCCCCCTGGTTTTGGCTTACAAATACTGCTGTAAAATACTAGCCAAATACTGAGCGTGGCCTCAGAAAAAAGAGAAACACCAATTCAGTAAGGTCACGTGTGTTCAGTATTTGCTGACTTGTTTTTATCTCAGTATTTTTGTAAGCCAAAACCAGGAGTGGAATAATCAGAGGAAAAGTATAATAGACACGTCACCAATTCTGTATTATCACCCACTACTGGCTTTGGCTTAGGCTGGGATCACACTACCGTGTGTGATGCGAGAAAATCACACGAGTCTCTCGCATCAACACCCGATGCTGCCGCCGGCACTCGAGACTGGAGCTGCGGCTGCATAGAAATACATGTAGCCGCAGCTCCGGTCCTGAATGTCGGCGGCAATGCTAGGTGTTGATACTAGAGACTCGTTCGAGTTTCTCACATCACACATGGTAGTGTGATCCCGGCCTCACAATATACTTAGGTAAACAACTCACCAAATACTGAATGTGTGCATGTGGCCTTTTCGATTTGAAAAGATCTGTCCAGTTGATACAGTAAAAAGCAAACCATTGTATTGACCCCTTAAGGCCCAGCCGATTTTTTATTTTTGCGCTTTTGTTTTTTCCTCCCTTTTTGAAAAGCAATAACTTATTTATTTTCCCATTAATAAGCTGTATAAATGCTTGTTTTTGATACATGAGTTATAGTTTTGAATGACACCATTCATTTTACCATATCATGTACTGAAACATGGGGGAAAAAAATTCAAATGGAGCGAAATTATGAAAAAACTGCAATTCTGCCATTGTTTTACTGGTTTTGTTTTCATGTAGTCCATTGTGTAAAAATAACCTAGCAATATGATTCTGAAGGTAAGTACAATTCTAGCAATGTCAAAATGACATTTTTTTCTACTTTCAATGTATATTTTATATTTTGATAGACCAGATTTTTATGGACACGGCGATACCAATTATATTTTTCATTATTATTAATATAATAGTTATTACTATTATTATTATTTATATTTCTTTATTTTGAAGTTGGGAAAAGGAGAATTACTGTTTATACAGTATATTTTTCTGTATACTTTGGTAGATCCCCTTTAATACTGTAGTCTCTGGAAGTGTCTCGTGGCTCAGTAAGCTGAGTCTGATGGGCAATGATGCATTCAAGTGCCTGTATCTGCATATCTGAGTTTGGCACCAAACTAATTGTGTGCATGCATGTTCCCACTATTATACTTGCAGTGGGCTTTACAGACCAGTGTCTAGTTGCTCTGTCGTTGCAGAGATGAGCCCACCTGGACGACGGCTGTTTGGCCAAGGAATGACGTGTTTCTAACCAGTGCTTCCTTACTGGTGTATGGATCCTGATGAGCAGAAGCCAGGAGAGTGGGACCGGAATGAACACCCCTCGTTTTGCTTCTGCTCACCGTGCCCTAGTTGCAGGATTTGGACGGTTCAGCAACTGAACATGTGTCTGAGGACGCACATTAAGTTGAAATCTATTGCCGTGCAAGAAGCCACTGGCTTCCTCCACAGCAATAGTTAACAGCTGCTAGACAATCAGAGGGCGCACATCAAATAGATGAGGAAGAAGATGCCACTGGACTGCCACCAGGTAAGAATAAACTTTTACTTTTTTGTACTGAAAGCCACCTTTCAGGGCCAGGGTGGGAGGATATATAATGGCAGGATGGAGACACATGAGGCCAGGATGGGAGATTGTATGGGGCCACGATGGAGACACATTGGGCAAGATGGAGACAGATGAGGACAGCACAGTGATATATGGGGCCAGAATGGGAGATAATATGGGGGCAGAATGGGAGGGTATATGGTGGGGGCAGGATGGAGACATATAGGGCTAGGATGAGAAGACATAAGGAGGCAACATAAAGACACATGTGGCCAAGATAGAAGGACTTATGGGAACAAGATAGAGACACATGGGGCCAGGATGGGAGGATATATGTGGACAGGATGAAGACATATAGGGCCAAGATGGGAGGACATATGGGGCTGGATGGAGACAAATATGGCCAGGATGGGATGACATATGGGAGCATATGATATGATCTGGTCATGGTGTGGTGGTATTTGTCCTCTGTATGTGGTATTATTCTGTACTATGTGTTGGTAATAAGTGGTCTGGTCATAATGCAGCTGTATTTGTCCCCTGTATGTGGTATTATTAGGTCACTATGTGGTGGTAATATATGATCTGGTCATGGTGTGGCGGTATTTGTTTCTTGTATGTGGTATTGTTCAGTCACTATGTGGTAGTAATAAGTGATTTGATCATGGTATGATGATATTTGTCCCTTGTATTGGTCATTTTAAAAAAGTATGTGACACATTACCTTAAAAAAATAAAGCAAAATATATCAAAAAGAGTATTGAATATTTGAAGAAATTTTTAATTGGTTAGAGTAGAGTAGGACCCAACCAAAAGAGTCTAACTTGTTGTGATGGCAGGCTTAAAAAGTATTTTGGCCCAAACAAAGGCTAATGGATATGTATATAATATTGTTAGCGTCTGCTAGGCAAGGCGGAATTCCAAGAGTGGACCCTCTGGACCGTGGCACCGAGAGGCCCCTGGGCGAGCTACCAGGTGGAACCGACCCTTATACAGGGACCGTTAGGAGCAGGCCCAAGGGTTCAAATGCCACGGCAGCCGGTACCAAGAGGGACGGCTCAGATGGACTGGAGCGAGAAAGAGTACCTGGTACCACGAGCACCGGGAAGACGTGGAGCTCGGGTGGAGAGGCTGGAGTAGCACAGCTGACGACATGGGGAGCCGAGAGGACGGAACCGGGACACACAGGAACAGAGTGGAATGACAGGGATCCAGCAGGACGGAGCAGAGGACGGGACCGGAGAAGGACAGCAGGAATCAGGCATGGGCAGGCAGGACCGGAGTAGGACTGCAGGAATCAGGCACGTGCAGGCAGGTGGGAGCAGGACGGAGCAGGATACAGGCATAGACAGGCACGGACAGGCACGGGCAGGCAGGCTGCAAAGGAAGCACACGTAATGAGAGAACCGGCACAGTGCACAGAGCAGGGACACGGGGGCCTAGTGTGTGGTCGAATAACGACGATCAGGCACCTCCATTACAGGAGGGCGGCCTGAAATATCTTGGAAGCGGCCCCCATTGGTCCGGCGGTGCTTCCGGGTCAGGGCACCGCCAGAGCATAAGAAAAGGCAGAGGGACGCGGCCGGGCCTACGGCGCATGAGCAAAGCATGCAGGGACGTCGCAGGCCGCGGACCGGACACAGGACGCCGTGGCTGACGGGAGAAGCCAGGCTGCGGTGTGGGATCGGCCAGGTGAGTGTAGTGGGAAGCATCGGGGGCAGTAACAGTACCCCCCTTAAGCCACCCCCCACCGTGACTGGCAAAAAATCTTTTTAGAATACGGGGTGCGTTAATGTTCTCCCGGGGCCCCCAGGACCTCTCCTCGGGACCAAAACCCTTCCAGTCTATAAGGAAAAAGGGTCTTCCCTTGATTCTTTTCATAGTGAGGATATCTCTTTCCTCGAAGGTGTTGTCGGTACCAACTGGCCGAGGGGCGGAGCAGGGTGAGGAGTGAAACTGATTTAATACTACTGGTTTCAGGAGAGAGACGTGGAAGGTGTTCAGGACTCGAAGCGAAGCAGGCAACCGCAACTTGTAGGCGACTTTGTTGACCCGATCCAAAATTTCAAAGGGACCGATGTACCGGGGGCCCAACTTGTATGAGGGTACCTTTAGCCGGATGTATTTCGACGAGAGCCAGAATTTATCCCCGATATGAAATGGCGGAGGAACCAATCTCCTCTTGTCGGCGTGATGCTTCATCTGCTGGCTTTCTTAAGGGCTGCGTTGGTCTTGGCCCAGATGTCGGAGAATTCCAGGGACACAGAGTTGGCTGCAGGTACTTCGGAGACTGGACCTACAGGGAGAGGAAGGCCAGGATGTCTGCCAAACACCACAAAAAACGGAGATTGGGACGAGGATTCGCCGGTATGGTTGTTGTAGGCGAACTCTGCCCAGAGAAGCAGATCCACCCAGTCATTTTGGTGGACGTTGGAAAAGTGTCGTAGATATCCCCTCAACGTCTGGTTGGTTCGCTCCACTTGCCCGTTGGTCTGTGGATGGTAGGCGGAGGAGAAATCTAGGGAAATGTCCAAGAGTTTGCAAAGTGCCCTCCAGAACTTGTAAGTGAACTGGACTCCCCGGTCGGACACAATGCGTCGAGGTAGACCATGGAGCCTGAAAATCTGGTGGATGAAGATTTTGGCTAGTTCAGGCGCAGAGGGAAGTCCAGTCAACGGGATAAAATATGCCGTTTTGGAAAAATGATCTACCACCACTAGAACCACCGTACAGCCCGATGAGTGGGGCAAATTGGTGATAAAATCCATGGCGATGTGTTCCCAAGGAATCGTAGGAACAGGCAGGGGGAGGAGCAAGCCGGCCGGGGGCCGTCGTGGTACCTTATTTCTAGCACAAGAGGGACAAGAGGCCACGAAGTCCACCACATCTTGACAGAGGGTAGGCCACCAGTAGAGCCGAGAGATGAGAGCGAGAGTCTTCGTGGTCCCGGCATGGCTCGCCAGTTTGGAGGAATGACTCCAGAGTAGGACTCTTCTCTTGGCATCCTCGGGTACGAGGGTCTTGCCTGGGGGTAGAGAAAGTAGATTCACAGGAGCCACGGTGATTATCCTTCAGTAGAGGGCTTAATAATGTGAGCAGGTTCATCTCCATCCTCGGACGGCTGGAAGACTCTGGATAGAGCGTCAGCTTTGGTGTTCTTGTCACCAGGGCGAAAGTGGAGCTCAAAGTGGAGCTCAAAATTGAAATGAGCGAAAAACAAGGACCACCTAGCCTGTCGAGGATTGAGTCTCTGGGCGGAGTGCAGATAGGCCAGATTCTTGTGGTTCGAGTAAATCACAAAAGGGTGGATGGCCCCCTCCAGAAGGTGACACCATTCCTCCAAAGTCAATTTTATGGCCAATAGTTCACGATCACCAATTGAGTAATTGCACTCAGACGGAGAAAAGGCCTTGGAAAAGAACCCGCAGGGACGTAGGCGACCGGAGATGGTTCTCTGAGATAGTACAGCCACGGCTCCTGTTGAGGAGGCATCCACCTCTAGTACAAAGGGTTTGCTGCTCACGGGGCAGGACAAGACTGGAGCTGTGGAGAATGCCCGTTTTAGAGTCAAAAAGGCCTCTTCAGCCTTCGTGGTCCAAGAGTTGGGGCTCGTCCCCTATCGGGTAAGGGCGGAAATGGGTTTGGTAATAGACGAAAAGTGCGGGATAAATTTCCTGTAATAGTTGGCGAATCCGAGAAACCGTTGGATGGCTCTTACGCCAAAGGGCTGGGGCCACTTGAGAATGGCGGACAGTTTCTCCGGATCCATCTTCAGGCCGGCGTCGGAGATGATGTAGCCCAAAAAGGGTACTGAGGACTGCTCAAAGAGGCATTTCTCCATCTTGGCATACAGGCGGTTCTCTCAAAGGCGCTGAAGAACCAAGCGGACACTCCTCCTAGGAGACGAAAGTACTGGCGAGAAGACAAGAATGTCGTCCAAGTACACTACCACACAGGAGTACAAGAGGTCCTGGAAGGTCTCGTTGACGAATTCTTGAAACACGGCAGGAGCATTGCATAGACCGAAGGGCATAACCAGGTACTCGTAGTGCTTGTCTCAAGTGTTAAAAGCGGTCTTCCATTCATCACCTGCGCGGATGCTGATCAGATTATAGCGGCCCCCATTGGTCCGGCGGTGCTTCCAGGTCAGGGCACCGCCGGAGCATAAGAAAAGGCAGAGGGACGCGGACGCGGCCTACGGCGCATGCACAAAGCATGCAGGGACGTCGCAGGCCGCGGACTGGACACAGGACGCCGCGGCTGACGGGAGAAACCAGGCTGCGGCGCGGGATCGGCCAGGTGAGTATAGCGGGAAACATCGGGGGCAGTAACAGATATGTTGTTTGAGGGGAACTGTTAATCTGTGATTGATCAGGACTAGAGTTGAGCGACTTTGGTCGGATCGGGTTTCATGAAACAAAATTTGAGTCGGATGAAACTGGTCTGACTAGGGTAAATAAAGTCGGAGTTTCGTCCAAAACCCGACCCCAATGCAAGTCAATGGGGAATAAAAGTCGGCATTGAATGGATGAATGTTATCCACTCAATACCGACTTTTATTCCTCATTGACTTGCATTGGGGTCGGGTTTTGGACGAAACTCCGACTTTTTTTGCCCTAGTTGGACCAGTTTCATCCGACTCAAATTTTGTTTCATGAAATACGATCCGACCAAAGTCGCTCAACTCTAATCAGGACGTGATGCAAAAGGGGAGTTTTTCCAAGAATGGGCAATGGGACTAGGGAACGTTTGAGAGATCGAGGCGGAGCCTGAAAATTTTGCCAGTTTGAGGCCCTGAAATTCCTGGTGGCAGCCCTGTGTGACCCTTCTCTCTCTATAAACAGAACATGTTTAAATATATTTAATACATCTGAGCGTTGCAGATAAAATCCTAATATGTGCAGTTAGGCAGCGCTGAATATTTCCCTTTAATATAGATGGCATAGTTGCAATGCTGACTGTGTAAATTCTCATAATGAAGCTGGGAAAATTTCCATTCTGCAGTACACTTGCTCTATTTTTGGTATTGCAGCATTGGAGACATTTAGCTTGACAGATTTACGCCAAGATTTTATTATATTCTGATATATTTTTCACTAGAGAGAAGGCATTAGACATGATGCTTTTAGCCAAAACTTAGCAAACTGTTCCTCTGAACTGCTTGTTAGCTAGCATTTAAAAATTTTGAAAATATGTACATTTACATAGGCAATATTATCTCTGCAGTACGTGCATCAGACATCTATAATGAAGAGACACAAAATGGAGAGAAAAATTATGTCAAACACAACAAATTGTACGATAGCATTGAGGCCATTTGATATAATAGTGTCAAATATATTGTGTCCAATATAATAAAAGATTGGTTTTGGAATTACATTTTGAGCTAAAGAGAACAATTTTGCAAGATTAAAGATATGGCTGTAATGGCCCTGTAATACTTATTGCATTGTTACATTGTTACTTTTGGTGATGTAATCCACTTTGTGGTTCTTGTTTAACCCCTTTCTGACATCGGGCATAATAGTACGCTGATGTCGGATACACTCCCCACATCTTTTCCAACACGTCAGCTGTTTTGAACAGCTGACATGTGCCCTCAACAGCCGTGGGTGGAATCTCGATCCACCCGTGGCTGTTAACCCGTTAAATGTCACAGTCAAACTCTGACAGCAGCATTTAACATGCGCTTCCAGCAAGCGCACCGTAAATCCCGCCCATTGGCGCCTGTGTCACATGACCCCGGGTTGACGATGGGTTGGCATAGCAACCAGAGGTCTCCAGCAGGCCTCTCTGGTTGTCATTGCCAGATTTCTATGAGTGCCGGTGATCATCGCCTGTATGTAGCAGAGGCGATCAGGTTATGGTAGCTTCTAGTCTCCCATGGAGACCATTGAAGTATTCCAAAAGTTAAAAAAAGTTTTTAAAAATATAAAAAAAATAAAAAAAGTATAAAAGTTCAAATCACCCCCCTTTGCCCCATTCAAAATGAGACAATAAACAAAATCAAACTTCCAAATATTTTGTATCGCTGCTGTCATGATCCAAGGTGGATCTGACAGTTTAAATGCACAAAGTGAACTTTTTTCCCTTTGGCTTGGTGCCAAAGTGGGTTGATTGCCCTCGGTGGCCATTAGTATTATTACACATGGTGTCGTTCATTCTAAGTTGCCCCGGTGGTGTGAGCGGCAGTGCACTTTAGTTTCTTTGGTTTAATGTGCACGTAATTATAAATCAGGTGTGAGGCTCTATAAAAGAGAGTCAGGTGTGTTCAATCGCTGTTGGTGATATTGTGAGTTAGTCATTCTCAAGGAAGCCTGGGTGAAAGAAGGAGCTGAATGAGAGTCCTGGGCAGCCCAGCCAGAGGGGTTGAGTCAGCTATGGAGTCTGCATGGAGGGCTGGCATGGCGTGGTGGAGTCGCAGTTTATGGTGTCAGCATGAGGTGCTTGCATGGCTTGGTGGAGTGGCGACGATGGTGAGAGTTGCACTCAGCATGCTGGACTTGGTTGCTGAAAACTGAACTCAAGCATGCTGGACTTTTTGGCAGAGGCTGGACTCATGTTTGGGACCCTGTTTGCTGGGTAGCTGCAACTGGCGGTGGACTCTGCTCCATGGCTGCACTATGGTGATGGATCCGGTTATGGTGATGGATCCTTGTGGAGGAGAAGATGCACGCAGGTGGTGGGCTCTGTCGCTAGGAGCGTACGCAACAGAGCAAAGCTAAGTGGTGTTCCCCCTGTATTGTCATTTTCTCTTGTGTGTGTTTAGTGCAGTGGTGGGATTAGTTTCCGCACCGACCAATTCCCTAGTGAGGGTTTAGGGTCAGGGCGAGTCAGGGTTTTAAGGTTCCTGTGCGTCGCCCGGTGCGGAACTGGCATAGGGAACGTTAGGAGTGCAGGGACTGTGGCTCAGGGGAGTGCAGGAGGTCTCCACGTCCCTATTCCCTATTGCAAGGCTCACCATTGTTAATGTTACCCAGGTTCCCCTTTATTATTTAAATTCGCCTTACTGGAGGCGGGGTTTCCAGACTATTGTATAAATACGTGTAATACCTAAATTCGCCAGTCGGAGGCGGTGTATCCAGGGTCATATGGGTTCGCCTTGCGGTACTCGCTGCGTCCAGACACACATGACCGTGACAGCTGCATTCAGAATCACCTGATCTATAAATATAAAAAAGAATTAACCCGATCGCTAAATGGTGTAACAAGAGAAAAAGTAAAAACTCCAGAATTACGCTTTTTTGGTTGCCGCAACATTGCATTAATGCA
Source organism: Dendrobates tinctorius (assembly GCF_039654945.1). Classification (NCBI taxonomy): domain Eukaryota; kingdom Metazoa; phylum Chordata; class Amphibia; order Anura; family Dendrobatidae; genus Dendrobates; species Dendrobates tinctorius. Next base: position 16,985,450 of record NW_027361694.1, read on the forward strand.
ATAACGGGCGATCAAAGATCATATCTGCACCAAAGTGGTATCTTTAAAAATGTCAGCTCGGCATGCAGAAAATAAACCCTCACCCAACCCGAGATCTCGGAAAAACGGAGACGCTACGGGAATCGGAATATGGCACAATTTTTTTTCTTAACAAACTTTGGAAATTTTTTTCAACACTTAGATAAAAATGAACCTATATATGTTTAGTGTCTATGAACTTATAATGACCTGGAGAACCATAATAAGTTTTAGCATTTAGTGAACCTAGTAAAAAAGCAAAACTAATAACAATTGTGGAATTGCACTTTTTTTTTGCAATTTCACTGCACTTGGAATCTTTTTTCCGTTTTCCAGTACACAATGGTGTTGTTCAAAAGTACAACTCGTCCTGCAAAAAACAAGCCCTCACATGGCCATTTTGACCAAAAAATAAAAAGTTATGGCTCTTCGAAAAAGGGGAATAAAAAATGAAAATGCTAAACCAAAAATATCTCTGGTTGTTAAGGGGTTAAACAGTATTTGAAGTTGTCTGGTAATGAATAATGAGATTTCAGTGCACAGGGGCTGGACTGAGCACAGGGTCTTCCCCTTCTCTGGCCCATACGCCTGTCTCCATTGTTTTAGTGACAGGTCACTGCTTTTGAAAAAAGAGGCAGGTCATTGAAAAAGCAGTGACCTGTCATTCAAGCACTGGAGGCAGGCGGAGATGCTCGACAAAGGGGGAAAAGCCCTAGTGCACAGTCCATCCCCTGTGCGCCAAAATCTCAATACTAGAAAACTTCAAATGGTGATTAAAGAAGAACTACTAAGTGGATTTATTCACCAATGGTATTGTCATGATTTTGTTATTGGGTGTCTCGGGACCAGAGTCTCGTTCCCTGTCCCTAACGCTAGGAGCACCCTAGCTCAACCAATTCCCTGGATTACTTCTGATGGTGAAGGTGCCGGGGCCACGTACCTTGCCCTAGCTTCTGAAACCACCCTCAGTCTGTACCCTTTCCACACCCAGAGAAGAGGGGTGTAGTAGTGTACCATAATACACCAACCAGTCTAACAAGGTAATACAAACAGAGATAAAGGAAAATACCAATCATTCAAATATACTCACACAAACAACAGAGGTAAACACCGGGGAATGGAGGATGGGGCAAAACCAAAGTAGGAGAAAGAAGGGAATTGGCACACAACCAAACCCTAGCAACAGTCTTAGATAAATCTACCAAATGCCTTCTCAAATATCAACAAACCACCCTTTCCTAATCATGCAGCATGAAGCTAACTCTGGCATTGAGTGCTTGCCAGTGCCCAGAATATATAGGAGAGAGTAGTGGCTAACAGTGAACTGCTGAGCCTTAATGAGCTCTCAACTGAGCAGATTAACCCCAGCACTGCTAAAGGAAACCTGCACCGCTTAATATGAAGATGGAGTGTTTCTAAACAGTGCAATAGTAGGAGAAATCAGACACTGTGGTCTCCTGGCTCCTCTCTGTCACGGTATACCCGTGACAGGTATAAATTTAATCCATACGGCAGCCGGCGACCATGAATTTACTTCAACTTGCAAATTCATGCTAACAAGTTCTCTTTAAAATGTATCCAGACGGAGCAGCAGCTTTCTAACATAAATGCCACCAAATATAAAGGCCTAGTCATCATTGTAGCAAGTTAACAAATAATACTTTGAAATGGCTTTTAAAAAACACGAACCATGAATTTACTTTCATCACCATGTTTAGGTATGCCCTACTATCTACCAAGTTGCATCTCTACATTTAGCATTCAACTGATTGCAGGATTTAGCAAGGAATTATAATCAATGAACATCTAAGACTAATCACCATTTCAAATGGGTGCTTCTCAGACAAGTGAGGAGAAAGGAAAAATGATACTTCTTGGATATCGGTCAGACATCTCTCACACAGCCAAACCAGATCTCACACTTTGCACTGACGAGGGGCAGTATCTGGAAACATAGTGTCTGCAAATTGAGATTCTGGCTTGGCTTTTATCCTAAGTCATGTAACAAGACTCATTAAAGGGTCGACATTGACTTTTAGGATTGCTACTTCTAATAGGTGGCACTAGAGTTCTAGTCATCTTCCTCTCTGAAGAGACAATTTGCATAATTAGCATATTTCCCAGAGGAGCATTGCGGCTTTAAGTCTCCTCATCTCGACATGCTTAGCATGTCATTCTCCGCAAGGAGAAATAATACTTCTTGGATATCTCTGACAAGTAGCACTGAGAAATCCTCAAGTACTGCTGCAGTTGCTCCATTTACAAGACTTACTGGTACAATAGAAGTTGTAATGCTGTTAAAGTGTAGTATGCTGTAAATATTGTTCACTGATGTTTGCAAGACCTGTTGCTTGCCATGTGTAATTATATTACTTGGTGTAATTGCAAGATTTCACTCTTTCACTGTGAGATCCTGCTGTGAATCCTGAGATCTCACATCCCGAAAGTTTGGAGCTAAATTTGATATAAAGTTGGGCCCTTTTAGGTGGGATAATAGGGCTATTTATGTGATGTTTTATACTGGATTATATTTAGTATAATCACCAATGTGAAGCTACCCACTATTTTATTAAATGAAAAAGGCAACCTCAGATTGGCTATAGAGTTCTTTAAATTGTAATTTTTGTGACGTTCTCTACTATTAATCATAGCACATATCCAATAATAATTTGATACCTGTTAATGTTCTGTCCTCACTAATTGAAGCAGACTTCATGTAGCTTAAACCACTATACCGGGGTCCAATAAGGAGACTGTAGGTTGAATTTGTATTTTATGGAACGTGGTGGTATATTGATGCAGTGAAACTACAAATAAAACATATGCATACACTGAGTAAATACAGGATACATCAGGGATACTGTCACACTCGCGCCTTGGCTGATTGGCGTGAGCCGGGGGTTTGTGGCCCCACTGTGCCACAGACCAGACTACCCTGCAAGTGGCATGACTAAGACAGCTGCCTTGGTCTTCTCTGGAGCCTCCAATGGTAAGGTCAGGGTTGTGCGGCAGGCAGCTGCCAGGTGCCACTCCAGGGTGATGTCTGGTTGTGACTGCTGATCCCACTCGAGGACAGGACACCTCGTCAGGTGTGAGTGACAGGCAGGCTGAGACACAGGGCAAGCAGGCACGGCTGAGACACAGGGCAAGCAGGCACGGCTGAGACATAGGGCAAGCAGGCACGGCTGAGACACAGGGTAAGCAGGCACAGCTGAGACACAGGGCAAGCAGGCACGGCTTGATACACTGGCAAGCAGGCACGGTTTGATACACTGGCAGGCAGGCACGGTTTGGAGACAGGGCAGGCTGGCAAGGACGAGACACAGGGCAGGCTGGCAAGGATGAGACACAGGGCAGGCTGGCAAGGACAAGACACAGGGCAGGCTGGCAAGGACAAGACACAGGGCAAGCTGGCAAGGACGAGACACAGGGCAGGCTGGCACGGACGAGTCACTGGGCAGGCAGGCACGGCTTGAGACACAGGGCAGGCAGGCACGGCTTGAGACACAGGGAAGGCAGGCATGGCTTGAGACACAGGCCAGGCAGGTGTGGTGTGCGTAGGAACAGGGACCTGTTCACACAGCAGGAACGGGTACTGGCAGGAAGGAATGGAATGTGGAGGAACAGGTAGGGTCCTGTTCACACAGGAGGTACAGTTACTTGTCATGATGAGTCACCGAAGGAGGAAAAAAACAAAATACTAGCTAAGTCCAGAAAAACCAGAGAGGTTGGCAGCTATCGGATTGCAGACCCCTGAACCTATCCACAACAACTAGCAGTAGCCGTGGGGGGATCCTACGGTGCCCTAGACCCCTCGATCACAGCCGGGGAACTACATAGCCTAAAGACAGAAAGGGGAAAAACTAAACTGCCCCAGAGCAGACCCCAAAGCAATAGGCAGCCCCCAACATATAATGACGGTGAAGCAAGATGAAAACACTAACACAGATAGAAAGATAGGTTGAGCAAATGATGGGGTCCAAGCTAACTAAATAGGACAGGATAGGAAAGCTGCTGTCTGCCATCCGCAAAAACCCTATCCAAAATGTGCCAACCGACTGATAGGAAAAACAGGCCCTGAAGTCGCTAGGCTTCAAAAGACTATATCAGCACTCAGGTATATTCTGAAGACAGAGCAAAAGATCAACAGATCAGAGACAAAAATGGAATTCAGCTCACCCCCGGCCGGGGATGGCAGAACTCCCAAAAAACAAGGCAAAACAAAAACAAAACTGAAGTGTACAAAGCAGAGCAGAAAAACTTAGCTTTGAGACGCAGGAATCAGACTGGTCTCCAAGAATCCAGCAGGATCACCAGCAAGGCAGAAGGGCGTCGGCTGCCTTATATCCAGTCCTCAATTCCAGCCACCCAGTCATCATCTAGCTGCCCAGGTGTTTGGTAATCAGCCTCACTACCTTCCTTCACCAGAGGAGGGAGTTCATCAGACCTCAACGGTGAAGGGAAAAATGAACTCACAACAGGTACTGATAGGAGGGAGTGGAATATGACGGGACAGGTTTGGATCTGTTCACACGGGAGGAGCAGGTATGGATACTTGCAGGAGTGTGGAGTAGGCGGAGCCACAGGAGAGTGAAGTAGGCGGATCCGCAGGAGTGTGGAGCAGGCAGAGCCGCAAAGGTGCGGAGGAGGTGGAGCCACAAGGGTGCAGAGCAGACTGAGCCACAAGGGTGCAGAGCAGGCTGAACTGCAAGGGTGCAGAGCAGGCTGAGCTGCTAGGGTGCAGAGCACAGACAGGGAGGACGCAAGGAAAGACAGCAGGGAAAGAAGCTAAAGACAAGGAGGCAGGGGTAGGACAGAGTTCAGACAAGGTACAGGGACAAAGACTCAAGGAACAGGATATACTGCCTCCTGGAAGGCGGACGGAGGTACTAGGCAAGACAAGGTCAGGAGCTATAGCACAGAGACCAGGATATTCAGCCTCCTGGAGGGCGGACAGAAAATACTAAGCAAGGCTAGGAGTATTCCTCCAGAGAAGGAGGTGATACACAGGAGAGGACCTGGTAGGCTCAGTAGCAAGATACTAACTGAGTTTAGACATTGCACAGGCAATGTTCCAATGGGTGGGGCAGGCCTAAATAGAAAAGGGCTCTAGGAAATTGGTCAGGGACACATTAAACAGGTGCACCCTGACTCCATAAGAAGCAGAGAGTTTAGGCGCCACCCCCTATACACACAGTCAGGAAACATGAACACAGCAGACAGGAGGCAAGGCAAGGAGCTGGCAGTAAGCAGAATTCACAGCAAGGGTTGGAGCAGTGAGCAAGTTGGTGAGTGGGAAATGGGAGGCCATGCAGCGATGCCAGCAGGGTTGTTACAGTTACTTATCAAACATAACACATTATGAATTAACATCTGCACTACTAGCTGAGCAGGGGGAACTAACTGAGCAGGCTGATCTGAGACAGGCATTAGACACAGGAAGCATGTTTGCTTACCAGCGATGCTGTCACAAGGGGAGAAGAGAAATGAGATGCTCCCAGGATGAAGGCTGAGTGAAAATGGAGAACTGGAGGGAAAATGGGGGCTGGACTAACCATGATCCTTTGCAAAATGTACCAGGGTGCCTTGCAAACCGTCCCATAATACATTGTGAATGGAGAGAAAATAGAAGCAAAAATGAAAATAGAATAGAATATCACTGCGGTTATGACTCTGGCCACTAGATGGAGCCAGAAACAAAGAAAACAATGGAATCTATAGAAAACTGAATATCCTATATATTCTCAATACATCATTGGAAATATTATCAAATAGACAGTCAAAGGTTGTGAATTAGATGTCGGAGACTGAACACTCCCCGTCTGGCATCAAATGTCACTATTCTTATTCTTTGAAGACAACAATAGGACCAGCTCAGTTACTGGTCTGGAGAATATCTTAAGTTCTTTCCCTTTGGCCATCCTAAGTCTGACTTTGCAGACGTTGCCATCCTTACTCGGGAATGTTGCAGTCACTAGTCCAAGTGCCCACTGGTTCCGATGGGAATGACAGTCTTTCACAAGGACGAGGTCACCAATCCTCAGATTAGGCCTGGTAGATTGCCACTTCGTCCATGGCTGCAGGGTAGACAAGTATTGCTTGCGCCACCTGTCTCATAATGTTTTGGCAAGACTTTGTGCCTGTCTCCATTGGTGCTTGTAGAGGTCCTTACATCAAATCCTTCTGGAGGGGCACTGGATAGTCCTGTTTTCTTGGTGAGGAGAGTAGCTGAAGTCTATGTAGGAAGTGTAGACACCTGAAAGCGGATTTCATCATCTGAGTCCTCTCACTAGTTCAAAGGTGTCTGGAAAACGCTCCTCAGTGTACAATAGCTTTGGTCCTGAGAGCCATGTTGTGCTTCCTAATCGACTTGCGTCAACTGCTCTAGTTGCATGATCTGCAGGATTTTGGTCCGTTGGAATGTAGTGCCACTGTCTTGGATGAACTGATCTCCTAATTCGTAGCACTCTGTTGTTGACATAAAAGTAGAATCGTCTAGTTTCATTGTGGATGTATTCAAGGACTACTTTGCTGTCTGAGTAGAACTTGGCTTGTGTCAGGTCGATATCCATCTTGGATGCAATAAACTCTGCTAATTCGACGGCTAGGAATGCAGCATAAAGCTCTAACATTGGTATAGTGTGCTCTGGTTCTGGAGCAAGTTTGGCCTTCCCCATAACGAATCCAATGTGGCTCTGACATTTGGAGTCCACAGTTTTGAGGTAGGCAACAGCAGCGATTGCTTTGACAGAAGCATCTGCAAACACATACAGACTTTGACTTTGTATTTCTGTAGACGGCACAGGGGTGTCTGGTCTTGGCACGTTCAGGTTGGATAGGGTTGCTAAAGAGTTCTTCCATACTTCCCACTGGATTCTCTTATCAGGTGGCAGAGGTGCAGCCCAGTCAGATGTTTCCTTAGTTAAGTCTCTTAGTATGGCTTTGCCTTGTATAGTAACAGGAGCTGCGAAACCCAAGGGATCATACATGCTGTTGATGGTAGACAGGACACCTCTGCGTGTGAAAGGCTTTTTTTCCTGGTTGACCTGAAAGGTGAAACTGTTTGACTGTAGATTCCAGAGAAGCCCGAGGCTGCGTTGCATTGTTGTGGAGTCTGACCCCAGGTCCAGGTCTCTGAGACCGCTACACAAGTCTTGTGAAGGGAATGCTTTCATGAGTTCTTGGCTGCTTGAGGTTATTTTGTGAAGCCTGAGGTTAGAGCTGGCAAGCATCTCTTGGGCTCTCCTGAGAAGACTGATGGCAGTCTCATTTGAAGGCATGGCTTTCAGACAGTCATCAACATAGATGTCTTTTTCTATGAATTGTCTGACATCTGATCCGTATTCTGTTTCTCCTTCTTGAGTCGACCTTTTGAGTCCATAAATGGCAACTGCAGGAGAAGGACTATTGCCAAAGATGTGCACTCTCATACGGTACCTCTTTAGTAGGATCATTGTCTCTGTACCAGAAGAATCTTAGGAAGTTCCTGTCTCTATCTCTCACAAGGACATAATGGAACATTTGCTGGATGTCAGCGATGAAATCAATGGAATTCTTACGGAAGCGCATAAGTACTCCCAGCAGTTTGTTATTGAGGTCTGGTCCTGTCAGTACAACATCATTCAGGGAGACATCATCAAACATAGCACTGGAGTCAAATACCACTCTAATTTGGCCCGGTTTCTTAGGGTGGTATACTCCAAACATGGGTAGGAACCAGCATTCTTCAGAGTCTTTGAGAGTGGGAGCTAGTTCTGCGTGGCAGTTCTCAAAAATCTTTGACATGAAGGAGAAAAAGTGATCTTTCATCTTTGGTTTCTTTTGCAGATTATGTTTGAGAAAGGAGAAATGTTTTAATGCCTGATTTGTGTTGTTTGGTAGACATGGTCTGTGGGTTCTGAAGGGGAGAGGTGCGACCCAGTTGTTGGTCTCATCTTTTACGAGTCCCTTGCCCATTACCTCTAAGAACAACTTGTCCTCTACCGACATTGCTACTTGGTTGTCTTGCTTAGTTCTCTGGAAGACTGTGCACCCCAACTGATCCTCATAGCTTCCTGACACCATACTGCTGTCATGAGTAAAGTCTATTAAATGATTGGGTAGTTGGATGCTGTGTGGTAGTTCCTTGACATGCAACTCGTTGTTGCAAGGTTGAAACAGAGATGGGCGTCCTTTCTACAATGTGTTTTTCAGCATACTTGTCGCAGAAGAAGGGGCGTGCATATGTCCCAAGCATACGTTTCTGTTGTGAGTTCATTCTCTGGTTCACCAGTTGTGAGTTCTCCTTCCAGACTCCCTCTGGTGGTAACAGGAGGTAGTGAGGCTGATTTGATCGGTGGAGATCTGCCACCTGAGAATGAGGATGACGATTGGACCTCAGGAGTCTCAGATTGGATTTAAGACAGCCGACGCCCTATTCAGTTGCTGGTGATTCCTTCTGGCTTGTCAGCTCTTGGTTCTCAGCTCTGTTCCAGTCATCTAAAGCTAAGTTTTTCTGCTAATGTTCACACTTGATTTTGTTGGTCTATTCAGTTTTTTGTGTGGTCAGCCAGCCCCGGCTGGGGGCTGTGCTGAATCTCCACTCTTATTTATCAGTATTTTGCCAATTTGCTTTTTGTCCCTTACTAGTTTGGTCTCTTTTTGCTCTGTCTCAGAATATTTCAGAGTGCTGATATAGTGGGAGAAGTCTAGTGACTTCAGGGTTAATTTTGCTATCAGAAGTGTTAGACATTATTTTTGTAGGGTTTTTTGCAGGTTGCAGACAGTGTCTTTCCTTTCCTTTCCTTTCTAGTAAGTTTGGGCCCCATCATTTGCTCAGCCTATTTTCCTGCCTGTGTTTGTGCCTTCATCTTGGTTCAATACATGTGTGGGGGCTATCTATTCCTTTGGGGTCTGCTCTGGGGCAGTTAGTTTTCCCCTTTTCATGCTTCAGGCTTATTTAGTCCTCCGGCTGTGACGAAGCATCTAGGATCATCGTAGGTACTCTCCACGGCTGCTGCTAGTTATGTAGTAGGATCAGGGATCTGCAATCTGCATAGTTACCAACCTCTCTGATTTTCTGTGACTTAGCTTGTTTTGCTTTTTTCTCCTCGGTAACCCATTCATAACATGTTTCCTATTATGACCCATCCTATGTCTAGCCTTTGGGCATAGGGAGCATTGTGGAGTCCATTGATGTGACTTCTCACTTTATGAACCTGTAGAGTATCTCTTCCCAACAGCAGTATTATCTGTACCTGATGGTCGCGTTCCGGTATAAGGTGTGCTATGCGTTTCAAGTGAGCGTGATGGATTGACACATCTGGTGTAGTAATTTCAGATTTGTTATCTGGGATCTGATTACACTCAATGATTGTAGGTAGTGGTAGGCAGAATCGTCTGTCTAAGGACTCAATTTGGTAGTCAGTAGCTTTCCTACCTGCTGTTGTCACAGTACCTGCACATGTCTTTAATGAGTAAGGAGTGCTTGGTCCTTTGATGTTGAATAGGTCAAAGAATGTTGGTCTAGCCAGGGATTGATTATTTTGATCATCCAAGATAGCATACAGTCTTACAGCTTTGTCTCTATGGCCCTTTGGGTACACTCTGACGAGGCATATTTTAGAACAGGACCTATTGTCCCTTTACAGGTTTCAGTACATTGTGAAGTGATCTCTGGCATAGCTGCATCAGTGCTCCCTTCCTCCTCGCCATGCTCACTTTCATGAGCTGGCTTGTTTTGTGTACTCCATGGAGCTGGGCCAGGGTGTAGGGCAGTGTTATGATCTGTGGTGCCACATTCTGTGCATTTTACACTGACCTTAAAATCCTTGGCGAGATGAGTGGTGGATGAGCAGCACTTGTAGCAAATACCATTCTCTTTCAGGAAGCTTCTGCGATCTGGCAAAGATTTTCCCTGAAGGCTCTGTGTTTCAGGAGAGGATGAGGCTTCTGATGGAGCGTGCACTGCTTGTCAGGGTCCTGTACCTTTGTCTCTGATTGAGAGCAGCCAGCAGACCTTTCCCTGAATTGTACTAGCTGGATGGCACTGTGCAACTGGCCTCTGCAGGATGGAAGACTCTTCTATCTCTGAGTTTTCACTAGCTGGATAGCCGTTGTTCACTGCGGTCCTGCAAGATGGAAGGCTCTTCTCTCTGTATTCCCACTAGCTGGAGAGCCGCTGTTTCACTGTTCTGTCATGACTAATTGAAGCAGACTTCATGTAGCTTAAACAGGCAGCTAAACCAATATACCAGGGTTCAATAAGGAGACTGTAGGTTGAATCTGTATTTTATTGAACGTGGTGGTATATTGATGCGGTGAAACTACAAATAAAACATATACATACACTGAGTCAATACAGGGTACATCAGGGATACATATCATACATAACACATTACGAATCAACATCTGCACTACTAGCTGAGGAGGGGGAACTAACTGAGCAGACTGATTTGAGACAGGAATTAGACACAGGAAGCATGTTTGCTTACCAGCGATGCTGTCACAAGGGGAGAAGAGAAATGAGATGCTCCCAGGATGCAGGCTGAGAGAAAATGGAGAACTGGAGAGAAAATGGGGGCTGGACTAACCATGATCCTTTGCAAAACTTACTGGGGTGCCTTGCAAACCTTCCCAGAATACATTGTGAACGGAGGGAAAATGGAAGCAAAAATGAAAGTAAAATAGAATAACACTGCGGTTATGACTCTGGCCACTAGATGGAGCCAGAAACAGTGAAAACAATAGAATCTATAGAAAACTGAACATCCTATATATTCTCAATACATTATTGGAAATATTATCAAATAGAAAGTCAAAGGTTGTGAATTAGATGTCGGAGACAGAACAGTTAATAATTTTTAGTCTATTGTGCTTTGTATAAACAAGGGCATAGCAACCCCTTCTGATCTACGCATTTAATCTATATAGCTTCATATGGGCATGTGTCTGAATGTCACACTGCCACTGCATCCTCACTCGACCTCCGCTCCCGCACTGCAGCCCCCCACCGCGGCCGACGGGGTCTCTTTCAATGCGCATGCGCCATAGGCCGCATCCGCGCCTCCCTCCTGTTACTTGTGCTCCGGAAATGCCCTGACCCGGAAGCACCATCGGACCAATGGCAGACCAGACAGGGGCATATCAGGCTGTTCCCCCTTGAGGAAGGCGCCTGATCATTGTTTGCTAGCACACTAGGCTCTGCTTTCTTGTGCACTCTCTGCAGCCTCGCAGTCCTGTCTTCCGTGTTTCCTGCAACAGCCTCGCAGTCCTGTATTCCGTTGGTCCTGCTATCTATGCTCCAGTCCTACTTCACTCCTGCCTCCTGTGTTCCTGCTCCGTTCTGATATCTATGCTCCAGTCCTACAGTCCTATTCCAGTCCAGCCTCCCGTGTTCCTGCTCCATCCTGCTGTCTATGCTCCAGTCCCACAGTCCTACTCTGGTCCTGTCTCCAGTGATCCTGCTCTGTCCTGCTGTCTATGCTCCAGTCCTGCAGTCCTACTCCGGTCCTGTCTCCAGTGATCCTGCTCTGTCCTGCTGTGTATACTCCAGTCCCGCAGTCCTACTCCGGTCCTGTCACCTACAGTCTCGTGCTCCTACTCCAGTCCATTCTGAGCCTCCCCACTCGGTACCGGCTATCATGGTACCCGAACCCCTGCGCCTGCTCCTAACGATCCCTGTACAGGGGTCGGCTCCACCTGGCAGCTCGCCCGGGGCCCCTCAGTGCCACAGTCCAGAGGGTCCACTCCTGGAGATTTTCCTCACCTGATCAGCCGTGGTAACACTGAACAGTCGGGCCTCTGTCTTGTTCTGCCCATATTTACCATGACTTCTGCTGGCACAAGGTAAGATTTTAATACTAGAGATAGGATAGGATATGCCAATTGGATGCACCTTGTCACGGTGGGATTGCTTTATTTTGTTACATTATAACCTGTGTCTAACTATTTTTCTATGCGGTTGTTGTGTGATGCATCAGCATAACATAGTCTAAGTTGGTGAAGAGAAGTGAGAAAAATATAGGCATAAATTAAATTTATAGGATTAAATAACTAAAAATTTGTACGAGCATAAGTATTCATCCCTTTTGCTATAAAGGCCCTAAAAAAATTCTGGAGCAAGCAATTACCTTCACAAGTCACATGTTTATTGAAGGGAAGTCCTCCTGTGTGCATTCTAAGTGTCACATAGTCTGTCAGTATATACACACTTTTTCTGAAAGGCCACAGAGGCTGCACACCATTAAGCAAGAGGCACCACTAACCAAACACAATGAAGACCAAGGAGAGCTCCTGTCATGTCAAGGACAAAGTTGTTGAGAGGTACAAGTCAGGGTTGGGTTATTAAAAAAATGTCCCATTCTCTGATGATCCTCTGGAGCAACATCAAATCCATTATCATCAAATGGAAAGAACAAGGTACAACAAACCTGCCAAGAGAAGGCCAGCTACCAAAACTTTCAGCCCAGGCTAGGAGAACGTTAATCACAGAGACAGCACAGAGATCAAAAATAACCCTGAAGGAGCTGAAGAGTTCTGAAGCAGAGACTGAACATCTGTCCATAAGACCACAATAAGCTGTACACTCCATAAAGATGGCTTTTATGGAAGACTGGGCAGAAAAAAGCTGTTTCTTACACACAAGAATTGTAAGGTTCATTTTGACTTTGCCAAAAGAGAGGTGGGAGATTCCTCCAATGTATGGAGGAAGGTGCTTTGATCAGATGAGACCAAAATTGAGCCATCAAGGTAAACGCTATATCTGGCACCAAACCAACACAGCTCATCACACCAAGAGCACCATCCAAAGAGTGAAACATTGTGGTGGTAGCATCATGATGTGGGGATGTTTTTCAGCAGCAGGGACAGGTAAAATGGTCCTAGTTTAGGGGAAGATGGCTGGTGCAAAATACAGGTATACTCTAGGTCAAAGCCTGTTTCAGTCTTTCAGTGATTTGAGATTGGGATGAAGTTTCACCTTCCAACAAGACAATGAACCAAAGCATACTGCTAAAGCAACACTTGAGTGGTTTAAGGGGAAATATGTAAATGTTTTGGAGTGGCCTAGTCAAAGCCCAGATCTTAATCCAATTGAGAATCTGTGATCAGACTGGAAGACTGTTTACCAGAGGAAACCATCTAAAGGTACTGTCACACTAAGCGATATCGCTAGCAATATCGCTATAACTTGTGACGTTATAGCAATATTGCTAGCGATATCGCTGTCTGATACTTACCTACGACCCGCTCCCCCGCTGGTTATCACTGATCGCGCGAGAATGTCCAGGACTGCTTCTCGTCGTCAGCTTCCTGCGGCGCTTCCTGTGGAGAGACGAGCGTGGAGCCGGGCGGGAGGACGCAGGATCGCCTAGTGTGACAGGTAAGTAGCGACCCCCGTCCCCAGCGATGTCGCTGGTGAGATCTGCCTGTGTGGCAGCTCACTAGCGACCACTTAGCGATGTACCAGCGATCCTGACCGCGTCATATCGCTCGTCGGGATCGCTGGTACATCGCTAAGTGTGACAGTACCTTAACTTGAAGAAACTGGAGCAGTTTTGCCTTGAAGAATAGGCAAAAATCCCGGTGGTAAGAAATGGAAAGCTCATAGATACTTATCTAAAGTGACTTGCAGCTGTATTTGCCACAAAAGGAGGTTTTACAAAGTACTGAATTTAGGGGGGTGAATAGCTATGCACATTTACGTTTTCAGTTATTTTGTCCTATTTGTTGTGTGCTTCACAATAAAAAGAAATCCAAATGTTCACAGTTGTAGGCATGTTCTTTGCATAAACTGATGCCAACCCTCCAAAAATGAGTGAAATTCCAGGTTATGAGTTAGCAAAATACAAAAAGTGCCAAGGGAAGAGGGGAGTTAATAATTTTGAAAAGTTTTGGCTGCAAAAAATATATATAAAACCTAGTATCCCTTTGTTATTTGTTTTTTTTTCTAGTGCATTTGAAACTTTATACATATACAGTTAAATAAATTTTAAATCCTTCACAACATTGCTATTTTCAATTTTTGCACATTTGTTTTTATTTTCCAGAACCATATCTTTTTATTTTTCTGTCAATATAGTCTTATGATGGCTTGTTTTTTGCAGGATGAGTTGTACATTTATTTTTATATCTATATTTTTATATAGCGCTAACATATTCCGCAGCGCTTTACAGTACATTTGAATGATACCATTGATTTTACCATATACGAGGGGCGCCTGAAAACTTCGAGGCCCACCCATGAAATCTTTTTTGCATGGTCTTGTTTTGCAATGCAATATGTTATTTAGTTAGTTGAATGGTCTCATGAGCAATCTGGATTTTTTTTTGCTTCCGTTACAGCATTTTAAAGTTGGGTCGCAAGACTGAAATATGGAAATGGAGAAGTTGGCAAAGTTCACACATCGGCTGCTGCAATTCACTCCTGTGGTTTCCAACTGCTTCAGCACCCACCCTATTCCCCTGATTTGGCTCCCTCGGACTATCACCTATTCCCACAGATGAAAAAGCACCTTGGTGGAAGGTGGAATTGCAGCCATTGCAACAGCCGATGTGTGAACTTTGCCAACCTCTCCATTTCCATATTTCAGCCTTGCGACCCAACTTTAAAATGCTGTAACGGAAACAAAAAAAATCAAAATAAATCCAGATTGCTCATGAGACCATTCAACTAACTAAATAACATATTGCATTGCAAAACAAGACCATGCAAAAAAGATTTTCATGGGTGGGCCTCAAAGTTTTCAGGCGCCCCTCGTAGTGTACTGGAAAACAGCAAAAAAATCTAAGTTTGTTGAAATGGCAAAAAAAGTGCAATTCTACAATTGTTTTTTGTCATTTTTTATTTGCCATGTTCACTATCTGCTAAAACTGATCTGCCATTATGATTCTCCAGGTCAGTACAAGTACACAGATAACAAACATGTATAGTTTTTTTTTTTATTTAGGTGGAGAAAAAAATTAAAAATTTTATAGAAAAAATGTTTGTTTTTCTTGCTTCCGTTGCCATTTTCCAAAACCCAGCATCTTCATTTTTTGGGATCTGTGGTGGGGTGAGGGTATATTTTTTGTGCCCTGAGCAGACATTTTTATTGCATGTTATTGCATTTTATGGCAAAGTTTTGCGAACAAAAAAAAAAAATAATTCCGGTGTTTTGATTTTTTTTTCTCATTACAATGTTTACCAATCCAATTAATTGCTTTTATATTTTGATATATATGGCATTCACAGGAGATTCTTCTGCAGACCCCCGGCTGTCATGACAACCCATTGGCGCCCCGTAATCATGTGACAGGGGAGTTGATGAGCAGCAATTGTGAAGCGCTTACAGCAAGCACTTGTTAAATGTCACTGTCAATGAATGACAGCGGCATTCAACTGGTTAACAGCCGCGGGTGGATCAACCATGGGTAAATCAGCCATCAAGAGCGAGGAAAGATGTGAGCTCAGAGTCAGAGCCCTCATCAAAGGCCTGGACACAACCTTTGACGTACGTATACATCATAGGTCGTGAAGGGGTTAAACTTTGGATTCTGTGGATTGTTTGTATAGAAAAAATGTATGGCATTTTACATTTACATTATGCAAGAGGTCAGTGGGGATTAAATTCAAGTGTGTTCCATGCTTAGTCTCTTGTGAAATACCAACTTTAAAGTGTTTGAAAATGATCCTGACATGCTTGACTTTTTGTACTTAATTTCTTATATTTAGTTTCTTGTTAGGCCGACGATCCGGAAGTGACAGCGCTTTGAGCGCAACTCATGTTCACTGCGTCTAAAGAGCTACAGTCTATTGATCACAGGTGAGTCTGCATGTGTTCACTGAACCATGCGGATTCACCGTGTCCAATACATTCTATTGGTGTAATTTTTCTTGCGGTGGCTAGCGTCTCTGCAAGAGAAATTGACATGCTGCTGTCTGGACAGATGCGCCACATGTCCATTTTCTTCTTGAAATCCCATCCACTATGCTGTAACATCTGGATGCTGCACGTTGGATGCTGCACAAGTACGGAGCGTCCAACCTTCATTGTTTACTAATTGTCTGCACATACCCCGAGTCTTCTGACAAATGATCACACATTAGTATGTGCATGGGAAATTTAACATCATATAGGGTTATACAGTTGAAACCAGAAGTTTACATACACTACATAATAAGACACATATGCATGTTTTTCTCAATATCTGACATGAAATCAGAATTAACCTTTCCCATTTTACGTCAATTAGGATTACAATAATTATTAACATTTGTCAAATGCCAGAATAATGAGAGAGAATGTTTTAAGGCATTTTTATTACTTACTGCAAATTTCAAAAGTTTACCATGCACTAAGATTACTATGCCTTTAAAAAGTTGTGGACTGCCCAATTGATGATGTCTTGTGTTTGGAAGCTTCTGATAGTTTTTCTTTTTTGGCAAGATGTGAGTTAATTAGAGACACACCTGTGGATGTATTTTAATGTACACCTGAAATACACTGCTTCTTTGTGTAGCATCATGGGAAAGTCTAAAGAAATCAGCCAAGATATCAAAAAGAGAATTGTGGACTTGCCAAGTGTGGCCCATCCTTGGGTACAATTTCAAGATACCTGAAGGTGCCTTATTCATCTGTACAAACAATTATACGCAAGTACAAACAAGGTGGGAATATCAAGCCATCATGCTGCTCAGGAAGGAGATGGTTCTGTGTCCCAGAGATGAACGTGATTTGGCTCAACATGGGCAAATCAACCCAAGGACAAAAGCAAAACACCTTGTGAAGATTAAGGGAGAAGCTGGTAAGATTGTGTCAGTACTCACAGTGAAACGAGTACTGTATCAACAGGGGCTGAAAGGCCACTCTTCCAGGAAGAAGTCATTACTTCAAAAGAAACACAAAAAAGCCAGATTAATGTTTGCAAATGCACACAGGGGCAAGTACCTTATTTTTTGGAGACATGTCCTGTGGTCTTATAAAATTGAACTTTTTGAGCACAATGACCATCATTACATTTGGCGGAAAAAGGGAGAAGCTTGGAAGCCTAAGAACACCCTCTCAACTGTGAAACATGAAGGTAGCAACAGCATGTTGTGGTGTTGTTTTGCTACAGGAGGGACTGGTGCACTTAACAAAATAGATGATATCATTAGAAAAGATTATGTGGCAATACTGAAGCAACATCTCAAGACTTGAGCCAGATAGTTAAAGCTTAGGCAGAAATGGGTCTTCTAAATGGACAATGACCCGAAGCATACTGCCAAAATGGTCATAAAGTGGCTTAAGGATAACAAAGTCAATGTTTTGGAGTGGCCATCATAAAGCCCTGATCCCAATCCTATTGAAAATGCAAAGCTGAAAAGGCAGGTGCGAGCAAGACGACCTACAAACCTGGATCAGTTACACAAGTTATTTCAGGAGGAATAGGCCCAAATTCTGACTAACTATTGTGAGAAGCTTGTGGAAGGAGATCCCAAACATTTGGCCCAAGTCACTCAGTTTTAGGGCAATGGTACCAAATACTAATGAATAGAGTTGAGCGACTTTGGTCGGATCGGGTTTCATGAAACAAAATTTGTTTCAGATGAAACTGGTCCGACTAGGGCAAAAAAAGTCGGAGTTTCGTCCGAAACCCGACCCCAATGCAAGTCAATGGGAAATAAAAGTCGGCAATGAGTGGATATAGTATAATGAAAACCTGGCACTCAACTTAAATGCTTAAATGGAACAGTTTATTTGTAGTACCAAACAAAACCTTTCTGTCAGTGCAGACCGTCATCAGTTACGTGCTCAAAGATTGTCTGTACTTAGATTGGAGGGCGCTTTTTGTATGTCCCTGTAAAGCCAAATGTCAGTGTGCTGCTGGAGCGCAGTTAAGTCTTATCTGTGTTTCAGCATCCAGGAGGACCAGGCTTGCGCTTTCCCTGCCAGACAGATAAGACTTAACTGCGCTCCAGCAGCACACTGACATTTGGCTTTACAGGGACATACAAAAAGCGCCCTCCAATCTAAGTACAGACAATCTTTGAGCACATAACTGATAAAGGTCTGCACTGACCGAAACGTTTTGTTTGGTACTACAAATAAACTGTTCCATTTAAGCATTTAAGTTGAGTGCCAGGTTTTCATTATACTATATATGGTTTGGGAACCTACCTTGGCACCACCACAGTTGTGCACACGGTGCTTTTTCCTAGGCATTGAGCGGATGACATTCATCCACTCAATGCCGACTTTTAATCCCCATTGACTTGCATTGGGGTCGGGTTTCGGACGAAACTCCGACTTTTTTTTGCCCTAGTCGGACCAGTTTCATCTGAAACAAATTTTGTTTCATGAAACCCGATCCAACCAAAGTCACTCAACTCTACTAATGAAATATATGTAAACTTTTGACTTTGCAGTAAGTAATAATGCCTTAAAACATCTCTCTCTCATTATTCTGGCATTTGGCAAATATTAATCATTATGGAAATACTAATTAGCCTAAAACTGGAAAGGTTTATTCTAATTTCATGTCAGATATTGAGAAAAACATGCATATGTGTCTTTTTATATAGTGTATGTAAACTTCTGGTTTCAACTGTATTTCAGAGGCTGAACAATCCGCCCATTGCAGCAAACATTTCAAGCACTCTTGTGCATCAGAGTCTGTTCCACTTAGCTATTTAAATCCATCTCTGAAACCATTAAGTCATTAATTATAAGAAGTGGAATTTAGCTTTTGCTGTTAGATGTGCGGAAAAAGAGTCATCGATGTATAACTGTTATAAAGATCAGAGCTAAATGAGAGGAAGCATGAAGAGTGCCTTTTAACTTCATGCCTTCTGTAGTAAAATAACACTCTTTAGATCTAATTGTTTTAAACTTGAGCTTGCATCATCTAATAAAAGTACAGTTATGTACATGAAATAATAATGTGTCTAAGTGTCATGTCTTAGACAGGAAGTGTTAGAATTATGTTTTTTTTTATTCCACCTACAATATATAACACATTGGGGAACCTAACAGTTGAAAGATAAGCATAGCTCTCTTGTAAAATATGTTTAACCCTATACTAATATTAAAGGCTCCATATTCACTAGGGAAATCCATCAACATTCAGTATATGTTTTGAAGAAGGGGTCGGTCCCACTCTGAAATGCATTGTTGTACCTGTACTTAGAATCATAGAATCGTAGAGTTGGAAGGGACCTCCTGGGCCATCTGGTCCAACCCCCTGCTCAAAGCAGGATTTGCTAAATCATCCCAGTCAGATGTCTGTCCAGCCTCTGTTTGAAGACTTCCATTGAAGGAGAACTCACCACTTCTCGTGGCAGCCTGTTCCACTCATTGATCACTCTAACTGTCAAAAAGTTTTTTCTAATATCTAATCTGTGTCTCCTCCCATTCAGTTTCATCCCATTGCTTCTAGTCTTTCCTTGTGCAAATGAGAATAAAGTTGAGCCTTCTACAATGTGACAGCCCTTTAGATATTTGTAGACAGCAATTAAGTCTCCTCTCAGTCTTCTCTTTTGCAAACTAAACATTCCCAAATCCTGCAACCTTTCCTCATAAGACAGGGTTTGCAGACCGGTCACCATTCTGGTCGCTCTTTTCTGAACTTGCTCCAGTTTGTTGATGTCTTTTTTAAAATGTGGTGCCCAAAACTGGACACAATATTCCAGATGAGGTCTGACCAAAGAGGAGTAGAGGGAAATAATGACTTCACGTGATCTAGACTGTATGCTTCTGTTAATACATCCTAGAACTGCATTTGCCTTTTTTGCTGCTGCATCACACTGTTGACTCATATTCATACTTCTATACTTCATACTTCATACTTCTATAGTAATACTAAAAAGCTGTCTGACAAAAAAAAGGTTATGTACTCCTTCGTGTTTGATGAATACAGTGTTATACTGTACATGCAGCCATGTGACAAAAAGTACTCTTAAACATTTACTGTAAATGCGAAACGGATACTTTTTCGATATGTATATATATATATATATATATATATATATAATGTGTTGCAAGAGCTCTGTGACTGCGCATGGTAACCTGGCAGTTCACAAAAGGGCCTTCACAACAGGTTAATGGTCAGAGGAACAGGCTGAAAAGGGATGGTCAGGAAGCTTTGTTAATGCATAGAGGTCATGTACAGGTACAGAACTGTAAGGCTGAAGGCTTGTTAAAATACTGGCTGGAGTCAAATAATGGAAATCAAACAGGCTTAGGAAGATGAAAAACTGGGACTGAACTGGGACTGAACCAAAGAATAAACTGTGACTGGCAACTCCCAGCAGTAAGCTGGATATTTTAATATGTTGTGTTGCTGTCCCATTGGCCAGACCAGGAAACTAATAACTCCTGCTGTGGAGCACAAACCCTCATAAAAACCAAACTAGATTGCAGTATAGATCGCACCTTGTAACTGGATAGAGCTTGTGCTGACCAGAGCTTCTGATCCTGACATTTCCATCACCAGTGCTTACCACAGAGGATATAAGGTGGTGGCTGATCTCAGGAGCAGGTCCATGACCATGTGACATTCCCTGGTGAAAACCTCTTCATGACCTCATGCCACCTCTCATAGGCTATCATTGGGCAGAGCAAGATGGCAATGGAGGCTTTAATAGAGGTCTGTCCTCCCTCAGTGGTGAGTCCCACTTTTGTTTTTGATGCAATGATAGCTGGCGAGTGGTCTGGAGACCGAGTAAACAACACCAGGAAGAGGCCTTCACAAGGGAATGTCATTCCAATCCTACTCTCAGGATTGTGTTTAGCATAATGCTTGGTAGCTGGACCTCTTTAGTTTTTATTCAAGGTACACTAACAGCTCGCATTATATTGACTTGGTGGTGGAATCAGTGGTATGGCCCTATCTTCAAAGTATTTTTCAACAAAACAATGCTATGCTGTTGTTCGTGCTATTCTAAGCAGCCTGTGTAGCCTAAACATGCTCCTATGGCCTGCATTATTTCCCATTAAGCACTTGACACTCATTGAGCACCTCTGGGACATCATTGTTCAGCAATTGCAAAGGGAGCTGCCATCAGCAGATCTTGATGATTTACATGCCGAAGTGCATTCAGCATGGCATAACATTCCTTAGGCATTCATAACCTCAGTGACAGCATGTGTAAGTGCAAGTATTTAAGTGTGAAGCTCCTACTCAATATTGAATAGAGTAACATTTTTCATAATTTGCATATGATTAACATATCTATCGATCCTGTGATTTCCATAATTTCACAACTGTTCTTTTTTGATGTTGAAATTTCAATGTTGAGGAATTTACCGTAGTTAATGAAAAAAATGATTTTATAAAAGGTCTAAATATATCCAAAGACTGGCAGGTATGTTGTTAGCAATTTTCTTTCCATGGTGTTTACCAAATTGTCCAAGTGTACAATGCTTATTTATATATATTTATATAAAAAAGAAAAAAATATATATATACTGCTCAAAGAAATAAAGGGAACACAAACAGCCTGTTGCAAATGGAAGTGTTCCCTTTATTTTTTTGAGCATTATATCTATCTATATACAGTGCCCTGCGAAAGTATTCAGCCCCCTGGAACTTTTCAACCTTTTCCCACATATCATGCTTCAAACCATAAAGATAACAAATGTAAATTTTTGGTGAAGAATCAACAAGTGGGACACAATTGTAAAGTTGAACGAAATTTATTGGTTATTTTTAATTTTTGTTGAAATTCTAAAACTGAAAAGTGGGGCGTGCAATATTATTTGGCCCCTTTAACTTAATACTTTGTTGCGCCACCTTCTGCTGCGATTACAGCTGCAAGGCGCTTGGGGTATGTCTCTATCAGTTTTGTACATCAAGAGACTGAAATTCTTGCCCATTCCTCATTGGCAAACAGCTCGAGCTCAGTGAGGTTTGATGGAGATCGTTTGTGAACAGCAGTTTTCAGCTCTTTCCACAGATTCTCGATTGGATTCAGGTCTTGACTTTGACTTGGCCATTCTAACACCTGGATACGTTTATTTGTGAACTATTTCATTATAAATTTTGCTTTATGTTTGGGATCATTGTCTTGTTGGAAGACAAATCTCCGTCCCAGTCTCAGGTCTTTTGCAGACTCCAACAGGTTTTCCTCAAGAATGGTCCTGTATTTGGCTCCATCCATCTTCCCATCAATTTTAACCATCTTCTCTGTCCCTGCTGAAGAAAAGCATGCCCAAACCATAATGTTGCCACCACGTTTGACAGTGGGGATGGTGTGTTCAGGGTGATGAGCTGTGTTGCCTTTACCACAAACATATCATTTGGCATTGTTGCCAAAACATTCGATTTTGGCTTAATCTGACCAGAGCACCTTCTTCCACATGCTTGGTGTGTCTCCCAGGTGGCTTGTTGCAAACTTTAAATGACAGTTTTTATGGATATCTTTGAGAAATAGCTTTCTTCTTGCCACTCTTCCATAAAGGCCAGATTTGTGCAGTGTACAACTGATTGTTGTCCTATGGACAGACTGTCCCACCTCAGCTGTAGATCTCTGCAGTTCATCTAGATTGATCATGGGCCTCTTGGCTGCATTTCTGATCAGTCTTCTTGTTTGAGATGAAAGTTTAGAGGGACGGCTGGGTCTTGGTAGATTTGCAGTGGTATGATACTCCTTCCATTTCAATATGATCGCTTGCACAGTGCTCCTTGGGATGTTTAAAGTTTTGGAAATCATTTTATATCCAAATCCGGCTTTAAACTTCTCCACAACAGTATCACGGACCTGCCTGTTGTGTTCCTTGGTCTTCATGATGCTCTGTGCATCAAACAGAACCCTGAGACTATCACAGAGCAGGTGCATTTATACGGAAACTTGATTACACACATGTGGATTATATTTATCATCATTAGTCATTTAGGACATTGGATCATTCAGAAATCCACAATGAACTTCTGGAGTGAGTTTGTTGCACTGAAAATAAAGGGTAAGAATAATATTGCACGTCCCACTTTTCAGTTTTTGCATTTCCACAAAAATTTAAAATAACCAATAAATTTTGTTCAGCTTTATAATTGTATTCCACTTGTTGATTCTTCACCAAAAATTTACATTCGGTATCTTTATGTTTGAAGCATGATATGTGGGAAAAGGTTGAAAAGTTCCAGAGGGCCGAATATGCAAAATATATATATATATATATATATATATATATATATGTATATAAAGTGTCTGAAACCTTGGTCAAAGTTACCTGAGCACACAAATCTCCAAAGGTGTCCAAACTTTTGGATCAACCTATTTTCTTTTTAAAATGTAAAGAATGAAAAAAAAAAATATATATATAATGCCTAAATTGCAAAAAAAAATGTCCTCTTTAACTTTAGATGAAGACAATGTGAAGGAGGTGCCACTCATGCACTGCCAATGATTTATCCACAGTATATCCAATGGGAAATATTGGATGATTTATTGAATAGGTTTGCAGAGTCGATGTGTTTCAAGGCAATGCAGGACCTCTTCATCAGGAAAGAAAGCTAAGATTACTTTTGTAGGATGCCTGTAGTAAAATCTTTCCAACACTGTTTTGACTGACATGTAAAATAGGTATACCAAGGCCCACTCTTCTTCCAGGAGCATGTAAAATTCTAAGTTTAGTCCTTTAAAGGTGTTGTTTGGGATTAATTTATATTTCTGCATAGGCTTGCAGAAGTACAAAATAACAAACTAAACTAAGCTTAGCCTCCCATGGATCCCTTCTGCCCCGGCCTTTGTTAACGTTTGCATCAATGATGTATCAAGTACAGCACACATGACTGTTACAGTCACTGGGCTCATAGGTGATCCTGATGCAGATCATGCTAAAACATCTATGTTTTACTCTGAAACCTTTCAGAGAAAAACATAGTGTAAGGCTATGTGCACACGTCCGGAATTTCCACAGAAATTTCCGTGGCAATTCTGCTGCGGGAAATACGCAAGAAATCCGCATGCGCAATTCCCGCAAAAAACAGCGTTTTGCAAGCGTAATTAGCTTGCAGAATACTAGCGTTTTCCAAGAGATCTGTAGCATCGCTTGGAAAACTGATAGACAGGTTAGTCACACTTGTCAAAGTGTTTGACTAGTGTGACCCACTTTTTACTATTGAGGCTGCCTATGCGGCATCAGTAGTAAAAGATATAAAGTTAAAAATAAAAAATCGTGATATTCTCACCTTCCAGCGTCCCACGCAGCGTCCCCAGGCCTCAGCGATGCTCCCGGCAAGTCCCGTTCCCAGCGATGCCTTGCGACAATGACCTTTGATGATGTAGTGGTTTCGCAAGACCGCTATGTCATCACAGGTCATTGTCGCAAGGCATCGCTGGGATGGTAGTTGGCGGGAAAATCGCTGAGGCCTGGGGACGCTGCGTGGGATGCCGGAAGGTGAGAATATCACGATTTTTTATTTTCTTTTTTTTACAGGGATATGTCTCCAGTGCCTGGAGGACAGTCTCCTCTCCTCCAGATCCTGGGTACCATCCGCACATTTTCCGCTTACTTTGCGCATGGTGGGCATAGCCACATGCGGAAAGTAAGCGGAACAATGCATTCCTATGTGTGCGGAATTCCCATGATTCCGCAAAAATGAGCCTTCTGCGTATTTTTCCGCGGTGCGATTCCGCCATGGAAAAATACGCATTAGCACAGCATGTGTGGAATGCCATTGACTACAATGGGTTGCTTATTATATGCATTTTTGCAGCGTTTTCACAGTGAAAAAACGCAGCAAAACGCATAAAATCCGCAGGAATTCCGGACGTGTGCACAAAGCCTAAAGCCCACCCTTGGGTGACGTGACTAGTCCAAGGGACAGATCCCTGCCAATTTCTTCCTGCCTGCTTAGCTAGACTGAGAGGTAAGTGATAAAGTAGATAGATCTCTACAAATTATCTTTTAGACGGTGTTGAGTTTTAAAGTGAACCTTTTGTTTCAGGTGACATGCTGTCATGTATTTTAAAATGAGGAAAACAATATCTGGCCATTATATGGCTTGTATTCTGCATTAGTATCCTGTTTCTAACATAGTGGGTGGGACTAGCTGTTGCAATATTTACCATACACAGCAATGAGAGACACAAAGGATTCCTGCCCTCTGTTATCTGCAGTTCATGTTTAAAGGGAATCCATCAGCAGGTTTTTGCTACCTCATCTGAGAACAGCCTGATGTAGGCAAAGAGGATTTGAAGCCAACAATATATCACTTAGATTACTGAGTGGAGCCCTTCAGACACAATGAGAGCTTTTAGATTTAGACTGCAGCAGAGCTGAAAAAGTTAGCCCCACCCACATCAGGCTCTCCATGTACAAAGTCCATAGACAGTAAAGTGCTTATCACAGGAGGTGGCTGCTAGACTAGTCCGGCAATGTTAATCTCTTAGTTACAAATCCTTCACACTTTGTAAGCAACAGCATGCACTTTGTCGAGTGACACATCACCAAATTCTGTATTTTAGCCTCTATCTGCTGCTGTCGGCAGATTACATAGCAAAAACCCTTTAAGGGCCGCAGCAGCAAGACAGATATTGTACAGAAGTATACAGAGAGCTGGTGCTTTTTTTCGTGAGATAGAATTTATCATTTTTTCAAAGTGAATGATTAATTTTAGAGGATGGGGGAAAAGAAGTCAAGAAAGAAGCATATTTCTCTGATATATTTAGAAATGATCAAATCTCCCTAAATTTATTTTGAACCGATTCGAAAGGCAGTTTCTTTTCAGCCTAAATAAAATCGTGCACATCAAAAATACCCAAATTGCTGTGAAAAGACGTTTATTATGCTAAGGTCTTTCCAAACCACAAAGCATAGTAAACGGAGTGGAAGGCTTAAAAATAAAACACATTTGTGTGTCACCTGTCCTTATGCTGCCTGAGGCTTCCGCAAACTGGACGTCCAGTGATCGAGGGATGCTACACGCTTTGAACAGGCAGGGGTTTATGCGTCTGTTGACTTGTCCAAGGCAGATCTCTGGTGACTCCACCTTGTTCCCAATAACTGACAGGTTCCTCCCTACGTGTATTAGGTTTCACATGGCGGAGATGCACTTCATTGATGTCATTGACATGTGTGACCCCCGTGTGACCAATAACAGGCCTTATAGTCAGAACAAAGATCTGTTTGGAGGAACATAGAGCTCTGTTGGAAGGACACAAGAGCACTTAGGACAGGTGAGCATAAAGTATTTTATTATTTTAACCTTTTCCTGGTCCTCATAAAAAATACGACCATAAAAATGGAAGACCACCTTTTTGCTGACATTTTTTGGGTGCTGGGAAGAGAAAAACATACATGGCTGCAGTAACACAGTAAGCTTCTGATTCATGCTGGCTATGATGAATCAGATGACAGGTTCCCTTTAAGCACATTTTAAAGGTATGTAAAAATACCCTCTATAAAAGTCCTCTCTATAATGTAAAGTGCTGCGGAATATGTTGGCGTAATAGAAATAAAATTGTTATTTATTATTTAATAAAGCTATGCGATAAAGTGCAAATACTGAATCAAATAGTATGCAGCAAGACCGACCTGAAGATGTATAGCCAACCGATCCCGCTCCACTCCTTGGGTATATCTCTATATTGAGGGATCTCCTTGGATTCGCTACCAGTGGATTGTTCCCTTTTGTCTTTAATTAAATCCAAAGGGGCAAGCTCACAGAGTCCCGTTACAGAATAACTTCAGGTAGGGGAAGGTTCTAAGACTGGAAGTCAGTGGATAGCCGTAGTGTTCACTACACTATGCTTGATGAAGATTTAAAGCTCAACCAGTCAGGCTGAATTAAGCTTACAAAAAACAACGCCCTATGCTGTAGTGACGTCTCCAGTTACGGATTCCTAGACTGGTAAAAAATAAGTGTCTATAATCCTATGCTTTTCGGAGGATAACGTCCTCCTTCCTCAGAATTCCTGACAAACTGGCACACTGATTAATCATACCAACATGGATTTCAGCTTTAAATCTTCATCAAGCATAGTGTGATGAAAACTACAGCTATCCACTGTCTTCCAATCTAAGGACGTTCCCCTATCTGGAGTCATCATACTCTCAGACTGTAGCAGGAGTCTGTGAACTTGCACCTTCGCATTTAATCACAGACAAATGGGAACGATTCATTGGTAGCGTATCCAAGGACGTCTCTCAGTATGGAGAGGGACCGGTTGGCTATACATCTCCAGGTCGGTCTTGCTGCTCACTATTTGATTCTGTATTGGCACTTTAGCGCATAGCTGTATTTTTACATACTTCATTTTTATGTGGGCAGGTTGTGTTTCTAGCATATGCTGCTTTTGTCCACCAATCAGTTTTATGTATCCAAGTCGGAGCGCTGGTGTTTATTCATATTTTACCTTTTAAAGGTACATTTCAAATAGGGGTATTGGAATTTGCAGAAATAGTAAAAGATGAGGCACTCTAGACCACAGAGACTTAAGGGAAAGTTTAAAACATTTCATATTTACACATTTTTTAAAGTTGAATAGTGCAAATATCAAACTCTGGTTGTCATCTCCATACAGGAAAAATGTAAACAAGAAAAACTCCTGCACCAAAATAATTTATTAAACTTTGCAATATTTTACATCCCCATACAAAGAGAAGACCTTGAAGTAGGACAGTGCAGATGCAAAATGTCGTCTTTTCTTCTTATCTTGTAGCCACCTCATAATGAAGCATCTGTCAAAGGGGATTTTGGTGCTGGTCTTGGTTTCATGTTATATAAAATAGAAATTCATTGTCTTCAACATTCCTTATGCATTTTGTCCTTAAGAGGTTCTGCAGTGGGGTGAATGACTTAAAGAGCATCCGTGCTATATATATATAAAGTTTGAGGTGAATCGACAAGAGATAGTAAAAGGAACCTATTGCTTAGAAATGTAATATATTCATATATCTTATTGACTCGATTATAATCCGATGACAGTTGGTTTCTATGCTATGAAATACTTAAAGAGGGTGTATAAGATTCGGAAAAACATGGAAGCCCTTGCCAAGAAGTGGTGGCGTTCTTGTCCACAGCTGTCCCTTTTATAGCCACACACGGCCCATGAACACGTTTTATAGATGAATGTATAACAACCATGTTTTTCCAATCTCATTCAATCCCTTGAAGAAAGTATGTGGTCACTGTGCAAAAAGTGAGTGGTCATTTTTTTTCAGGACAACTTCACCTCCGTCTTGCTAATATTTACAAAAATATTGTGGCAGACAGAATTGGATTTCTATACGCTATGGCACAATTTTGATGCATTTTCCTGTACAGCTCTTTAAGGGAATATACAGTTTGTAGTCTAATGCAAAGAACATTATCTATAACAACCATTGAATGTTTTTTTAAAAAAAGCTCCAGATACAGTGGGAAAAAAGTATTTAGTCAGCCACCAATTGTGCAAGTTCTTTCACTTAAAAAGATGAGAGAGGCCTGTAATTGACATCATAGGTAGACCACAACTATGAGAGTCAAACTGAGAAAACAAATCCAGAATATCACCTTGTCTGATTTGGCAAGATTTATTTTTCAAATTATGGTGGAGAATAAGTATTTGGTCACCTAAAACATGTAAGATTTCTGACTCTCACAGACCTGTAATTTCTTCTTTAAGAGGCTCCTCTGTCCTCCACTCATTACCTGTAGTAATGGCATCTGTTTGAATTTGTTATCAGTATAAAAGACACCTGTCCACAACCTCAAACAGTCACACTCCAAACTTCACTATGGTGAAGACCAAAGAGCTGTCGAAGGACACCAGAAACAGAATTGTAGCCCTGCATCAGGCTGGGAACACTCAATCTGCAATAGGCAAGCAGCTTGGTGTGACAAAATCAACTGTGTGAGCAATAATAACAAAATGGAAGACATACAAGACCACTGATAATTTCCCTCGATCTGGGGCTCCATGCAAGATCTCACCCTGTGGGGTCAAAATGATCACTAGAACGGTGAGCAAAAACCCCAGAACCACACGAGGGGACCTAGTGAATGACCTGCATAGAACTGGGAGCACTGTAACAAAGGCTACGATCAGTAACACACTACACCGCCAGGGACTCAGATCATGCAGTGCCAGAAGTGTCCCCCTGCTTAAGCCAGTACATGTCCCTGCCCATCTGGTTTGCTAGAGAGCATTTTGATTATCCAGAAAAGTATTGGGAGAATGTCATATGGTCTGATGAAACCAAAGTAGAACTGTTTGGTAGAAACAAAACTCATTGTGTTTTATAGGAGACAGAATGCTGAGTTGCATCCAAAGAACACCATACCTACTGTGAAGCATGGGGGTGGCAACATCATGCATTGGGGCTGTTTCTCTACAAAGGGACCAGGACGACTGATCCGTGTACATGAAAGAATGAATGGGGCCATGTATCGTGAGATTTTGATTGCAAACGTCCTTTCATCAGCAAAGGCATTGAAGATGAAATGTGGATGGGTCTTTCAGCATGATAATGATCCCAAGCACACTACCTGGGCAACGAAGGAGTGGCTTTGTAAAAAGCATATGAAGGTCCTGGAGTGGCCTAGCCAGTCTCCAGATCTCAACCCCATAGAAAACTTTTGGAGGGATTTAAAAATCTATGATGCCCAGCGACAGGCCCAAAACATCATTGCTCTAGAGGAGATCTTAATGGCGGAATGGGCCAACATACCACCAACAGTGTGTGGCAATCTTTTGAAGACTTACAGAAAATGTTTGCCAACGTCTGTCATTGCCAACAATGGATATATAACAAAATATTGAGATGAACTTTTGTTAATGACCACATATTTATTTTCCACCATAATTTGAAAAATTTTGCCAAATCAGACAAGGGGATTTTCTAGATTTGTTTTCTCATTTTGACTCTCATAGTTGTGGTCTACCTATGATGTCAATTACAGGCCTCTCTCATTTTTTTAAGTGGGAGAACTTGCACAATTGGTGGCTGACTAAATACTTTTTCCCCACTGTATCTGCTGACTACAATCTGATCAGAAAAAATAAATGTGCTGATTTTCTTTGCATTAGTTTTTTTATATATTCAACGGAACCACATTATTTGTCCTATAATTTATAAGGACTGTTCACACTCAAATTGTTTCACCTTTACATTTTTAAGTGCATTTTTGAATAAGTTTTGCCAATCTGAACAAGACTGAAACAAATCGAAACTGTCTCTCTCAAAAACATGGGATTTTCCTTGAATTGGAAGTGCATGGAGTGTGGTTTGGACAACAATACATACTCTGAAAAGATGCTAGTGTGAACTCGCCCTATTGATGCGGTCCATAGGGCTTGCTGTACCTTTAACAGAAGCATTACATACTTTATGCTTTGTTTAAGAGGCTACTTTAATTTGAGGACATTACAAAAACAAAAATACAAAAAAACACAAATATGTCATCCAAAAGTAAATTTTCTTTAAAAAACAATAAAATATAGGTATAAGTAAAAATTTAATGACAGGCCTGCCATTTGCATCCTTACAATTTAAGACCCCACTTGGAGAGAACAGATATGCTATATAAGGATGAGTATGGCGCTGTAACCTACAAGTGTTGGTGAAGAAAATATTTTGCGTGAAAAATGTACATTCTTGATATGACTGCAGTTAATATTTCGGTAGAACTTGTTATGTTTAAAGCAATTTCCATTATTAGCAAACTGATTTTTCTACAAACTATATTTGTCACTGCAGGGGTATTTGGATTGGAACATATTGGTCTAGCATATATCAGAAGTGGTACTTTCTGTATTTTATATAAATGCAGCAGGCTATATTTGGTTAAATGGCTGAAACGACAAAATAAAGACCATGGCTGGTCATGGATCCAGAAACTAATAATAATAATATCAGTATAGGTTAGAGCATAAACTTGTCTAGGTCGCCTTCGTCTTTGAAGACTCGGTAATATAAGCAATATTAAAATACTCTCTTTTAAGTGGATTTTGATGTAGTTCTGCTGAGTAATCAGACCTGCTTCTATGATATAAGAGCAGAAATCAAACATTGTACATTTATTAAAAAATAAAATAAAAATAAAGGCAAGAGTCTTTTCCTGATTACCGATTATAGAATTACAGCGCCTTCTTTCTTAGAAAAGGCTGCCCACATTAAAAATAGCTTACATTCAACTCTTGAAATTCTCTTAAAATACTGCAATCACTAATATTGTCTTTTTTTACAAGAGAGAAAAAAATAACATATTTCTAACACTTAAGTTTACTATTCATGTATAACAGCTGTTCTGTTTTCATATCCATAATTCAGCAACAACATACTTTGTGTGACAAATGTGCAACACAGAAACATGAAGTATTTGGTACAATAGTGCTTGAAATAAACTTTAACTAAATTACATATTAACTGTACAGACTTTACCATGTAGCTCAACAGCCTACCGTAAAAGTAAACATCAAAAATCTGTTTTTTACTTTTTTCCATAGTTTTTTTTTCCCCCGTCTTCAATATTTCTCTTATATGCAACAACTCTTCATAGCTCTTCAGACATAAAATATGCTTTAAACACAATTTTCTTTAATTCTTGTGCTGTAATCCGGTTACAACTCTCTAAATCCAATCAGAAAAATGTATAACACTATAGATAGACCCTGCAGTCAATCTTTTCTTTCCTAGGAATTTTCCCCACTGCCTGCTGTAGTCGGATGATGCAGCGTTGGAAGGCCTGTAATGCATTGCTCTGCAGTGTTTGGCAGGCCTCTCGAGTACTGAACAGGGTCGAAATAAAACTCTTACTACATTTCCAAAAATGGAATATGTTCTATAGATTAGAGTCACCTTTATGTTGTGACTGACTGATATATCTATTTATATATATTTATATATATACTTTTGTACATTCGATTATCTAAGAAAACTCCTCCTCCGATGCCTCGTCAATCTGTAATAACCTGGTACCCAACCTGCTATATTCCTTAACCTTGCACTTGTTGGTAACAGGGAGGTTGGCAGCCGTCGTATACCGTACTTTTTGCGTTTGTTGTACTGTGGTGAAATTTAGGCACTTCTGCAAAGTCTTGGTTAAAAAAAATAAACGCTATATGATCACAACTGAAATAAAGGTGTTCAAGACTTTCTTGTGTATGACAGTCATACTGTGCAAATGATCACTTTTTTGTCCTTTTTGTTTTGAATTCACATCTATCCCAACACAAAAGTGTTTTAGCTTCTCTATCGTACACTGGGTGTGAGGCCGGTTTATATGCTTTGACTTTGTGCTTTAAGATAAGCCTTAGTTTCCACATTTGAGAGAGTGCTTTATCTTCTTGGTCTTCTCTACAAAGGGGAAGTAGTTCCTCAAATCCTATAGTAATGGCTAAAATATTCTCTAATCGATCACTCATATTCACAATCTAATATTATAGTTTAGCCACCGGGACACAAAAATATTGGTAATTTTTTAAATTTTTCGCAGAATTTACAATATACAATAGGACGGGGGTGGGCTAAACCCTTGGGTTTGGATGTGATACAGGATAAGACGGGATTATCAAGTGGGAGCCAGGTATACAAAATATTAAAAAGTAAACTTTACCCACTAACATCACAGCTGGTATCAGGTAGTTAACTATTTATGTTGGAATATATTACGCATACCATATATATTATCAATTTAGAATATAGCAGCACTAGCTTTCTAAGAGTTTGTAGTTTGTCCATAAAGAGAACAAGATCCTTTTGTTTAGCATGCAGTTTGTGGCAACTCTATAGAGGAGGAGACTGGATAGTATGTACAATATGAATGCTTTGCTATCTTCTGGAAATCGTCTTGATGCTCTACCCCGCTCTTGGTTATTATTTCAGTATGATCTGGTAAAAGGAAGATACGTTATAAGTTAGTTCTTAAATTTTGGTTAAAGAAAAAACAAAAAAGTACAATTTGTCTAATCAAGAACCTGTAAGTTTGCAGAAATTAATTGTCTTTGAATTATTCCACGTTGACGTAGAACAATAATTGAAGATACACTTAAGACAAAGTCACAGGTCATGGAAACCTCAGAATTGTTACTGTACAACTAGCCTTCAAGACAGTGACAACAAAAACATGAGGATACTACTGACTAACAGGTCTCAGAGATTCCTCAGATGTATCGCTGATGAATGGATGAGCTGAATTCAATTTATTTAGTTTTGGCTAATAAAACGGTAGCTGAGGATTCTCATAATGCAAGTTCTTTAGGAAATACTATGAAACCCATAAATGGAAAGCATATGAAGATTTCCAATGACGGATTGAAGTTACAGTAGATTGACAGTTTGTCATGAGAATGAACACAAATTAGTATAACTTGATAACATCAATGTAATACAATACTCATATTATAACAATTTACTAGCATACTTCAAAAATCATTTTCAAACGAAGGCTAACTTAAGTAAAATTCTAGACATGTCAGTGTAACCCTCATAAGAATATCAATAAAGGAATCTTTTAAGGGGGCTTTTTAACAGAATGTAAGGACCCAACATGAAAAGGGTCTACAAGAGTGTTTGTAAAATGCTGATTTGTAATAAATTGATCTAAAATGTACAGAAGTTTAGTAGCTCTAACATACGCTTTACGTTGGCCATGCATATTAGAAAATAGTCTGTCCACCCAACATATTTATGGTTCGATTGTCCGATTGTGTCTCTCTACAGCTCATAGCAAATGTCGGGGAAATAAGGATTGGGCGTTTTGGATTTAGAAATGCCTATTCTAATGTTCTCACTGGAGATAAGAACCCTTTGGCAGTTGCGTTTCATTGAAAACAAAAATGCATGTTCAGCCGTGTGTACGGAGCAGTGAGGAACAGCTGTTGGATGAACAAGTGATCTGCAACTATCCTGAGTTTATGAATAATTTTAGATAGTTACCAGTATTTGCTCCTACTTTGTTCCCACTGCTTCCCTTAATATTCCGCTTTGTTTCTTTTTTATTTTTTTTTTAATCACATTGTTCCAGAGATATGTCTTTCCCAAGGGGGTGATGCTCACAGGATTCCCTGGGGGCATTTCTTTAGCCTGCTCTGTATTTTTACCCTGTGAGCCACGCTCCCTTGGTGAAGACTAAAAAAAAGCACTAAATAAAGAGATCCATATCTCTGGAACAGTATGGCAAATTAAAAACAAACAAAAAAGAATTAGAAAATGGATCAAGCAGGAGAGCAGCGGGAATAAAATACGAGCAAAACTGGGTCACTTTTGACTTCGTGACAGGTCCTCTTTAGAAAGGTATACAAATGTCTGATGTTCAGCTCATTACAAAGCCATTGCTCTAGCGGCTTTAGACAGCACGTTCAGTATACAAGTGCCGTAACTCATATACACATGGGGTAGCAGTGAGGTACATGGCAGGGCTAATAAGTGGAGAGGACTTTTCTCATGTAATCCTAGATAATCAAGACGGCAGTCATGACAATGCTATTATTCGTACACCACGAAGTACAATACTAGGAGGCTATAGTGTCTTACAATGTAAAGCAACCATAGACTGAGTATGGGAATCATATTTACATCCTATCTTCGGTCGACCCATAGGAAACAATACATAATAAGATTATTCATACACGATACTTCTCTAATGAGATCTTTCTCACCCAGTAGAGAATGCAAGCACAGAAATTAAACAGCAGAATGCCTTGAAGACAAAGGGGGTTGAAAGCACATATAAAGCAGAGGCTTGTTAGCAAGTATTGAAAATGATTTATGTTTTCATTGAGATGTGTGTGTGTGACATTTATGTGAGGCATGAAGAAAAGTTGTAGTCTTTGTGGCTCGTCATGGACCTAAGTATAGGTTGACAGGTCCCCTTACTGTCTACAACCACTAATATAGCGGTATGCAGGAATTTCTTTAATCTGATGAGGATTTTCAGGGGTATGATTGGCAGCCTGCACACAACACTCATTGTGATAGCATCATTATGCAAGATGTCAATCATACCTAGGGAGGAGGCATGATTAGAAGCTCTGATGAAGGATTAGTCCAGGGGAAGGAGACTAGCCCTGTCTCATTAGCATATAGGACACTACAGGATCAAAGTTCATTTTTTTCAAACGTTGCAGGGTTACTAAGACCCATGAAATACTATCAAATAATAGAAATCCACAAGCATATCTTGGCTGTTGGAAACAGTATGCACACCTGACAGGTTCCCATTAACATCTGAGTCACTGAGTTATACATCACCTCGTGCCATTTTTGCCTGATAATTGTAAATCCAAGTTCGGCTGACTCCCTGTTACATCTCAGACTGAACGTCCATCTTCCTGCAGCCCTGGTTGTGTATATAG
Source organism: Dendrobates tinctorius (assembly GCF_039654945.1). Taxonomy (NCBI): domain Eukaryota; kingdom Metazoa; phylum Chordata; class Amphibia; order Anura; family Dendrobatidae; genus Dendrobates; species Dendrobates tinctorius. Next base: position 17,020,689 of record NW_027361694.1, read on the forward strand.
AGCATTTTCTGCTATAGTGCACCATGGAAGATGTACTTTACACCAGTTACTAACAGTATTTTAGGAATATTACTTTTTTTATATTGCACTAAAACAAAAGGATTTGAACATAATATTTTAACTAAGTTGTTAGCAAGATCCAGACAATATAATCATGGATTCCAAGAGGGAAACAATGAAATTCCTACTGCCTTGAATGCGACTGTTAAAGAGGGTGCACTATAAAAATCAGCCACGAAATGGAAAGCACAATATTTTATTTAGATTTCACCTAAGAGATGGGTGTTGCAATAAAGGATGAATTCTCAAAGTTTAAATGTAATACAACCTCTCATTTAAAGGCAACCGGTCATGAATATTGAAAAGAACCAGAGCAGAATGATATGTAGATATGTGGGAAAAGATTCAGCATAACTCCAGTGGCATTCCTGATACTTGTATATATACGAGTCCAGTGAGCGGGTCTACTAGTGATTGACAGCTGTCTCTGCATGCACAGTCGTACAAACAAGACAAGCAATCTCTCAATAGGACTATCTATTGGGTTCCTGTACACACAAGCGCCAGAGATTTCAATGAATAAAGTAGAAGCTTTACTGATAATTTTCCCCCAAACATATACGAGTGTGAGAGCTCCTCCTGCTCCAGAACATCCTGCTTGCAGGTCAGATACCATTCTCAACATGATAGACAGGTTCTCCTTAAGTTCTTGCACATGTTGGTAGAATTACAAAAACTATGAGAATGTTATAATTCGATAACTCCAAGTCTCAGACTATGGCCACGTTCAGACGTCTAGCATTTGGTCAGTATTTTACATCAGCATGGTGGGGAAAAATGTTGATTGTGAAAGTCCGTTTTCGGACTATGGATCGCGTTGTTCTACGTTAGATAAGCCACCAGCTGAAGTGTCAGAGAACACGGGAGTGCTTGACCGAAAAAGTCGGCTGAGATGGCTGTTGGATGAATGATCAGCTGAAGCATCGTTTGGCCGACAGCCATCTAGTCTGTATGGTCAGCTTTACTTAGAATAATAAGTCTGCACTATAGAAGCAGTTACTTCTGTTGAAACTTTTGATTCTCCGTGTTGTACAAAACTCAAGCTGTGCCTCTTCTAACTCTATATACAATTAGAGTGTTCCATAATTAACAACTGCTAACCTTAATAGCAGGCCTGTCTAAGGGTCCCGTCACATTTAGCGATGCACCAGCGATCCCGACAATGATACGACCCGGTCAGGATCGCTGGTGCATCGCTAAATGGTCGGTAGCGAGCTGCCAAACAGGCAGATCTCACCAGCGATCGGCGGTCGTTACTTACCTGTCAGACGCGGCGATGAAGACGTCCTCGCGTCGCACGTCGGCGCCAGCAGGAAGCTACCGACGAGAAATGGCCCAGGACGTTCTCGCGCGATCAGCGATAGCCAGCGGGGGGGGGCGGTCAGAGGTAAGTGTCACACATAGCGATATCGCTAGCAATATTGCTGCTGCGTCATAAAATCGGTGACGCTTTAGCGATATTGCTAGCGATATCGCTATGTGTGACGCCCCCTTTAAGGAGAGTACCATCCAGAAGCAACGTGGCAGATTTATAGCTGGTATGGGTGTGAACAGAATTGCTGTCTTCTAAAGGAGGATCAACTAACTGACCATGTCCTGTAGATAAGCTCTGCTTGAGTTTATATAACTCCCTTCTAGTGGTTATCTGCAAGACCATTTAGGTTTTTCAAGTTGCTCCTAAGCAAAAGACTGTCACATTATTAGTAGCTTTTCAAGCTACCGTATATTCAAGTGGCTGTCAGCAAACTAAACTATTAATAATACTCGCTTTGTAAAGTAGACCTCATAGCAAGCTGACTAAGAAAATAATCTCAAGATATTACACCCTAAGATAGACTACATAGACTACTGGCTATTGTGAGGATTTCCAATTATCTTCACCTTTGTAGAGATGTTATTTAGTAAATCTCATAATGCTGTTATCTTATCTGATCATAGTTGTAAATTATTGGAGAAAGTTGACTATAGTAGTGCTACAGGGATCTGTGAAAGTGAAACGCAACATCACAGTAGGCTTCTAATACGGAGTCAGTGCAGAAGTATTAGGCAGGTATGTAAAAATGCCGCAAAGCAATAATGTTTTCAAAATAGAAGAGTTAATAGCTTATTATATTTAAGAATTAAAATGCAAAGTGAGTGAAAAAAAGATAAATCTAATTAAAATCAACATTTGGTGCAACCAGTTTTTGGATTAACTACAGATCTTCTGTGGATGTGTCTTGTGCAAATCCTTCTGTCCCTTCATGTCATCTTATACAGACACGATGATACTGCTATCAGGTCTCTGTGGAGGTCATACTATCACTTCCAGGACTCTTTGTTCTTTACACTGAAGATATTTCTTAATGACATTGGCAGTATGTTTGGGATCGTTGTCCTGCTGCTGAAGAGACAATCAAATGCCTCCTTGATGGTATTGCATGACGGATAAGTACCGTATTTTTCGCTTTATAAGACGCTCCGGATTATAAGACGCACCACAATTTTTGAGGAGAAAAATAAGAAAAAAATATTTTTTAATAAAATGGTGGTGCCTCTTATAATCCTTGCATCTTATTGCTTACCGGGGTTGGTGGCTGCGGTGTAGAGGGGTCCCAGGCTCGCTGCTGGAGGAGGCAGGCGTGGAGTGATGCTGCAGGCCGCATTCAGGGATGAGGGGGGGCTCCGATGTGTGCTGTTGCTGCTGCAGAGTCTTGTGCTGGTGTCAGGTTTCTCCACTTGTCCGGCGGTTGGAAGCCGGTGCTGCGGGTGCTCCGGTGCGGCGTTGTGTGCCCATCGATGCCCGGGGCTCTGCCGACATTGTTCGACAGACCAGAGCCCCAGCATTTCCTCGGTTCCCTGTATATGTGCGCTGAAGTGCCGGTAAAAAAAAAATGGCCGCCGGCGCATGCGCAGATGGGATCTCGGGACCAGTTCTCGAGAGATGAGATCTGAAATCTCATCTCTCGAGAGCTGGATCCCGAGATCCCATCTGCGCACGCGCGGCGGCCATTTTTTTGCAGGCACCACCGCGCGCACACAGGGAACCCAGGGAAAATGGCCGCCGGCGCGTGCGCAGATGGGATCTCGGGACCCACCTCTCGAGAGATGAGATTTCAAATCTCATCTCTCGAGAACTGGGTCCCGAGATCCCATCTGCGCACGCGCCGGCGGCCATCTTTTTACCGGCACACAGGGAACTGAGGAAATGCCGGGGCTCTGGCCTGTCGCTCAATGTTGGCAGAGCCCCGGGCATCGACGGGCACACAACGCAGCACCGGACACACCCGCAGCAGCGGCCAGCAACCGCCGGACGCCCCCGATCACAGCCTAGGTAAGGCATGTCCGCTTTGTAAGACGCACCCCTGTTTTCGCCCAAAATTTTGGGGGAAAAAAAGTGCGTCTTACAAAGCGGAAAATACGGTATCTTTCTGTATTTCTTAGCACTGACACAAAAAAATGGGCAGCATTGAGGACCGTAGATGCAGTGATCAGCCAAGGAAACTTAGGTTATGTGCACATGTAGAGTAAAATTTCTGCATCTCTTGGTAGGAAAAAAGCAGCTGCACAAAAGCGTGTTTTTGGCCTGCTTTTTTTGACTGATTTGAGTTAAGTCAATGGTGAAAAACGCATGGCAAAAACTCACAGAGAATTGACATTCAGCAGATTATTTTCTGCACCAAATCTGCAAGTCAAAAATAAGCAACGTGTGCATGACACTTCAAGATTCTCATTTACTTTGCTGGTATCCGGATTGCTTCAGGTTTTTCTAGAAAACCTGCATGGCAAAAACACACCAAAAACGCATCAAATCTGCAACGTTTGCACAAGCCTTTACTGCAACAGATGAAAGATACATCATACTTACTCTCCTTAAAAATCGGAAGAAATCCAGCAGTGCCATCAGCTCAGAATTGTTAGCAACCAATTGCACCTAGCTGCACCCATATACTGTTTGGAGAAGGGTGTCTAAGGGTATGTTCACATGTTGCAGATTTGCCTGCAGAATTTTCTGCACGGAATCTGCATCTCTTGGTAGAAAACGTATGTAAAAATCCGTGCTTTTTTTTGTGGATTTTGTGCATTTTTTGTGTGGATTCTTTGCGGATTGGCATGCGTTTTTAGCCCTGTGGATTTCATGAATGGAATGGGTGTAAGAACGCATGCGGTTCCGCAAAAAGAATTGACATGCTGCGGAAAATAAACCGCTGCGGATTCCATGGGGAATTTTCCGCAGCATGTGCATAGCATTTTTTTTTCCCCATTGAATTCCTATTGAATTACATTGATTGGTCACACACTTGCGGATCTGCAGCGAATCAGCACGGAAAATCCGCTGCGGATCTGCAGCAAAACTGCAACGTGTGCATATACCCTAAAAGTGATCTTCATGGAAGAGTTGTGGCCAAAAACCATACCTTCGACATGGAAACAAGGCAACATGACTCAACTAGCATTGATAACATATGAACGGGGGAACAGAAAAAAAATGGCACAGCAGGTGTCCTGGGTAGATGAGTCACAATGTGAAATGTTTGGCTGTAACACAAGGCAATTTGTTTTCCTGAAGGGCAGGAGAAAGGTACAATAATCAGTGTCTCCAGGCATGTCCTCAATGCTTAGAAATACAGATTGGCTCCAAATTTATTCTGCAATAGGAAAGTTAGCCCAAACATACAGACATTAAGAACAATCTTCATCGTAAAGGACAAGGAGTCCAGGAAGTGATGATATGGCCTCCACAGAGTCCTGATCTCAACATCATCGAGTGTCTGGGATTAAATGAAGAGACAAGAGGATTTGTGCAGGTGTACATGCACAGAAGATCAGTGGTTAGCTCTCCAGGATGTTTGCAACAACCTACATGCTGCGTTTCTTCAAAAATTGTTTGCAAGTGCATCTAGAAGAATTGTTGCTTTAACTGCTGTTTCAGAATGGTCATACCAAATATTTATTTAACTCAATTTGCATTCTTTTAATTGATAAAACTGCTAAACTATTAAAAAGCATTCTTACTTTTCAGTATTTTTCCACACCTGTTCAAAACCTTTGCACAGTACTGTATGCCCACTATTTCTTAACCCTTTTATCACCATGGGTTTTTCCATTTGAGTTTTTGTTTTTTGTTCCCCTTCTTCCCAGAGCCATAACCTTCTTATTTTTCCATCAATATTGCCATATGAGGGCTTGTTTTTTTGCGGGACGAGTTGTAGTTTTGAATGGCACCATTAGTTTTATCATATAGTGTACTTGAAAACAGGAAAAAAATTCAAAGTGAGGTGAAATTGCAAAAAAAAGTGCAATTCCACAATTGCGTTTTTTTTTTTTTACCATGTTCACTAAATGCTAAAACTGACCTGCCACTATGATTCTCCAGGTCATTACGAGTTCGTAGATACCAAACATGTACAGGTTCTTTTTTTTTTATGTGGTGAAAAAAAAAGACACAAAGTTTGTAAAAAACAAAACAAAAAACAGCGGCATTTGACATGTTAACAGCTGCGGGTGGATCGCAATTCCACTTTTGGCTGTTAGGTCACATGTGAACTAATGAAACCATCTGACATGTACTGAAAATATTGCGGACTCATCGCTGGAGCCCGCATCAGACAGCGGGAGGTGACCTATGACTTCAAAATGGGGGAGGTGACCTAGGACATATCTATACGTCATAGGCAGTAAAGGGGCTAAAGAGAACCTGTCAGCACAATCTGTAATACAAAGTAAAGACCTGGCTGTAATGGTGCTGTAATACTGATTACATGGATACATTTGATGAATAAATCTGCTTGTTCTTTAATCAGCATTTGAAATTTTGCGCTAATTAGATTTTGGTGACTGTGGACTGGATCTCCTCCTCTCTGTCTGTGATACCCGGGCCAACTGGACTGTGATTTATAGATCACTGTTGAGATTTTACACAGAGGAGGCAGGGTATTAACAGACTGGAGGCAGGCAGGGGGGCGGGAATCACAGACAGGGAGGAGAAGACCCCCCTGAACAGTCCAGCCCCTGTGCAGAAAAATACAATTGGCAGAAAACTTCAAATGGTGATTAAAGAACCACAAAGTGGATTTCTTTACAGCCAGGCCTTTAATTTACATGACAAATTTTGCTGACATCTTCTCGTCATGTAAGAAGAGTGAAACAAAAAGTGTCAGCTGCCGTCCACAACACTATATTCAACCCACTGTTTTACTTTGGGTTACAGCTGTGGCTACACCTGTGTCTGGAGCTCATATAAGAAAATACAATCTGTACACAGCAATGCAGAATTTGGTAGGCATAAATAATCTAATGCATCTATGTAAAACATAAAATCCTGGATCATTTGAAATAATTTTTTCATACGAAAAAATGACATGAGTGAGTGGTGGCGTGACATGACTGTTGCCAAGTGGCTTTTCCCCCCACTATGCTTTCAATCCAGCTTTCACATGAATGTCAAAGTCATCAGTTTAAGGCAGAATTGCAAGTAAACTGATGGCAGAGTAGGTGTTAGTTGGCTTAGCAAGAATATTCTTTTTCCCTATCTCTTACTGCCATAATTACAATATGTATCAGAGAAAAATGAAAGTTTTACCATGTCTGTAGATCCTGACTAAAATGTCCAGTAATCACCTGCTACAATGGTTACAGCAGCAATTCGTTGACAAAAAAAAAGTTGTGTAGACACCTGTCTGCTTGCAAAAAAACGGATTTTAAATTTATCCGTTTTTTTTTAGCACTGAAGCCAATGGAAAACAGATCCGTTAAGCAGCCATCCGTTTTCTTCCCATGTGAAAAGGATCCAGTTTTTGCTAACTGGAGGTGGCAAAATAAGTAAGCAAAAAGGGTAATATGAAATGAAGCCTATAGCACTTGTTTTCAATATACGAATGGCTAACCTGTTTTTATGTGAATTAGGGAAAAAGATCATGCCATTATTTAAGCCGTGGCCTTATAGGCGGATAAATGAGCTAAAAGTTTTAGAAGACAAATATTTGCATTTAGGCTGGGGTCACACTTGCAAGTGCAATACGAGAAACTCGCCTCAGTACCCGGCACTGTCGGCGGCGGTTTGGACCGGAGCGTTCAGCTGCATAGAAATACATGCAGCCGCACACTCCGGTCCCGAGTACCGCCGGCAGTGGTGGGTATTGAGGCGCAAGTTTCTCGCATTGTACTTGCAAGTGTGACCCCGGCCTTAAAATGTAACTAGTTAAAGGGAAATAGATGTACACTATCATAAAACTTATAGATACAGGTCAATGCTCAAAGGCAGTCGGGAACCTACGCACCCTGCTTTAGTGAAAATCCATATGAAAGTTACGCATGCTGTATGCATATGTAGGATACTCTTACTAGTATTGCAACATTTATTCTGCCGTAGACTGAAGACTGGAGTAAAGGAATATAAATATGTGACCTATATAATGTATAATCTGAGATGATGCTGGGATCAGAAAATGCTCTTTAAAGACTCCCATACACAACAGATTAGTCAGCCCAATCCGCCGATTTTGGCAGGACTGTCCGACCATCGGATGTGTATGGTAGCCTCCTGACCAAACCGCTGATGTCATGTGAGAGAAAGATAGGGTTGTTAGAATCTTGATGCCTGATCCTTTTGTTTTCACAGAGGTATCAGGCAGCACCTTTCTCCTCTAATCCTTTTGAAAACATGGCTGAGCCACGTGTACGTGGAAGACGGGAGATATCCCATGGAAATGTATGGACAGCTTTAGTGGCACTTACATAGAAGAAAAAAAAAAAAACAACTGGAGCACAAGGTAGCAAAACTTTCGATATGCTGGCCATTTGGCTTTGGAGGTGTTTTTCCGGCTCACCCAATGTCACTGAAACACACTAATGTAGGAAATCCTGGAGCAGGCTCTGTCACTCCGTTGTCTGATCCTAACCCTTAGCATGGTAAGCTTTGTGTTCCTGAGTATTAGGAGTATGTTCATGTGTAAAATGGTATGATATTGTAATGTAGACTTCTCTTTAGTTAATGTACAGAGAGTGTAGCTAGAGAAGGATTAGAATGCCCCTTAAGTAAGTCAATCATTGCAAAACATTCAAGGAAACATAAAACAGAGAGACCAATACTTGCAAAAATGTTAACTCTGAATAAGTGCAAACTGCTCATGAACACATCTGTAAAAAATAAAATATTTAACAAAATAAAAATTTGATGGGTAGACATTTATAAAAAAAATTCTTTTAGAGAATTTTTTTTAACATATTAGCACTCATTTAGAGTTTGGGATTTGTGAAAGAAAGCTTTAAAAGGAGCAAACCTGATTGGCTGTGGCTGTTGCGGCGAAGGGGACACTTGTTGCAGGAGTTGTTGCTGCAGAGACAGTGGCGGACGTAGCGCTGTGCATCATGGGTACTTTCAGGAGGGGAACCATGGAAGCAATGAACAGGAGGGTGTAGCATTATGGTAATAGAAGTGGTTTGGCATGGTGAATATCACATAGCAGCAAGCCATCATGGGTTAAACCAGCAGATGGCATGCAATCACAATGCAAAGCAAGGAAGCGTGGGAGAGAAATAAAAAAGGGAAAATAAGCTTATTACAGGTACAATTAAAGGAAGTTTGTAATAAATATATTATCAGGGATTCCCAGAAAATGAGGAGTAAAGCCGTAGGTAGCCTAGCATTCTTTCTGCTTGTCTAGATTTGAAATGAAAGTCTCGGACAGACACAATCTATATTTTGTGTGTTCTTGTTCTTTCGCTAGCACGTTCGCATTACATAAAAGCTTTAGGTGCATGTACTGACCTCCAATAACAATTACTGTTCTTTCGCTTTAATCCTTGCTAGAAAAACACTGCGGCAATACAGAAGGCCGAACCTATGTGACATGGTAGTGCACCAACGGGGTCGGGACTGTTACCAAAGATGCACAATATCCTCATTCAATTATTACGAGAACGTGTTGCCAGCTTAGATTGAATAGGTCACCCCTCTCCCTCTATTGTGACTCTGCACCCTGCTAGAAGTATGTGAACCCTTTTTATAATATTAGCTATGACGCACAGGTTTCTGGGAAACTCTGATGAAATATTCTACACGTAGCAAAAAGGAGAAAAAAAGCACAACACTATGACACGTTAAGACACAGGTGATACTACTTACACTTCAATTTTCAATAAACAAACATCATAAAATGAAATAAAAAAAAGCACATTTTTTTTTTGTTCTCAATACAATATGCCAGAGGTAAAATTATAAAGCCACAGAGCAATAGACTTATGACATACGGTGATTATCAGACTGAATATTCTAGGCACTGAGTACACATAATATCGGCATATACTCTATAATAGTTTCAAAAACATTGAGAACCACAGAAGGGAAACTTGAGTAGCAAAAAAGTAGATAGAAACCTACCAATACTGGTAGCTGGTGTCATGCACAAAACTGACCCTGCACGGCATGCAACAAGAGGTGGGAAAATGAATAAAGGGAAGAAACAGGTTAGGAACAGAGTTAACATTTGGAGTGAAATTCAGGCATAGCTTCAGATCAGTAGCAGTTAGTGCAAACATCATCGACCGAGGCCATTCATGGTTTCACACCTTGCAGCATGTCAATCTGACTGCAAGAGGGAATTACCATGACCATCCAGTCCGACAGTTTCTACAATGCTTCTACAGCTCGAAACATATTGCTTTACCTTAGGTTGCAGTTCTCATGGGTTTTTTTTCCCTTAAATTTCAACCAAGCTGTCAGCTACATGAAAGCTGTATTTTACGTTCCGTATACTTTTTTTTAGAGAGGCCCACTATAGTCTCCACAATGCATGCAGCTACTGTATACTCATATATATCCATACGGCCTTAAGGCTTTGTTCACACTGCTGTTTTTATCTAAGGTATCTGCTTTAGTGTTTTTACATTTTTTACAGAAACCTTTTTGTGCCGAACAATTTCTATGGCATTCAGTTAGCCATCACTTAGTTGTATGTTCACTGAAGCAACAGATCCTAATAGCTGGGTTTTCGTGTTATTACTTTGCTCTTTAATTAGTATACTAGTTGTAAAAGTAAATAAATGTTTAAATGTGAAGTGAATGATTCTTTTCTAAGGGCAGAGACAGACTGCCGTATTTCTCGTGCGAGAATCGCATGGTAAACCTCTCCGGACCTGAGCTTGACAGCTGCATAGTAATCCATCATGCTGTCATGCTCAGGTCAGGAGAGGTGCCAGCCAGTCCGTGCAGTGCGATACCATTCTCGAACGAGTTATACGGCCGTCTGACTCTGCCCTAATACTAATTTCTGTCTAATATCGGGAGGCTAGGGTTTTTTTTGTGCGTTTTTAAGTAGGACACAGCCTACAGCTCTTTCTTCTGCCTCCCAATAAACATTCCCACTTTGCGTCACCCATGGAAATAAAGGATGGGACATGTTGAAGGCCAACATGCTCAATCAATCCTTCCCCAAAGGATTGGGCAAGAGTCATTAGATAGTCAGCTAATACCACCAAAAACTGTAAGAGTTTGGCTGGCAGTTATCTAATATGTATGGTGGCGTGTTCTGTCATGTACAGCTGTTTAGTGTCCATATGGAACCTTTAAAAAAATCAGAAGTCATGATGCCAATATGAACAGGGTCATAGAAGAAAATCTTGTTTACACATGGCTGAAGTTGTCAAAAAGATTTCAGAATATTTTGACTTACTATGGCAGCATTTATTATTAATTCAGCTGTACTAAGTCTGAAATGACTGTGCTTGCAAGCCACAAACGATTAAGCAAAATCTTCCGGTAGAGATCCCCTTTTATTTTTGCATTTTTAGAAGTAGTTCATACTATATTAATGATGTGTTTTCTAATTATTCACAACTTAAAAATAAACTGTTCTTTACTCACCTTCCCCAGGTCCAACACTGAGTCTCTGATGCTGCTTACAGTTTCTGTTAATGCCGGCAGCACGGACATCATGTTGACAGCGCTGCAGCCAATCAGAGAGCTCAGCGGCTTTGCCTGAGTGGACAGCATGAGCTGCTGAGCTCACTGATTGGCTGCAGCGCTGTTGATGTGACATTAGCACTGCATATAATACCAAACACTTGGACAGGTGGTGGAGACTCATTACTGGACCCCGGGAGGGCGAGTAAAGTAAAGCTTGTTAGTTTTCAAAACAAACAGTGCCTGGGTACAGAGGATTTCGAAAATGGGAACACCCTTTTTACAGCTTAGGCTATCTCCATGTATAAGTATTGTGATATGAAGGAGAGAGTCTGAACATGAACCACATGTCTACCAGTCTAACGTGCATGGCCAAGGCCCTATAGGAACTTTTAGGATAACAGTAGGGTTCAAGTTGTGGAAGAAACTGATGAATGGCCTCACAGTGAAGGGCAGCACACAGAAAATACTGTACACCGTCTTCACACTCTTATATAAACAGCTGCATGGGGAGTAAATTCCAGCACGCTAACACCCCACGGCAGAGCAAATCATCCCCGAATTATGAAGAGATGAAGGGAAGCCCATGTCTACATTTCTATATCCCATGGAGAGAAGAACTGAGGTGTCGGGTTTATTGGTTTGGAAAGATGCAGCCAACTTGATAAAGTAGAAATAATCATCTAGGAAGCCATGAATAAAGCATTTGCCAACCAGAGAGTTGACATCGTTCAGCCTCTACATGATGAAGGCCATTCCAAACCAAATAAAGGGTCCAGACGGCAGTCGGAATTAGTGATATTTTTCTTTTTCACCCATCTGCATTATGAAATCTGTACTAATCTATGTACGGATTCATGCACCAGTTATGTCACATAGATGAGGTCTGGACAGAGGTGGGCACTGTGTGCTGACATATGGTGCCTAGTGAACGCTAGGAACAACACAGTCCTACACAATATGGCTGTCTATAGAACGTGCCGCTGGTTTGGTATATACAGCCATAAGTAGGCTTCTCGGAGGCCACAGAGTTATAGCATAGGCCCTTAGACGTGTATGGTTGTCATATTACAACACAGACCTGTGATACGTCCATGTGCATGAGCACTAAGGAGAGGGCTACATAGCAGGCTTCCATCTCATCTAGTCCATGCAACAAGAATCATTACATGCGACATGCAAAATGTCATATAGGACTCCACTGTTGTGTCTCAGCTTCCACTAAAGCTAAATATGGAAAACAGGTGAACACTCTGCCAAATAGCGTCACCCAACGAAAACCCCATTTGAGAAGCCCGACTTCAACACATTTTGTTGGTACAATATTATACAATGCAGATGGGATAGTTGCTCACTAATTAAAACCTACAATGGTAATTTAATGTGTACGGATATAATGTACCTGAGTGCACTTTTCATCTAGAGTACTGTGGCTATGGTGCTCCATGTAAAATGCATCTGCCATGCAGCGGGCCATACACGTGAGATAACGATTGGCTATGCGTTCATGCGTGTTTGTCCGAGAGTTCATGTGTTTTCAACGAGAAGAAAGAAAAGGAAACTTAGCTCCCCTGAAAACAAGGCTTGGATGGTTAAAGGGAATCTGTCAGTAGAATTAACCCTCCCTAAGCCGTCTATATGGGCATGTAGGTAGGAAGCAGAATAAAATGATACCTTGATATCTGTGATCCGATGTCTTATTCCAGAAATAGCCACTTTTTTCTTTTATGCAAATGAGCTGTTAAAATCTCTGGGCCGGACACTGATCTTCCTGAGAATCTGCCTCCAGAGCTTACCAGTGTGAGTCATGTAATGGCTGACAGTCTGCTCTCCTGATCTACATGTCTCATACTGGTAATTCCCCCTTTCACTTAAAATAATCTCTTGGAGGCAGATTTTCAAGGGGGAGATCAGTGTCCGGCTCAGAGATCTTAACAGCTTATTGACATATTCATAAAAACATGGATTTCTCTGGAATAAGACATTGGATCTCAGATATAAAAGTATCACTTTATTCATCTTCCTATGACCTACATGCCCATATAGACGGCTTAGGAGGGTTATTATTATTGACCTTACTGACAGATTCCCTTTAAATTCCAACTGCCTGACATTTCTCTCGTCCCTAAATATTATCTGTTAGGCAGAGCCAGGAGGCCTATACACACCACAGGGTCATATGGCTCAGTCAAAATCACTTTTCACTTTAAAATATAAACAGGGGCATCACAAGAATATAAAAAAAATGATCGGTTGCAGTGTCCCTGCAATAACACTGAGTACAAGGCTCTAGAATAAGGTAAAAAGGGCTCTAGAATAATGCTGTAATTTTTTGGAAAATTGAGACTGTGTTATTTTAACGCAGTTTACATTTCCTTAGTATGACCTAAATTTGTATGTATTCCGCCACACTAATAATAATAACAACGCAGCAGTGTAATTATAAGAGGCTGCTATAACAAGCAAATGGTAATGTGTACTGGACTTTACTATCCAGACATTAATTCTCCTTTAACAACTATCCATTTAGCTGTAACGGGTTGGCCAGCTACACACGTGAGAAGATTCAGTGTAACAAGTAAATGTGTGCTAGTTTAAGCTATTTTAATATCTTCTAGATTTCAGCCATACATGCGGTAGTGAGAAGTGTAAGCGGTATATATTGTTACATTGGGTGCATGCAAGCAAAATCTTCATGCGTGAAATCCAAAGGATATCCCGGGGCATTCGTCCATTTTATACAACGCCCGGCGATTCTAATACACCAGTTGGTTTTCCTTTAGTGTCTAAAAAGTCATTTCAGTTTAAAGGTGCTTACCACTTTAAGACAAATGGTCCCCCGGAATTGTGATTCTAGTAAACAATGGAAAAACAAATGCAGAAAGTGTTCACCCACGCTGGGTCTGCCACTGCGCTGCTTCCATCTCTATTTTTTTGCCTGCAGTGGTAACATCATGTCGACGGCTTACATTACCGCTGCAACCAATCATTTAGCTCAGTGGTTCTTCAGATGTAGGCAGCACATGCCGCTGAGTACTGTGATTAACTGTAGCGGTGATGAATGCTATTGATGTGATGTCAATGCTGCACCCAGAGATGGGAGCAGCAGTGCTGGACCTGGTGAGGGTGAATACTATTTTTTTTTTTTTACAAGGATCAGATCATCTGGGGACCACTTTTAAAAAGTGGAAAACACCTTTCTTTAACTTCTTTATAAACAATACCCTAAATGTGCTATGGCATGTGTGAGACCTTGTTCAGCCAAGCATACAAGTATAGCCCATGTACCTGTGCCTATACACTGCGTACACTTGCCATTGACTTCTACACTTGAACATTTCTTTCCAAAGTCATAATATAGCAGCGGAGCTTTGACGTTCTATTTCAGAGCAGTAAAACTTTACATAGTCCTAGGGTTAAAAGGATTTTACAAATTCAGTAAAAATGTGGCTTTTATTATTTTATTAGTTTATCCCATTTCCCGTACCTGCCAGCTTTTTGGCAGAACTTTGAAAACCCTTTTTTGGCCATGTTCCCAAGTAGCTTAAATCCTTTTTTTCCACTACATTTTTTGGTACAGAAAATCTACTGCACTTAGAATGGTTGTCTGGGACGTTAACAATGATGGTGCAGCCTTAGAATGGGTCACCGATGTCTGATCAGTGGGGCAGCGACATCCGGCACCCTCGCCGATCAGCTGTTCCCGGTGGCAGTCAGAACTGCTTAGTTGTGGAACTGTACAGCACATGTCCGTAACTATAGGCACATCTGTCCCCTATTCGAATACATAGGATAGGCCATCATTGTTAATGTCCCGCACAACCCCTTCAACAGGTCACAGTGGGTGTGATTTCATGAAAACTTAGGCTTTCTGCATATTTCAAAATCTGTTGAACTTTACGCTTTTTTATATAGATGTCTTTTTGGGAAAAAACGCATGTAAAAGCGCAATGGTCTTTTTGGGCTTGTGCACACGGCCGATTTTCTTCCACGAGTGTGGTTTTTACGGATAGCACTTGTATCTACGATATTCTATGGTTCTGTTCACATATCCGATTTTTTCCTCAGTGATCCGTGGAACAAATTGCAGACATGTCCGATTTTGAACCAAGCAACCGACCAAAATCTATTAGTCCATGAAAAAAGTTAAGACTGCACTCTGAATGCGGCTTGATTATCATGGACTGACAGAATGGAGAAGGTGGAGAAACTACTCTGGTTTTTCTCTTCAGATTCGAGGTAAACTGATGCCAAGCTGATCAAAGTCTGAGCACAATAATCAGAGCCTTTTTCTCGGATGTGGAGAAATCGGCTTTGTGTGAACCTACTCTTAATGTGTGGAATCACTACATCAAATCTGCAGCAAAAAAGAAAAAACACAAAAAAGCAGCAAAAATGCAATAAACGGAGCACATTGTAATTGCATATTTTAGCGTGGACACCTGAGGAAAAAACACAACATTTCAGAACATGGCAACATGGCCTTAGGTGACAAAATTCAGTCTACCTCCCGTCACCACTAGGGGGAGCTTCAGAGCTTACTGAATACTGCTTATTCTGCTAACTCAAATATGGTGTATGCTTCCAAACTAGCCATAGTAGGGAGCGGAGGCAGACAGAATAGTATTTTATTTCTATCCATTAGAAAAATGGAGTTCTGAAAAGATCTATTACAAACTTAGTGTATAACCAGGCAAGTGTAAGCTAAAATGTAGCCTTCCAGATGTATAAACATAGTGTGAACAGAGCCTAAGACATACATATTAACTGAAAGATTTGTATAGCTATTTTATATCTTACAAATTTAGATAATCAATAAATAGTTGATTGATAGATATGATTAGATAGACAGACAGATGATAGATAACAGATACATATATAGATAGATATGGGATACATATAGATGATAAGATAGATAATAGATAGATATGAGATAGATACAGGATAGATAGAGGATAGATAGCTGATAGATAATAGATAGATATGGGATAGATAGATAGATAGATAGATATGGAATAGATAGATATGGGATAGATAGATAGATAGACAGATAGATAGATATGGGATAGATAGATAGACAGATAGATAGATATGGGATCGATAGATAGATAGATAGATAGATAGATAGATAGATAGATAGATAGATAGATTAGAATATTCTACTCACTAAAAACCTGTAAAATGACTTAGGCCAGATAAATAAGAGCCTTATTTCTATAGGGCACATATACTTTGCCTACATGTCAGTGATATAATAGAGTAGCATATACAGTTGCACTTTTACTTAGGATTCATATACATATAGCAAAAAAAAAAAAAGACAAATATTCATTCAGTATTTTCAGTATTAGAAAGGCCATGACACATACCTGCTGGAAAAAATGCCGCAGGCTGCTGCAACTGTGCATTTGCAAGGGCCTGTTGGTAGTGCAAGACACTAGGATTAAAAAGTGCGCTGGCACCATTGCTTTTTTCTAGAGCTGGTCTCTTTGGTAAAGGGTGAAGAACGCCATGTGGAAAAGCCTGTTAATAAAGAATTAGATGACACTTGTAGAGGTCAGAACGTCTGCGCAAACCTGGAAACACACATCAACAACAAATTACGGATTGTGATAAAATTTGAAGTAAAGAAAAAAATTGAACTAAAATAAAGATGCCTTGCCATGCACCTTAACCCAAACTGAGGCAATGCAGAATGAGTGAGATTTGGTTATTGGTAGCAAAAGCATGGTACCAGAAGATTAGGCCTGTAGTCACCAGACTACAGAGGTGACATCATTTACATGAGCATTATCGCATCTGATCACAGTCTAGTCTGGATTTTTACATAGAGTAATAGAGACTAAAATATTGCTACGTTCCATAGAAATTTGTAATTTGGCCAAACGTCTCCACTATTGTAATAAATGGCATAGAGCATAGGTTCAGCTTTATCTTGTATACAAGTACTTCAAAATGAAGCCATGTCAGCAGTGTAACAGCAATCTTTATTTGTAACTTATGAAAAATAAAAAAATGAAGATGGCTAATTACAACTTTGATCATTTCCATACATTAGCTATATGCATTGGTTGTCTCAGATGATGTTAAAAAAGCAATAAAAAAATATTAGTCGCTTCATTGTAAAACAACAACAAAAAAAAGCTACATGCAAAGCAAAAGGTGAAAGGTCAAAGTACCAGATCTACAGTTGCTTCGAGAGGTCGCTTCATTGCTTTGGCAGTCGACTGCGTCTTTTAATAACAGGCAGCGAGCACATGATGGCAGTGGGCCAATGGGATTCAAGCGAATTAACATACAGGTAAACAGCAAGCAGAGGTGCATCATGGGAACGGCATTGCATTGTGGATAGGTGAGAAGGAAAAAAATATTCTGAATGCAATATACAACATATAAAACACTAGGCATGCACAACAACAAAAATGTCTCTTTAAAGAAATGAATATTACACCTTGAATTAGTACTAAAGCAAAATGCATCTACTGTACCTTAGTTAAAGCAGATAAGAGAGTAAAATACAAATGTTTCAGGTAAATCAAATTAATATAGCATCTCTCAAACTCCATTAAGCATTTGCAAATTAAAAGATCAATTCACAGCAAAATTAAATAGCTTCCACCATGGCAGATGAGGAGTTAGTTGCTTTTTTTTTTTTAAATGCGCTGCCACCTGAACAAGTCACTGGCATTGTATTTTACTACTCTTAAAAGTATATTGATGTCTAGTAAATTCAAAGCAAATGAAATCATAGATTATTTTTGTGATCATTTTAAGTTCTTGTATTGCAAGATGGGTTTAACCATTGTCTATTTCACAGCTAATATATCATGTCACACATGTACAGAAATCAGCTACCTTCATGGCTCCCTTATCAAAGTCTTCAGGCTGAACATTAATAATGGGAATATTCACCTAACTATGGGGTGGCGCTGACCGTACATTAAAATAAACTAAATGTATCATAATGCTGGGGAACCTCTGAACTAGAAATGTTTGGGTTGTCGGGGGTCTCTACTCATGCGAATAGAGAGGGGTCCCTAATAGGCCATATGGGATAACCCCTTTACAGTCGGTGGAGAATAATAATTGCCACAAACATGCCACAACTAGCTGTAATTTTATGAGAATAAGGCATGCTCCATAAGTGGCACAAATTTAAAGGGCAACTGTCAGGTCCTTTGTGGCAGCCAGGGCAGTCTTCACGTCTGTGCCCAGGATCACTGGTCCGGTATCCTGGGCATATCTTGCTCTTGACAGTCATGACGTCACAGAGTCTATAAGGCACCAAGAGGCACTCAGGATGGCAAGCGGAGAAGTGAAAACTGCTCTGAACTGGCTGCCACAGAGGACAGAATTGGACACAGGGCCAGGGTATTGTGAATCTCTTTGCTCAACTCACCAGGTTTATGCTGCCCTTCCTGAGGACATCATAAGCAGTGACAGTGACCATGCTTCCCGTGATGTGCAACTTACTTGTCAATATGGTGAAGACAAACTTTGTGAGCTCAGGAGTCGTTAGTATTCATGAGCTGTCAGCCATTATCGCCCACCCACTCTGACCGACAGCTATTATTGCGCATAGAAAGAAAGCCATCGATCAGTAGTGGGTGGGGTGCAGCTCATGAATATGGAGGACTCCTCAGGTCATGTGCACCAGTGACAGGACTCTTGAACAGCAGTCAGCTCTTCCTGCAGTTTGACAAACTGATTGCTAAAAAAAGTCACCATATTGACAAGTAAGTGATAGAATGCTGAAGGGTCACTATTTTATGCTGCTCACAGGTAGAGCAGCACAAACCTGCTCAGAGTAGTTTATGGAAATTGAAGAAGTATGGTCTAAAACTCAAGTAGGGCATCTAATTTAGTAACTACACTCTAGTGGAGTGATGTGGGGTGAACAGTAACTCCTTAGAATTGCTAATAGAATGATAGCCCAGAGACTTTTATAAGTAGCAACTAAACACTGCTAGTTAGGATACAGAAACATTGTAGCAACAGTGAGGCACACAACAGCAGATCTGCTCTAAGAGTATGTGCACACGCTGCGGATTGGGGTGCGGATTTGGCTGCGCGGATTTTGTAAAATCCACAGGTCAAAAGACCTGCGGTTTTACCTGCGGATTACCCCTGCGGTTTTTCATCTCCACAATGGAGGAGATGGCAAACCGCAGCGGAATCCACAGAAAGAATTGACATGTTTTTAATATCCATAGGATATTATTGTACTGTACACGGCAGCAAAAACTGCTGCGGATCCGCAGCAGAATCCGCAGCATGTACACACAGCCTTAGGGGTAAGCAAAAAAGTTACCAAAGTACAGCAGTCGCTGGTCACACACAAAGCTAAATTGCATTCCCATATATTCTCCTCTGAAGAGAACTATTTACAATGGTGATATTGTAAAACGGGTCTTTTGCGTAAAGACATTTAATTTACTTAAAGAATTTTTGACATTGATGGAAAAGTTGTAAAGATATCAGTGGCCAACATCTAACAAAGGAAACATTGCTCTTGTAATGGGAAGATACTGTATGTTATAAAAATAGTACCATGTGTGTCGCTAATTTAGGCATGGAGTTAACATCTATACTAAGGTAACATTATGTTGCCAAAAAACATAAACATGGTACAACAATAAGCAATTTAACAGGTGTACAGCTGCTATAGCACTCCCTTTATATTAGAATCATATTAGTATATTATGATGGAATTTAACAGCTGTACAATTATGGCACTCTCTGTTAGGATAGGATTTAGCAGATGTAAAGTTACTGCACCAGCTCTCTGTTAGGGTGGGATTTAGCATATTTACAGTTATGGCTCTCCCTCTATATTAGGGTGGGACTTAGCAGAAGTACTGCTATGGCACTCCCTCTCTAATAGGATGGCATTTAGAAGATGTACAGTTATGGTACTCCCTTTATATTAGGGTGGGATTTAGCAGATGTACAGTTATGGCACTCCCTCGCTATTAGGGTGGGATTTAGCAAATGTACAGTTATGGCACTCCCTCTCTATTAGGGTGCGATTTAACAAATGTACAGTTATGGCTCTCCCTCTCTATTAGGGTGTGATTTAGGAGATGTACAGTTATGGCACTCCCTCTGTATTAGAGTGGGATTTAGCAGATGTACAGATATGGCACTCCCTCTATATTAGGATGGGATTTAGTAGATATACAGTTATGGCACTCCCTCTCTGTTAGGGTGGGATTTAGCATATTTACAGCTATGGCTTTCCCTCTATATTAGGGTGGGATTTAGCAGAAGTACTGCTATGGCACTCCCTCTATAATAGGATGGCATTTAGAACATGTACAGTTATGGTACTCCCTTTAATTTAGTGTGGGATTTAGCAGATAGACAGTTATGGCACTCCCTCTCTGTTAGGGTGGGATTTAGCATATTTACAGCTATGGCTTTCCCTCTATATTAGGGTGGGATTTAGCAGAAGTACTGCTATGGCACTCCCTCTCTAATAGGATGGCATTTAGAAGATGTACAGTTATGGTACTCCCTTTAAATTAGGGTGGGATTTAGCAGATGAACAATTATGGCAATCCCTCTATATTAGGATGGGATTTAGCAGATGCACCCGTATGGCTCTCCCTCTATATTAGGGTGGGATTTAGAAGATATACAGTTATGGCACTCCCTCTCTATTAGGGTGGGATTTAGCAGATGTACAATTATGGCAATCCCTATTAGGGTGGGATTAGTAGATGAATAATTATGGCACTCCCTCTTTATTAGGGTGGGATTTAGCAGATGTACAGTAATGGAACTTCCTCTGTATTAGGGTGGGATTTAGCAGATGCACAGGTATAGCTCTCCCTCTCTATTAGGGTGGGATTTAGCAGATGCACAGGTATGGATCCCCTTCTATATTAGGGTGGGATTTAACAAATATACAGTTATGGCACTCCCTCTCTATTAGGGTGGGATTTAGCAGATGTACAGTAATGGAACTTCCTCTGTATTAAGGTGGGATTTAGCAGATGCACAAGTATGGCTCTCCCTCTATATTAGGGTGGGATTTAGCAGATGCACAGGTATAGCTCTCCCTCTCTATTAGGGTGGGATTTAGCAGATGCACAGGTATGGATCTCCTTCTACATTAGGGTGGGATTTAGCAGATGCACAAGTATGGCTCTCCCTCTCTATTAGGGTGGGATTTAGCAGATGCACAGGTATGGATCTCCTGCTACATTAGGGTGGGATTTAGCAGATGCACAGGTATGGATCTCCCTCTATATTAGGGTGGGATTTAGCAGATGTACAGTAATGGAACCCCCTCTGTATTAGGGTGGGATTTAGCAGATGTACATTAATGGAACTCCCTCAGTATTGGGGTGGGATTTAGCAGATATACAGTTATGGCACTCCCTCACTATTAAGGTGGGATTTAGCAAATGTACAGTTATGGCACTCCCTCTCTATTAGGGTGGGATTTAGCAAATGTACAGTTATGGCTCTCCCTCTCTATTAGGGTGGGATTTAGCAAATGTACAGTTATGGCTCTCCCTCTGTATTAGGGTGGGATTTACCAGATGTACAGTAATAGGACTCCCACTGTATTAGGGTGGGATTTAGCAAACGCACAGGTATTGCTCTCCCTCTATATTAGGGTGGGATTTAGCAGATGTACAATCATAACTCTCCCTGTTTGGATGGGGAATCTCACTGTCTGCAAGCGTCACTGTTGCTTTAGCATTTACATTCAAGTTTTACACAAACAATAAAGAGATGAGATTCAGAACTAACCAATACATAGAGAGACAATAGATAACATAGAAAAACTAAATTCATATCCTAGATTTTCATGTTACACAACAAATGGCCGTACATTGGGAGATCTTTTAATCCTTTAAATGCCAACTTAAACTAATGTGTTTGAATGAATGTATTTACCTTAGAACTTAAAATCAAAGAAACTAAACTATGTTGTAACGTCTGACCAACACATGTCCATGTATATAATATGCAGCCTCCTGAATATAGTGCAGGTGTTTCTATTATAGCTAGCTTAACATATGCTGTGTGATCATTTCAATACTAACAGACCATCTGCTCAGCAGAACAGGTACCTTCAGCAAAGTTACAGTCCTACATCTATAATATCACCAGTTGTAAAGTAAGAAGCATTTTAATATTTATAATCCATGGCTTCCATGTCTCCCTAATGTATTCTTTGCTCTCCTGGCGTCCTGCTTACAGGGGGTGGTGTGCTGTAGAATGATTGACAGTTCGCACCAGCAGAAACGTCGTGGTGCAAACCCTTAATGGTGTGCTAACCCTTAATGGTGTGCTAACCAATGTCCAATATGAGGCAGGTTGGCCTTTGCAGCAGCGGAAGAACACAACTGTACTAGGCTGGCCGGATTGGGAGCTAACAGTGAGCACCAGCGATCCCACCAGCTTCACAGCAACACTCACAAGCTCTATTAGAAAGAGCTTGTACTCACTGAGCCTGTTCAGCAGTCACTCCTAGGTGGAGGAGAGGTGACCAGTAACCTAGGCCACTTGCTATAAACAATAGAATTAAAAATCCCTAAGTTCTTCAGAAAGGACATCATTTTTAGTAACAAGTAGGTTACAAAGATGCTTGTTTTTAAAAGCACTTTGCAATTTTTCCAATTTAATATAATGAGAGTAACCCTTTGATATTGGAGCGGGTCGGGTTTTTTTGTGGTATCCATCATTTAGATGGGAAGAATAGCACTCTATGCATCACTATTCTTGCCATCAAATCTCACCGAATTTGTGACGGGCCATTAAAAATCCTTACAGATACATAAAAAGGCATAAAGTTGGTAAACAGCTGCAAGAAATTACGGTATATGTCTTATGTGAATAGGGACTTGTTTTGGTAAACTGTACCCACATACCATTTCAATAATCCTCTGGACCGTAAGGCATGTTCCTTTTTAGGATTTGGAGTTCTCCTGCTGTATTTTTTTAATTCTTGTGGGCTTAAAATGTTCCATGTTATCCAGAAAACAAATGTTTTCTTTAGCATGACTCAGAAACTGGCAGTCGCAGCGGTGGAACAGCTTACTCCTTCGTTTGCTATAAGGACATGTGGTGTACTTTAGAGAGCAAATCCTTTTCAAGTGTAGGAAAAGAATAATATGGATGTGCGAGAAAGCAAGAATATACCACTGACTGACTGCACACCTACAGAAAGCTGCATTCAATAGAGAGAAATTATCCCATCGGGGTGCAGGAATATGGAGCACTGCTCTTACCATATTAGGCACAATTAGGGATTGTCAGTTAATTCCACACTATCATAATTGTAATGACATAAGGATCTTAGATTTGTGCACTTTTCAATGAAAATCGACAACCTTTTTACTGTTTATACTTAAAGGTGGTGCCAACTACTGGACAATACCTTTTTATTGACTTCAGTGCACCATGTAAAATACAAACGATTAAAGGAGTTGTCGACTACTCAGACAACCCCTGCTCAATCACTATGTTCCCCTCCCCCACCGTAAAATAATAGTAGCTAACCTCACCTCTGGTGTGGGTGCTGTTCCAGCGGCATTGGCACTGGCTCTCACAGGGCTCGTCTGACATTGTAATGTCATGAGATCCTTGCAGCCAATCAGCGGCCGCTTTACTGTCCCCTACTACAGATGTAATTGGCATTCGAAAGGCAGTGAGGGAGCAGCAGCGACTTCCTCTTGTTGTCAGTTACGTCCAAAGGTGGAGAGAACGAAGCAGATGCTGATTGGCTGCAGAGATTGCATGACATAATGTCATGCAAGAGTCGGGACAGCCAGTGCCATTACCGCTGGAACGGCGCCGGCATCGAAGTTGAATATAGCTGCTATTATTTAACTTTGGGGAAGCATAATGACTGAGAAGGGGTTTCTGAGTAGTGGGCAACCCCTTTAATACTTCCAGCAGTCGCAGGGTTCCTGCAATGTTGATGTTGCTATGTTCAGCGGATCATATAGCATTGTTGTGGATCAGCGGCAGTCCTTCAGTACTTTGTAAGTGTGAAATTTTGCTCTGACGTAATAATAAAGACATTGCAGGAATGGTGTCGGAAGATGAGTATCAATTGTTTTAATTCTATATGGGGCATTAAAATGATTAACGCGGGGTTCTCCTGTAGTGGACAACCCCTTTAAGCAACAAAGGCAATACAATCTAGGCACTAGTTATATAGAAGTTTCTGGATGTAGCTTATTCCCTTGACCAGGGGCCTTCTCATGGGCTTCTACTTAGTGTAGGCCCCTACTTAGTGTGGTGCATATTAAATAATCTCTCATAACTATTGAGACGATCACAAACGAGTATATTACACTGCTATAGAACAGTGGTATAAAAAAGGTAAAGTTGGCACATTTGTAAAATGGATTGTGATACTAGGAAAAACCTTGCGCTTGCACTTCCCTACATTCGGACTGGTGACAATCCAGAAAAACCTCCAAATAGAAGAAAGCACGCTGAAAGAAGAAATGCAGTGCGACTTTTGTTGATATCAGTAACATAAGAGTTAAACTTTGCACTAACTGAGATGACAATGGACTGCATTCATCGGCTGATCACAATATGTGTGAGTATGAGTGGCAGCTTTGTGCTTACTTACCCTGGGGAGAATGCTGCTATTATTCAGATATGACACGTCACACATATATGTAAAACGTGTCATTAGCCATTGTCTGCCACGCTAAGATAGACAACGGCCTTTGTATACTAACAAAAGGCTATCAGAAAGAACAGTACAATGGATTCATTGAAATGTACAATCCTGATGGAGGGGAGAGCCTGGACTAACATGTCCAACCTTGGTAAAGATTATTCTTACAGTTATAAATATGGAAACTCTGGCTGATGATGTGCACTGACAAACAAGAGACCTGCTTACAAGACTGGGTGCCATGGACAGAGGCGGATGATCCCTATGATAGGAGTGCACGCCATATTCACACGGATGCATAAAATAATCAAGATCCAAATGGGGGATCTATTGAGAAATATGTACAGTAGATAACATTTCAGTGCTCATTAGTACTGACTACACATTTAGCTTGTATGAATTGCTACATACTAGTGATATTTTTCCAGAACTAGAGCTGGTCCAGCAGTCCTGGAGCCCTGCAAATTGACTACGTGATGGCTTAGAATAGCGTCATCGCTGCAGCGTGATGTACGTGTAGGCCTGCTAATTAAAAGA
Organism: Dendrobates tinctorius; assembly: GCF_039654945.1. Lineage (NCBI taxonomy): Eukaryota > Metazoa > Chordata > Amphibia > Anura > Dendrobatidae > Dendrobates > Dendrobates tinctorius. The sequence continues at coordinate 17,045,825 of NW_027361694.1, forward strand.
GCCACGGATGCTAGCAAGTAGGAGACGGTTCTTACAGCTCCCATTCGGGGCCATAGATTACTGATTTAGCCACTGGTCCTGCAAATTAATTAGCATCATGTATTGCAGCACAGCTTGGCTGCTTTTTTCTATTAGACATCTCTTTTTGAAAGAGCGCTGTAGACTGTGCTATTCCTTATAGAGGGTGTAGAGATTTAGCTCGTTGGCAGCGTCCACACAGGGAGATTTATTTACTCCATAAACTCCCAGCAGAAAGTAATAACAAAGCAAAGAGTCCATGCAGACGTAGGAGAAACAGAGCAGTTCAGCTGCTTCATTTTTAAAGTCCAATACTCGGCCTCTTGCAGAGTCTAAGCAACATGCAGGGTCCTCCACCTACATACCCAGACCCAAATACCAGAAGTGTTTGCACCTCTGCTTCCAGACAAGGAATGAACAGCTCCGCTGCACCTCCAGCATTGGAGGGTGGGAATGACTAGTTCCGTCCATCTCATCTAATCATTCCCAACAAACCTGGACCCATACATTGGTCCTATTAACCCTCTCAGGGCCTCCTATCCAGGATTCTGCCAGCTGCTTGTCTACAAGCTATAATAACATAGTATGGTAAGGTCCAAAAGGACACTCCCTTTAACTCCACTGTAAATGAGCATGGGGATAACTGTAGACAAAGATAACAAATGAGCTGGGAACTTTCCTAGAGCCTATGGCAAGTGGACACCACAAAACACAGTGTGAAAACAACCATAGCTTGTATTTTGTGATCTCCCCCCTGAAGTTTGTGCAACAAGTAAACTTAAAATATTTGAAAATATATTGCAAATAAATGAGTTCTTCCCATGATACGTTTACCTTGTCCATACTGTTAAGTGCTACTAGATATGTTGGCTGTATAGAGAAAAAAATATTGTAATACTATGTAAAGGGAAAAGGTATCTTTCATTCTGAAGTAAGTATACTTATCTGTAGTCTTTGGTTTGGTTCTAACACCTACAGACTTAAGGGGGTTTTACACATAGCGATATCGCTAGCAATATCGCTAAAGCATCACCGATTTGGTGACGCAGCAGCGATATCGCTAGCAATATCGCTATGTGTGATACTTACCTCTGACCGGCTCCCCCGTTGTCTGTCGCTGATCGCGCGAGATCGCGCAGCTCCATTTCTCGTCGAGCGCTTTCTGCTGGGCTTCCTGCTGGCGCCGACGAGCGACGCGTGGACGCGGGAGGACGTCAGGATCGCCTCGTCTGAAAGGTAAGTAACGACCGCTGTATCGCTGCTGCATCGCTGTGAGATCTGCCTTCCTTAAGCTGGGTCAATCATCTACCTATAATATTCTGTTATTCGTAACCTTCTATACTGTTACTCACAAGAAAAGCATCCATTCCTTTCTTAAATTCATTCAGTGAGTTGGCCATCACCACTTCCTCAGGAAGAGAATTCCAGAGCCTCACTGCTCTTACCGTGAATAACCCTCTTCTATGCTGGTGCAGAAATTGTCTTTCCTCCAAACAAAGAGAATGCCCCCTTGTTCTTGTCACAGTCCTTGGTACAAACAGTTCATTGGAGAGATCTCTGTATTGCCCTCTGATATACTTGTACATATACACTCACTGGCCACTTTATTAGGTACACCATGCTAGTAACGGGTTGGACCCCCTTTTGCCTTCAGAACTGCCTCAATTCTTCGTGGCAGAGATTCAACAAGGTGCTGGAAGCATTCCTCAGAGATTTTGGACCATATTGACATGATGGCATCACACAGTTGGCGCAGATTTGTCGGCTGCACATCCCTGATGCGAATCTCCCGTTCCACCACATCCCAAAGATGCTCTATTGGATTGAGATCTGGTGACTGAGGAGGCCATTTGAGTACAGTAAACTCATTGTCATGGTCAAGAAACCAATCTGAGATGAATCGAGCTTTATGACATGGAGCATTATCCTGCTGAAAGTAGCCATCAGATGCCTGTTCTTAGCTGAGAGGAGTGGTACCCAGTGTGGTCTTCTGCTGCTGTAGCCCATCTGCCTCAAAGTTCGACGCACTGTGCGTTCAGAGATGCTCTTCTGCCTACCTTGGTTGTAACGGGTGGCAATTTGAGTCACTGTTGCCTTTCTATCAGCTCGAACCAGTCTGCCCATTCTCCTCTGACCTCTGGCATCAACAAGGCATTTCCGGCCACAGAACTGCCGCTCACTGGATTTTTTTTCTTTTTCGGACCATTCTCTGTAAACCCTAGAGATGGTTGTGCGTGAAAATCCCAGTAGATCAGCAGTTTCTGAAATACTCAGACCAGCCCTTCTGGCACCAACAATCATGCCACGTTCAAAGGCACTCAAATCACCTTTCTTCCCCATACTGATGCTCGGTTTGAACTGCAGGAGATTGTCTTGACCATGTCTACATGCCTAAATGCACTGAGTTGCCGCCATGTGATTGGCTGATTAGAAATTAAGTCTTAACACACAGTTGGACAGGTGTACCTAATAAAGTGGCCAGTGAGTGTATATTAGGTCTCCCCTAAGTCTTCTCTTTTCTAGAGTAAATAGACCTAATTTTGATAACCTTTCTTGGTATTGTAGTGAACCAACTCCATTTATCATTTTAGTAGCCCGCCTTTGAACCCTTTCAAGTTCAGTAATGTCTTTCTTGATCACCGGCGTCCAAAATTGCACATAATACTCCAAGTGTGGTCTGACGAGTGATTTGTATAGAGGGAGAATTATGTTTTCATCTCGTGTCCCCAGACCTCTTCTAATGCATTCCATGACCCTATTTGCTTTGGTGGCAGCTGCCTGACACTGGGCACTCCAATTTAGCTTCTTATTGACTAAGATGCCTAAGTCTTTTTCCATGTCTGATTTCCCCAGCAGTTTCCCATTTAGTAAGTAATTGTAGCATCTGTTTCTCCTTCCCATGTGCATAACCTTACACTTATCTGTGTTAAACCTCATTTGCCATTTTTCAGCCCAATTCTCCAATTTACTCAAATCTGTCTGTAGTTGCAAACTGTCCTCCTTTGTGTTAACTACCTTACATAGTTTTGTATCATCTGCAAATACTGATATTTTACTGTGTAAGCCATCCACTAGATCAGTAATAAATATATTAAATAGTAGGGGGCCCAATACACAACCCTGTGGTACCCCACTAGTAACCCTGGCCCAATCTGAGTATGCACCATTAATAACCACTCTTTGTTTTCTATCACTAAGCCAGCTTCCTACCCATCTACACACATTTTCCCCTAGCCCAAGCTTTCTCATCTTACTTACCAATCTTTTATGTGGGACAGTGTCAAATGCTTTAGAGAAGTCGAGATAAATGACATCCAATGATTCTCCTTGGTCCATTTGAGAGCTTACATTCTCATAGAAGCTGATCAGGTTAGTTTGACAGGAGCGATCCTTCATAAATCCATGTTGATATGGAGTTAAACATTTATTAACATTGAGATATTCCATAATGGTATCCCTCAGAAACCCTTCAAAAATTTTTCCCACAACAGATGTTAAGCTTACCGGCCTATAGTTTCCAGGTTCCCTTTTACACCCCTTTTTGAATATTGGTACCACATTTGCTTGCCGCCAATCAAAAGGAACAGACCTTGTTTCTATAGAGTCTTTAAATATAAGGAATAGAGGCCTGTCTATCACATTACTTAACTCCCTTAATACCCGAGGGTGAATGCCATCAGGGCCTGGTGATTTGTCAATTTTAATCTTACTAAGGCGGTTCTGCAGGTCTTCCTGGGTTAGGCAGGTAATACTTAATGGGGAGTTTACATTATCACTCTGCATTTCCCCTGGCAAATCCTTTTCCTGTGTGAACACTGTTGAGAAAAAAGTATTTAAAACATTTGCTTTTCCCACATCGCTCTCCATGATTTCACCCTCATTGTTCTTTAAAGGGCCAACACCATAAATTTTAACCATTTTACTGTTTATATAATTAAAGAATAGTTTGGGGTTTGTTTTACTTTTCTTAGCAATGAGTCTCTCAGTTTCCACTTTTGCTAAATGTATTTGTTTTTTACACATTTTATTTTTTTCTCTATAACTTTTTAATGCTTCTTCATTGCCTTCTTGTTTTAGCTTCTTAAATGCCTTGTTCTTGTTATTTATTGCCCTTTTTACATCCTTATTTAGCCACATTGGTGTTCTGTTCCTAGCCCTTTTATTTCTGTACGGTATGGCTAGCTCGCAGTGGGTGTGTAAAACTGATTTAAATATTTCCCACTTATTTTCTGTGCTCCTATTTTTGAGGACGTTGTCCCAATCAATTCGGCGAAGGTCCTCTCTAAGCTGATCAAACTTTGCTTTCCTGAAATTCAGCGTTTTCGTAACCCCCTTCCAGGGCACCTTACTGAAGGACAAGTGGAATTGTATTATATTGTGGTCACTGTTCCCTAGGTGCCCATCGACTCGTACTTCTGTTATTCTATCTGGCCTGTTGCTTAAAATTAAGTCCAGAAGGGCTGTCCCTCTAGTTGGTCCCTGCACAAGTTGTGACAGATAATTATCCTTGGTCATTGACAGAAATTGGTTTCCTTTCTGGGATACGCAGGTTTCAGTTTCCCAGTCTATGTCGGGGTAGTTGAAGTCCCCCATAATAATCACCTCATTGTGATTTGCTGCTTTGTCTATTTGCTTCAATAATAGATTTTCAGTGGTTTCTGTTATATTTGGTGGCTTATAACAAACCCCTATGAGGATTTTATTACTTTTCCCTCCTTGTATCTCCACCCATAGAGACTCCACCTCTTCATTTCCCTCTTATATATATTCTCTTAGAGTGGGCTTTAAAGTGGACTTTATATATAGACAGACTCCACGTAGTATATACAGTCGTACATATGTACAGTTGTGGCCAAAAGTATTGACACCCCTGCAATTCTGTCAGATAATGCTCAGTTTCTTCCTGAAAATGATAGCAAACACAAATTCTTTGGTATTATTATCTTCATTTAATTTGTCTTAAATGAAAAAACACAAAAAATTGTCCTAAAGCCAAATTGGATATAATTCCACCCCAAACATAAAAAATAGGGTGGACAAAAGTATTGGCACTGTTCGAAAAATCATGTGATGCTTCTCTAATTTGTGTAATTAACAGCACCTGTAACTTAAATGGGGCACCTAACAGGTGTTGGCAATAACTAAATCACACTTGAAGCCAGTTGACATGGATTAAAGTTGACTCAACCTCTGTCCTGTGTCCTTGTGTGTACCACATTGAGCATGGAGAAAGGAAAGAAGACCAAAGAACTGTCTGAGGACTTGAGAAACCAAATTGTGAGGAAGCATGAGCAATCTCAAGGCTACAAGTCCATCTCCAAAGACCTGAATGTTCCTGTGTCTACCGTGCGCAGTGTCATCAAGAAGTTTAAAGCCCATGGCACTGTGGCTAACCTCCCTAGATGTAGACGGAAAAGAAAAATTGACAAGAGATTTCAACGCAAGATTGTGCGGATGTTAGATAAAGAACCTCGACTAACATCCAAACAAGTTGAAGCTGCCCTGCAGTCCGAGGGTACAACAGTGTCACCCCGTACTATCCGTCGGCGTCTGAATGAAAAGGGACTGTATGGTAGGAGACCCAGGAAGACCCCAGTTCTTACCCCGAGACATAAAAAAGCCATGCTGGAGTTTGCCAAAACTTACCTGAAAAAGCCTAAAACGTTTTGGAAGAATGTTCTCTGGTCAGATGAGACAAAAGTGGAGCTTTTTGGGCAAAGGCATCAACATAGAGTTTACAGGAGAAAAAAAGAGGCATTCAAAGAAAAGAACACGGTCCCTACAGTCAAACATGGCGGAGGTTCCCTGATGTTTTGGGGTTGCTTTGCTGCCTCTGGCACTGGACTGATTGACCGTGTGCATGGCGTTATGAAGTCTGAAGACTACCAACAAATTTTGCAGCATAATGCAGGGCCCAGTGTGAGAAAGCTGGGTCTCCCTCAGAGGTCATGGGTCTTCCAGCAGGACAATGACCCAAAACACACTTCAAAAAGCACTAGAAAATGGTTTGAGAGAAAGCACTAGAGACTTCTAAGGTGGCCAGCAATGAGTCCAGACCTGAATCCCATATAACACCTGTGGAGAGATATAAAAATGGCAGTTTGGAGAAGGCACCCTTCAAATATCAGGGACTTGGAGCAGTTTGCCAAAGAAGAATGGTCTAAAATTCCAGCAGAGCATTGTAAGAAACTCATTGATGGTTACCGGAAGCGGTTGGTCGCAGTTATTTTGGCTAAAGGTTGTGCAACCAAGTATTAGGCTGAGGGTGCCAATACTTTTGTCTGGCCCATTTTTGGAGTTTTGTGTGAAATGATCAATGTTTTGCTTTTTGCTTCATTCTCTTTTGCGTTTTTTCATTTAAGACAAATTAAATGAAGATAATAATACCAAAGAATTTGTGTTTGCAATCATTTTCAGGAAGAAACTGAGTATTATCTGACAGAATTGCAGGGATGTCAATACTTTTGGCCACAACTGTATATACTGTACACACTAATAGTAACGGACAAATAGTGTCATTATTAATATCTCAACAACGAATAAACTAAAATAAATTATTAAAAAAAAAATGTTTTTCCACTCTGCAGCCACTATTATATTGTGTGGCAAGTTCAACATGAAAAATTTGGTGAGATGTCCTCTTTAAAGGGGTATTCTCAACATTATCAATGGTTAAAATTACTATGTAATTTATTTCTTTGATCTAAAAATGGAGGTATTTTTACATTAATGCCTACTGCTCCTTACCTAGGCTACCAGCCACTGTTGCAGTCTATCAGATTTGGATGGTTGCAAGGAGTGCAGTGCTTACAATCTCTTTGCTATGGAGCTTGTAGTTACTGCTCTGAAGCTGGCAGGATTGCTAGATCCATCCCACATTAGTAAGCCTGCACTCCTTCAATGCTACAGCGACAAAGCTGCCTCTGCTTGCAGCATTGAAGAGCAAGCAGTCTGAGCCAGGGTGCAACCATGCCAATGGTCCTAGCTGTTAATCAGATAAGTGCTCACTACTCCATGACAAACAGGAAGCTGGGAGGTTGGAGAGCAGTGTACCTCTGAAGTTAGAAGATGATACAACCCCTATAAGACAAGGCGCCCCCTGTTATGCCACCCACTCAAAAACCAAACCGCTATCCCCGACTCTCGCATATGCCTATTCGCTTGGCATATGACCCCCCTCACAGATTGGTTACCCAAATCCCCTAAAACAGGTAGGTTCAGAAAGAAGGTGGATTTAAGATAAAAAAAAGAGTTAAAAGTTGGTGACATTTTCTGTATATAACAGTAAGAGCTGTAGTGAGCTTATAGTACCTGTTCTGCTGAGTGTTGTACAGTACCTACTTCCCACCCTACAAAAACAGATGTTTGGGTGTATGATGCAATTCCTACATGTGAAATAAACTGAGCTGGCTTGCTTCATACATGTCCATGCTGAAGGCGGGTACGTACTTTACTAGCACTTACCATTACGGTTGCAGCTGCAGCAGCTGCTTGTGCTGCTACTGCAGCCTGGTTGGCTTGATGTTGTGCAGCTTTGATTTTGGCCTGCAAATGTGCAGGAGGGTGAAAATATTTGCATTTCTCCCTCATGCAGCGACCCTTAATGTAATCCATACAAACGGTTACAGTGTTATCATTTGTATCAATCATCGTGCTGTCTGCTGGGTGCGCAAAGCGGCAATCAGTCTCTCCCCGTGCACAGTTTCCTCTCTGAAACTCCCTGCATACCTATATAAGACATACAAGGATACATGAATGCACATTTTATACAGCTGCGGTAATGCATACAATGCTAGTACAACACTGAAATTCATGGTTCATAAGAGTGGTGAAGAAAGCAATATACATTGTTGTAAGCAGTGTATTTATCATATGTGCCCATGGACCCCAAATGTAACCCCAGGATCATCAAGACCTCCCCTAGTCTACAAGCATGGAACAGCTAGAAAGCAAGCAAGCAGTACTTAGAAGGGAAGATGGATTGGAGAAGTCAAAAATACACTAAAATGCATTTTTTTTATTTACAGTGCTCTTAACTAATTTTGGGTGGAAGATCTATGGAAGTAACATGAATGCTCAAAAATATTTCAGGATTATGATATAAACTGTACCTCCAATTTATCTGTCCTGAGAAGTTTCTGAGTAGCAGTAGAACCGGCGACGGATACAGGTGGACTTCCAGGAACAATGACAGGTGTAGGGGGCAGTATTTCAGTTGGGACTAATCCAACACCTTGCGTCATCGGAGTAAGATATGGAGCAAAACTAATAGCTGTATTAGTTCCTAATGCTGGAGCTACAGGAAATGTAGGCTGGAAAAGAAATACATTAGTAAGTGCAAGAGAAAAACATACATTTAGAGAATTATGACATTAAAAGTATGAGTAAGATCCAATAGTCCAAGAAGATGAAATACAGATTTCTGTTATATAGTCATCATTTGAGCCAAAAACTTGTTTCTCTGCAAAGGGACCAGGATGACTGATCCGTGTATATGAAAGTATGAATGGGGCCATGTATCATGAGATTTTGAGTGCAGATGTCCTTCCATCAGCAAGGGCATTGAAGATGAAACGTGGATGGCTCTTTCAGCATGATAATGATCCCAAGCACACTGCCAGGGCAATGAAGGAGTGGAATCGTAAGAAGCATATGAAGGTCCTGGAGTGGCCTAGCCAATCTCCACATCTCAACCCCATAGAAAACCTCTGGAGCGATTTGAAAGTCCATGATGCCCAGCGACAGGACCAAAACATCACTGCTCTAGAGGAGATCTGCATGGAGGAATGGGCCAACATACCACCAACAGTGTGTGCCAACCTTGTGAAGACTTACAGAAAACGTTTGACCTCTGTCATTGCCAACAAAGGATATATGACAAAATATTGAGATGAACTTTTGTTAAAGGGAACCTATCACCTCTTTTTGCCGCTATAAGATGCGGCCACTGCTATAATGCTGTAGATAAGCCCTTGGTCCGACCTGCAAGATAGGAAAAATAAGTTTTATTATATTTACCCGGGGGGCGGTCCGATCCAATGGGTGTCGCAGGTCCGGGTCAGGCTCCTCCCATCTTCATGCAATGTCGTCCTCCTGCTTGCTTCGTGTCACGCTCCTGCGCAGGCGTACTGATCTGCCCTGTTGAGGGCGGAGCAAAGTACTGCAGTGCGCCGGCGCCGAGAAAGGTCAGAGAGGCCCAGCGCCTGCGCACTGCAGGAGCGCGACATGAAGCAAGCAGGAGGACGACAACGCATGAAGGTGGGAGGCGCCGGACCTGGACCTGAAACACTCATTGGACCGGACCACATTGGACCGCCACCCCCGGGTGAGTATAATAAAACTTATTTTTCTTATCTTGCAGGTCGGATCAGGAGCTTATCTACAGCATTATAGAATGCTGTAGATAAGCCTTGAAAGGCAGTGGCCACATCTTAAAGTGTCAAAAAGAGGTGACAGGTTCCCTTTTCACCTTGTCTGATTTGGCAAGATTTATTTTGCAAATTATAGTGGAAAATAAGTATTTGTTCATTAACAAATACTTATTTTCCACTATAATTTGCAAAATAAATCTTGCCAAATCAGACAAGGTGATTTTCTGGATTTGTTTTCTCATTTTGACTCTCATAGTTGTGGTCTACCTATGATATCGATTACAGGCCTCTCTCATCTTTTTAAGTGGGAGAACTTGCACAATTGGTGGCTGACTAATTACTTTTTTTCTCACTGTATTCTGACTGATAAGAGAAGCTTTGCTAATCTTCTTGTAACCTTCACCTTTTTTGTTTCTTTCTCAGGTCTTGTGACATTTCTCTTGCATGTGGTGCCATTGCTGACAGCTTTAAATGAGAAGTTTTCTTTGTTAAGTAATACCCTTTCATAGTCCACTGTTAGCTGGACACCTGTTTAATGAATAATTACACTAATCTGTGGTTGAATTCTTGCTAATTATAATCTTATAATCTAAACTTTTAGCTTTGCTCCTAACCTAAAACTTTGATTGGGATGTACTCATTTTTGCAACATGATCTTGGATTAATTTGTTAATAAAATTACTTTTTTGGGTGTGCAAAATAACAAATCTTGTTTGCAATCAATGGCCCACATTTGTCTGAGTATTTTGTAGTATGGTTACCAACAGAAAATGTTGATTCTGAAAGGACACTAAAAGGTTATCTGACATATCTGTTGGGGTGTACTTATTTGTGCTGAACACTGCATATGTGTAGTGATATACTGTATACTACTCATAAAAATAAAGGTAACACTAAAATACCACATCCTAGATATCACTGAATAAAATATTCTAGTTGCCAATCTTTATTCATTACATAGTGGAATGACTTGAGAACAATAAAACATAAAAATGATCAATGTATATCAAAATTAATATCCAATGGAGGTCTGGATTTGGAAGGATACTCAAAATGGATAATCAAATTACAGGCTAATCCAGCTTCAGTGGAAATGCCTCAAGACGAGGAAATGATGCTCAGTAGTGTGTGTGGCCTCCATGTGCCTGTTTGACATCTCTACAATGCCTGGGTATGATTCTGATGAGGCAGTGCATATTCTACTAAGTAATCTCCTCCCAGACCTGCATTAAAGCATCAATCAACTCCTGGACAGTCTATGGGGCAACAAGGTATTGGTGGATGGAAGGAAACTTGATGTCCCAGATGTGCTCAGTTGGATTCAGGTCTGGGGAATGGGCAGGCCAGTCCATATCATCATTGCCTTCTTCATGCAGGAACTGCTGGCACACCTCAGCCACATGAGGCCTAGCATTGTCATGCATCAGAAGGAACCCAGGGCCCAGTGCACCTGCGTATGGTCTCACAATGTGTCTGAGGATCTCATCCCGGTACCTAATGGCAGTCAGGCTACCTCTGGCTAGTAGATGGAGGACTGTGCGGCCTCCAAAGAAATTCCTACCCACAACATTACTGACCCACTGCCAAACCGGTCATGCTGAAGGAAGTTGCTGGCAGCAGAACGTTCTCCACGGCGCTTCAGACTCTGTCACATGTGCTCAGTATGAACCTGCTCTCATCTGTGAAGAGCACAGGGTGCCATGTTGAATTTGCCACTCTTGGTGTTCTCTGGTAAATGCCAATCTCTCTGCAGGTTGTTGGGATGTAAGCACAACACCCACTGTTTTTGACAGTTTTAGCAGACACTTGAATGTTAGTGGCCTGCTGGAGGTCATTTTGAAGGGCTCTGGCCCTGGCCCTCCCTGCAAAAAGAAGGTAGCGGTCCTGCTGCTGGGTTGTTGCCCTCCTACGGCCCCCTCCATGTATGCAAAAGTGACCAAAACAACAGCCAAAAAGGATGAGAACAGCGAAATGGTCTGTGGTCACATTTATAGAACCACTCGTTTATAGGGGTTGTCTTGCTAATTGCCTATCATTTCTACCTGTTTTCTGTTCCATATGCACAACAGCAGGAGAAATTGATTCACAATCACTGTTGCTTCATAACTGGACAGGTTGATTTCACAGAACTGTGATTGACTTGGAGTTACATTGTGTTGTTTAAGTGTTCCCTTTATTTTTTTTTGAGCAGTGTACTCGTATATTCCCATTATAGTCATAGGGTGCAAAAATACAATGGACTGTGTAAAAAAAATAAGAAAAAGGGATTGATAACAGACTAGTAACTTGGTTGTAAACATGTAAGAGGCCAAGATGGTTCAAGACATGTGTCACTTGATCTGTCTTACCTTATGACTAGAGGCACGGGTCAGTTTTACAAAATTTTCTATCTTTTACATACAAATTGTTTCATGTCTAAAGCATTAAGCTAAAACACCCACTTTGCTAGCATGTGTGATTCATTTACTGTAGTACAATTTTATTTTTTTCCCACACAAACTTACAGCAATAAAGTCATCCATGATTTTTCCCTTGAATTTTACTCTTCAAATGATACAAAGGACTGTTTGGACATTATGATCCACTTTTGTATCTAATGATTTGGCCATATACAGTATGTCTACCCATCTGCCAGCTGTTTTTGTCTCATGTCTTTGACCAGTGTAAATGTGTTCCAGGAATAAACACAGATAGTGTACCCTAAGGTTAGGCCATCAGTGAGTGATCAGTGGGGTCGAACTCTGTGACCTTACTAAGCATCAGAATGAGAATCTCTACATGTGACCCTCTACCCTGGGGCTGAATAATAACTAGATATTTCTTATGTATAGTTAATCTACCTGGTGGCCTCCATTTTCCTCCCGTGGCCTCCATCACTTGGATTGGCATTCCATTCCTCTTACTTCCATTATGATTACCACAGTGGCGCAAAGAGTACAGTATTAAATCTAAACCTTCCATATCTTTCCTAACCCAGAACAGAAAAGGCAAAGGTAGCATGGTTTCGGCTTATCATTGAACATAGTGGCACGGCTATAGCGACCAGCTTGGAAGCAAAAGGAATGGAATGCTGATCTAAGCAAAGCAGGCAATCGGAGGCAAACTGATGGCACAAGATAGGGGAACAAACATGAGAAAAATATAGTTATTTTCTGTGCCATATTGTAGGGTCTCTAAGTTATCCTTTATCCATAGGATAGGGGATAAGGTGCTGGTGGCTAGGAATACCAGCAATACGGAGATCGGGGCACTTGAGTCTGTGGACTAATCTCTCTAGAGCTCCATCTTGAACACAGCAGAGATATGGATACTTGACGTCTGTTCCATTCATTGTCTAGGCAAAATCCCAGCTATTTCAGGCAGGATATAGAGAATGAAGAAAGCAGACGTCGAGCATGTGCACATCCACTCCATTAAAGATGGGGCTCTACAGAGACCAATTCCTGTGATCAAGAGCCTGATCTCATAATAACAGAGAGTCCCAGCAGTCAGACCCACAGTGCGAAGATAGCTGTTGCCTATCCTGTAGATGGGAGTATATTAAAGAGAACCTGTCATGTCCAAAAACTTTATTTACTTGCAGATATCTGGTTTATCTGTAGGTTAATAGTGTTGAAATCCTTACTGGACCAGCAGCTACAGGGAGAAAATTAACTTTCATTCTGCTCGCGTCCAGTCCACCACTCACTACACAATGAGCGTGGCTGTAATCACTCCCTGTCACCTTGACTGACAGCCACACATGCTGCAAAGCAGGCTGTCAATCAAAGTGATGGGGAGTGATTACAGTTGTGCTCAATGTATAGTATAGTTGAATATCAATATTTAATTTATTAATATTAATATTTTGGGAATAAAACTTTAAAAACAAACCATTTTGAAAGAAAGATATGATTTTGATATACAGGATTTATTGCTATAAAAAAGATAATGTTATTAAAGAAGTCTTACTGCTTCAAAGGACACAGAATTCTCACAAGGCCCATACATCAGGTCCATTAGGCGTCTAGAGAACTGAAACTTATTAAAATACCAAGGGAAACACAACGAGAATACACTTACTAATTGAGGTTCATGAAACACAATGCTGGCACCCACCTCTGCCCCTGAAGTGATGGTGACGTTGCATCCACGTGCAGTGTTGTGTACGTCACAAGGCGATGCAAGAGCACAATTGTTATTAACATCAATTTCATTGTGTGCTGTATCATGTAAATCACACATCTATTGTCAGAATATTTGTTAACTTTGTTGATTTAAAAGATCACATTTGACCAAACGTAATCAACAACAGTACAATAAAGCCAGAAATTCTGACCATTCTGTACACAGAATTATTACAAAGAATCATTTTCGTCACTCTTCATATTAGAATATCGGTAACCTCTCGTTAGATGGCCAGTCATCATGTTGTCTCTGTAGAGGACAAAGCTGGGCAGATGTTCCCATATATGTGCAGAATGGAAATGTACTTACCATTGGCTGCAGCTGTGTACCCGGGAACATGAACTGCATTTGCTGGGCAAGCATGGCTGCTGCTGTTTTCTGTTGGATGAGATTGTTCCTGCCATTAATTTCTAGCTGGGTTTTTAGGTGTGTTGGCGGATGAAGATATTTGCAGTTCTCCCTTGAGCAACGTCCCTGAAAAGTGGGGAAATATTATATTTTCAAGCCATATAATGGAAAATAAGAATTTCTAAGCTCTATACGTCAGTTAATCAACTATGTGGAGTTTGTGTAGAATTGCACAATTAGGCCCATGTTAACATGCTATACTGAGATACCATTTTGCTTAGAAAAGAACAGATTAGAAACGGCATACTATAATGTATTTATTATATAAATATATATATCTAATATACAGTATAAAGGTCAATGTGGGTGTGTATGTATGTATGTATGTATGTCCGGGATTGGCATCCGCACCGTCGCAGCTACAGCCACAAAATTTTGCACAGTCACACGTCTGGACCCCTAGAGCGTCATAGGCTATGTTGTGAGGTGAAATTTTAACCCCGCACGTTCCAATTCACCAAACAATTTTGCCCCTATCTACATAATGGGGAAAAAGTGAAAGGAAAAGTGTTGGAGGCAAATTGACAGCTGCCAGATGTGAACAAGGGGGACTTAAAGAATGAGAGCGATGGCGCCAAAGAGTATATACCGTACAGTTGCTAAGGTGGGGCCCTGACATGGGATACTCACCACACACGGGGATATGAACACACACAAAATGCGCCACACACTACCACGTGCTTCAACACATATACCACCCTCAGCACACATTTCACCACACATACACCAACCTTGCCACATAAAAGTCGAAACACAAAAGTCGCCACTCAAAACTCGCCACGCTGTCCCAGAGCTGTTTAAAAGATGAAAAATGAGCTATGATTGGTTGCTATCAGCAACAGTTTTCTTTGTAGACAGTTGTGGTAACTGAGGCTTATTATTCTTATCATTTCTATGGTGTTATCGTCCTTCTGTAAAGCTGGAAATAACACAATTTATTACCGTGCCAACACAGACCACCCTCTGACACAGACTGCAGGGGGAGCCCAGTATCACACAGGATAGGATTAGATACATGGCTCAGCAGTCAGTATCACACAGGATAGGATTAGATACACAGCTCAGCAGTCAGTATCACACAGGATAGGATTAGATACATGGCTCAGCAGTCAGTATCACACAGGATAGGATTAGGTACACGACTGAGCAGTCAGTATCACACAGGATAGGATTAGATACACAGCTCAGCAGTCAGTATCACACAGGATAGGATTAGATACACAGCTCAGCAGTCAGTATCACACAGGATAGGGTTAGATACACAGCTCAGCACACAGTATCACACAGAATAGTATTAGATACACGGCTCAGTAGACAGTATCACACAGAATAGGAATAGATACACGGCTCAGCAGTCAGTATCACACAGGATAGGATTAGATGCACGGTTTTTATGTGCAATATAATCATTATAATTTGTTATAATTAACCACAGTTGGTTACTATGCCCAGGCAACTCCGGGCTCTTCAGCTAGTGTGTGTATATATATATATATATATATATATATATATATATATATATATAGTGAGAGAGCGTTCACTGAATGTATTGGGGACACTCATTTGGCAGCGGGATTAAGACACACAAGAATGGTTTTCCACGTTAAACAGTCTATTCGGTTTATTTAGACAGCATAAATCACATGAAGCATAGTCCATTTCTTTACATCAACGGAACCTATTATGACCACAAGACTGTTCCAATAGCAGATACACCTGTCTGCCTTTCATACAACCCCCTTGTCCGAGGTTACCTTCCAGGAGCTCCGCTCTACACTCTGACTTCTTGTCAGTCCTGGCTTCCAAGTAAGCTGCCTACTGGGATCACTGTCTTGTATAATGACTTGCTCGACAAGCTCAAACCTGACAATTCCAGACCCTCAGAAGGACGGTAGCTTCCCCAACGTAGTAGCCGTCACAGATTCTGCAGATACATGATCTCCACCATATGCTTTTCAGGAAACCTGTCCTCTTTCAGGACCTTCCAACACAGAGACCATGTGACCAAACAACAGTCTCATTATATCCTATGAGGCACACTCATTGATGGGAGGTGTGTGGTTAGCCAGAACTGCCCAGCTCTCCAGTTAACCCTGCAAACCCAGTCCCTTATAAACTAAACAAGGCTCATGGAAGTAAAGGCCCCAGAGAAACATTCCAGGCTTACAGCACAGCGGACCTCCACCTCTGCGACATATACTGACCATTCACAATAATGCCGTTCACTGTCTCACTATATATATATATATATATATATATATATATATATATATATATAGTCATCAGATGTTGTTTCTCATGGTACAAAAACCTCACCTGATCCAATGCTATACATGTAAAATCAAGAAGAAGCTCCTGGGCCCAAGTCAAGATCTATACACATTAGAAACACCAATATTATAAATGGCATATGGTAGCTACAGGGGCTTTTGAGCCAATCAGACACCAGGGTCTGGGTGCAAAGGCTACTTCTGTGCCCACTATAGTTACACATCTACCCAACAAAATAATCAGTAATTTGTGAAACTCTTTTGATTATTCTGAGTGCAGAGTCCACCTGAATGCTGTCTTTGAATGAAGCTCAATGATATGCATTATGGCATAAATGTGGTACTGCTGGACTTCCTGGATCTAAGATAAGAGTCCATTTCCAAAGTGTTGATATAGAAGTAGGAAGCCAAGACCAGTGAGGACCAAGTAAACACTAGAATCAGACACGCAGGGGATCGAGGAAGACGAGTATCACTTCTTTCGTTATTTTACAGCAGTATGAGGTATTTAACAAAAATAAATCCCTGGAAAATCTCTTAAGACACTTCTTCTTAGATCTAGGGATAAATATACAATGCCGTTAAAGGTCTGGAGTGCCAGACGTCTGTAGTGTTAAATTTCCAGTTCCTTCCATTGTACATCATAATGTTTTCTCCATTTTGTTCAGGGTAACATTAGACATGAAGTCACAGACTGGATATGATACCATTAAAGCATTAGCGGTTATCATGTTGGGATAAGAGAATCATTTGATATGAATATGTTTGGTGTGTTTGATTTTCCTTTGTGGAAAGAATAGTAAATGGGGAAACGTACACAAGAACTGTTAATGCTGGTGCCATCCCAGGCATCTTTTTCATGGCAGGTTCTCCAATACTTTTCCATATTGCTGTTGGATGAAAGGCCCTGTCTATATGCCAAAACTAGGTGCTGAACAACACAACATCCTGACAGATGGCAGCCTCGGCTTTATTTCAGTATATTAACAGATCTTCATGTATCAGATAGCTAAGCTTCTCATGGACAGTCTGGTCTACTTTATCCTTCTGAGCAAATATCTTCTGAGTCAGCTTTGTGTCTGATCTGGCTGTAAGGAAGACATCTCATATTTCTCCAAAAGAAAATATATTCATTTCAAGAAAGAAAAAATTAATCTGGATTTGAAACAAATATAATGCAAATGCACTTGCCTATGTTGCCTAACCAGAAATTGTAAAACTCTTGTCATACTTTTTTTTGCAACTCTATTTATAGATTGAACTAGAGAAGAGCCCAAAGAAAGGGTTGGTAAGGACTCTTTCCACAAGCATCCTTGAAGGGTGCTCACAACTCTTCAGTGCTGTTTGTTGTCCTAAGTAAAATACGAGAAACCTGGACAGTTACGCACAGAAATCTGGTCTGTCACGTGAGGATATGGTGGTGATTGAGAGGAACCCTTCGATTAGTCAACTACTGCAAAGAGGACTGCTGAGGTCAGTGCATGGACATCCACTGATTTCATTGCTCCACTTTGCCAGCAGCTTTGGTGCAGTGGAGCTGAAACTCAAACTCAATTTGGTAAGAGACTGCTCGACAAAAATGAGGTTGTTCAAAGTGGGACCACCTCAATAATTTTAATGATGGTTAAATCTCTTCAGATATATAAAAACGTACAATTGTTGTGCTTTATAAATATAATTCACATTTTCCAATCTCCCGACAGTTTCTAATACAGACATCAAGTACACAGATGATCGAGCGATTAAGAAATGACCTTAGATATGTGAAATCTATTTCTGTGCCAGCCAGTCGTTGAAATCATTACATTCCAGAAGGACTGACCTCGGGGTTATTTAAATCTATGACTCACATATACTCAATGTTCACAGTGTAAGGCAAGAATTTGGCAGAATCCCAGAACTAACTGTGAAAAATGTTGGGAAAAAATCACAATATTACTTTGATGTATATTATGTATTTATTAAAAAAAGCAGTAAGATGATGTATTTCAAATAATACAGAGGCTTTATCAGTCATGTGAGATGAAACATCAGTAGACCCACATGGAAGCATAGTTTTGTTTTTTAATTACTGAGGAAATTGCACTAGTTATCGTGAGATTTGGCAGTTAAAAATAAAAGGGCAATATTATATTTAAATTGTTATGCTATAATTTCAGTTTAATAGCACTCTTTAATTCACTGCTGCCCTTTTTACATTTTACTATTTTTTCATTTTATGTTACTTTTAGGGATTTACTTTTTTGTGAGGACTCACTACATTTTATTTTAAAAAAAACATTATAATCCCCTCACTATAGGCCCATTGGGTACCTGGCTTTTAGGATTTGTCCAGCTTTGCTTTGAGCGCAGGCATATAATGGCAAAATAAATGCAATGTTAGCCAAAGTCAGGCCTACATTATGGGCAAGGCACTTGGTGAACATGCTCCTGAACCTCTGCCACCTTGAGGCTATATGATGCACCCAATTTGTAACAGGGGCATAATTATAGCAAGACCAAGGGTTGGTGTCACACCAGGGCCTTGGGAGTCTAAGGCTATATTTACACGTTGCGTTTTTGTTGCGCTTTTTTTTCTTTTTTGCAAAAATCTCACGCACACACCTTGTTTTTTTCTCTGACTAGATTGGAAAACTGCTGCGTTTTTGAAAACTGCAGCATGCCACTTCCAGCGTTTTTTTTCACCCCTAGAAAGCAATGAGTACCGTAAGTGCAAAATATGCAGCAAAAATGCAAATATCAAGTTTTAAGTGAAAAAGCAGGAAAAGCAGGATGTGAAACCCATTTATTTTTGTGATTTTGCCAAGTTTAAACCATAATGTCTTGACCAACTCAAGGGCCGACTAAAGTGTGAAAGTAAACAGTGTCCCACAAACTCAAAGCTCTGCCAATGTCTTAGGTAAACTATTCCTGACCAATTCAACTCCCCTTGCTGTTACATTTGTCGTGTATTTTTCATGAACTAATGTTAACTTTTTTGTTCCAAACAGTCACTATTTTTTCAGACATAGAAAATCTTTTTCCATTAAATAATTTGATCAAATTGCCCTTTTTTTCTAAAAAATGGTTTTATGGTTTTACATATGTCTTGCATTGGTGACCTCTGTTCAAAGCTGAACTTTGGAATCTTCAAAAACGCAGCAAAACCTGCATTTTGTAAATAACTTCTTTACTGCCAAGAGAGAATCTTTTGCCTGCAGAAAAAAGCGCAGCAAACACGCAACGTGTGAACGTAACCTAAGGGGCCAAATTGGTCCCTTTGGCCCATCTGAGAAGACCAAATCTATTACAAACCTGTGACAGTTGGAGGCCCTGCTGAACGTTATGCATTTAGGCACAGGAGTTTAAAGTTTCGACATTGCCTTCTACCCTGCATACTTAGACCTGCTTTTCTAGATCAGTTGTTCAAATTATAACTAAACTGGAAGAAACAATGATCGATCTGGCTAGTGGTAAGGAACCTATACTGGTCACACTATTTAACTTGTAGATGTAGGTTAATTTTAGGAAGAAACATGATCACCAACCCTAATCGGTAGCTGAATTAGAACCACAACAGTAACCATGGTCCTGCCTGCAGCTAAGGAACCTCTCACATACAAGATGTCACTTCCCGCAATAAACTCGTTTTGTGATTTTAAGTCCACTGCATCCTAATCCTAATCAGGGCTGCGAAGTCGGTAAGCAAAACCTCCGACTCCTCAATTTCCAAGACTCACGACTCCACAGCCCTGCCTCACTACTGAGCATGTGCATAAATTGCAGAACAGATTCATCTCATCTAAAAGCCGAGATCCTTCGATAAGGAGCAGAACAGACATGTACAGTGGGGAAAAAAAGTATTTAGTCAGTCAGCAATAGTGCAAGTTCCACCACTTAAAAAGATGAGAGGCGTCTGTAATTTACATCATAGGTAGACCTCAACTATGGGAGACAAACTGAGGAAAAAAAATCCAGAAAATCACATTGTCTGTTTTTTTTTCATTTTATTTGCATATTATGGTGGAAAATAAGTATTTGGTCAGAAACAAGCAATCAAGATTTCTGGCTCTCACAGACCTGTAACTTCTTCTTTAAGAGTCTCCTCTTTCCTCCACTCATTACCTGTAGTAATGGCACCTGTTTAAACTTGTTATCAGTATAAAAAGACACCTGTGCACACCCTCAAACAGTCTGACTCCAAACTCCCCTAATGTGAAGACCAAAGAGCTGTCAAAGGACACCAGAAACAAAATTGTAGCCCTGCACCAGGCTGGGAAGACTGAATCTGCAATAGCCAACCAGCTTGGAGTGAAGAAATCAACTGTGGGAGCAATAATTAGAAAATGGAAGACATATAAGACCACTGATAATCTCCCTCGATCTGGTGCTCCACGCAAAATCCCACCCCGTGGGGTCAGAATGATCACAAGAATGGTGAGCAAAAATCCCAGAACCACGCGGGGGGACCTAGTGAATGAACTGCAGAGAGCTGGGACCAATGTAACAAGGCCTACCATAAGTAACACACTACGCCACCATGGACTCAGATCCTGCAGTGCCAGACGTGTCCCACTGCTTAAGCCTGTACATGTCCGGGCCCGTCTGAAGTTTGCTAGAGAGCATTTGGATGATCCAGAGGAGTTTTGGGAGAATGTCCTATGGTCTGA
Organism: Dendrobates tinctorius; assembly: GCF_039654945.1. NCBI lineage: Eukaryota > Metazoa > Chordata > Amphibia > Anura > Dendrobatidae > Dendrobates > Dendrobates tinctorius. The sequence goes on from NW_027361694.1 coordinate 17,066,708, forward strand.
TGAAACCAAACTGGAACTGTTTGGTAGAAACACAACTTGTCGTGTTTGGAGGAAAAAGAATACTGAGTTGCATCCATCAAACACCATACCTACTGTAAAGCATGGTGGTGGAAACATCATGCTTTGGGGCTGTTTCTCTGCAAAGGGGCCAGGACGACTGATCCGGGTACATGAAAGAATGAATGGGGCCATGTATCGTGAGATTTTGAGTGCAAACCTCCTTCCATCAGCAAGGGCATTGAAGATGAAACGTGGCTGGGTCTTTCAACATGACAATGATCCAAAGCACACCGCCAGGGCAACGAAGGAGTGGCTTCGTAAGAAGCATTTCAAGGTCCTGGAGTGGCCTAGCCAGTCTCCAGATCTCAACCCTATCGAAAACCTTTGGAGGGAGTTGAAAGTCCGTGTTGCCAAGCGAAAAGCCAAAAACATCACTGCTCTAGAGGAGATCTGCATGGAGGAATGGGCCAACATACCAACAACAGTGTGTGGCAACCATGTGAAGACTTACAGAAAACGTTTGACCTCTGTCATTGCCAACAAAGGATATATCACAAAGTATTGAGATGAAATTTTGTTTCTGACCAAATACTTATTTTCCACCATAATATGCAAATAAAATGAAAAAAAAAAAAACAGACAATGTGATTTTCTGGATTTTTTTTTCTCAGTTTGTCTCCCATAGTTGAGGTCTACCTATGATGTAAATTACAGACGCCTCTCATCTTTTTAAGTGGTGGAACTTGCACTATTGCTGACTGACTAAATACTTTTTTTCCCCACTGTATAGGACACTTCATAACTTTCCCAAATTATTATGGAAACCTTTACCAAATTATTATGGAAACCTTTACATAACATTCTGCACTGAACTACTGTACCCATTTTATTATATATTTTAGGAGTAGGTCCATTTTATACCGACTCCACCAAAATGGACACCGACTCCATAGCCCTGAACCTAATATTACATTATATCACTTTGCTGTTTTCAACCTCTTTAATATAATTCCAAATCAGTATGTGAAAATAACCGTGAAAAAAAAATGCATATCAAGGAGTATATAAATTATTTTATTATAATTTCATTAAAAAAAAACCACAAAGCGCAAGATGCAAGTAAATTGCCCCCAGAAGCAAACCGTGAAACGCGTTGGGGCCTGCCTTTTCCACATCTTGCAGCAGGTTGGTCACTGGGTTGCCAGCTATTTGCATTTTGCCTTATTGGTTTCCCTAAAAACTATAGGGATCCACATTGGGACTCTCCCTCTATTAGCTGTCATTACTTTATTAATCATGTATTTATACATTTTTTCTACATTTGGAGATAATTAATCATTATTAGGTCTTTTTTTTACCACATTTCATTGGTTGTTATTTACGTACATCTAGCTGTATTTTATATGTATATTTTCTGTGGTTGGCATTTTCCGTTTCTTGGCACTTTACCTTGAATGCTAAATTTACTAGTTCTTTCCTCATTGCACAGGTCTACTTTATATTGCCGCACTGACTCTATGCTTATATACATGTTTATACGTGCCTTCTTTGTATGCTGAATATCTTTTTATGACAGCTTCCCTTTTGTGTGACAAATATATATTTCTGCCCTGTGTTTTTTTCCCCTATTGTTATCTACAGGGTGGCTCATTTATATGGAATGGTTGGTGATATCAACTTCCTGTTTGTGGCACATTAGTATATGGGAGGGGTAAACGTTTTAAGTTGGGTGGTGACCATGACGGCCATTTTGAAGTCGGCCATTTTGGATCCAACTTTATTTTTTTCAATGGGAAGCGGGTCATGTGACACATCAAACTCATTGAGAATTTCACAAGAAAAACAATGGTGTGCTTGATTTTAACGTACCATTATTCTTTCATGAGTTATTTACAAGTTTCTCTTCCATGTTGCAGAGGTTAACACGTGAGGAGCAGATAGAAATTGTGTTGATGTCTGGTGAACGCAGTACCTGGGTCATTGCAGCAGATTTCAATGCAAGACACCCTACGCAACAAAACTGTCACCATTCCCATTTTATTTAGATGTATCCATACAAATGGCCCACCCAAAAAAGTTTGCCTCATCACTGAACATAATGTTCTGTGTAAACTGAGGGTCCTGTTCCAATTTTTGTTTTACCCTTTCTGCAAATTCAGTGCGCCGATCGATCTGAGTCACCAACCATTCCCATTTTATTTAAGTGTATCCATATAAATGGCCCACCCTGTATATACTTACATATCCCATACAAGTGTGACTGCTCGGACGTGGCACTATGGTGTTGCTGCCCTTTTCATTACCAGTCTTTTACTTGCATCCTACTCTTTTTGTGCTTTTTTAATGAAATTATAATAACAAAATCATTAATATATTCCTTGATATACTTTTGTGTCCATTTCTTCTATTTGGTTATTTTACCTATTATGGATGAGCGTTTTTTGTTGATCAGGCCTTTCTATTTGGATTTCAAATCCTTATGTGGTCTCATTTTTCTGTATACAGTATAAAGAATTAATCATGTGTGCCCACACAAATATTTTTAAATCTGCATTGGGCTATGGGGCCCGTATGCCAAGGGGGTACAGTGCCAGCCATGATGCCTCCGCCGGTCCATCATCGCATGTTCGACTATCGACAAACTGGATGCCGATACAGTTGAAACTAATTATGAAAATAGGGAGCTTCATCTGACGCTATCCCCTCCATCATTCTTTCTCGGCGTGCAGCGGGCTTGATGACGTCACTACATGGCACCCGTTGCGCTGGGATGTGTGGCGCTTCAGAGCGCTCGCGGCATAGACCGGAATAGCTGGGGAATGAGGAAATGAAGTGAGTATTGCATTTTTTTAAAAATTGTGATGGTCATAAAACTGTATGGTGGACTATGGGGAGTGCATTATACTATTTGGAGGACTATGGGGAGTGCATTACTCGATGGAGAAATATGGGGAGAGCATTATTCTATATCAAGGACTATGGGATGTACAATAAACTGTATGGAAAACTGTGGGGAGTGCATTATAGTGAAAGGAGGATTATGACGAGTGCATTATATTGTATGGAGGACTATGGGGCGTGCATTAAACTGTATGGAGGACTATGGGGAGTGCATTATAGTGAACGGAGGATCATGGGGAGTGTATTATACTATATCGAGAACTAATGGGTGCATTATACTATATGAAGGACTATGGAGTGCATTATACTATATGGAGGACTATGAGGGTGCATTATACTGTATAGTGGACTATGGGGAGAGCATTATTCTATATGGAGGACTATGGAGTGTGCATTATACTATAGGAGGACTATGGGGAGTGCACTATAGTGAATGAAGGATTATGAGGAGTACATTATACTTTATGGAGGACTATGGGGTGTGCATTATACTGTATGGAGGACTATGGGGAGTGCATTATAGTGAACAGAGGATCATGGGGAGTGTATTATACTATATTCAGAACTAATTGGTGCATTATACTATATGGAGGACTATGGAGTGCATTATACTATATGGAGGACTATGAAGGTGCATTATACTGTATGGAAGACTATGGAAAGTGCATTATAATATATGGAGGACTATGGGGAGCATTATACTATATGGAGGACTATGGGGAGTGCATTATATTATATGGAGAACAAATGGGTGCATTACGACATACAGAGGACTATGTGAAGTGCATTATACTATATGGCGTACTACAGGGAGTTCATTGTACTATATGAAGTGCATTGTACTATATGGAGGACTATGGGGGTGCATTATACTATATGGAGGACTATGGGGAGTGCATTATACTAAATGGAAGACTAGAGGGAGTGCATTATACTATATGGAGGATTATGGGGGTGTATTATACTATATGGAAGACTAAGGGGATTGCATTATACTATATTGAGGATTATGGGGTGAAGTATACTATATGGAAGACTATGAAGCTCATTATACTATATGGAGGGCTTTGTGAGGACTATTATAATATATATAAAGGTATATGTGGCAGCCATTATATTATTTAGAGGGCTATGTTAGGGGCATTATAATATTTGCAGGGCTAAAGGGGGCCAATATAGTGTGGTGACATGTGGGGCCATTATACTGTATGTAGGCCCTTTATACTGCATGGAGGGCCGTGTGGGAGCCATTATACTCTTTGAAGGGCTAATAGTGGCCATTACACAGTGTGGTGATATGTGGGGCCAGTATACTTCATGGAGGGCTGTGTGGGGGAAAGTTGGGAAATCTTACTCTTTTGGGGTGATCATACTTTGCCTTGGAAGTTGAGGTGGGGTACAGTAGGGTCATCACACTGTGTGTGTGTGTGTGTGTGTGGAGGAATTCACTGTGGGGGTATCATGCAGTGCTTGTGTTCCATCATACTTAATGGGTACAATGAAAGGGGAATCTAATGCTTCACTAGGAGGAAAATTACTTTGTAAAGGCCACAAAGTTGTGGGATATGCTCTTCTGTGACCCTGCCGATTATACATAATTTTTGTTGGGGGGGTGGGCAATTAAAACTTTTACTATGATTTCTATGTATGCCCCTGATCACCATCTAATGATGACACCAACAAGGGCTTTCTTTACCATCTTTTGTAATTGGATCCATCCTCCAGTAGTTTTTATGCTGTTAGTTGAGCATGCTCAGATGCACCTAAAGACCCTAATAAAACAATTGACAGCCAGATTGTGATAGAGTTCAGCTATGCGGTGATGAATATCTCACTGACACCAGCCATATTTGCACCTAATGACCCTGACTAATTCATGGAAAATAGATTCCCTTATGACCTCTTCCAATAGAACATCTCCAACACTCTCTCACTGAGAGCCATGTTGAAGCACAGCTCAGCTTTGTGTGTAGGTGAGACCATGATCATGCTCTTAAGCCACCAATGAAATGTGGTGTTTGTAAACAGTATTGCATATTGGTAAAACAGTAGTTCACAGTCACAAGACTCAGAACTATCAATTGTCACCTCATGATTATAAATAAAAATTGCCCATATAGAGACATATCGATCTCTATCGGGATGCACATATGAGAGTAGAGGGAAGGACCTGCAGCACTAAGAAGGAGCAATGTGCTGCTGGGAAATGTAAGTGTAAGAATAGGACCGCCCATGTGAAACTGGATGCAGAGAGGCGCAGAAGAGATGAAAAAGAGTAAAGGTAAAATAACTTTGTTTGGCTTGTACTGTAAATTAACAATAACCATGGAGATGATGTGCTTTGTAAATAATATTGGCATTGTAGGAATAACCTTTTAAATCGTGTAGGGTTATCACAAATGCCAAAGGCAGATGGTGTTTCTGGAAGCGTGAATGTTATTGTGTGCGCATATTCGCTGTAAATGTTGCTTCGTACACAAGTTAATCATCAGTTTATTTCAGCTAGATGCATTTAAATCCATGTATGAATGTACTGTACAGTGCAGTAATACTCTCAGCATTAGCTCATTTTTTAAGCAATTACACCATTGCTTGAGATTATTTTTGATATCATGTCGTACTTCAGTAAAAAAGAAATGCAGTGGAACAAACATGGTTTTTATTATATCACTGAATGTACTGTCATATAGAAAGAGGTCAAGATTTAGCTCAGCTTTAAGAGGGATTGATGACCTTGACATGACTTTGATACTAAAGTTCAGCCACAGTGCACCAAGGAAAACTGTCACATCTGTAGTCAAATATAATATTCACAGCCATATCTGTAAAGAAAATGTGTTTCCAGTGATACAGAGCTGTCATATCTGTGGCTTAGTACAAATTCTGACGCCAAATATACAAGGAGATATGGAAGGTCTCAAATGATAGCAGCAGATAAATATATCACTATACACACCTTCATATGTTTGACCTGAACCATACAATATTTGTTGACAGATGATGACATTCTTCACACGACTGGCAGCTATTATGGCATGTCTCGTCTGTTTTATTCTCTGGAGTATCTATATAAGGCTACAGTTGTGCTCAAAAGTTTACATACCCCGTCAGAATTTTTGCTTTCTTTGCCTTTTTTTCAGAGAATATGAATGATAGCACAAAAATTTTTTCTCCACTCATGGTTAGTGGCTGGGTGAAGCCATTTATTGTCAAACTACTGTGTTTTCTCTTTTTAAATCATAATGACAACCCAAAACATTCAAATGACCATGATCAAAAGTTCACATACCCTTGTGATTTTGGCCTGATAATATGCACAGAAGTTGACACAAATGGATTTGAATGGCTACTAAAGGTAACATTCTCACCTGTGACCTGTTTTCTTGTAATCAGTGTGTGTGCATACAAGTGAGTTTCTGGGATCCAGACAGACTCTTGCATCTTTCATTATTTCATCCAGCCACTGATGTTTCTGGATTGTGAGTCATGGGGAAAGCAAAAGAATTGTTAATCGATCTACGGGAAAAGGTAGTTGAACTGTATAAAACAGGAAAGGGATACAAAAAGATATCCAAGGAATCGATAATGCCAGTCAGCAGCGTTCAAACTGTGATTAACAAATGGAAAATCAAAGGCTATGTATAAAAAAAACCACGGTCAGGTAGACCAACAAAAATGTAATCCACAACAGCCAGGAAAATTGTCCAGGATGCAAACAAACACCCAACACCCACCAAAGCATTAACTGAAATACTGGACTCTCTAAAACCTGGTGGTGTGGCTCTTTCAAGATGCACAATAAGGAGGCACTTGAAAAAAAATGGGCTGCTTGGTTGAGCCGCTAGAAGAAAGCCATTACTACACAAATGCCACAAAGTATCTTGCCTACAATACACAAAACAGCACAGAGACAAGCCTCAAAACTTCTGGAACAAGGTAATTTGGAGTGATGAGACCAAAATTGAACTTTTTGGCCACAACCATAAACGTTACATTTGGAGAGAAATCAACAAGGCCTATGATGAAAGGAACACCATTCCTACTGTAAAGCACAGAGGTGGATCGCTGATGTTTTGGGGATGTGTGAGCTACAAAGAAACAGAAAAATTGGTCAAAGATGAAGGAAAGATGAATGCAGCACGTTATCAGCAAAAACTTGAGGCAAATTTGAAATCATCAGCCCGGAAGCTGCGCATGGGGCGTACTTGGACATTCCAACATGACAACGATCCAAAACACATGGCCAAGTCGATCTGTCATTGAGTACAGTAGAACAAAGTGAAGGTTCTGGAGTGGCCATCTCAGTCTCCTGACCTCAATATCATTGAGCCACTCTGGGGAGATCTCAAGCATGCAGGTCAAGCTATACAGCCCAGGAATTTACAGGAAGTGGAGGCTTTTTGCCAAGAAGAGTGGGCATCTTTGCCATCTGAGAAAACAAAAGAACCTCATCCACAACTAACACAAAAGACTTCAAGACATCATTGATCTTAGAGGGGGCAATACACGGTATTAAGAAATGGGGTATGTGAACTTTTGATCGGGGTCATTTGGATGTTTTAGGTTGTCATTATGATTTAAAAAGAGAAAACACAGTAGTTTGACAATAAATGACTTCACCCAACCACTAACTATGAGTGGAGAAAAAGGTTTAGTGTTATCATTCATATTCTCTGAAAAAAAGGCCAAGGAAGCAAAAATTCTGACGGGGTATGTAAACGTTTGAGCACAACTGTATGTGCCCATGATCAGGAATAGCAGCGTATTTTCGCTGCCTCCAAAACGCTGCGTTCTAATCATGCAGGTAAGTCTTCATGTTCTTAGTGAACCATGCGAATTTAACGCATCTAATGAATGGAGATAGGTGAAATTCTGTGGAAATAGGCAGTCTGCAGCTCATAAACCCGCACCGTGAAGGAGTGTACACAGTGGTAAATGGAGGCACACTAGGGACGGGATTTCCATAAATCCCATCCACTGTGCTTCTAATGTGGAATGCAGCGTTTTGGATGCAGCGCAAATCTTGAACGTGGGCATGCATCCTGTAACACTGTCATTCCTCCTGGTAATGTGTCAATATATAACATGGCACTATTAGCACTATCAGCATTGATAAATTGTGTTGCTCATTGCAATTAAAGTGATCCCAGCTGCAAAATACAGTTATATGTTAAAGTTTGGGCACCCCTATTAATGTTAACCTTTTTTCTTTATAACAATTTTGGTTTTTGCAACAGCTATTTCAGTTTCATATATCTAATAACTGATGGACTCAGTTATATTTCTGGATTCAAATGAGGTTTATTGTACTAACAGAAAATGTGCAATCTGCATTTAAACAAAATTTGACCGGTGCAAAAGTATGGGCACCTCAACATAAAAGTGACATTAATATTTCGTAGATCCTCCTTTTGCAAAAATAACATCCTCTAGTTGCTTCCTGTAGCTATTAATGAGCTCCTGGATGAAGGTATTTGTGACCATTCCTGTTTACAAAACAATTCCAGTTCAGTTAAGTTTGATGGTCGCCGAGCATGGACAGCCCGCTTCAAATCATCCCACAGATGTTCAATGATATTCAGGTCTGGGCACTGGGATGGCCATTCCAGAACATTGTAATTGTTCCTCTGCATGAATGCCTGAGTAGGTTTGGAGCGGTGTTTTGGATCATTGTCTTGCTGAAATATCCATCCCCTGCGTAACTTCAACTTCGTCACTGATTCTTGCACATTATTGTCAAGAATCTGCTGATACTGAGTTGAATCCATGCAACCCTCAACTTTAACAAGATTCCCGGTGCCGGCATTGGCCACACAGCCCCAAAGCATGATGGAACCTCCACCAAATTTTACTGTGGGTAGCAAGTGTTTTTCTTGGAATGGTGTGTTTTTTAGCCTCCATGCATAACGCCTTTTTGTATGACCAAACAACTCAATCTTTGTTTCATCAGTCCACAGGACCTTCTTTCAAAATGTAACTGGCTTGTCCAAATGTGCTTTCGCATACCTCAGGCGACTCTGTTTGTGGCGTGCTTGCAGAAACGGCTTCTTTCGCATCACTCTCCCATACAGCTTCTCCTTGTGCAAAGTGCGCTGTATTGTTGACCGATGCACAGTGACACCATCTGCAGCAAGATGATGCTGCAGGTCTTTGGAGGTGGTCTGTGGATTGTCCTTGACTGTTCTCACCATTCTACTTCTCTGCCTTTCTGATATTTTTCTTGGCCTGCCACTTCTGGGCTTAACAAGAACTGTACCTGTGTTCTTCCATTTCCTTACTATGTTCCTCACAGTGGAAACTGACAGGTCAAATCTCTGAGACAACTTTTTGTATCCTTCCCCTGAAAAGCTATGTTGAATAATCTTTGTTTTCAGATCATTTGAGAGTTGTTTTGAGGAGCCCATGATGCCACTCTTCGTAGGAGAATCAAATAGGAGAACTACTTGCAAGTGGCCACCTTAAATACCTTTTCTCATGATTTGATACATCTGGCTATGAAGTTCAAAGCTCAATGAGGTTACAAAACCAATTTAGTGCTTCAGGAAGTCAGTAAAAAGTAGTTAGGAGTGTTCAAATCAAGAAAATGATAAGGGTGCCCATACTTTTGCACCGGTCAAATTTTGATTAAATGCAGATTGCACATTTTCTGTTAGTACAATAAACCTCATTTAAATCCAGAAATATAACTGAGTCCATCAGTTATTAGATATATGAAACTGAATTAGCTGTTGCAAAAACCAAAATTGTTATAAAGAATAAAGGTTAACATTAATAGGGGTGCCCAAACTTTAACATATGACTGTAATCTTTTGCACCGGCCAGCGTCATTATGGCCATTTTAAAATGTCATGGGTAAATTCAATGGCCATCGGTATCTGGATCACACACATCATTGAGGACCTGTAATTTCTAGTATGTCTGGAATCTGTAAATGGGGCAACCTTTGTGGGTCGAGCTGTGTATGCACCTCTGGGTCGTATTGGGTCTGTCAGGGTCTAATGTTGTGCTGCCACTTTGACAGGTAGAATAGTGCAGCTTTCTATGCTATTGTTCCTGCCATATCTCACAGAATTTCTTATAGGCTCTGGATGGAGTTTCTCCTGGCAGTTTTCACATTTATAATCGCTTCCTTAGGGGGATACGTCGTTTAAACTTTTTGGAATTAGCGGGTACTAGGGTTGAAAAGGTTGAGGAACTAGCATTATTCCTTTCATTCCTCTAGTCCACCAGGGATGCAGACATTTAGATTTTCACTGCCAAAGGAAACATTTTGTCTTGTCAGAGGGAAAAGGAAATAAAAATATGACAAACATTGACATTTGGACACTAAGACAATTTGGGAGAAAAATGTCAGACATGAAGTTAAAGGCGCAGTGCAACATAAGACCGAGCTCGCTGGCACCAGCAGAACCTGATAACACAACCATTTTTCCAATACATTCAGATCTGTGGATGGAAAAATAAATGACATATTACAATAGGAAAATATAAAATACAAGAAGCAGAATAGCAAAGTCTGATCTCCCCAAATATGACGACAATGTGCCATACACCTGTACAGAAAAGGATTAGCAAGTAAAAATGGCTAAGATGACACAGACTGAACTGTGTCCCTTTGTGCTTCCTGGACTTAAAGGTTAATAACTAATTAGAGAGCACGGTCTCATTCTCCAAACCTATTAATAAACTCCTCAGCTTATTAAACCCATTCTGCATGCACTCTCGGCTGGCATGCTTAAAAATAGGATAAACCAACTAACTTATTAAGAAACTTATCCCGCTAGAGGAGACAATAGGAAAGCTATTACTGTGACTCAAAACCTTCCGCTCCAATGCAGATTTTTTGCAAACACGTTGAATGGATGTGAAAGATGGACATGTACGGGGGCGTGGCTATGCCGTGAGCAGGAGAGGACGCTGGCTAGGAGAGCTCCTCCACAACCTGCTGGATCCTGAATTCTAGACCCCTTCCTGGTGGCTCACCTGGTGCTGTCTGGACCCCCCTAGACGTTGGGACCCCCCGGGTACCCCGCAGCAAGTCGTGAGAGACCTTTTGAGAGCGGGGAGGTTGGGAGCGGGCGGCTGATCCCCCACGAGGTGGCGGCCATCTTGGACGCGCCGCTCTGCCACTGAGAGCTGCGGCGACGCCACACATCGCTGCACCGCTGCCGGGCAGTGAAGACACCGGCTGCCAATCTTGAGGGAGCGCACGGTGAGTGCCCTGAAAAAGTGGGCCCTGTGTGCTATCCCTCCTTCATTATCTGCTCACTGCTCCGGCTGGCGCCATTGCTAGGGGAGGTTCTGTGCATCCTCCCCCACTGCAGCTGCCTGTGTGGGGCCCCCTCTCCCTCCCCTGGCCACAAGGAACTGTGCTGAAAAATATTGGTGACTTTCCTCATAATCCCTGTGGCATCCCTCTGTGGCCTGAATTATAGTTAACTATTACTAACCCTGCTGTGATCCCCATCTGCGGTGGGAGATATCCGGACCACAAGTTTTCAGCTGTTTTATTGAACCGCACTGCAGATAGCCATGAGTCGACTTAAAGGGTCGGGAGCGGCGGAAAAACTGAAAGACCTGACCCCGCTGAAAATATACGACATAATAGAAACACTTCCTCTCAAGTTCAACGCAAAAATCGCCCTTCTGGGGGTGACGTTGAGACGGAACAGGAGGAATTGACCCTTAAACAGGCGTCTGAGCAATTGATGCAGGCTATCTCTTTGACCAGAACATCCCTAACGGAGAAAATTGAGGATGTTTATACGGAGGTGGGGAGACTTTGTCAGGATATGCAGGCCAAGAAGGGACGCATTACGGAGGTGGAAACGAGGGTGTCCAGAGTAGAAGATACCATTACACCTATGGAGGCTAAATTAATGAAGGTGGCGGGCTCCATGAATGCTGGGAAGCAGAAGGCGGATGACTTTGAGAACAGAATGCGCCAGAATAATATCCGCATTGTTGGTCTGCCTGAGCGCTCGGAAGGTCAGCATCCTGAGCAGTTTCTGGAGGATTGGCTTAAGACCTCCCTGGGAAATGAATTCTCCTCAATGTTCGCTATTGAAAGAGCGCACAGGGTCCCTACAAAACCCCAGCCTCCGGGGCCCCGCCTCGGCCTTTCTTGGCACGCTTGCTCATTTGCAAGGACGGAGATACCATTCTGCGCTTTGCACGACTAAAAAGTCCGATTAAGTTCAACAATTCTGTCATCTCCATCTTTCCAGACTTTTCCATGGAACTGCAGAAACAGCGGGCACAATTCATCGAGGTCAAGAAACAGCTCAGGGACAGGAACATTGTATACTCGATGATATATCCGACTCGACTTTGGGTTGTTTATGAAGGTTCCTCCGTATTTTTCACGGACCCGGCGGAGGCGACTGAATGGCTGCAGTCCCGTAAGGGATCCCCTGCGAAGGAATCCTAATGAGGCAGCAGTTATTTCGGATCCTGTCAGCCAAAGGTCTAATTGGAGCTCTCTCGGCGAGTACCCAGATATAAACAATACCTGACGCTGTGTTCAGTGATGGTATCCCCTTGTTTATTTTTTGATGGGGGCATGAGACTGTGCTCCTAGTTACTAGGTTCCTGTTTTTTCTTTTTCAAAAGTTATAGTTTTTATAGTTACTTAGGCAAATGCCGCAGCCGACGCCAATTTTGCTATCTGGGTGGGATCTCTGCACTTGGATCGGGCACCATTATGCAACATAACCAGATGGGTGGGTATGGGTTCTGAGTTGATTTGTATGACTTGGAATGTAAGAGGTATAAAAACCCCTCGAAAGAAAATTAAGGTGTTCTCACAAATTAGACATTATCGCCCTCACATTGTGGCTCTGGTTGAGACGCACCTGACAAGGGATACGGTTCAGTGGGGACAGAAACCATGGGTGCAATGGTTTATACATGCTTTCCACACTAGCTATTCAAGGGGAGTTTCACTGTTAATTCATAAAGATGTGCGGTGGGAAACCAGGGAGGCCCGGAAAGACCCTGAGGGACGATTTGTGTTTGTACATGCGCTGATTAATTCTCAGAAATATGTTATTCTGTGTATTTATAATCCCCTCCGACCAATCTGTCAATTATCCAAAAGGCATTGAGCTTCGCTTTGAATTATCCAGATGCACACGTTATTTGTATGGGAGATTGTAATTTGGTCATGAACAGTCATCTTGATAAGTTGAGATTAGATGATGGAGTACAAAGTGGGGCCCCCCTCCCCGGTTACGTCCCAACTGTCACAATTCATGGCGGGTAGTGGGTGGTTGGATCTTTGGAGAATGCGCCATCCTGAAACGAGGGAGTATAATTGCCATTCCTCCACTAAACGCTCTCTGTCTCGCATAGACTACATGTTTAGATCCAGCAGTCTGGCGGCGTGGGTGGATGATGTTAAACATGGAAGTAGGGGGATATCGGATCATAGCCCAGTTGTTCTTAAACTTAAATACGGGCAATCGACCAGTAGGATAACATGGAAGTTGAACCCTTTTTGGCTGAAGTTGATAACATCGCCTGATAGAACGATAAATCAGTTACGTTGCTTCATCTCGTCTCACCCTGAACCCCGAAATATTAATGTATTTTGGGATGCTCTTAAAGCCTATTTAAGGGGTTGTTTATCCTCTACGATCTCTTACATTAAACGAGAAACATCGGAGGAGGATGGCGAGATGGAGCGACGTCTGAAAGATGCGGAAGCAGCCTATATACAGTCATGGCCAAAAGTATTGACACCCCTGCAATTCTGTCAGATAATATTCAGTTTCTTCCTGAAAATGATTGCAAACACAAATTCTTTGGTATTATTATCTTCATTTAATTTGTCTTAAATGAAAAAACACAAAAGAGAATGAAGCAAAAAGCAAAACATTGATCATTTCACACAAAACTCCAAAAATGGGCCGGACAAAAGTATTGGCACCCTCAGCCTAATACTTGGTTGCACAACCTTTAGCCAAAATAACTGCGACCAACCGCTTCCGGTAACCATCAATGAGTTTCTTACAATGCTCTGCTGGAATTTTAGACCATTCTTCTTTGGCAAACTACTCCAGGTCCCTGATATATGAAGGGTGCCTTCTCCAAACTGCCATTTTTAGATCTCTCCACAGGTGTTCTATGGGATTCAGGTCTGGACTCATTGCTGGCCACCTTAGAAGTCTCCAGTGCTTTCTCTCAAACCATTTTCTAGTGCTTTTTGAAGTGTGTTTTGGGTTATTGTCCTGCTGGAAGACCCATGACCTCTGAGGTAGACCCAGCTTTCTCACACTGGGCCCTTAATTATGCTGCAAAATTTGTTGGTAGTCTTCTGACTTCATAATGCCATGCACACGGTCAAGCAGTCCAGTGCCAGAGGCAGCAAAGCAACCCCAAAACATCAGGGAACCTCCGCCATGTTTGACTGTAGGGACCGTGTACTTTTCTTTGAATGCCTCTTTTTTCTCCTGTAAACTCTATGTTGATGCTTTTGCCCTAAAAGCTCTACTTTTGTCTCATCTGACCAGAGAACATTCTTCCAAAATGTTTTAGGCTTTTTCAGGTAAGTTTTGGCAAACTCCAGCCTGGCTTTTTTATGTCTCGGGGTAAGAAGTGGAGTCTTCCTGGGTCTCCTACCATACAGTCCCTTTTCATTCAGATGCCGACGGATAGTACGGGTTGACACCGTTGTACCCTTGGACTGCAGGACAGCTTTAACTTGTTTGGATGTTAGTGGAGGTTCTTTATCCAACATCCGCACAATCTTGCGTTGAAATCTCTTGTCAATTTTTCTTTTCCGGCCACATCTAGGGAGGTTAGCCACAGTGCCATGGGCTTTAAACTTCTTGATGACACTGCACACGGTAGACACAGGAACATTCAGATCTTTGGAGATGGACTTGTAGCCTTGAGATTGCTCATGCTTCCTCACAATTTGGTTTCTCAAGTCCTCACACAGTTCTTTGGTCTTCTTTCTTTTCTCCGTGCTCAATGTGGTACACACAAGGACACAGGACAGAGGTTGAGTCAACTTTAATCCATGTCAACTGGCTGCAAGTGTGATTTAGTTATTGCCAACACCTGTTAGGTGCCACAGGTAAGTTATAGGTGCTGTTAATTACACAAATTAGAGAAGCATCACATGATTTTTCAAACAGTGCCAATACTTTTGTCCACCCTCTTTGTTATGTTTGGTGTGGAATTATATCCAATTTGGCTTTAGGACAATTCTTTTTGTGTTTTTTCATTTAAGACAAATTAAATGAAGATAATAATACCAAAGAATTTGTGTTTGCAATCATTTTCAGGAAGAAACTGAGCATTATCTGACAGAATTGCAGGGGTGTCAATACTTTTGGCCATGACTGTACTTGATCAAACTAACAGTAATAGGGTGGAATGGCTGACTGCTCAAAGGTTTATATGCTCAATATACTGACACCAAGACGAAACGTAAATTATTTTTTGCCCGGCAATCTTATTTTGAGATGGGGAATCAGGCAAGAAAATTTTTGACTTAGTACGACAGCATAATGCAACTAACACAATTCTACAGATTCGTGATTCGGATGGTACCTTGGTTTCATCAACTGAGGAGATACTGAAGTGCTTTTCTGACTATTATGGTTCATTATACAATTCTAAGACTGATGTGGATGGCCCGGGGTGTCTAAATTATTTGTCAGATGTGGAGTTTCCTACGCTGAGTCCTTCCCAACAGGCCTTTATGGATGCTGAGTTTACTCTGGAGGAGGTAGAGGATGCCATAAAAGATATGGCCTCAGGGAAAGCCCCTGGGCCGGATGGATTTCCTGTTGAATTATATAGGAAATACCGAGAGATACTGGCGCCCCTTTTGTTGATGGTGTTTCGTGGGATTTGAGAGGGGGGATGCATGCCGGAATCCTTTTGAAGCCAATATAATAGTTTTAAAAAAAGAGGGGAAGGACCCTTTAGTCTGTGGATCTTATAGATCCATATCACTAGTAAATGTGGATTATAAGATTTTTACAAAAATTTTGGCCAAGAGGGTGAACTCAGTCATATTAGATCTCATACACTCTGACTAAACTGGCTTTATGCCTGTAAGAGCACAATCTATTAATATCAGACGAATCCAGTCAGTGGTCCAATATAGCTCTCTGGTACCAGATAATGAATGGGCATTGGCATCGCTGGATGCGGCCAAGGCCTTTGACTCTCTTGAATGGCCTTTTCTTCGTGCATGCTTGCAGAGGTATGGATTTGGTGATAAGATTCCAAAAATGGGTCAGTGTTAATAACTCCATATTTGAGTCATTTTCACTGCATAGCGGAACTCGCCAGGGGTGTCCCCTTTCCCCGACCCTTTTTGCTCTTGCTATTGAGGCACTGGCAATTCGTATAAGATCTTCCCCTATTATTGTTGGTATAGAAATAGCAGGTCGGACAGACACCATTGGCTTGTATACTGATGATATGGTGATATTTATGGACAAAGCGGAGGAGACTCTGACAGGAGTCATCACTACCATAAATAACCGGATTACTTACCGGTAATACTCTTTTGTAGAGTCCACGACAGCACCCACTGAGAGAGGGGATCCGCCCCCGGAACAGGAAACCTACAGAGAGATAAATGGGGCGGCCCCCTCGCTCCCTCAGTTTGTGTTACCGAGAACAACGGAGGAACCGCCATACATGTTCTAGTCAATTTGTTTGGGCGATTCATCTATCTTACGCCTACATCGTTTAAATTTGCTAAGTTTAACCACGTATAAAATCTTAATTACAATCTCCGCCACCAAGGAAACCCATGTGAAAAAAGTTTTACAGGAGGGAAGTGAGCGGGTGCTGTCGTGGACTCTACAAAAGAGTATTACCGGTAAGTAATCCGGTTTTTCCTCTTCGCCACGACAGCACCCACTGAGAGATTTCCAGAGATAATCACTTGGGAGGGCACACCGTGTTAAGGACTGATCTACCGAAAGACAGATCCTCGGTAGAGGATAAATCTAGTCTATAGTGACTATAAAAGGTAGATGGAGAAGACCAGGTTGCCGCCTTACATATTTGTTCAATTGGGACGTTTGACCTCTCGGCCCAGGAGGATGATATGGCTCTAGTAGAGTGCGCCTTAATCCCCAGCGGAGGTTCTTCTCCTCTAGCCAAATATGCCATTATGATCGCATCTCTGATCCACCTGGATAATGTGCCTGTTGTAACTCCAGACCCCTTTCTGTTGCCCTGGAAGGAGACAAAAAGAGACCTACTCTGCCTCCAGGGACTGGTCCTATCAAGGTAGGCTAGTACAACTCTCCTCACTTCTAAGGTGCGATATTTCACCTCGTCCTGGTTTGACGGGTTTTCGTAGAAGGAAGGTAGGTATATCTCCTGAGACCTATGGAATTTAGTTACCCGTTTGGGAAGGTAGGACGGATCTGTCTTCAAAATCAGTCTGTCTCGTGTTATTGACAAGAACGGAGGGTCTATTGATAGAGCATGAAGATCACCTACTCTTCTAGCTGATACTAAAGCCACTAGTGTAGCCGTTTTCAATGAGAGGCACTTCACTGATGCTGAATCTATGGGTTCAAACGGGGCCTGAGTAAAGGCATCCAAGACCAGAGTAAGGTCCCATGCCGGAAGCCGAGGAATATGCACCGGTTCTGATCGTTGACAGGCTGAAACAAAACGGGTCACCCATCTATTTGCTGCCACGTTATAGTTAAATAGGGCTCCTAGGGCCGATATATGGACTTTAAGAGTATTTACTTAGAGGCCCAATTCTCTGCCTCTTTGAAGAAACTCTAAGATGGCCGTAATGGGTGGTTCACCGGCTAGCGCTGCTGGGTGAAAGGTCAGGAATTTCCTCCACACCTTGGCGTATATCTTTGTTGTAGATTCTTTTCTACTTTGTAGCAGGGTATTAATTAGGTTTTTCGAAAAGCCTTTCTGCTTTAATAGTTCCCTTTCAAATTCCAGGCCGCTAGGTGTAGTGCTTTGACCTGTGTATGGTAGCAGGGTCCCTGCGAGAGAAGATCCTGGTGCAGCGGCAGGATCCACGGGTCGGTTATCGACATGGCTCTCAGCCAGGAAAACCACGGCCTCTTGGGCCAAAACGGGGCTATCAACATGACCCTCGCCCTCTCTTGTCTTATTTTCCTGACTACTGTTGGCAGCAGAACCATTGGAGGGAAGGCATAGGCTAGCTGGAATATCCAGGGTGCTTGGAGGGCATCTAGAATGTCTGGGTTGTCTGACCTGTAGAGCGAAGCAAACCTTTTTACACGTCTGTTGGCTCTGGTCGCGAACAGGTCTATCTCTGGTCTGCCCCATTCTGACACTATCGTCTCGAAGACGTGCCAGCTGAGGATCCACTCGCCCTGATATAGGACCTGTCGACTGAGATAGTCTGCTTGAGAGTTGTCCACTCCTCTTATGTGGAGTGCCGACAAGGAGTGAAGATGTACCTCGGCCACCTCTAGGATCTTTTCCGCGATAGACATCAACGGTCCCGATCGCGTACCTCCTTGTCGGTTTATATAGGCCACTGCGGTGGTATTGTCTGTCTGGACCCTCACGTGGGTTCCTCTTAACTGCGGGAGAAATTGAGACATCGCATAGTAAATTGCTTTTAGCTCCTTTACATTAGAGGAGGTTTCTATTTCATGTTTACGCCACCGGCCTTGTATCATGTGCTCCTCCAGGTGGGCCCCCCAACCTAAGGGGCTAGCATCCGTGGTGAGCACCTTGGAGGGAGTTACCCACCATTGCACTCCCTTTGACAAATTGGTAGGATTCAACCACCACTCTAGGGAATTAACCACTTCCAGCGATAGGGACATCTTCCCTTCCAACCGTCCCTGCAGTCTGTTTCCTGCAGAATAGCCCATTGTAGCTTTCTGGAGTGGAATTGAGCCCATTGCACCGCCGGGATGCACGATATCAGGGATCCCAGCAAGGACATACCCTGTCTCAATGATATTACGGGTCTTCCTATAGTATCTTGTATCTTATTGATTATAGCCACTGCTTTAGCGTCTGGTAAAAAGCATTTTTGGCTTACGGAGTCTACTTGCAGGCCTAGGAACCTCTGACAGGTCACTGGTTCTAGCCTGGACTTCTCCCAGTTAATTAGCCAGCCCAGTGTTTGTAAGGATGAGATAATCTGAGCCATTCTTGTCTCACACTGAGAAACAGAATTCCCCACTACTAGTAGGTCGTCCAAGTAAGGGATCACTAGGGTGTCATTCAGTCTTACATACGACATCACCTCCAGCATCAATTTGGTAAATACCCGAGGAGCCATGGATAGCCCGAATGGCATTGCCGCAAACTGGAAATGCTGAATCCGACCCTTGAACCAGACCGCTACCCGCAGGAACTTCTGGTGCTCTCGGAATATGGGGAGATGGTAATAGGCATCCTTTAGATCCAAGACTGCCATATAACACCTGGGAAACAAAAGTTTTATTGCAGAATTTATTGACTCCATCTTAAACGGCCTCAGCCTCAAGAAGGTATTAAGCTTCTTTAAATTTATTATAGTCCTGAAAGAGCCATCTGGTTTTGGGATTAAAAATAGAGGAGAATAAAAACCCATTCCTCTTTCGTCCCTTGGGACCTCTATCAGGACCTGTTTAGTTAGCAGTACTGCAATCTCCATCTCTAGTGCTTCCTGCTGTATCTGGGATTTCATGGAAGTCAATAGGAAGAGGTTCGGTGGGTGCCGAACGAATTCTAGTTTTAGGCCCGATGAGACGATATCAATGGCCCATGGGTTTGATGTTACCTTCCCCCATTGGTGGCTGAATTTCAGTAGTCTGCCACCTACCGGTGTACTGGTATTAGAGGAACCTGTCTCCTCTGAAGGGAAGTTTTCCGAACAGATTGCCCCTTTGTTTGGGGTCCTTATTTCCCCAGCGATCCTGGGGTTTAAAGTCTTTCTTTTTGCCAAACGGCGGTTTTCTGTAGGCCCTCCTATTAAAGGGAATATACGGGTTAGGAAAACCTTTCTTTCTCTCCCCCGCTTTTGTTAAGATCTCGTCCAGTTCCATACCAAATAAGTACTTACCCTGGCAGGGTATAGCACACAGTCTAGTTTTTGTTTGTGTGTCTCCTTTCCACCCCTTCAACCATAAGGCCCGCCGGCCTGCATTGGTTAGTCCTGCTGCTCTAGCGGATAAACGGAGAGAGTCCGCTGAGGAATCGGAGAGGAAGGCAGCTGCTCCCTTAATGAGGGGCATAGAGGACAGGAGTTTACTCCTGGCCACTCCATTCTTAATATTGTCCTCTAGGTCATTCAGCCACACCAACATTGACCTTGTCGTGCACGTGGCTGCTATTACGGGCTTAAAAGCTGCCGTACATGCTTCCCAGGATCGTTTAAGGAGTGTATCGGTCTTACGATCTGTTGAGTCAGCCAACGTTCCTGAATCCTCTACCGGCAGGGAGGATCTAAGAGAGGTAGAGGCCACCGCCGCATCCACTTTGGGGGCTCTCGATCAAGCTGTCAATTCCTCATCGTCAAACGGATATTTACGCTTTGACGTTAAGGGGAGGAAGGTTCTCTGCCCTTGTTTCTCCCACTCCCTTTTTACTAGCTCTTTTATAGCTGGGACCACTGGGAATGCTCGGACCTTTTTACGGGAAATGCCTGCAAACATTATGTTTTGCGGAGTCTTGGGGTCCCTACTTTCTGGTAGCCCCCTGGTATTCCGGACCGACTTAACCAAGTTGCTGACGCTGTCTGTAGGGAAACACGTCTGCTCCTCATCCTCTGAGGAAGGGTATTCCTGGGATCTATCAGAGTCTAGATCCCCGGTTTCTGACGGTGACTTTGACGCCGGCGAAGCTCCTCCTCTCGGTGAACCTATTTCTCTCATGGAGGAGTGATCCCCAGACTACTGGAGCTGCCTAAGGCCCGTAGCTCTTCTCTAATTATCGCTCGGATATCCTCCTTCTTCCGCTAGGATTCGTTCTGTAAGGTCTCCTCAATACACGACTGACATAATCTTTTAGGGTGGCTGTCTGGGAGGGGCTGAGAACATAAGGCACACTCTCTATTTTTTGCCTTCTCCGTTCTTTTGGCCTAAAAAAGGGGGGTGCGGACCAGAAAGAAGCGAACATCAGTCATTTATTCTGACTAAAAACACTCACCCGTGAGATTCGTCAGTAACTACCGGCTGCGGGGTCCGCGACTCAGGCTTAGGCGAGGCGCGGGACGGTTTCTTCTCTTTACGTTTTTTCTCTAAGGGCTCGTCTTGTCTGGAAGGTCCGCTAGGTTTCTTCCTGGAGCTGCCACTTCTTCTGGTGCTACTACTTCTCCTTGTAGTACCGCTTTGTCTGCTGCCATGTGGGGATTCCACTGGCTGATTTAACGGGAGCGAAGCTGGGTCATCTATGGATGACATGACTGCACATTGGCACTATGCTCGTGGCTTCTTTTTATAGGTTTTTTCTTACTGATGCTCCACCATTTTTTTTTTTTTTTTTTCTGCCCCATCTGCGCATGCGCGGGCGTTTCCCCGCGATCGACGCCTCCTGTGTTGACCTCGGAAGTTGTCCTACCACTTCCGGGTCGCCTCTGCCTGGGAGCGCCGCTGGAAGCGGTTATGCAGCGGCCGTCGGACAGTGACCCCTACGCGCCCGGCCGCACCCCTTGCCACAGATATGATCTCCCGTAGTGCTGCCTGGCACAGCGCTCAGGCCCTCTGCTTTCTCCCGGGGGGGGCGCACGGCCACCATCCCTGATATGGCCTCATGGCATATGTAATGCGCTTCTCGCCACCTCCTTGGGGGGGGGGGTATGTGCCCCATCCCCTCAGTGAGCCTTGGCACTTTTCTTACCTCCGGCCTCACCTGCATTACCAGCTCTGGGGGGGGGGGGAAATCGCCTCTCCGCCCGACGCTGCCTCCAGTCCTGGGGCCCCTGCTGCTCATATTATGCACGCAGGTGGCTACCAGACCAGGTATCCTCTTCTGCGGGTTCCTTTCCAGGAACAGGAAACCAAAACTGAGGGAGCGAGGGGGACCGCCCCATTTATCTCTCTGTAGGTTTCCTGTTCCGGGGGCGGATCCCCTCTCTCAGTGGGTGCTGTCGTGGCGAAGAGGAAAAAATTCAGTAAATATTCTGGCCTATATATAAATTGGGAAAAGTCTGCTTTGATGCCTCTTTCCCACGCTCCAATGCCAAGACTTGAGACTCTCTCCTTACTGCCCATTGTAAACAAATTTTAAATATCTGCGGGTCTATATTTCTCAAGACAGTAAATTTGATCTGCAGCTTAATATACAACCATTGCTGGAGACGGTCAAGGGTAAATTCACGATATGGGGTAAACTTCCACTGTCTGTAGCCGGCCATATTAATTTAATTAAAATGATATTTCTCCCCAAGCTTAGTTACTCCCTTCAACATAGTGCAGTAGTGGTGCCCAAATCCTTTTTCGCTAATCTGAATTCCCAGATCACATCCTTTATATGGGGGAAAACTAGGCCTAAACTTAAGCTAACCACTTTACAGAGACCCAAGAGGGGAGGGGGGCAGCGTTACCTGATTTCTTCCTGTATTATTTGGCTGGACAGGCCAAAGCCATAAGTACATGGATGCCTGGAGGTCATCTCCCTAATTCTGAAAGTCATCTACTTCATGCTGCACAGAATAGTTGCCCACTGGGATTTTTGGAAATGAGGAAAATAAATGTCTCAAGACTGTTACCCCTGCTTCGTCTGGCACAATCAATATGGAGACAGATTAAAAGGGTTGTAGGATTTGGGGATATTATAGCTGAAATGCCCCTATTGAATAATGGCTACCTCCCGGTACTACTTGAACATCCATCCACCGAGTTTTGGGTTCAGTATAGTGTCTCTACGATAGGTGATCTATATGACCATGGAACTTTGATGTCCTTTGAACAATTACAACTTAATCGTAGTGTCCCGAGATCTCAGTTCTTTCGCTATTTACAATTAAGGTCAGCTCTTCAATCGCACATAAGATGTATAGGTATAAATAATGCCATTTCGTCTCTACCCTTGATTGGGATCCTTAAATCACAGGGTCCTCAAGGTCTCATCTCCTCTTTGTATACATATATGTTGTCAGTAAGGACAGAATGTACTTTAGATTCCATTAAGAAGAAATGGGAAAGGCTCATCCCAGATACACAGGGAGAGGAGTGGGAAGAAATCCTGGAGTCACCAATCTGGGTATCTCCGTCTGCCAATAACAGGATGATACAGTTATATATTATTAATCAATCATATTTGACTCCAACTCGACTCTTTAAGATGGGCCGATACCAGTCCTCGGAAAGTTTGAGATGTCACTCAATAGATGCAGACTTTATCCATATGATCTGGTGCTGTCCTGTTGTGGCACAATATTGGAGGGAGGTGACATGATTATTGACATCTTTGGTGCAAACTCCTGTCCCCCTTGAGCCACTGATCTGTCTATTTGGAGTATGGGATGAGGAGACATTGGGTCACTATGTTGGGATTTTTCTACGGGAGACGCTGTTTATGGCACGAAAGGTACTAGCATTACGGTGGATGTTAAATTCACCTCCTTCTCTTGGGTCCTGGATCACTTTGGTAAATTCAATTATCCCATATGAACGTACGCTGTATCAAAACAGAGGGTGCCCGGGTAAATTCGAAAAGATTTGGGAGAGGTGGAACTCCTCTCACCTTACTTTGTAGAGTAGAGATGTCGTATAGTAAACAGCTCATTATATGGAAGTAGGCTGCGGTATAGTTTATGTTCTTTGTAGACGTAGGTACGATTTAGAAGTTAGGCAGGTATCATCATTGGAATAATAACACGAAGCTATTGTGATTTAATTGGTATTATGTTTTGCTTTAAACAACTGACGCACATATTATGCTTCACATTTTCATGTCATCTGAGCATATGTATGTTTTTGTATCAAGCTTAACATCATATACTAAATGTGTGTATTGAATAACTGCTTACGGTTTAATAAACAAATTAAAAAAAAAAAAAAAAAAAGATGGACATGTACGAGACCAGTTCTCAGCAACAGCGTCCTAAGCCAAATAACCCCAAAAATACACATCCTCTGGATTAAGATCCTATTTACTAGACATAAAAAGGAGGGCTGTGGAGTCGGAGTCGGAGTCGGTGCTCATTTTGGTGGAGTCGGAGTCGGAGTTGGAGTCGGTATAAAATGGACCGACTCCGACTCCTAAAATATATAATAAATTGGTACAGTAATTCAATGCAGGATGTGCTGAATATTTTTTCATAGGAGTTTGGGAAAGTTATGAAATGTCCTATAAATGGCTGTTCTATTCCTGATCTAAGGCTACATTCACACACAGCGTTTTTCCTGTGTTTTTTGCGGATACGCTTTTCAGCTGCAAAAGTTGATCATCTTTTTAAAAAACTGCATCACCTGAAAGGTTTTTGAGCTCATAGATAACGTTACTCTATAGCAAAAGCAGATTAGAAATCTGCTCTATCTATCCATTTATCCATATCTGTCTATCCATATCGTATCTGTACCAAAAAGAATGAAAACCGGGTAGTACACCAATATATATTCTGTTCTATCTAAATATCTTGATTATTGGATCATAAAAATGATTAAATGTCTGAGGTTCACATTGTACTACAATAAATTTTTCACTTAAATATAAGCAATATGTGTGGGAGTCGGAGTCGTGGAGTCGGAGTCGGAGTCGGTGTAAGGGAAATTGAGGAGTCGGAGTCGCAGGTTTGGCTTACCGACTCCACAGCCCTGATAAAAAGGATCACAAGTGAATTCTTAAATTAAATATCCCTCTTTGAGCAGCATTTAAGCTTTCAGGTCCAAAGTTCTGAACTAATCAATGTGATAATATCTCGTTTCAGGGTTTGGAGCTTCTGCGACAAAATAACCAATGAGTATTTGACAGACGGAGTCATTAGTACCTGGCATTAAGAAGTTATTAGGAGAGTTATTAGGAGATACGAGCATTCTTATTTGGGAAATGTCCTAGTTTTGAAAGTTTGAGATATTGAGTCCCTGCAAGGGGAGATCAAATATTTCTAGCACATTTATAAATAGAAGATTTAGGGTATGCTCACACATCACGGATGCACTGGAGATCTTATATCTGGATTGTCGGGAAGTGACGATTTCATGTCAATTTATGCTGCATGTTTTCATTATGGATTTTACCGTTTGCAATGCATTAGGTGCATATATGGCAAATCTATACCAGCATATGTTGTGGATTAATGGTAAGTCTCATGTGGGGTTATCAAAATATTTTTATGTTTTAATATGAGGCCAGAACGTTATGAATGCTGTCGATGCGTTGTGTTCCGTACTACTGGCATCATGGCTCCTATTTCGGATGAAGAGGGCTCATGCCAGTGGTACGTTACATGACTTCTGCAGTCACTAATAGTTGGCAGCATGTATACAAAGACCAGGAGCACCGCTGCAGAGAAGACTAGCTTTGTACCCTTTCCTTTCTTTTTTTTTTTTAATTTGAGATGCTGGTGTCACGAGTGTGTCACATCCTCCTGGGAGATCTGGCATTAATCGATCACTACATATTGTGAATTGCAGGGCTTCCATTTAGCCTGTGTTTTGTTCCTCATACTAAATGGACTTTGTTTTCTTTAGCGCTGAAGAGATTAACTTTGTATGCTGGTTTGACACATGCAACTCCATCTCACAGCTGCTCCTGACCTGCTCATTTTCTCTCTCCATAAAACCTGGCCAGACCTTCTCATCCCTGCCTGTGAAATTTTTCTTCCTAGCTTGCTGGAGTTGGTGTGCTGAAGATGGAGTTCATAGTTGCTGCTGGAGATTGTTGTTTGCTGTTTTTGGGTACATGCTTTCTACATTAACCTATTCCCATTTGGTTTGTACATTATTCTCCTTCCCTTTATTCCTCCCTACCCTTTAAGTGTGTTTTTATACGCTAGATGCTTTTTGCTATCCCTGTTTGTCTTATGTGTTTATACACTAACATCTGTTCCAGGCCTCCTGGTGGAGGGGGACAATTTAGGACAGTAACATGAGCATAGAGGTCTGAGACTTGGGCCTCTCTTGCTAAAAAAGTACCCCCGGGATTGGGATAGTTAGGGTCTCAGTTCCAGGGACAGTTTAAGGCCCCCCTTCCTTACAGAAGACAGCTGGATAACCCGTTCAGTGGCTTACTTCGGGGCTTACGCCTGAAAGCACCCCCCTCCGTGCAAAACAGGATTCGGACTTATGCGTTGACGTGGCCACAGACTAAAATGGTGCTGATAGAGCAAACGTACACTATGCCGTGCATCACTTTCAAGTGCATCCACCTACTGGAGACAGACACTCAGACGTAGTAGACTGCAACACAATTTGTTGCATTTGGCTAAGTTGTTTCTCTTGTAAAAATATTTAGAAATAACCTCAGTAATTTACGATTGTCTTAGGGCTTGATCCAATAAAACATGTCAACATTTTTTTTTTAGAATATTTTCTATAGTCAAATAAAAAAAACAATGTTCGATCTGGTGTTGATATGCAGATCTATGCTGTGTAATTTGTCTTTCAATTAAAATGCAAAATGTAATTTTCATCTACTCTGGTTGTACCTGAGGTGATAATCTTGAAACTCTGACCTCTCCATCTGCTGAAGAGGAAATGAGGAAACTGTACCACACAGAGTACCAGGATTACCAGCGTGAGGGCGAAGCACAAATGACAACTTCAATTGAAAAAGTTCATTTTGTCACCAATGTTACGATAAAATCAGTTGAATCGGTACAAGGGGAAAATATAAAAATGGACAAAATTACAGTAAATATACATTTATCCACTGGTAGAAACACAATTTATAGTGAATATAGATAAGTAGATAATTGGGTAATAAGCGTTTTTTAAAAACACTCATTCCCAATTGTCCACCAATGTAAATCAAAAATGATTCTTATTGAAAGCACAAAACCTTGTGTAAATTGGGGAAGTGCTGCCGGTAACATGATAATATATGGGGAGAGAATGTATTAGCGATCGTTCAATCCTCATCATTGGCTCTTTGGTCTTGTTACATAGTCGATCAGCTCGCGGTAATGATGGGCTGAAATTATCAAGTCAGAATGCACTATTAGGCTCTCTATACATTTGACAAACTGTCTTAATCGGCATCTGACAGTCCCAACTGCCATATAATAGAGTCTATCAAATTCTGCCAAGTTTTCACTAGAAAAAAGTTGTGTTTTTTTTCCCTGTAAAACATGACAAATCTGCTACAGAGGTCTTGTGAGCAGAACTTGAATCTCTTTTTCCAGACAAAATCTGGAAAATATTTTGATTGCAAACCTACATTTACCAACATTCACTTCCATTTTGGCTTTCAAACTGGCCACAAGTTGTATATATTGTCATAGAGTGCAGGTATAATACTGCCACAGAGAACCTAAATAAAACCTAAGTAGATTTTACTCTATTGGGAAAAGCCACAGACAAAACAATCTCTGCTGGAGGGGTGTTGGATCACTGGTGGAGACCCACATAATGAGAAAGTAACGCAGCTCCTTCTTGTCATGGGACACATCTACATTATGCCTTACCAGGGCACCCGGCTTCCTACAGTGACTCGGAACATGGATCTCTTCACTTTTTCCTCACGGCATGTAATAGATGGTTGGAAATAACAAATGTTTCATGTTCACATACCACGCAGTCTACTCCATTATTAAATGAAGCGCCCCGCTGTGACCGACTCTTTAAGAACGATAGATTTGAAAGTTGATAAACTCTTTAAATGAAGTGAAGAGCATTTTCAATGTGTAAAATGCAGAGCAGTCAATTACAGGTTAATTATTCTATGAACTGCAGCTATTTTAGAAGGTTGTAAGAATGTCATTGTACTAATTATTTCATTTTGCACTTAACAGGAATTACATGCTCCTAATTAAAATCCAGATGCACACTTCGTCCATTTTTTCATTGTAAGCTCGATGTCGTATTCCGCTTCTTCACAGCTTTTTGACTATGGCATAACGTTTACCTCTAGATGTAATGGCAACCCTAAAATTGTAGGCACTCTGTTATCTGATATGTAAGGAAAAAAAGTCACATGGGACAAGTAGTATGGAGTTTGGTTTAAAAAACCATTTCTTTGGTACTGGAAATGAGTAATCCGTAACTGCACATATTATTGTAATGACACTGATGGTGTCAATGGAGCAGCCTAGGGGGTGATATCAGGGGGCACGAGAAACGAGCGCAGAGAGTGGAGAAACAAGGCACACAGTGCGCAAGGACCTGAGACTAAGCAGTAAGCACAGGACCTGGAAATAAGCAGTCATGTGATAAGAGGGGGGCGGAGTCATCGCACGTGAGGACAGGGAAGGCAGCTGAGAGCACGGAGTACAGGGCACAGAACGTAAATGCAGTCAAAGGAGAGCTGATGGTCAAAAGCCAGACAAGAGCGTGGTACCTACGGAGAAGACAGAGTAAACCGAGACGAGCCAAGGGGTAAGATAACCAGGAAGGACAGGGCAGTATAACGCAGGAAACAGAGGCAAAAGTCAGGGGACAAACCGGGTCATACACAGCAAAGCTCACACGCACAGAGGCACAACGATTACAGACGAGCAACCTGGGTCAGCAACCACAAACCAAGTATATGGAAGTATCACCCACACAAAACCCAGGAACTACCAGCAATAAATAGTTGCCCCAGAACCAAAGAGAGGTGAACTAGAATTAACCCTGACCTGACCAGGACTTAGGCGGAACCAACCTGTCCAGAGTCATGACAATTATTATGTGGCATATAACAACATTAGCTAGTCATTCTGCAATAAGGTGCACAAAAAGAAGGTGCAGAATATACAGAAAACTAACTTAACAGCCTGTAGGAGACTGAGACAGGTCTCGTTCTCACCAGAGAATTCGATGTGGACTCATGAACTTGTTAATGTGAGCTAACATAGCCGTTCTGACAAATACGTGTCACTTATGAGAAATACCCTATTCTTGGCGTGTGTTCTGTGTTCTCACCACTGAAGTATCAGGAGACTGAAAATAGATCACAGTTTTATTCTGATTCTTGTGCATCTCTGTGACATACATTTCTGTGGGCCTTTAAAGCATAAAGCCAGATGTCATGTCAGAGGTTCTCTTTGGTGGGGATTACAGTGCATGGACACCATGGTGGCTAAAAAAGTGTTTATTAATTATGCCCGCTTATATTCTACAGTGCTGTACAGCCATCATTATCACTGTCCCCACTAGGAGTTTCAATCCAAATTCCCTATCAGTGTGTCTTTAGGGTATAGGAGGAAACCCACGCAAACATTGGGAGACCATACAAACTCTGTTGTCCTTGATGAGATAATGAACCCTGGACCTCAGCGCTGCAGTGCTACAGTGCTAACCACTGAGTCAGCCACCAAATACAGGAGTAAAGAGTAGGTGAAGGATATAACACTCTAGTTTCTCTTGGGTAGATTCTGGAAAGATTAATTTAGCCAGTCTGTGGCCTGTATTCAACTTCCTTGAAGCCAAGAGAGCCGAAAAGTCTTGGTGCTCTTTGTAAGTCCACTCACTGCGACTTCATCCGAGCCATTGGTGTAATTTTCATTAGTATGGGTTCAACTATCGAACTGAGTTGACCATTGATGTTTTCTTAAAACCATATTCAAGTCACATTACGGTACTTTTCTTTCTAATATTTTTTTCTTTTGCAGAGACAACCCCTGTTCCTGCTGTGCCCTAAATGGTCCCACACCTGCAGGAAATATTGAATACTGTGTCTTATAAAGTACATGTTTGGAAAAAAGCAGCAAAGGGGTCTGGGCTCAAACATGTAATTGGCCAGAACGCTCTTCTTCACAATACACAGAAATTAGTCTAATGACTATATTTATCCCATCTAAGCTGCAGTACACACTGGCATCAAGGCTGCCCGTCTTCCCTTAGAGCACAAAACTGACAAATGCATCGCCAGAATACAGTAAAAGACTTTATCGGCCCTGACTCCACATCTAGCCAAGGTGAGGATATATGAACCTTGTAGAATTATTATTATTGCTATTGTAATTTAATCTGACGTGAAATTGGCCCTTTATTCATAGAACAGAGAAAATTCAGATAAATGGAATTTGATGAACCCAACATCCCACATCGGTTTTTTTCTTTACATTTTCTGTGCCTTCTTGAATGTAATGACCCGGGAAATGTCTTTGTTGGAACAAGTGAAAGCTATTATTATCATGTAAAAGAAAATTGTCATTTAGATGTTTCAATAATGAAATGGTGTAGAACTGCGCCTGTGTCCAATTTAGCATTGATAATGTGCCAGAACGACATAGTCCTTACTAGCATGTGCTATATTATTACTGAACTAACATGTCAAAATGATGCACACAAAGCCAGTAATGGAGAGGCGCTTCAGGGGTATAGAGAAAAGTGGCTTGTGCTACGAGCGAGGATGAAGCTGGCCCTAGAGAGACGTAAACCGAAAGACCACCCAATAAAAAGAACGGTTTGATATCTGGCAGAATGCTCATCTGAATTCTCAATGTTAGAAGAGCTGGATCATCAGGTTAATAACCTTTGTAAACGAGCTAACAATGAAAAGAAAATCTGTTGTATAGGCAACAAAAATTGCCATTGTAGTCAAAACTTTAAAACCAAAACAAAGTAATAGTGGGCTGACTTTCCCAAGGCGCTACCCTTACAAGTCAACTTAATATATTCTTCTACAGCTGACCAATTTTACAGAATACCTGACAATCTGCCGCACATGTGATTCAGAGGATTTTTCAGCCAACAACTGATGGTATTTCTGTGATTTTTTTTATATCAGTGACTATTGGAGTAGTGGAATATAAGGAGTTACATGACTACAATTATAGTATTATATTTTGATTCCAAATGGAAGACATCTTTTGATCCCCAAAGACACCCTAAAATTGGGTTTACACAAACAGATTTCTAACCAATCACACCAGTTTTACAGATGATGATAATTGGGTTTAGTGCATGTAGATGAGAAGACAATCAGGGAACGAGCTTTAATAGTTTTCGAGAGCCGACGATCAGTAAATGAAGCTGCAACTCTGCTCTGTGTCGTCAGAGGTGATGTTCCAACATTCAGCTACAAAAGAAATGTGGTTGTAATGAACAGAAGACTATAAAATGTGGAAAAGAGCTTCAGAGCCGAAATCATGTGGAGGAAGCGGTGGAGCCACAGTCAATTGGAAATGTGAGAGTAATTGACGTTAGCTAAATACAGTATAAGGTGTATTGAGGGCTGGAAGTTGATTTGGGGTCTTGTAAAAATCCTGTAACATAACAAGTTTATGTTCTACGCTTCATTTGTAAACTTTTCGCAATGATTAAGGACACATTTCCAAAATGCGTTTGCCCTGTATTTGAACTTATTTTAAGTGGTGGTGGTTGGTTGCGTTTTTCATGGAAGTCATTTTTCTTAATAAAATTTGCATTTTTTACGGAAGACCCTACTGTTGAATTTTTCTTCTTCCTTATTCCTGAGGCACTGCAGTTTCCGAGCATTGGATCTCCATTTTGGTAAGCTGACTTTAGAGGTTTCTTCTTCTTCCAATATTTTAGAACAAGTTTATGTTATGTACTTCAGTTGTAAACTTTACGTGGGAGTAAATTTTACTTAACGGGATCTATATTACATGAAACAATAAGTGAAAACAAGGGAATGGAGTTATGGCTTTCTCCTTGCGTTCAATAGAAATCAGTGTACATGGTCAGTGTCTCTGGACTGTGACACAAGAGGTTTATGGTTTTCTTCTGCAGCGAGACTAAAAAACACCATTATGATGTGTACAGGAGGCAGAAACTTGACAATGAGCATCAAGTAGATGACTTATATCTATAGAGCTACATCCTGTGAATATTGCCAGGATTCCCTTTCTTCAGGACCACTACTGATGAATGAAGTAGAGGTCTAATATTATTATTGTCTATGGGGCTGCTAGTCACAGCCAAGTACAGCATTCAGCAAACTAGGGCATTCCCAAAGACAAGGAATGGAGTGGTAATTATACATGTGATTGACCGCCACTCCAATCAGGTGAGGCACTGCAGAGCCCATTCTTAAGATCGGTGGGACCCCTTGTAGTTAACAAGGATGGATAGGTGGTAACTTTATATCTTGGCAGAATAGTTTAAATCCTGTAATAACCAGGTATTTATTTTACTATTACTTCTGATAAGCAATTCCAGTAAGTATAATGCACATCAGTGATCGTGTAGCACATTATTATTTCGCTGTGGGTGCAGTTTCAATCACATTCCATCTTCTCTACTAAGCCACAGATTACATTTCCTATAGCTACATGTCTGTCAAATAAATCCATCGGGCATTGTGCCAGAACGAGCTATGAGCTGATATGGTGCCATTTGCCTAACGCTGATTGAGTGATGTCATCTGGTGAAAGAAGCCGCTACATCCAGTAAATGCTGTGGGTGCTTTCTGAATGGGAGTTGGGCTGGTGATGTATATACTGTATATCTATATATACTGTACATTCACAAACACCCAGACATTGCATCCAATACAAGATTGAGAATCAGGTACCATCTGGCTGGTGCCCTGGTGAACCCAACCTTCCTTTTTTTTAATAGCTGGCAATGTCATGGCATGTAAATCCACAAGTCCGTATACAGTGGGGAAAAAAAGTATTTAGTCAGTCAGCAATAATGCAAGTTCCACCACTTAAAAAGATGAGAGGCGTCTGTAATTTACATCATAGGTAGACCTCAACTATGGGAGACAAACTGAGAAAAAAAAATCCAGAAAATCACATTGTCTGTTTTTTTTTCATTTTATTTGCATATTATGGTGGAAAATAAGTATTTGGTCAGAAACAAAATTTCATCTCAATACTTTGTGATATATCCTTTGTTGGCAATGACAGAGGTCAAACGTTTTCTGTAAGTCTTCACAAGGTTGCCACACACTGTTGTTGGTATGTTGGCCCATTCCTCCATGCAGATCTCCTCTAGAGCAGTGATGTTTTTGGCTTTTCGCTTGGCAACACGGACTTTCAACTCCCTCCAAAGGTTTTCTATAGGGTTGAGATCTGGAGACTGGCTAGGCCACTCCAGGACCTTGAAATGCTTCTTACGAAGCCACTCCTTCGCTGCCCTGGCGGTGTGCTTTGGATCATTGTCATGTTGAAAGACCCAGCCACGTTTCTTCTTCAATGCCCTTGCTGATGGAAGGAGGTTTGCACTCAAAATCTCACGATACATGGCCCCATTCATTCTTTCATGTACCCGGATCAGTTGTCCTGGCCCCTTTGCAGAGAAACAGCCCCAAAGCATGATGTTTCCACCACCATGCTTTACAGTAGGTATGGTGTTTGATGGATGCAACTCAGTATTCTTTTTCCTCCAAACACGACAAGTTGTGTTTCTACCAAACAGTTCCAGTTTGGTTTCATCAGACCATAGGACATTCTCCCAAAACTCCTCTGGATCATCCAAATGCTCTCTAGCAAACTTCAGACGGGCCCGGACATGTACAGGCTTAAGCAGTGGGACACGTCTGGCACTGCAGGATCTGAGTCCATGGTGGCGTAGTGTGTTACTTATGGTAGGCCTTGTTACATTGGTCCCAGCTCTCTGCAGTTCATTCACTAGGTCCCCCCGCGTGGTTCTGGGATTTTTGCTCACCGTTCTTGTGATCATTCTGACCCCACAGGGTGGGATTTTGCGTGGAGCACCAGATCGAGGGAGATTATCAGTGGTCTTGTATGTCTTCCATTTTCTAATTATTGCTCCCACAGTTGATTTCTTCACTCCAAGCTGGTTGGCTATTGCAGATTCAGTCTTCCCAGCCTGGTGCAGGGCTACAATTTTGTTTCTGGTGTCCTTTGACAGCTCTTTGGTCTTCACCATAGTGGAGTTTGGAGTCAGACTGTTTGAGGGTGTGCACAGGTGTCTTTTTATACTGATAACAAGTTTAAACAGGTGCCATTACTACAGGTAATGAGTGGAGGAAAGAGGAGACTCTTAAAGAAGAAGTTACAGGTCTGTGAGAGCCAGAAATCTTGATTGCTTGTTTCTGACCAAATACTTATTTTCCACCATAATATGCAAATAAAATGAAAAAAAAACAGACAATGTGATTTTCTGGATTTTTTTTTCTCAGTTTGTCTCCCATAGTTGAGGTCTACCTATGATGTAAATTACAGACGCCTCTTATCTTTTTAAGTGGTGGAACTTGCACTATTGCTGACTGACTAAATACTTTTTTTCCCCACTGTACATGATCACACCATCTCATGTTACCAGGAATGGTCAGACAGCCCTTTGCTTTGCCTAACAGCTTCTTCTCTTCTCCCAGGATAAGAGGTACTATATGCCAAGGGAGATGCCAATGACAACTGCCCAACAATGTAAAGAGTCAAAGAAAAGAGTCCCTAGATATGTCACATATAGAAGGTATTTCTAGGTCAATTTCATTAGTTCTAGATGCTTAAATGATTTTGTGTAGACAGAGATGAATACATCTGATAAATTACTTGTCTTCACTGGCAGGAAATCGCCGGGCACGATTCTGTAGAAATATGGGCTTGTCTAGGCACATTAGTGAGTGGTACGGCCTAATAATATGTTCACCATTAATATGGCTATACTGGAAATACACACCCATGCATATTAATAAGCCAGAGAAAAGTTATCAGAAGCACCCTGGGAGCAATCAGTAGCACGGTCTATAAGGTGCTTTATAAAGCCCAAATGTTGAATTTCAACATTACTGTATATCATGTATTAATGTATCACACGCATGGAATGTGCATTCTGCCTCTGTGCACTCTGCAGAACCTAAGATAAGAGATCTTGAGTAATACAGTATGCCCTCTTTTGAATACTATTTTAAGTTTTCCTAAAATCTGCATAAAATAAGCCCTACTTACTACTTAGGTTCCGTTCACATTTAGTTTATGCTTACATTTGGTGTATACATCGGGAAAAGCTCCGGACGTATACATCAATCGGGGATCGTGAAAGATTGTGCCTGTCGTTGTTATCCATCGCTCAAAGGTCGCAAGTCATCAAAGTGTTTACATCAGAAATCTAGAGTAAAAACAGTTTGGAAAGTCGCAAAAATTGATGCGATGCACACAAAAAACTGCAACTTTTGGTGTTTTCACACCACTTTCAACCAGCTCTGGCAAAGTGGGTGAAGTTGAGATGCAATGCCTACCCAAAAAATTCATTAAAGTGGCAACTTTTCTTAAGACAAAAATCTAAGATTTATGGCGCACAGCACTAATAGGATGCACCGAATTAATTCAACAAAGAAATTGAGCTTTGGTTTCAGCTGGAATACAAGCAGCACATAAACACATGTTCATATTCGCCATTAAATAGACAAAACCTATAAGAAAAAAATGATCATAAACCCTGCTGTAACTAAATACAGTGGGTTTGGAAAGTATTCAGACACCTTTAAAATTTTCACTCGTTTCATCGCAGCCATTTTGTAAATTCAAAAAAGTTCATTTCAGGCACACACCTGTCTATATAAGACCTCACAGCTCACAGTGCATGTCAAACCAAATGAGAATCATGAGGTCAAAGGAACTGGCCAAGGAGCTCAGACAGAATTGTGGCAAGGCACAGATCTGGTCAAGGTTACAAAAGAATTTCTGCAGTACTCAAGGTTCCTAAGAGCACAGTGGCCTCCATAATCCTTAAATGGAAGAGGTTTGGGACCAGCAGAAGTCTTCCTTGACCTGGCCATCCAGCCAAACTGAGCAATCATGGGAGAAGAGCCTTGGTAAGAGAGGTAAAGAAGAACGCCGAGATCACTGTGGCTGAGCTCCACAGATGCAATAGGGAGATGGGAGAAAGTTCCACAAAGTCAACTATCACTGCAGCCCTCCACCAGTCGGGCCTTTATGGCAGAGCGACCTGACGGAAGCCTCTTCTCAGTGCAAGACATAAGAAAGCCCACATAGAGTTTGCTAAAAAACACATGAAGGACTCCCAGACTATGAGAAATACGATTCTCTGGTCTCCTAAGTCGAAGATAGAACTTTGTGGTGATAATTCTAAGCCGTATGTGTGGAGAAAACCAGGCACTGCTCATTACCAGCCCAATACAATCCCAACAGTAAAACATGGTGGTGGCAGCATCATGCTATGGGGGTGGTTTTCAGCTGCAGTGACAGGACGACTGGCTGAATGAAACATGAATGCAGCCAAGTACAGAGATATCCTGGATGAAAACCTCTTCCAGAGTGCTCTGGACCTCAGACTTGGCCAAAGGTTCACCTTGCAACCAGACAATGACCCTAAACACACAGCTAAAATAACAAAGGAGAGGCTTCAGAACAATTCTGTGACCATTCTTGACTGACCCAGCCAGAGCCCTGACCTAAACCCAATTGAGTATCTCTGGAGAGACCTGAAAATGGCTGTCCACCAACGTTCACCATCCAACCTGACGGAACCGAAGAGGATCTGCAAGAAAGAATGGCAGAGGATCCCCAAATCCAGGTGTGAAATACTTGGCACATCATTTCCAAGAAGACTCAGGGCTGTACTAGCTCAAAAGGGTGCTTCTACTCAATACTGAGCAAAGGGGCTGAATACTTATGACCATGTGATATTTCAGTTTTTCTCTTTTAATAAATTTGCAAAAATTTCTACATTTCTGTTTTTTTTCAGTCAAGATGGGGTGCAAAGTGTACACTAATGAGAAAAAAATGAAATTTTTTGAATTTTTTGAATTTATCAAATGGCTGCAATGAAACAAAGAGTTAAAAATTTAAAGGGGTCTGAATACTTTCCATACCCACTGTAAGTAAAAAACAAAAGTGCATTTAAACAACATAGGGTTCTTTGTGACAGTTTTTGTAAAAAAAAGAAAAAATAATGAATTTGGTGCATTTTATTCCTACGTGCTATTTACGAAACACCAGTCTGAATGAATCGGGCACACAGACTTTAATGGAATTTATTTAACCAATATGTCATAAGATTTTCATGAGGTATATGTAAAACAGATGCCATTATTGGCTGTAAACTATGGATGCCTGTGATTGATGCATCAATTAAGCATAGGCTAAGTCGACACCCAAATAATAGATTAGTCATGAGCTTTTCAACAGGTTTTGATGATGTCTCCATT
Organism: Dendrobates tinctorius; assembly: GCF_039654945.1. Classification (NCBI taxonomy): domain Eukaryota; kingdom Metazoa; phylum Chordata; class Amphibia; order Anura; family Dendrobatidae; genus Dendrobates; species Dendrobates tinctorius. The sequence goes on from NW_027361694.1 coordinate 17,103,722, forward strand.
AAATGGATGCCACTGTACCACAAGGCTGACAGATGCCACTGTTAGGTATCAGTCTGAGGCATATACAGTACGTCACATATAGGCAATAATGGCATCCATTTAATAGATATGTCATCAAGAGCTCATGATAAATCCATTGAAGAGTTGCCTGCAGCGGATACAACACATCCATCATTTATAGTCAGGTTAAAAAACCATATTATGCAGTGTTGACTGGCCACTGCAGGGGGGAATACTGTAACATACTATGACATACTATTCCTCTTTTTCCAGTATGGTGGCGCCCCCAAGCAATGAGACATTTATATTGATAGATAATACAAATATCTGATTGGTAGACTTCCCACTGCCAGGAGCCCCAACGATCACTATTAGGCTGAGTTCACACGTGGCGTTTTTTTCGCGTTTCCGCGGCGGTTTTAACCGCGCGATTTTGCCGCGAAAACGCGAAAAATAAGCATCCCATGCATTCCTATGGGATTCCGCAATGCTGTGCTAATGCTGCGGTTTTTACCGCGGCGGAATCGCTTCGCGGTAAAAAACGCAGCATGCTCATTAATTTGCGGAATCGCGGCGATCCCGCACCCATAGGAATGCATTGTTCCGCTTACTTCCCGCATGTGGCTGTGCACACCATGTGGAAAGTAAGCAGAACAATTGCGGATGGTACCCACGGTCCGGAGGAGAGGAGACTGTCCTCCGGGCTTTGGGTACCATATCCCTGTAAAAAATAGAATTTAAAATAAAAAATATTGTTATTCTTACCTTCTGGCGTCCCGCGCAGCATTCCCGCCTCTCTCCACGCTCCCGGGCCCAGTAAGCCTTTGCGAAAATGCCCGCGATGACGTCCAGTCTCGCGGGATCGCGAAGTCTCGCGGTCATTCGCGTGACGTCATCGCGAATGACCGCGAGACATCGCGATCCCGCGAGAACGGACGTCATCGCGGGCATTTTCACAAAGGATTACTGGGAACGGCTGCGCGGGACGCCGGAAGGTGAGAATAACACTATTTTTTATTTTTTTTTACATTTTATCTTTTACTACTAATGCTGCATAGGCGGCCTCAGTAGTAAAAAGTTGGTCACACTTGTCAAACACTATGTTTGACGAGTGTGAGCAACCTGTCAATCAGTTCTCCAAGGGATGCTACAGATCGCTTGGAAAATGCTAGCATTCTACAAGCTAAATACGCTTGCAAAATGCAAGTTTTTCCGCGGGAAAATCGCGGGAATTTAAAATGCGATTTTCCCGCGGAATGGAATTCCGGAATTCTCGCGGTAATTTCCGCGAGAGTTCCGGTACGTGTGCACTTAGCCTTATGGTTATTCCAATCACTTGCTTGTTCCAACTTTCTTCTGACAATGAATGGAATGATGGCATTATCAAGAATGCACGATATTGCTCCATTTATTTTCACCGTGTAAATGTATAGACAATTGTAGGAGGCTAAGCCTCTTTAATCTAGAAGGGATTCTGAAAAATGTCAAAAGCCTTGATAATTGTGACTGAAGCTCTGGACTGTAATACAAGTTATAACTAATGATCAGTAGAAGACAGTGAAAGTGTCTCATCTGCAAAGTTACTCCACTTTTTTGTAGTTGGAGTTTCATGTCACCTGTAAACGTACTGTGCTCTTTTACTTACAGTACATGTATATCACTGTATTAATGCATGCCAGTGCCCTAAATAATTATATGGGCTCAATTTCAGGCTTGCTATGTTCAATACAATTTCTGTTTTTTGGCTGAGGGATCTTTAAAATAATCTGTAGAACAAATGTTCTCCCGAGCGATTATTATCACGGCGATATTACTATTTCTCTATGCACAGAGTAATTAGTGAAAGAATGGAACACACCCTTACCTTTAGGGAATCAAAGCAGGCAATAACACGTCCATTTTCGACCTGACAACTTTTAGGCGGGTGTGCGAATTTGCATTCCTCATCGGATCTTGAACAAGTCCCCCTCTGGAACTGCCTGCACACTTCGAGGGTCAGCCATTTAGTGTCTCTCACCGGAGCTACATTCAAAGCCATGCTGGAGAAGTGAAGTCTGCCGGGTAACTTTCAAGCTTAAGTCAGCTGGATCCTGTAACCTCAGCCTCAGCAAGCGTCAGTAAAATACAAATGCAATTGCTTTAGATGGACTGAACTGTGGAACGGAGTCCAAAACGCGCAAAACTGCATGAGAAAAGTGAATAAATCAGCATTCAGTCGGTCATCAATCAGATTGCACTACTTAAGCAAATTTGGCTGAGAAGACAACATACTCTGAGACCGCTTTAGGTGGAAATATCAGGGTGGGATTAGTGCCTAGCTGGTAGCTAGCTGGTAGCTGCTTTCCATCAAGTACTAATGGCGGTCCTGTACGGAATACGGTCCTCTCGTGGTTACTCTTCAGTATATTGATGGCCTTTTTGGGTATCCGCAGTTTTCACTGGAGGCAGCCTATGTCCTTGTAGGCTGCAGATAATCAGTCCACTTCTCGATAAGTCATTGGCAACAAGACAGAAGTCATACAAGCTATCTTCAGATAGACTTCAGGGCAGGCTTTTGGGTGTTTGGCATGTAATATAAGTCCGCTGTTGCACTTATTGGCAGAAGTGGCTTTGGAAAAAGGCACTTTCCAAATAAGCAGTAAGCCTAAAAGAAAAAAAACAAAAAACAACATATAGACAAGTTTAGTAATAACAAAAAGGCGGGCTAATACCAAAACTCAGATCAAAGACTAACCCCACCTATCCTACGAGGAAGTGTCACATAAACCACACGCATAATACAAGCCTCTGTTCTGATCATGATAAACCGTCAGCCTTCCCGGAGAAGACCTGAACAACACAGAAGAACCAATTGGAGGACACATCGCTGTAATATTCTAGGCATCTGTCCAGCACATGGGAGTGACTCAGGAATGGATGAATGCTGCAGACACAATAATTAGACAAGCCACTTCCAAAACAATTCAGTCTAATGTGCTTAGCCTCCGAACCAATTTATTAAGACTCCCATTTCCAATTAATAGCAGATTTTAGCCCGAGAGATTTTATTTTCTGTACATAAGAATGGCTTGAGTTCCCAATATTCCTTGATATATGTTAACCACCATAACGTTGTCAAGGAAGAGACGATCTGGACTGTAAGCATGTAAGAAGCCTGAAAACTAGACAGGGATAGAAAACCATGCTATATTCCCATTTAACTATCCCACAATAACACTCACAAGCAGATATGTTTAAGAAGGCTCTTAATGGAGGAAGTTATATCAGCACCCCCCAGACTTCCTACATAATACTCCTATGGAAAGAGACAGCCTCTTCCAACCATATAATTAACACTTAAGTTAATCAAATGGCAAAAAAAGAAATAGAGGCATATAACGCTATAGAAACGCTTATTTAAACGTGTAGGAATCCCAGAATCATATACCTTGTTTACCTTGTTAGGGCTTTTTGAGTTGAAACATCCTCACTATTATGCTATGCTTATATAGCACTATTAATTCCCCAGCGCTTTACAGTCATCATCACCACTGTCCTCATTGGGGCTCACAATCTAAATTCCCTAGCAGTATGTCTTTGGAGTGTGGGAGGAAACCAGAGGACCCACGTTCTGAAGACATGCTGATAGGGAATTTAGATTGTGAGCCCCAATGGGGACAGTGACGATGAAGGCTGTAAAACGCTATGGAATTAATCGCATTATATACCGTAAGTAAAATAAATAAACAAATATTCTCTCTACACCCTGGCCAAGAGATCAGGATCCTAATGTAGATTTCCTTTATTATCCTATCCTGCATCAAACAGGTAACGTTTAGGTGAAATGTCATTGTGCAATACAACTTTTCCCCTGCTGGGGCACTACAGGGAAACAACACTTACTGCCAGGTTTCTGCACAGTTTACAGCTGATTGCTGGAGGTCTCTGCGGGAAGGCACTTTTTGAGCTTGGAATTGTCAAGAAACCCCTTTAAGTATATACAGTTATAGCTTCTATTGCCCTTTACTTTTTAACAGAAAAAACTGACGATATTCGACAGGAAATTATCTCCCAATCTCCTCATACCATGCACTGTCCTCCCTTCCCCACTGCATCTAGCTCACTCTGATTTTGAACTAGTCACATAAGAAGTAAGTAGGCACCTTGCGTCTTCTCGCCCTAACACTTGCACCAGTGACCTCATTCCGTCAAATCTCCTCCAGTTCCTTTCCCCCGCTGTCACCTCTCACCTAACAAAAATATTCAACCTCTCTCTCTCTTCCGGTATCATTACTTCCTCATTTAAGCATGCCATCATACATCCATTACTTAAAAAAAATCCCTCAACCAAAACTGTGCCTCTAAGGGTACCGTTACACATAACAATGTCCCAGCAATCCCACCAACGATCTGACGTGGATGGGATCGCTGGGACATTGTTAGCTGATCGCTGGTGAGCTGTCACATAGACAGCCCCTCCAGCGATCAGCACCAGCGAGCACACTGGTTACCAACGTAAACATCGGGTTTCTAAGGGCCACTGCAGGCAGGGCGGGAGGTGGAGGCAGAGCGGCGCAGACAGACCGGCGTAGCTCTGCTATCTGCTACTCCAGTCTGACAGACTGGAGTAGCAGGTAGCAGAGCTACTCCGGTCTGTGCGTCGCTCTGCCTCCACCTTCCGCCCTGCCTGCAGTGCACGCTGGTATCTAGGGTAAACATCGGGTTTCTAAGGGCCCCGCGGCCCTCAGAAACCCGATGTTTACGTTGGTAACCAGCGTGCGTCGCTCATCGCTGGCTCCCGCTGCCTCACACAGCGATGCGCGCTGGCCAGTGGGAGACCAGCGATGAAAAAACGGGCCAGTACGATCCAGCACGATCAGCAGGGGGGCCGATCGCTGCTGGATGTCACACACAGCGATATCGCTGGAGAGATCGCTGATGTGTCACAAAACCAGCGACCTCGCCAGCGAGATCGCTGTGTGTAAAGGGCCCTTAACTATAGACCTGTCTCTAATCTTCCCTTCATCTCTAAACTCCTGGAACGTCTGGTCCACACCCATCTTGTCCGCTATCTCTCAGATAACTCTCTTCTCGACCCTCTTCAATCCGGTTTCTGCTCTTTACACTCTACTGAAACTGCCCTCACTAAAGTCTCTAATGATCTACTAACTGCTAAATCTAATGGTCATTACTCCATGCTAATGCTCCTGGATCTCTCTGCAGCATTCAACACTGTGGATCATCTGCTCCTCCTCACTATGCTTCACTTCATCGGCCTCAAGGACACTGTTCTCTCCTGGTTCTCCTCCTATCTCTCTGACCGTTCTTTCACTATATCTTTTGCTGGCTCCTCCTCCTCTCATCTTCCCCTTACTGTTGGGGTTCCTCAAGGATCAGTCCTAGGCCCCCTCGTCTTCTCTTTGTATACTGCCCCTATTGGAGAAAAAATCAGCAGATTTGGTTTCCAGTACCATCTCTATGCTGATGACACACAATTATACACTTCTTCTCCCGATATCACGCCTGCCTTTTTAGAAAACACCAGTGATTGTCTTACCGCTGTCTCTAACATCATGTCCTCCCTCTATCTGAAACTGAACCTGTCAAAAACTGAACTCCTCGTGTTTCCTCCCTCTACTAACCTACCTATGCCTGACATTGCCATCTCCCTGTATGGTTACACCAGTATTCCCCAGCAACATGCCCGCTGTCTTGGGGTCATACGTGATTCCGAGCTTTCATTCACCCCCCCCACATCCGATCACTGGCTCGCTCTTGTTATCTGCACCTCAAAAACATTTCTAGAATCCGACCTTTTCTTACTTTCGACTCTGCAAAAACTCTTACTGTTTCTCTTATTCATTCTCGTCTGGACTATTGCAACTCTCTACTAATCTGCCTCCCTTTTACTAAAATCTCCACTCTCCAATTTGTCTTGAAAGCTGCAGCCAGGATCATGTTCCTCACCAATCGTTATACCGATGCCTCTACTTTGCACCAGTCATTACACTGGTTACCCATCCACTTCAGAATCCAGTACAAACTTATTACCCTCACCCACAAAGCTCTCCATGGCTCAGCACCACCCTACATCTCCTCCCTTGTCTCAGCCTACCACCCTACCCATGCCCCCCGTTCTCCTAATGACCTGAGGTTAACATCCTCAATAATCAAAACCTCCCACTCCCATCTAAAAGACTTTTCACGTGCTGCACCAATTCTTTGGAATGCACTACCCAGGTTGATACGATAAATCCACATTCCCCACAGTTTTAAGCATGCCCTAAAAATGCATTTGTTCAGACTGGCCTACCGCCTCAACTTATTAACCTAATTATCCCTGTGTGGCTCATTCAAAAATATTTTTTACCATATTCAGGTTCTTTGCATCATGTTCTCACATGCTTTATGCATTTAATAGACCTCTGTGTCTGTGCTGTTATGTACTTAGGCTGTTAACTGGTTCATGCAGCATTACAGGAACACACGATTCGTACACTATATCTGGTCCGAACAATGAAAGCAATTGATACCATCTACCTTTCGTGTCTCCCCTTTTTCCTTATAGATTGTAAGCTTGCTAGCAGGGCCCTCATTCCACTTGGTATCTGTTTTGATCTGTGTTTATTGTTATGCTGTAATATCTATTGTCTGTACAAGTCCCCTCTATAATGTAAAGTGCTGCGGAATATGTTGGCGCTATAGAAATAAAATTATTATTATAATATGCAGATATTTTTAGACTGATATTCCCTTTTCTGTCTTTCATGGGAGACATAGGAATAACTGTTTCTAGGTCCTGGTCACCAGAGGAGTGGCTATGCCACGCTGTGCTGTTGGCATAACTCCCATAGAAATTAATGTTTCTAGGCTAGGCTGTTTTTATAGCCTCTCCTCTGGTGGCCAGGCTCTAGATGCATAGATGCATGTGCATATCACTTGAACATTACAGTAGAAGCTATCCGTTGATCAGATACTTAAAAGGTTATTCCGAAAATAGTTATTTAACCTCTATATAGTAATTTGGGAAAAGAGTTTTGGAACCTAAAGATTTGGCCAGGCAAAGCCCCATGTGGAATCGGGCAATGCTTCTTTCATGGTCTAGGGGAGGAACAGAAATAGCCAAGCATTGTGCTTGGATATATCTGGAAGTCTCATAGAAAATGTAAATGTCGAGCATGTGCACGCCGTTCCATTCAAGACCCAGTTCTAAAGAACCCGGTTTCGAGAGACTGGGCTTGAGTTCATTGGGGGTCCCTTCAGTCGGACAGCCAGCGATCAGTAAATTATCTATTCCCTATGCTACGGTAGGGAATGCCTTACTATTTTGGGAATAACCCTTTCATACATGTTTACTCTTAAATCCCCAGTGGGGCTAGGTGTAACAATTGAAGGTGGCTCCAGATTTACAAAAGAGTGGGAACCTCTGCCACAGACACTAAAATACACTGGTGACCTAATCACAGTATATATAAGCTGATATTTACGTAATGATTTTTGGGATTACTTGCACTTTCTTTCAATAAGCAGTGTACTGAAGGTACGTTGCTTTATTCAGGCATTTTTCTTTGTAGGCTATAGAGATGAGCGAATATGTTTGGAGAACGATAGCCGAATCAGAATTTGCCATATGTGCCCACGTAGCGTTTTTTAAACGCTCAGGAAACGGGTTCTCCTTCCCAGAAAACGCGCGTTTTTTTGCGCAAAAAACGCTAGTTTTTTATGTGTTTTTTTCCGCGCGTCTTTTAGACTATAGGAAATAGCCAAAAACGCAGACCTAAGCGGAAGTTAATGAACATGCTGCGTTTTTTACCGCTAAGTGTTTCCTTAGCGGTAAAAAACGCATCCATTGGCACAAAAAGGCCAAAATGCATTTAAATGAATGGGATGCTTCTTTTAAGCGTTTTTTATGCTATTTGACCCCGAAAAACGCATCAAAAACGCTTAAAAAAAGCTACGTGGGCACACAGCCTCATACCGTATTTGTGCCGAATTTATGTTTGAAATAAAATAAAACGGTTTAAATAATAGTTTTAAAAAGTAATGTAAACAGATGGAAACTGTTTGATTCTATAACCCACCAACATCCCCCCATTATGAATATTTGATGACAATAAACACACAGTTGGATGGGATAACACATATTCATTGCAAATTTTCAGACAAACAGTAGTAAAGTGTTTGATGTAAATGTGGGTTTACGATTATTATATTATTAGCTCGATGAGAAAATTATAATGGCTAGCCCTCGCAGTCCACATAGACACTCTAGCTCTTTTTTTTAATTCAAAGAAATATTTTTTAGCCTAGAAACACTGTAATGAGACTTAGAATTAACAGTAAGAGCTGACGGAAGAGAGGAAACGGTGGGCAATAGTTGTGATCTGTGCTCATGAAGTGTGAGACAGTGGTTTATGCCAGCTATCTATGACTACCATGAGTTATTGCCTGCCTGCCGCGGAGGAATCTCGCCATAAATGGACAACTATTTAGCGGAGTCCAAGTAAACAAGTAAAAGCCTAAAACAGACACCAAGTTCGACAACCACATACTGTATGTTGTGTGTGCAAACAGCATTTATAGAAAAATACACCCCAGGGAGATCTTCAAGTAGAAAGTATTCTTAATGACTTACTTTTCCCTGGCTTTCTGTACTTGATTTCAGAGGCTTAGAGTTTGCAGTGGTGGTACTCCTACATCCTCATGACAACACTTCTGGCCTCTATAGCTTTCTAGCATGCCAGGAAAAGATGTCTCACTTGTTGCTTAGCGACGATTACTGCCACTTCTGTACTTTGACTTACAAAGTAGCACGCTATTCTCTATCTAGAACATTATTTTAAAGAGGAACTGTCTCTAGGCCAAAAATGGCCATTTTTTTTTTTTTTAACGAATCCACCAAACGGCCACCATACGGCTCCAGAGATGCTTTTATTCAGTGCTATGTATTATTTTCTTCACCAAAGAGGTGGTGCTCACAGGAATGTCCTCAGGCGGATCTGCGTTACTATCCTATGAGCCTCACTCCCTTGATAAAGGTCATAAAAATTACCGTAGCACTAAAAAGGCCTAAATTTATGGAACGGTATGGTGGGTTTAAAAAAGTAAAACAAATTGGCTACTCAGAGAAGCAACGGGAGTAAAATAAGACCAGAAACTGGCCATTGTTGGCCTACTGACAAGTCATCTTTAAATCTTTACCTTCAAACTGTAAGTAAACTGTGAGTAAAATGTAAATTGCTCTTTTATTCTATAAACTACTGACAACATGTCTTCAAATTTCCAAGCACTAAATTTTGTATTTATTTTCAGAAAATGAGAAATGGTCAAAATAACAAAACAATTCAGTGCTTGCAGACCTCAAAGAATGCTAAGAAAACAAGTTCATAATTACTTAGAAACAACAGTACTAATGTTTTAACTCAAGAATAATAACCATGTTTTTTAATCACAGCTGTCATGCGTCTTGGCATGGTTTCCACCAGTCTTTCACACGAAATGTAACGTAATGAGCTAAAACATTAGTATTGTTGTTTCTAAATGACTATGAACTTATTTGCGTTATTTGAGGTCTGAAAGCACTGTTTTTTTATTTTGACCATTTCTACTTTTCAGAAAAACAAGAAAACAAAATATATTGCTTGGAAATTCAGAGACATGTTGTCAGAAGTCTATAGACTCAAACAGCAATTTACATTTTACTCTAAAATATACTTATAAAGAGAAAAATCAGACAAACTGAACATTTGGAAGTGGCCTCTTAGTTTTTGCCAGAGCTGAATATATATACAGTTCTGGCAAAAATTAAGAGACCACTGCAAACTTACAAAAAATGCAGTGCTTGCAGACCTCAAATAATGCCATGAAAACAAGTTCATAATCATTTAGAAACAACAATACTAATGTTTTAACTCAGGAAGAGTTCAGAAATCAATATTCTGTGGAATAACCATGATTTTTAATCACAGCTTTCATACATCTTGGCATGCATTCCATCAGTTTTTCACACTGCTTTTGGGTGACCTTATGCCACTCCTGGTACAAAAATTTAAGCAGTTCTTTGTTTGACGGCTTGTGACTAACCATCTTCATCTTGATTACATTCCAGAGGTTTTCAATGGGGTTCAGGTCTGAAGACACTGTGGCTTGTATGCCTCTCCAGGTCTCCGTCTAGCCATTAGATGACCAGGTGTTGCGCAAAACTGAGAATTTGACTCATCAGGGAAGATTACTTATGTTCTTTGGCAAATTTCAGCCTGGCTCTCCTTTGCTTCTCATTGATGAAAGGCTTTTTTCTAGCTTTACATGACTTGAGCCCTGCCTCTAGGAGCCTGTTACGAACTGTTCTTGCTGTGCACTTCACCCCAGCTGCCATTTGACATTCCATCTGTAGGTCACTTGATGTCATCCTGCGGTTGTAGTGACATTCGAATAAGATGATGGTCATCCCGGTCAGTGGAGAGTCGTTTTCATCCTCTGCCAGTCTGTAGCTTTGCTGTCCCCAATGTCTGCTGCTTGTCCTTGTTGTAATGGACTGCCGTCTTAGACATTTTAAGCATGGAGGCAACATGACGCTCACTGTATCCCTCTCCTAGTAAAGCCAGAATTGAGCCCTTCTTTTTCTCACTCAAGATTTTGATTTTTCTTTTCAACTCCTTTGGCATGGTTAAAAGTTATTTTTTCATTCCTATTACTTTTGGGATATTATTAGCACTTGTTTTGCCATCCAGATTGTCCTATTGCAAGAGGATTGTGAACACCACATCAGGGTTTTTTATACTATCCTTCATTAAATAAGATTTGGTTCAGGTGATCACCTAATCAGAAGCATATTAAGCAGAATGAAATGTCCTCTGGTTGGAATTCAGCTGACACTGGAATGGAATGGCTCAGACATGTAGAGAAGCTGATTTTTATAAAACTGTGCAGTGGTCTCTTGATTTTTGCCAGAACTCTATTATGTATTAAATGGCGGGTACCTTGTCAGTTAGTTCCGCACTAGCATGCATATTGATATTAAAGGTGCTTCAGATGGGATCTATCACTGGCGATCATAAAAACACGCTGGTCTAACAAAAGTGACAGTCTTTAAAGCTTTTTCCTGCTATAACTGTATGTTCCTACACTTCGAAAATTAGGTGGATTTTCTACTACATATTAACCTGCTGAAAATCCATTGTGTTTTACGCATAGTACATGAGATTTTAAAGGGGTTGTCAAGTTTTAAACTGCAAGTCTGCAGTCACTCTATGTGTCTGCAAACTTGAGAATGTTCACATCACGCGGACTGCGCCATATGGGGTTTCTCCAGTGCTGGCGTCAGAAGTGGGCAGTCTTGTGACTGCTAGTATGCGATTTGCATATTGATGGTCCCAGTCCGACTAGACTGTGTACAACCTCGCTCAGTTCACTTGCATTGAGCAAGGCCGCGACCTTCTAGTCAGCATGCGACAGTATGCATGCAAATTGCATACTTGCAGTCACAAACCCACCACCGGCACCAGAGATTCCCCACACCACGCAGTACGTGCGAAGTGAAGACTCACAAGTCTAGAGTCACAATGAGTGACTGCAGACTTGTAGCTTAAGGCTGGACACCTCTTTAACATAACTCATACACACACTATGGAAAATAGCAGCGTAAATTGACAAGAGCTGTGGCTAAGGGAGAAAATATTTCCATCCACCCGCGCCTTCTTCACAATGAAGGTCAGCAATAACTATCCTCCATAGGAAAGTACTCTTAAAATGAAGAAAAAACAAGTTGAAAAGCACATAAGGAAAAAAAACTGGCACTGTGTTACAATGGTTTTTAAGGAGGAAAGTATGAATATGCAGACGTAGGGCGTGACTCCTGTTATCATTTAGCTGAGTGTATTTGGCATAAACACGCACTTCCTAAGAAATTAGATCCAACTAGGAAAAATACCAATTTAGGTCATATGATTCTTGTTATTGCTTTCTGCAGGATTTGTAGCCACTGTTCAGACTCACGAAAAAAAAGAGTAAATGTTCTTAATATTAATATTATTGTTTTATAAATCATATAAAAACCAACCACAGCACAACTGAATGATGACAGTATAAGCAACACGTAAAATAGTAGTTTACCTGCAATAATTGATACAAATGGCAATGGGCAATAAGGAAGGGGAGAATGTCAGTTTTTTGTAGAGAAGAAATACTGTTAAGAGTAATAACTGTCCCTAAAATCCAAACGATGACTGGGTGGTTCCCTTTAATTAATACAAACTTGGCATCAACATGACATATTAGAGAAGCATTATATGCCTCTAGCAGTACACACCCAGAGCTGTTCCCACAAAGCACCTCATTGAGGCATCATGCACAAGTCCATGCGAATGGAGCCTGTATGGTGGCACATGGAGTCCTCCTTGTAAGAATATATTATGGAGGAAAGGGCGCTTCAAGGGTGCTATGTGTTCTCTGAGGAACCCTACTCTCACTTGGAAGAGATATTTCTAGACTAAAATATAAAATCTGATTAAATATAGAAAAAATTCTATATAAATCTGAGAAAAAAAATCTTGTCATGCCTCTATGAAAATAGATACATACAAAGGTACAGTATGTGCCCATAAAAGTCTATTATGACCCATACACCAGGGATGTGTAATAAAGCCGTACTTGTGTATACCAACTTATACTCCAGCTCACTGACAATCCGATAGCTGCTACTGCACAGGCACTGGCGGAGCCATTTTGCTAGAGTAAAAAACTTTCCTCTTCCAAGATGGCGCCGCCGGCGCGTGTGCAGTAGCAGCTATTGGTGACCATATAACCTTGAACCTAACTAGCTTATTTAGATCAGCCCACAGCTGTCTGCGTTGCCTTTGCTAGTTATCAAAAAAATGATCAGGGTCCCTCCAATTCTTGATAACCAGCCAAGGCAATGCAGACAGCAGTGAGCTGATAATAGGCTGGGAAGGTCCAAGGTTATCTGACCCTTTGCAGTCTGATAATATAAGCTCGAAGCTGTCTGCTTTCCCTTAAGCCCCCGTTACACACTGCGATATCGCTAGCAATATCGCTGTAAAGTCACCGATTTTGTGACGTTGCAGCGATATTGCTAGCGATATCGCTGCATGTGATACTTACCTCCGACCGGCTCCCCCGCTGGTTATCGCTGATCGCGCAAAAAGATCCTAGACCGTTCCTCGTCGGCCACTTCCTGCTGCGCTTCTTGTGGCGCCGACGAGCGACGCGTGGAGCCGGGCGGGAGGACGCAGGATCGCCGCATCTGACAGGTAAGTAGCGACCCCCCTCCCCAGCGATGTCGCTAGTGAGATCTGCCTGTGTGGCAGCTCACTAGCGGCCATCTAGCGATGCACCAGCGATCCTGACCGCGTCATATCGCTGGTGCATTGCTAGGTGTAACGGTACCCTTAGCTGGTTATGTAAAATAGGGAAGACCCCATGTCATTATTTTTAAATTATTTATTTATTTAATAGGATGAAAAAAGGCTAAACATCCTTTAGTGCCACATGAAAGACACTAAAGGATGTTAGTTTACTATATGTAGGGGATTTGTGACATTAAACTGCAACATTACATCTATAGAACAAAGAAAAGAACCAGCAAAATACATTTTCATTATTCATGCTGTGCAAGTGCACAAAACTGCCCCAAATAAAGGTAGAGACGTAAAGTCATAATAGGTTAGAACATACCCATCATTATAACCACCAACAGCACCGCTGACCAGGAGAACCCCAACGCACATTTCGCGGTACAACCGCTTCCTCGGGGGGCATCACGAAACGTGCGTTGGGGTTCTCCTGGTCAGCGGTGCTGTTGGTGGTTATAATGATTGGTATGATCTAACCTATTATGACTTTATTGGGCTAAGTGCAATACAATTGACATTGTTCCCTTCACCCCACCTTATTACTTATGAGGATTATATCCCCATGTCATGGTTGTCTAATGGGGGTTTGGATGGTTTTTATGTCTTTTTATACAAATTTTGCCTGTCCATTATGAGGGAACTTATCTTTTTTACTCTTATCTACCACTAACCCCACTGCTCAGGGTGCTTTTTGTGTACAATGACAGTGTTTTTTCATCTGACTTATTAATGCCTTTATTTGTCTTGCTCCTTTTTTGTCTTTTATAATAAAAGTTGTTATTTGAATCTAGCTTTGGACTCAGTTCCTCCTTTTTTTCAACATTACATCTATCTATTCTATCTCTCTATTCTGACGGTTTGGGCAGTGAATTTACTGTATTTGGCTGATGAAATGATGGGTTTTCCTTTGAGATCTGCGCATAAAAATCAGACAGCAAACGTGTAGACCATGTGCCGTTACGATTTCTTTTTCTCGCACCCATTGACTTGCATTGGCGAGTGAGATCCGACTCTCACAGACAATTGCAGCACGTTGCAAAGTTTCCTCAGCCCGATCTGAGCTGAGAAAAAGCTCGCAGATGAGTACTGACTCATTTAATAACATTGGTCAGAGTGCAAAGCGATGTTTTCTAGCATTGCACTCCTCTGTATCATAACGCCAGTGTGAGCAAGCCCTAACAGAATAAGTGACTTTCTGCTATATAAAGGTGCATTCAAGGTTGAAGAACATTTTTTAGTTTGTGCACAATTCCCTTAGGCACATAGGGCATTTTGAAGAATTTGACACAAATAAATGTCAATGAATACTACAAGACGGAATAAGAAAAGTAATTTCCAGAACCCGCAAATTATAAATTGGGCCCCTACTTTATGAAGGTTTCAATACCATGGAGATGCTCATCAGCAGGACTGTGATCCTTCTTCATTGAGTACTTACACTTTAAAATGATTTGTCTATGTAGTCCAAGGGTATCTTCAGACAGAGGTTTTTTATGTGAATTATGACGTGGATCCACTCTGAAATCCACATCAAAGAGTGTTTGAAGAGGTATTTGATCTGGATTTTGAAGCAGATCCACTTAAAAATCCAAGAAAAAACTTCCACCCACATGAACATACTGTAATGGAATATATATTCCTTAACACATTAATCATAGAATAGCTTGGGACATGAGTTCAGTAGATTGAAATAAGATGATCACTTCACTGCTGAAGAAGCAAATCTGGCATGGTGTTAAATGTTACCTAGTGCATAAGTCTGTGTACTCTTCCAGCAGGTGTCTCCCATATTAGATAGGATGCAAGATCTGTGAGTGCCTACATGTACCTACAGATACTGTCTACCTATATTTAATACATTTATCACATGCTGTTCGCAAAGCATCAAATAAAATGATAAAATGACAATGTGTCAAGACATGATTAAAATCGAGGCATAACACTTAACAGAATGATGGATCAATCATACCAGTCATCCACCATCATTCTACACTGAAACAGTTCTTGCCCGCTGGGTAAGACATACCACCACAATACAGGGAGAGTAAACCCACCACATGTGCTAGGATGTATTCCAGCCTCGTGGATACAATCCTCTACTTTCTATGGGGGGATCTTCATGTGGTGCTCTGAATAGCTATTCACCGGTATGGCTTCTGACAGGTCACTGATCCCTCACTGACCTGCCCCCTAGTTTACATAATGAAATACATTATATACAGTGGGGCAAAAAAGTATTTAGTCAGTCAGCAATAGTGCAAGTTCCACCACTTAAAAAGATGAGAGGCGTCTGTAATTTACATCATAGGTAGACCTCAACTATGGGAGACAAACTGAGAAAAAAAAATCCAGAAAATCACATTGTCTGTTTTTTTTTCATTTTATTTGCATATTATGGTGGAAAACAAGTATTTGGTCAGAAACAAGCAATCAAGATTTCTGGCTCTCACAGACCTGTAACTTCTTCTTTAAGAGTCTCCTCTTTCCTCCACTCATTACCTGTAGTAATGGCACCTGTTTAAACTTGTTATCAGTATAAAAAGACACGTGTGCACACCCTCAAACAGTCTGACTCCAAACTCCACTATGGTGAAGACCAAAGAGCTGTCAAAGGACACCAGAAACAAAATTGTAGCCCTGCACCAGGCTGGGAAGACTGAATCTGCAATAGCCAACCAGCTTGGAGTGAAGAAATCAACTGTGGGAGCAATAATTAGAAAATGGAAGACATACAAGACCACTGATAATCTCCCTCGATCTGGTGCTCCACGCAAAATCCCACCCCGTGGGGTCAGAATGATCACAAGAACGGTGAGCAAAAATCCCAGAACCACGCGGGGGGACCTAGTGAATGAACTGCAGAGAGCTGGGACCAATGTAACAAGGCCTACCATAAGTAACACACTACGCCACCATGGACTCAGATCCTGCAGTGCCAGACGTGTCCCACTGCTTAAGCCTGTACATGTCCGGGCCCGTCTGAAGTTTGCTAGAGAGCATTTGGATGATCCAGAGGAGTTTTGGGAGAATGTCCTATGGTCTGATGAAACCAAACTGGAACTGTTTGGTAGAAGCACAACTTGTCGTGTTTGGAGGAAAAAGAATACTGAGTTGCATCCATCAAACACCATACCTACTGTAAAGCATGGTGGTGGAAACATCATGCTTTGGGGCTGTTTCTCTGCAAAGGGGCCAGGACGACTGATCCGGGTACATGAAAGAATGAATGGGGCCATGTATCATGAGATTTTGAGTGCAAATCTCCTTCCATCAGCAAGGGCATTGAAGATGAAACGTGGCTGGGTCTTTCAACATGACAATGATCCAAAGCACACCGCCAGGGCAACGAAGGAGTGGCTTCGTAAGAAGCATTTCAAGGTCCTGGAGTGGCCTAGCCAGTCTCCAGATCTCAACCCTATAGAAAACCTTTGGAAGGAGTTGAAAGTCCGTGTTGCCAAGCGAAAAGCCAAAAACATCACTGCTCTAGAGGAGATCTGCATGGAGGAATGGGCCAACATACCAACAACAGTGTGTGGCAACCTTGTGAAGACTTACAGAAAACGTTTGACCTCTGTCATTGCCAACAAAGGATATATCACAAAGTATTGAGATGAAATTTTGTTTCTGACCAAATACTTATTTTCCACCATAATATGCAAATAAAATGGAAAAAAAAACAGACAATGTGATTTTCTGGATTTTTTTTTCTCAGTTTGTCTCCCATAGTTGAGGTCTACCTATGATGTAAATTACAGACGCCTCTCATCTTTTTAAGTGGTGGAACTTGCACTATTGCCACTCCTTCGTTGCCCTGGCGGTGTGCTTTGGATCATTGTCATGTTGAAAGACCCAGCCACGTTTCATCTTCAATGCCCTTGCTGATGGAAGGAGATTTGCACTCAAAATCTCACGATACATGGCCCCATTCATTCTTTCATGTACCCGGATCAGTTGTCCTGGCCCCTTTGCAGAGAAACAGCCCCAAAGCATGATGTTTCCACCACCATGCTTTACAGTAGGTATGGTGTTTGATGGATGCAACTCAGTATTCTTTTTCCTCCAAACACGACAAGTTGTGTTTCTACCAAACAGTTCCAGTTTGGTTTCATCAGACCATAGGACATTCTCCCAAAACTCCTCTGGATCATCCAAATGCTCTCTAGCAAACTTCAGACGGGCCCGGACATGTACAGGCTTAAGCAGTGGGACACGTCTGGCACTGCAGGATCTGAGTCCATGGTGGCGTAGTGTGTTACTTATGGTAGGCCTTGTTACATTGGTCCCAGCTCTCTGCAGTTCATTCACTAGGTCCCCCCGCGTGGTTCTGGGATTTTTGCTCACCGTTCTTGTGATCATTCTGACCCCACGGGGTGGGATTTTGCATGGAGCACCAGATCGAGGGAGATTATCAGTGGTCTTGTATGTCTTCCATTTTCTAATTATTGCTCCCACAGTTGATTTCTTCACTCCAAGCTGGTTGGCTATTGCAGATTCAGTCTTCCCAGCCTGGTGCAGGGCTACAATTTTGTTTCTGGTGTCCTTTGACAGCTCTTTGGTCTTCACCATAGTGGAGTTTGGAGTCAGACTGTTTGAGGGTGTGCACAGGTGTCTTTTTATACTGATAACAAGTTTAAACAGGTGCCATTACTACAGGTAATGAGTGGAGGAAAGAGGAGACTCTTAAAGAAGAAGTTACAGGTCTGTGAGAGCCAGAAATCTTGATTGCTTGTTTCTGACCAAATACTTATTTTCCACCATAATATGCAAATAAAATGAAAAAAAAACAGACAATGTGATTTTCTGGATTTTTTTTTCTCAGTTTGTCTCCCATAGTTGAGGTCTACCTATGATGTAAATTACAGACGCCTCTCATCTTTTTAAGTGGTGGAACTTGCACTATTGCTGACTGACTAAATACTTTTTTGCCCCACTGTATATCAACATTTGATGTTCAACGCCTTGTCTACCATGGTTTTCACACATTGCGACCATCACACATATTTTTGCAGCTATTTTTTGAAAACATGATAGCCTCATAGATCTGCAGGGTGGTAGTGTGCCAGGCTTGCACCGAGTTTATTGCAGCCAGTAGAGCTGAGGCATATGGTAGCATGTAGTTCTACCATGCGGTTCAAAGCTAAGCGGCACACAACCGCCCCTTGTCTGCGCCAGCCTCAGGGAGACTAGCAAACCTTAGCCTTTAGTTACTAGAAGCATTTCACATTAGCTATCACTTAATTAATACTAATGATCAGCATTAGTGAAGAGCGATCGTGCTGGGATAAGGTGTTATCTGAGCATGCTCGAGTGCTAACCGAGAGTCTTCAGCGTGCTCGAATAAGGCCTCTTTCACACTTCCGTTTTTGACCATCAGTCAAAATCTGCCAGGTTTTGAAAAAAACGGAGCCGCCATTTTTTTTTTTGCGGATCCTTTTTTTCCCCCATTGAGTTGCATTACTGGCGGATCTTGACGGATGGCCATCCTTTGGATCCGTTTTTTTGCGGATGCGCCATACTTTTTGCGTCCGCCGGCATGCCTGGACGGACCTTGCAACTTTTTTTGGTTGTTGGATCCGCATTTTCCAGTACGCATGCCCGGAGAAAGGAAGTCAGGGAGAAAATTAACCCTGAAATCCTTTCTGACGGACGATAAAAATTCTCTCTCTCTCTCTCTCCTTCCCGCCAGCGGTTCCCTGAAAATTCTTCATTCTGCGGATCCGTCAAAAAACGGATCCTGTGGCATCCGTTCACATCAGTTAGGAACGGATCCGCTTTTCCGCCTTTTTGGCGGATTTTAGCTGACACTAAAAACTAAAGTGTGAGAGAGGCCTAATATGTTCGAGGCTTCGCGGCTGCATGTTTCGCGGTTATTAGACATCCGCTACACATGGATAGATCGCTTGTTTGTTAGACAATCCCTCCATGTGTTGCAGCTGTCTAACAGTCACGAGACATGCAGCCGCGGGGACTTGAACATATTTTTCGATCACGCCAAAGTTATTTGGTTAGCTCAGGAGCATGCTCAGATAACACCTTATCCCAACACGTTCGCTCATCACTAGTCAGCATCACAATGAGGCATGCTTCCAAAACGCCAACTCAGATCAAATTTCGCCTTCCTAATACATTCCTCTTGATGTTGAGAGAGCTTCACACCATATTTCCTTCTTATCCAGAATTGGGATTAAGATCTATTTTAAGATTTTTCCCCACCTCATATTTGTGACTCACTGGATATTGACTGTATGTAACCACATATAAAAAAAATAATGTTATAGGGGTACAAATTCATTGCTAATATTTCAGCATCGTAATACAAGAAGGGTGCTATAAAAGGAGCAAAACACAGGCCTGAAAGGAATAGTTCCTCATGCTGAAGTGCATTCAAGCTTTCTGGTAGTTTCCCCCCTCTCATTATCCAATAATAATCCTGTTAGGTAATATGGAAAGCCAAGGTGATACCCCTGATGATATGGAGCTTTCTGGAAAGAGTTTACACACTGGCCTCACCTTATTTTCTAGTGGATTATTAGACCCTGCATAAACCCTTCTTATCTACAGACACTGCAATGTAAGCCAACACGAGTAGGGGGGGATCAACCCAAATATCATCTATATATAAACGCCTTATCGTGTCTGTCTGTAACAGAAATCGCGGGCCGCTGAGTGGTCGCGGCCACCAGGCCCCCGCCAGGCCGCAACCAATCAGCGACAGGCGCAGCTGTTTGTAACGGTAAGCTGCGCCTGCCGCTGATTGGTCGCGGCCGCCAGGCCCCCGCCAGGCCGCAACCAATCAGCGGCAGGCGCAGGCCTTAATCTGAAAAAAAGAGAATTAAAATAAAAAAAAGTTATTCTCACCTTCCGACGGCCTCCTGTCTTCTTTCCACGCGCCCGGCCTCGCGTTCCCAGTAATGCTTGGCGGCTTAGACCGCTGATGACGTCACTCTCGCGAGAGCGAGAAAGAAGACCGCAAAGCATTACTGGGAACGCAAGGCCGGGCGTGTGGAAAGAAGACAGGAGGCCGTCGGAAGGTGAGAATAACTTTTTAATATTATTTTTGTACAGGGCCGCGGCAGTGATTGGTCGCGGCTACAGGGCCGCGTTGCACATTGGTTGCGGACAGAGGGCCGCGACACTGGTTGGTCGCGGCTACACGGAAAGGGGGGTGAGGGGACCATGCATACCAGGATTGAGGGGTGAGTGGACCATGCATACCAGGATAGGGGGTTGAGGGGACCATGCATGCCAGGATTGGGGGGTGAGGGGACCATGCATACCAAGAAAGGAGGGTGAGGGGACCATGCATACCAAGAAAGGAGGGTGAGGGGACCATGCATACCAGGATAGGGGGGTGAGGGGACCATGCATACCATGAAAGGGGGGTGAGGGGACCATGCATACCAGGAAAGGGGGGTGAGGAGACCATGCATATCAGGATTGGGGGTGAGGGGACATGCACACCAGGATTGGGGGGTGAGAGGACCATGCATACCAGGACTGGGGGGTGAGGGGACCATGCATACCCCAAAAGGGGGGTAAGAGGACCATGCATACCAGGATTGGGGGGTGAGGGGACCATGCATATCAGGAAAGGGGGGTGAGGGGACCATGCATACCAGGAAAGGGGGGTGAGAGGACCATACATACCAGGAAAGGGGGGTGACGGTGAGCATACATACCAGGATTGGGGTGTGAGAGGACCATGCATACCAAGAAAGGGGGTGAGGGGACTATGCATACCCCGAAAGGGGGGTAAGAGAGGACCATGCATACCAGGAAAGAGGGGAGAGAGGACCATGCATACCAGGACTGGGGGGTGAGAGGACCATGCATTCCAGGATTGGGGGGTGAGGGGACCATGCATATCCCAAAAGGGGAGTAAGAAGGCCATGCATACCAGGAAAGAGAGGTGAGAGGACCATGCATACCAGGATTGGAGGGTCAGGGGACCATGCATACCAGGATAGGGGGTTGAGGTGTAGCATGCATATCAGGATTGGGGGTGAGAGAACCATACATATCAGGATTGGGGGTGAGAGAACCATACATATCAGGATTGGGGGGTGCATTATTGCATTATTATTAAATCTTCAAAAATAAACTGCATATATATATTCTAGAATACCCGATGCGTTAGAATCGGGCCACAATCTAGTTGAAATAGAATTTGGAACAACCAAAGGATCACTGGTTCGCAGAGTGGAGTAGACCAGGAAACAGCCTGGTCTACTCATCTGACAGCTGTCTGCTGAACAGTCATTCAGATGACACTTCTGTCTCCTGACTCGCCCATTGGCCAAGCGTTCCTGCGTTCTCTATGAGGGAACCACTGCCAGACTCCTCTGCTGGCAGCTTATCTCCATACTGAACGAAAGAATAAGCTGCTGAAATTTCAACGGCCCGATCCTTCTCTCTGCTGACATCATGTATCAGGGAAGAATCGGGAGGCCACTGCGCTCGTTAGGTCAGCAGATCCCACTGACATCGACAGGCTTGGCCGACTATAATGTGTGAGGAGGTGCTAAGCAGTAAGCAACCATGGCTTACGGTCACTGCGGAGTTGTGGGCCACGCCTGTACGTTAAATGTCCAGCTCAGTGGCTTATCACGTACAGACACAAATTCCACAGCCACCATAAAGAGAAGACAGGACACCTGTGTGGCTTTTTGTGTTTCTCTAGCCCAAATATTTAATTTCTTATTTATAATGTCTTCCTCTATAAATTTCAAATAGAATATCGTGTTCCCTCCATTTTACATGTTATGACAGATGAGTCTGTAGCTAAAAGAAAAAGATGGATGAAATGGCAGTTGTGGTCAAAGGGAATCTTTCACTGGGTTTTTGCTCTCTAATCTCAGAGCAGGATAATGTAGAGACCGAGACCCTGCTTCCAGCAATGTGTCACTTTACAGGACAGTCATTTTGATAAAATCACTGTTTTATCCGCAAGAAAGTATCACTAAAGGACTAGTAACCCTGAAGCCATGTAGTCCTCCATATTCATGAGTTTTGTATAACCCCGCCCAAATCACCGATTGACAGCTTTTTGCCTATGCACAGTGTACTCAGAAAGCTGCCAATCAGTAGTGTGGGCGGGGTTATACAGAGCTCAACATTCAGAGAAATGGCAGATCTGCAGCAGCTAAAAGAGTGATTTTATCAAAACTACAGCAAGCAGCCCAGTAAGTGATACGTCACTGGAATCAAGGTATCTGCCCCTACATCATGCTGCTTTCAAAAACCTGGTGTCAGATTCTCTTTTGGCGATATGCGTGGGGTTCTCGTTCCCATATAATGATTTTTCCATGCGTGGCATGGGTGGCCATGCAAATGTCACTCTAATGCACATAGTTATTGCTTAGTTTCTTTTATATATTTTCATACTGCATTCTTTCCTGTCTGCAGATGTGTGTTGCACCGTTCTTTACTGAACATTACTTGACATAACTTTAAGGGTATTGTCCATTCATACTTCTCTTGGATATACATCACATGTACATGGCTCTATTGCTTATCATGTGGTCATATGGCTTGTTATCTCAGCGCCAACAGTGGCATAGGAAACAGGTTCTGCAGCAACAGGCGCAGATAGGATTTTTGGATTCAGGGGTAAAGATAGGATACTGCAAACATTAAACAGCATCTAAAACCATGAATTTGGGGTCCACAGTGGATTTCAGGCCTGTATCAAAAATAGGAAAAATGGCCCATGCTACCCTTAGCATCACATATTCAGCTTTCATTCTATGCTATTTATCATCATGCATAGATAATTAAGGGGGTCATTCGTAGCCTCCTATTCTGACAGCCCTCCAGCAAACACAGGTTATAATGAATTGACATGTATAGTCACAATAATCCAAAACGTGAAACATTAGAAATAATCCTTTATGTAAAATAATCAACTCCAGCAGAAGAGATACAGCAGAGAAATGATATTTATACGACTCTCTCAATACTATTATTCCCCATTTTTATGGTAAAATGATCTCAATTAGAAGCCTATCAAGAGGTCTCATACCGTTTGGACAACCCCTTTACTAAACATGGACTGCAGTAGTGATCAGCTGATTTTGGCAAAGTCTGACACTGAAGATCAGGTGAACACAGCGTGCATGCTCCCTGCAGTGGCCGCTGCAGGACAAAAGTGGAATTACAAGGCATGTTTTCCAACAGAGTCTCCATCAGTTAAAGCAAGACCTACCTGCTCTGATGGAGTGCACACAAAAGTATAGAAAAAAAAGTGTCTGATTTTCATCCAAAAAAACTGGATAATTTCTGTATTGTCATCTGTTTGGTATCCGTTTTTATACATCAGCAGTTAATAAAATTTACAGTTTCCTACGTTACAGAATTGCAATCAGCTGCAAAAAGGATAATGCATAGGGGACACAATTTTTTTTATGCACCCATGGACTTGAATAGGTGAGACTCTGCTGTGAAGTTATTCACGCCAACATTTGGTCCATGTGAAAATACTTTCATCTGAACAGCCCAAATGGATGACATAGGTTCCAATGCTGTCTGTGTGAGGTCGATGTTTTTCACAGAAAGCACTCGGACTCAAAATACTGTTGAGTTAAAGTAGCCAAATCGAGGGAATACTTTACCACTCCAGAGTTTTTTTATTGCATTGCTGGAGTGGTGCTTTATGGCTGGAGTCACACTAGCGTGTGGCATCCGATGTGATATGCTAATTAGCGTAAGGCATTGGGTGCGATATGCTAATTAGCGTAAGGCATCAGGTGCGATATGCTAATGACTCGGCTCCCGCTCGGCTGCGAGCATGAGCCGAGTGTCTGTTTTCTGTGCTCAGATCCTCTCACATCTCCTGCATCCATCCTCCTCCATAATTCCTCCACGGCCTGATTCGGCGTATATCTGACTGCACTGGGATAACATCCGAGAGCTACCCGATGTTTCACAGGCACCTATAGACTTGTAGGGATGCGTGTGAGCCGAGTCTCTCTGCCAATTACAGCATGCTATGATTGTTCTCTCATGCTTAATCGGCCTAAGAAAATAATCAGAGATCTGCACTGACCCATAGAATAACACTGGACCGACTGCTATCCAAGAAAACATTGGATAGCACTCGGCCATGTTATAAGCTCGTGTGAGCGAGGCCTAAATGTAATTCTCCTGTCCGTCTCATACTCACCTGCCGCCGTCTTCATTGTTTTCCAACGTCACTCCTGTCGGTCTACGGCGAAAAGTGACCTGCCGGCAGTGTCAGTATTTTATCCAATACTTAAAAAACCATCCCTCAACCATAACTGCACTGCTAACTACAGACCTGTCTCTAATCTTCGCTTCATCTCTAAACTGGAACGTTTGGTCCACTCCCGTCTAATCCGCTATCTCTCATATCACTCTGGTTTCCGCTCTTTACACTCGACTGAACCTGCCCTTACTAAATAATGATCTACTAACAGCTAAATCTAATGGTCACAATTCCCTGCCGATTCGCCTGGATCTCTCTGCAGCATTCGACAATGTGGATCATCAGCTCCTCCTTACTATGCTCTGCCCTAACGAGCTCAAAGACACTTCCATCCTGACTCTCCTATCTCTCTGACAGCTCCTTCACTGTATCTTTTGCTGGCTCCTCTTCCCCTTACTGTTGGGGTGCGATTTCCATGTGTTGTCCCACCATTACTGCCCAGCAACCTGCCTTCTGTCTTGGTGTCATATTTGATTCAGATCTTTCCTTCACTCCCCACATCCGATCACTCGTTCCCGTCACCTGCACCTCAAAAACATCTCTAGAATGTGACCTTTTCTTACCTTTGACTTTAGAAAAACTCTTACTATAGCTCTTATTCATTCTTGCCTGGACTATTGCAACTCTCTACCAATTGGTCTCCCTCTTACTAAACTCGTCCCTCTCCAATCCGTCCTGAATGCAGAAGTCAGGATCATATTTCTTTCCAACAGCTATTCCCATACTTCTACCTGTACCAGTCATTGCGCTGGTTGCCCAGCCACTCCAGAGTTCAATATAAAGTTATCACTCTCACCCCCAACCGTTCCACAGTTCAGCACCACCCTACATCTTCTCCTTCGTCTCAGTCTACCACCCTACCCATGCCCTCCATTCTGCTAATGACTTATAACTTAAATCCTCAATAATCCGAACCTCCCATTCCCGTAACCAAGACTTCTTGTTTTTGAGTGCTGCGCCAATTCCTTGTATGCACTACCCAGGACAATTCGATGAATTCTCAATACCCATAGTATTAAGCATGGCATACAAACAAATTTCTTTAGACTGGCCTATTGGCCCACCTCAGTTAACTAACTATCCCCGTTTTGATTATACAGAATTTTCTTCAAAATCATGACCCTCGTAATATCTGTGTACACACCCTACATGCACTTAATAGCCCTCTGTGTCTGTTCTTGTACACCTACATTCTGGTGACCAGTTCTTGCAGAATTATGTGAATTCTCTATTTATTATTTTGATTTCTGGACCGTACAATATAAGAACATTTTACCATTTACCTTTGTGTCTTCCCTAACACCTCATTGATTGTAAGCTTGTAACCAGGGCCCTCACCTCTTGGTATCTGACTTATGTGTCATTCTGTAATGTCTTTTATTAGCTGTGCAAGTCTCCTCTAAAATTGTAAAGTGCTGCGAAATATGTTGGCGCTATTATTATTTCATGGAGCAGCGCGGAGGTCACTTTTCAATAAGTCTATCATGAGAGCCTTGTTCTGGCTCTTATAGACTTGCATTAAAGGGGTTGTCCACTACTAGGGCACCTTTTCTTGATCTAAATGTTTGGCCCCAATAAAATGAAAAAGATTATACTCACCTCCCATGCCGTCACCATTCGGGTGGTGACGGCACTCGCGGTCTCGGGGCTGTGTTGCGGTATTGGGACGCATAATCTCGGCACCCAATCAGCACTGGCGTCACTGTCCCTGGAATTCTGTCGAAATGAACATCAAGAGGAAGTCCGGTCCGCGGCTCATCTCTGACTGCCTCTTCATGTTCAATTCGTAAGAAGGCTGGGACAGTGACGCCAGCTACAACCATGCCACTGTGGAAAAAGACTCCGACACCAGCTGAAGTTAAGCTTCCCTGAGTGATCTATCTGTGGCTAACAAAGGCCTAAATATAGATAAAAGCAAATAAATAATAATAATCCTTGCAGAACAGTATCTTTGTGTTAGTGAATCCAGTTTATGCCACCGCAAGCACAGAGACAAGTAAAGCTAAAGTATGATCTTCAGCCCCACATACTGCATCTCCGCTACCGAGACCAGGCTTTAGTGCAGAACGTGAAGATTTGCACAGCAACAAGCAGGTATAGATATATGTCTGCAACAGGGTTTATAAACCTCACAGTGTATGGGAAACAGAATATAGATACCGCAACAAAAAACATATGGTTCTCAGTGAAGATGACGAGAATTTAAAAATAACGTAAAACGAATATGCAATATTTTATTGGGAATAGGTTATCGTAAAAAACCATTAAATGTAACGTACTCCAAAAATAAACAATATCTACCATTCTCATTAATATTTTTGAGCCCTATAGGTCTATGGTGCATCCCAAAAGCACATTTAGTGGCATTGCATACTTCTTCCCTAAACTTCAGGCACACCAATGAGGTATACACACTGCAGGGGAGCTGCGGTCATTGGCTTCCATTACTAAAAAGGGCTCTTCAGACTGGCTGCAGGAAAGGGAATATGTATATAGACACACATTGTGAATGGAGTATATATACCTCTTCTACATATAATATATATACATACGCCCACATACGTAATGGAAGAATGATTATCCATTTTCATAAACTGCAGTATAAAACCACACCCCCCCCATAAAAACACCACATCTCATGCTCTTTTTCAGCTTTGCAGTATAAATGTCTCACCTTCTAAGGCTTTATTCACACATCAGTATTTTTTGTATGCCAACACCAGGAGTGTCCCCAAGACACAGAACAGCAGAACAGGTGTCAATCATTCAATTAGAGTTTTTCTCTGTCCCACTCCTGGTTTTGGCACACAAACACTAATGGAAAATACTGACCAAATCCCGAGGTGTGAACAAGCCCTTACAAAGTGACTTAGCTTTTCCAGAGGTGGTGTCGGCTCTGTCCGGTGCCAGCCATGGCTGCACTTGAGGCCTAGCCTGCCTGGCAGGGCACCACTTGCTGATGGCGCCCACTATGCCCTTTGCTACAGACACGCCAATTTCAAACAAATATTTCTTATCTTATTATAAGGCTGGAGGGAAAGCTAGAGAGTAGACGAGAAGCTAAAGAGCGAAAGCAAGGTTTTTCTGGGAAAGGAAGAAAATCTGATGTTGTTAATTGATTCTGCTGGCTGTGTGGTCTCATTAATATTGCATGAACGTGGCATAATTGAAGTAGGCGTTATTATCATAGCAAACCCAACATACACTTACAACCTATAGAGAGCAAATACCCCAAATCAATGCCGCTAGGTTATGCAACCACTCCACTGTGATCAGGAGCAGGGGATGATGATGGGGGCTCTGGAGCGGACAGCAGTGAGGCGACATCTGCAGGATGGCAGGTGCCATCAGATGGGGGGCTAGCCAGGGTCCTCACTTGTATGCAGCAGACTGCAGCAAACTCTTCTTCCCTTCGGAGGCACTGAGCAATCTCTTACCTTCCCCAGCACTTGTTATTCCTCTGCTCTCTGACAAGCAGCAGCATCCTCCTCCTCCTCACCCCAGCAGGGATGATCTGCAGCAGACCCTTGCTGGCACCCTCACAGATGCTTTGCCCTTCCAGGGGTTTCCCATCAGATGATGAAGCAGAGAGAGATGGCTTGTACAGTGTCACTGGCAATCTGCAGCCCTTCCTTTCTATCCCTCCCCAGTCTCCAGGAACCAATGAGAGGCAGGTCCCTCATCCCTGGCTTCTCTGCACTGGCTCCAGGATCCTGATTGACACTGCAATACAGCAGAACTAGTGTGCAAAAACAACAGCCATACTGATGGAAATGGAATTTCCTTTCCAGAATGTCCCCGTCACCCACCCCAGAATGTGATCAGGGCATCTGCATCATCCTACTGCAGGGCCCAGCACCCCTGAAATACAACTCCCAGCAAGCTCAGCGGCTGAAGGTGACAGGAGCTGGGCTCAGCAACAGCTGCAGAGGAAGGAAAGCTTCCCTGTCCTGCTGAGCACACAGCAACCAGCAGCAGCCACATTCCCCTCTCCTGCTGCAGTGACACTGCAGTCTGTGCTGCATGCAGGATGCTGAGTGCAGATCACTGGTGCATCATGGAGGCCACAATCCAGACACTACCTGGTTAACAGAGGCATCACCATAATGCAGTACATCAGGCCAGTATGCTCTGCCTATAGTATAGTCTATGCTGTGCTGGAATCACAGGAGCAGGGCTTCATTCTCCCAGCACTGTGAAAGTGGCATCCACACTACAGATAGATTTAGCAGTAAGTTGCTGCCTAATAGACCAGACAAAGCAGGGAAATGTGTTGTATAAAGGTTACGGCTTATTATCCAGCTCATGAAAGACAGAAGTGTCTTCCCATATGCAGGGTGAGAACAGAGCCCTATTTACTGGCTGTACAGACAATCCCATACACTCTGCTTCCAATGCTTAAAGGGAACCTGACATGATGGAAGTGCTATCGCATGTTATAGAGCAGGAGGAGCTGATCAGGATCATCTACATTTTTGTGGGTAAAGTTTTACTAATTATTATATTTCCTTCACTGAAATCCCTAGTATTTGGACGGTCCCACTTATGACTGACAGTCTTCCCTGTATGACTGTATGTAGAGACAGCTGTCAATCACTAGTGGGACCACTAGTGGGACCACTAGTGGGACCACTAGCGGTCCGCCCACTGGACTCCTACATACAAACACCAGGGATTTCACAAAAGAAAATGCTAAATATACTGAATCTTTTCCCACAAATCTATATATCATTCTGCTCAGCTTCTCTAAAAGATGTTATTGAGCCAAGATCTCGATCTGCTTATGCACCGCTCTGATGTATTTCTAGTTAAGACCAGCCGGGAAATAAAACAGTCCGGCACCTGTGCACGAAAATCTCATCACCAAAAAACTTCAAATGGTGATTAAAAGAAAAACCACAGAGCGGATTTCTTCACCAACTGTATCAATGAAATCTGCATATCACCCCCATAATGACCATGCATTCACTTTAACTTGCAAAATTGTTTCTATAATGGTCACCAGCAGTCGTTCAAAACGCGTCCAGTTTCACCTCCTTGCATCCCTTATCCCTAATCATGCCTAGGCATATTGTAGTGTCGCCATATCTATTTTTATCATGAAATAAAGGACTTCATTTTATGGATTGAAGCTGGATTCTCTCATTTCGTCTGCAGCCAGTCCGGTCTCTTACCCAGGCCAGCACAGGAAGATTCCTCCAGACCCAGCAATTAATACGGCAAATGGCATAGAAAAATATTGGGCCCAATTAGTGAACCTAACTCATTAGTCTCCTTATGAATTAGACGCATCTCACAACTGCTGTGCGCCTCTGACAAAAATATTAATCTTCAGAGGATTTAAATGAGTTTGCCGATGGGGCTCCATCATGGCCTGTGTAAGGAGCGCAGGGCGGTAGTCATGGCCGAGGGGCTGCGTTGCCACATCCTTGCACCCCATAGATAAATTGTGTCCCAGCGTGCCATCGCATTTCACCCAATTGCTGGCCGTAGGCCTCCGCTGTCTTCAGTCCTCCATACCCAGAAACAGCCGGACACAACTTAGGGGACGCCCGGTTTGTTTCAACATTTAACAGTTTGCTTGACAGTTGACGTACTGTACATAAGATCACGCAGTATCGGGCACGGCACCCTCGGTTTCTTGTTTCAGTAACACAGTACATTGCCGGCTTTACTTTCTCTCCGCCTGAACTATCCCTGCTGTAATATTTCCTGTCAGCATCAGAGATTTTCTGTCCGGCTCCGCAGTATTGCCGAGATCCATACTTTTCCTCACGTCGTGTCACTTTCAACTTCCTCTGTACGAAAGGAGTGTTGGTGCTCTCCATAGCTACCGACTCGAGCCTTGAGCTATGGACGTTGCAGGAATATCCACAGGGAGTTCGGTTAGGCCTCATACAGCCCAGCACAACTCGTACTTGTTTCTGCTAGCAGTTCACTGCCCTTTTAACTCGACCTAGCAACAGTCACCACTGAACTCATTCACTAACTGACTAAAACCAGGACGTGATTGCCTTTAACTGGCCACAACCCCTTCCACTTTGGGCTGGACCAATCATTGACTGGCTCCTTCCTCTCTATGCCCCAGCAATTGGTTGCTGGGCAAACTTAACCTGTGCACTATAATTACTATATCTTGTATGCCCACAACTGAATCTTTTCACTTTCTAACTTAAATCCCTAAGTTCTATGCTGTGCCTTATACTTTAAACCTAACCCTAGGCTTTCCCTATATATTGTACTATAGATAGTTCACATTATATATTAATCAACATGCATTACAGTAACTGTATCACTTAGTGTCTACAGAACACTATGCAAATTCACAAATCACATTAGGCACAAAATACAAAACCATGTCACAACACATAATTAAATACATTCCTTGAAGACGCTGTCTTTAGGGGGAGAGACATATGACATTTCCTGTCACACCCTTACACCCAAAAAGTGGTTTGGTACCGTGTTAGCCAGTGGAAAAAAATATATATAAAGTGCTCTCAGCACTTTATATATACCCTTACACCCCGCACACATTGGGGTAGCTGCATGGACTGGTTTAAAAACAGTAAAAAAAAATTTGAGCAACTTTAACAAAATGTTGGTGGCTTTTTAAGGTATTTTATGCCAGAAAATTGTGAGGTCTAATTTTGCTTTGAAAAGAATACAGCTGGAGTATTCCAAAGAGCGAGTCCCTGCCTCAGCGGCTGTCAATTGACCTAAAATCTGTTACGTATATTGAGAATTATTCTTATTTGTTGAGCTCAAATTTATAATTTTTAAATTCAGCAAAACCAAAACATAAAAATCATAAAACAATGCAGAAAGCAGTGATAGAAGAATTAGGCTACGCTCACATGTAGCAGTACTCTCGCGGAAGTTACCGCGAGAATTCCGGATTCCATTCCGCGGGAAAATCGCATTTTAAATTCCCACGATTTTCCCGCGGAAAAACTAGCGAATTGCTAGTGTAATTAGCTTGCAAAATGCTAGCGTTTTCCAAGTGATCTGGAGCATTGCTTGGAGAACTGATTGACAGGTTGGTCACACTCGTCAAACATAGTGTTTGACAAGTGTGACCAACTTTTTACTATTGAGGCCGCCTATGCAGCATCAGTAGTAAAAGATAAAATGTAAAAAATAATAAAAAAATAAAAAATATTGTTATTCTCACCTTCCGGCGTCCCACGCAGTCTTCCCGCCTCTCTCCACGCTCCCGGTCCCAGTAAACCTTTGCGCGAATGACCGCGAGACGTCGCACACCCGCGACGTCATCGCGAATAACCGCAAGACGTCGTGCTCCCGCGAGATCTCGACGTCATCGCGGTCATTCTCGCAAAGGATTACTGGGACCGGGAGCGTGGAGAGAGGCGGGAAGGCTGCGCAGGACGTCGGAAGGTGAGAATAACAATATTTTTTATTTTAATTCTGTTTTTTACAGGGATATGGTACCCACAGCCGAGGACAGTCTCCTCTCCTCTGGACCGTGGGTACCATCTGCAAATGTTCTGTTTACTTTTCGCATGGTGGGCACAGCCACATGCGGGAAGTATGCGAAACAATGCAATCCTATGAATCCTATAAATTAATGAGCATGCTGCGTTTTTTACCGCAAAGCGATTCCGCCGCGGAAAAAAACGCAGCATTAGCACAGAATTGCGGAATCCCATGGATTGCATGGGATGCTTATTTTTCGCGTTTTCGCGGCAAAATCGTGCATTTACAACCACCGCGAAAACGCGAAAAAACCACCACGTGTGAACTCAGCCTTATAATACCTAATCGGAAGCACCAGGAACACAACGGAGTATGTCCTATGCAATACAGCACGACTGTAAAGTCTTCTTCCCAAGCACTGGTAACAGGCGCATATTTTCTGCCTTGTGCGGCCCTACAATGTTGACAGCTCATTAAATCGGCTGTACAGCAGAATGAACCACTTTAGACGATGTGCAAAATGTCCCTGGCTGTTCCTTCTGTACACTTCGATTAAGGGCACTCTAATGCCAAGTCACTGATCCACTTCTTCCAAAACACAGGAGAAACATAGACTAGAAACACAATGTAGAACTAGCCAAACAAAACCACTAAGTCCATATACCGTAGTTTGCTGTTTTGTATCTTTGTGTTTAATTCAATATTTTTCTAAGGATTGACTCACCGTACTTCAAATCCCAGGAATACTCCACAGGGTTCTCCACAAACACCTTGGTCCACTTTTATAACCTATCAGCTCTTTTACCCTGTACTCAAAGAACATGAGTTTTTCCTTCCCCATACACTCGCATGGTGGGTTTCGGATAAAGCCACACATGTAATATTTCGCTGTTTCCTTATTAAAGTGAATGTTACTCAAGATTCCTCCCTTTTCTAGTTTTAGATTGTGCCCCTCACTTTTAAGTTTTGGGAAGTCTAAATCTTTTTAAACCCCTAAACCCTAACGTCCATAATACGTAACTTCCTATATAGTGCCGTGATGAACTGCAAGCGTGGAATGCAAGCAGTCATACGTAAAGCATTACCGGAAGTTAGACGGGGTCAGGAAAGGAGTGTATGCGCTCCGCCACAAAGCATGAATCGCTGACACACTAAGCGTTAGCTGAAGATGCGCAAAGAGGTCAAGAGAAGAACACGGGTAGGTTAGATAGAACATCCCATATAATGTGTAAGAGAAACAATGTGAAAGTGTCGGAATGAAAATAATTTTTTATTAAGTACGATCAATGACAGGATGTTCATCGCGGCAGTATCCAGGAAGCTATGTATTATATGGGACATGCGCCGTAGCGCCTTATGAGTCATCGGGTCTTCTCTCTTCACGTCCATTGGCTAAAGACACATTTAAATAGACCGCCGCCCCTCACTTAACTACCCCCCCGGAAGAAGTCAGCGGTGAAACGCGCGTCGGCGTGTGGGGATGTCACTCTACCACTTCTGAGGTAAACTCCAGTGTTTATTGATGCCTTGAGGATTGTATAAGTTTTCTCCCCTCTCTGGTGGGCATCAACCTTTTGGCTGTGGAGACACATCCCAACATATATTGGCAGTAGCATATAGTATTTATATTTCATTGGGAGTCTTACTTATCTTTATTATACTGGACAATTGGACTAATCGCATTTTACATTGCAAAATTCCTATTATTACTATCTTAGGATATTTGGCTATACCATGTTTTTGCTTCCCAACTTATTTATCTTATACCCCCTCATTTTCTTGCCGATGTTGCACATTTCTACCTCATTTGGCAGCATTTCACTTTATTAACTGTTTATCACATATTCTATTGTCTGTGGTGTTTCCTCTGTGAGGCACTCTGCTTTTTTATTAATTTTTTTGTATCTACTGTTTTAAATATTGTTAATAAAGCTATATCGTTTTAATACTATGGATCTCTTCATATTTCCTGGTGTTATTGGGTACCAGGATGCTCTGATGTAATATGATGATGGCAATATAGTAAGAGGATAAAAACTTTGATGGGAGTGTTTCTTTAAGACTGTAGTTTCTAGTCTTAATGCTGGGTGTGCAGGTGTAAGATGCGCCAATTCACTAAGCGGCACATGCTACGTAATGAATTAGGTGCACTTCATTACCGACGTGCTCTTCCGTACACCTTGGCAGAACTGTTTGTCAAGCGACTAGAGTACTTTCTGGCATCTGCTAATGTTGTAACTTTTGAAGAATTTGTTGGTTGGGCTTCTCCACTCCCATCCCACCCCTGAAAACATATTTTGTGCAATTTTTAGTTGTGCAAAAAATGTTGTAACTTTTCTGTTTTACGACAGAAATCTGGTGAAAATCACTAATTCGGGGTCAAAGTGAAAGTCTCGGACTATAGGGCAAACGGCAAGAATCACAAGGACGAGTTGCAAGGCTATAATGCAACCTTTGTCACAGCAGGTTGACCACTTCATCTGTTGGATTCTTAGTTTTCACCGAAAGACCAATGTTATGGATATCATGATAGAAGAAACTTTAAGGTAATGAAGCATAATTCCTAGGGGTATGGTCACACGGCGTCCTTAGACCATGACCTACCAGTATGCTTTAGTTGTAGGAAGACGCTTTGATGCTTTTTGCAGTAGTTTCGCAGCTAGCATGTTTTTTTTAACACTCTATATATAAAATAGTGGCAACTTCCAAGCCGGAACCTCCTAAAGAATGGAACGGTCAATGCTTTGCGTCTTTTGACGCCTGAAGCTGTTAAAAGATATTACAAAAAACAGACGCTATGCACAGCAATGTTGTTTTAACTTTGCGGATCATATGTTCATTGATTGTTCATGGCTTTTTAGCACATTTTCAGGCAAGTTCAAGGCAGGTTTTTTTTATCTGAAAAAGATGTTCACATTCATTTTCAGACCATCTCTAAAAGATACTGTCACCAACAGCCAAATAATTTTTCCTGCCATGTAGCTGCAGCCTTGGGCCAATTCTTCAAAGAGGTTTACATGATTCCATAAGGGTATGTTTCCATGAATCGCATTCCTTGCGCTTTGGACCGAGCGGAAAGCCCGCTCCGCTCAAAGCCCCGCCCCCTGTTGAACGCGCGGTGATTCCGGATGTGCTCATTGAAGACATCCGGAATCGTCGCATCGTATACATAGAGTAGGCTATTTATCTTGCGGAGACTGAGCGTCTCCGCAAGGTAAACCGACTTGCTGCGGTCTATAAAGACACAACGCATGTCCAGTTTCGTGGGTGTGTCACCCGCGTATTAGGACGCATTTCCTAAAATTTCCTCCACTATGCTGTAACATGTGGCTGCTGCGGATTAAACGCTGCGGCTGTACGAAGCGTTCAATCCACAGCAAATCCGGATGTAGTCCTGAACGTGGAAACATACCCTTAGAGCTCCAAGATCTGATCTCCTACATTCTTTCCCAACCAAATTTTCAGGGTTCTACTGCATCTAAGGTCGTTCAGTATTCGGTCAGTATTTGTAAGCCAAAACAAGGAGTGGGTGATAAATACAGAAGTGGTGACGTGTTTCTATTATACTTTTCCTCTGAATGTTTCACTCCTGGTTTTGACTTACAAATACTGAGGTAAAATACTGTTCAAATACTGAACGTGTGAACATGGCCTTAAAAGGAAGTGTACATCGTGTTTCCTATAACTTTGTATCCATGGCTTCCATACGGACCTAAGTTGACATAGTAACAGACAGCAAACACACCCTATGTAGCCATACTGCTTTCCATGAGTCATTCAGTTCTTTTTAATGCCTCATTCAGATGCCCATAGTACACGTACGTGAAAAATCTGTGGTTTTCCTGGACAGAACACGTACCCATTATAATATTTGGAACTGTTCACATTCTCCTGTTCTTTTTGCAGACTATGTTTAGGCAAAAATATCATCGAGACATGTTTGTTTTTGATCTGCGTGACAGACCAATGAAAGTCTATGGGTCTGTGAAAATCATAGACAGCACATGGATGGCATCAGTGTGCAGTCCATGATTAACAATGTAATGTACAAGACAGGGCTGTGGAGTCGGAGTCGTGGAGTCGGAGTTAGTTTTGGTTGGAGTCGGAGTCGGTAGAAATGTACCGACTCCGACTCCAGCGTTAAAAAAAATGTATTAATATTTCATAATTGAACTTTCATATGAATTTTATAAATTTTACTCAAATATATATGTTCTATCAAACTATGAACAACAGTGATAAGCAGTTCTGCTGGAGATAGAGACATTTCTTACTTCTTGTGTGTCACTGTTCTCCATTGCCCTTATCTAATCTTATACTTGGTTAACCTCATGCTGCCCCAACCCCCCTACTTACAATGTATGAAACTGAAAGTGAAAATGTGTTGCAAATTCTTAGTAGTAAAGCTCCTCCTCTAGACTAGATCATACTAGGCGTGCGTCTTCCAAGCATCTCACAGCTGCCTACTACTCAGAAGAGGATGACTGTAAGAAGTATTATCCTTTCAACAAACTTTGCATCAGTTAACTGTGAGTACATGAGGAATAATAACAGTATTACTGACCACTATATCAGTTGTACGACCTGGCAATAATTTTGTACAATTGTTTTTAGGAAAAACAATTGTCATTTGGATTGTGAATGCAGAATTAAAAACCTGAGAATGTCGAAGAAGCATCAAATTAAATCAGCTGTATTTGAACATTTCACCATCACTCAAGATAGAAAAAATTATGTCTGTCAGTGTATGACAAATGATCCAGACGAAAACAAATGCTGTGAAGCCAAGATGAGTGCATATTCAGGCAAAGATAAAAATGCTCCTACCAGAGCTTCTAATCTAAAGAGACATTTACAGGGCTTTCATCCAGAAGTACTGAAAGCAGTGGATGAGAAAGACTGCATCCAAACCAATGAACCAGTGCCCAGCTCTTCCAGCCAAACAAAGGAGCAGAGAACTTTGCAGCCATCAGTTGCAAGATATTTTGTCAGTGACAAAGTTACTGTGACAATGACAGTAGATACATTTAAAAAACAGATCATAGAGCTTGTTGTAAAGGATAGTGTGCCTATTTCATTATTTTCACGACCAGCTTTTATGTGTCTGAATGGGGAAATGGCCCGCAAGCTTGGTGTTTCTCTGGAGAGAGAGAGTATTAGAAAATTAGTAATCGAAGAAGCTTTTAAACAAAAGGAAGAACTTAAAAAAACTCTCAAGGGACGCTTTCTGTTTCTTAAAATGGATGCCTGCACACGTCACAGAGTGAACTATTTTGCCATCAATGTCCGATTTGTTTGTGACAAAAATGAAATAGTTACCAGGAAATTGGCAGTAAAAGACACCAAAGCTCATCACACCAGTGAGTTTCTCCAGGTCTTGGTGGAAAAGGTTCTGCAAGACTATGAACTTAAAAAAGAGCAAGTTCTTTCTGTCGTAACTGACAATGCTTCAAATATGATAAGTACTATTAAGCTAATGAATGAGAGTAATGATGGTGACCAGCAGCTAGAAGAACATTCTGGGTCCACAGACACAGAATTGTTTGAAATAGAGGAACACAGTATTGTAACTGAGGAGCAAACTGAAGTTGCTTCAGATGAACAGCAACATGATAGTTTAGATGATCTTGTTGAAACTGTGTCAATATGTTCTTTCATTCATCACATGCGCTGTGTTGTGCATACGCTACAGCTGGCTATAAGAGACAGTCTGCAAGAAGGACATGCTGCTGCACTGATTGGCAAGGTGAGAAAATTGGCTACTGTTGCCAGAACCCCTAAAGTTGACTCAATTTTGAAGAGACGTGCTGGAAAAGGGGCAATTATTGATCAAGCCACACGATGGGGCAGTACTTACGTAATGATTCAGCGCTTGGTTGAACTGAAAACCTTTCTTGTAGACATGGCTAACCCTCAAGTGACGCTAAATGAAAGTCAGTGGAATCAGGTGACTGAGCTGGAAAAATTGCTAGAGCACCCATTTACAGTGACTAAAAAATTACAAGCAGAGGACTTAACTCCAGGTATTTTCTTAAAGGAGTGGAAGAACCTGATGTTTCGCCTGTCCCAAAGAGGAGGGTTAATTGCAAGTGGCATTGCTACATCAATGAAACGGAGAGAGGAGCTACTATTACAAAATAACATTCTTTTGGCAGCTGTTTATGTAGACCCAATGCATCGGATTCTTCTAGATGATCAACAGCTAAGTAA
The DNA here is from genome assembly GCF_039654945.1 of Dendrobates tinctorius. NCBI lineage: Eukaryota > Metazoa > Chordata > Amphibia > Anura > Dendrobatidae > Dendrobates > Dendrobates tinctorius. Next base: position 17,141,942 of record NW_027361694.1, read on the forward strand.
AGGAAAAGAAGCTCTGTTTGAAATAGCAGTAAGGATGAAATGGTTGCAGAACAGTCAGGAGGAACAAGAAGAATTTGGTCGTCCTGCCACATCTTCACCCTCATCATCAACTGATGAAGAATTTAATTTCTAAAAATATTTGGATCACAAGGACCGTGCAAAGCGTTCCCGCATAGAAGAAGAGTCATCCCCATCAAGGAACACAGCCAGTACATTTCAGCAGAATTTTTCATGTGCACTAAAAGAAATTGAGAAATTTGACCGTTCATCAAAAATAACAGTGCAACAAGCGATTCCTCTGTATCCTGACATTGTCATAGATGTTGCCCGAGTGGTTACTGCTTTGCCACCAACACAAGTTAGTGTAGAGAGGTTGTTCTCTGCTCTCAAAATAATTAGATCAGATTTGAGGGCATCCATGAAGGAGGATCTGACAGAGGCAATATTTTTTCTGAGGACAAATTTATAGATTTCTTCTTATTAACTGCATAAAAGTGTTTATTGCATATTTACTTACAGTTTAGAAAAGTTTATAAAAGTTATTTGCTATATTCTAATTGTATTCTAATAAATGTAGTTTTTGCTCTAAGTGGTCTGATTACTTATATGATGGTGAGAAACTGAATAAGCACGATGTTTAATATTTTACAACAGTAAATTTGTTGTTATGAATTGGCCATTTATGAAGGAGTCGGAGTCGGAGCCGGAGTCGGAGTCGGAGCCTGATAAAATCCAGGAGTCGGGAGTCGCAACTGTGGCTTACCGACTCCACAGCCCTGGTACAAGAGACGATTTATATATGTTTCCACACGTGAAAGTCACTGATGATAAAACTGACACATGGAGCACACACTGATGACAATCGGATGAAAAACACCAAAGTCACCGAGACGTGAAAAATCCTGGACGTCTGAATGAGGCCTTATATATATCTGCTAGTGTAAGAAAGAAGTATCACTGCAGGATCAGGCTAGTGTTCGCTTGTTGCTCTTGAGAATATCTCTTAGGGCACAGTCAGACGGCCATATAAATCGTACCGAGATGGGAACGCAGTGCAAGGACTGGCTGGCGGCTCTCCCTACCCAAACGTGGCAGCTGTGTAGAAATATACCCTCAGGAGAGCTGCCAGCCAGTCTTGTTCACTGCGGTCCGATTTATACGGCAGTCTGACTGCGCCCTAAGTAGTAGACTTAGAAGTAACCAGTGATTTTTATTCTCCGCGTGGTCCATGTGGTAAACCCTACACACTATTTCCATCATTTTGCACCCCATGGATAGTTTAGGAAAAGAGCAGAGAACACGTCAGGCCACGCTGCTGACATTTTTAATCATAAATCATGCCTTCTCTACATCGTTAGTGCGTTTGTATAAACGGTTGGCTCCTGGACAAGCAGTAAGTAGCACGGCTGTGAATACCGAGCTTTGCTGCGTGTACGGTATGTCACTTCAAATGTGTCATTCCTTCCTATAAAGGAACACCTGCTGAACATCTATAAAATATACAAGTGTCCAGCGGAGAGTCTGGGAGGACATGACATCACCGTCAGATGTCATTCTAGTTATATCAGACAACTCTACACTCGTTGGCTCTAAACTCCTAGAGAGCTGCTGATGTCTGCCCCTGAAATGAGCTGGATTGCTCAAGGGTCTCATCTGGAAAACATCTCCTGGGGAAGATGGGAACAACGTGAAAGCATTACAGGTGGCCCTAACAATCCCATCAAGTAAAATCCATCATCCATCTGCCCTTTTTACGGAGTTCTGATGACATGTCTCCTACATTAGCCCCAGCACCTAATAGCACTTCCCAAGTGGCTGCGCATCGCTCTAATTTGCTGATGCCGCCCTTAATGCACTAAGACAAATAATGCCCTTCAGGATAAGAAGCAGAGGCTGATCTGGAGTGTAGCACAGATGCAGAAAGCAAAATTGCTGCTTTTTTCCTGCAAACACGAGCATAGACACAATAACCTTCCTTAGAGTGAACACACACACGCATCAGTACAAGATGCCACAGAGCTCTCATAGCATAAAACATGACAAGGGTGCCGCTCTTCTCTGATTGGCAGAGGAGTCGGAGACACTCCCGTCTTGTCATTACCCTGGGGCGGCAATAAGCTGATGACAACGCCTACTCCTAGGGCCTACGGTTATGAGGGACGCCTCTTAAGCATCGGGGCCCCAAAGCGACTGGTTGGCTCCATTTCCACCTGTACATGGCATTATTTTTTGCTTCTCTTATGTTGTGCACCACCGTGAATGTAATGGAATGATATATACTTTGTAGACTTTACAGTAAATGCAAACCTGCCACACTGTCTACAGAATTATCTATTCCTCTTATGTTTTTATGGCATTATCATCTGCTGTTACTTGTTTTATATCGTTACAACAGACGCGGCTGCCGCTTGAGGAGGCATAAACATTACAATAATAAGACAGAGTTTGATATTATTGGATGGCTATAAAGGTACCTGATTGAGGCACATTACAAGTAATAAGAACAATTTCCACTGATACATGTCACTGTATAGAAATAGACAAATGCATTTTTCCACGGACACAAAGAATATGAACCGGAGTACATACGTCCAAAAGTATGAAAATATCAAAATAATTTTATTAAAAATATATATCCACATAAAACACAAAATATAGTAGTATACAGACTCAGACAAACAAAGCGTACTTCAAAAAGCTCATGAATGAAGGACACAAAAAATGAGTGTAGCAGCCTGGGCATAAACAAACAAAACCCACTAGGAATTTGCATGAAAAAGGACCCAATAGCAAATGAATCCCAAAAAGTGCATAGTGCATGTAAAGTGCAAATAGGGGAATTAGCAGTGAAATGCTAAGAAGCCATTAAATCAATAGCGCTTTCATATAAATCATAGTGATAAAGGTCTTAGTGAGGATAGATAAGTCTTAGGGTACCGTTACACTTAGCGATGCACCAGAGATCCCGACAACGATATGGATCGCTGGTGCATCGCTAAGTGGCCGCTAGTGAGCTGCCACACAGGCAGATCTCACCAGCGACATAGCAGGGGTCGAGGGTCGCTACTTACCTGTCAGAAGCGGCGATCCTGACGTCCTCCCGCCCGCGTCCACGCGTCGCTCGTCGGCGCCACAGGAAGCCCAGCAGGAAGCGCCCGACAAGAAATGGTCTAGGACGTTCTCGCGCGACCAGCGATAATCAGCGGGGGAGCCGGTCGGAGGTAAGTATCACATGTAGCGATATCGCTAGCGATATCGCTATGTGTAACGGGGGCTTTACCCATAATTAGCTGTCAATTTCTGTGTCCAATAGGGGCTGCAATAGGACACAGAAATTGACAGCTAATTATGGGTAAGACTTATCTATCCTCACTAAAGGTGCTGTCACACTTAGCAATGCACCAGCGATCCCGACCAGCGATATGACGCGGTCAGGATCGCTGGTGCATCGCTAAGGCTGTGTGCACACGTTGCGGATTCTGCTGCGTTTCCGCAGCGGTTTTGGCCCTGCGGAAACGCAGCAGTTCCGCTGACCATGTACAGTACAATGAAACCCTATGGGGTTTCAAAAACGCTGTGCTGACGGTGCGGATTTTTCCGCAGACCAAACCGCAGGAAAACCGCAGGTCACTTGACCGGCGGTTTTACCTGCGTTTCCGCGCAGAAAAATCCGCAGCGGAATCCGCAACGTGTGCACATAGCCTAAGTGGTCGCTAGTGAGCTGCCACACAGGCAGATCTCACCAGCGACATAGCAGGGGTCGGGGGTTGCTACTTACCTGTCAGACGAGGCAATCCTGACGCCCTCCCGCCCGCGTCCACGCGTCGCTCACTGGCGCCACAGGAAGCCCAGCAGGAAGCGCCCGACGAGAAACGGTCCAGGACATTCTCGCACGATCAGCGATAACCAGCGGGGAGCCGGTCGGAGGTAAGTAACAGACATAGCAATATCGCTAGCAATATCGCTGCTACGTCACAAAAAACAGTGACGTTACAGCGATATTGCTAGCGATATCGCTTAGGCCTGTTTCACACATCCGTCTGTTACCATCAGTCAAAATCCGCCGTTTTGCAAAAAAAAACGGATCCGCCATTTTGCTTGGCGGATCCGTTTTTTTCCCCCATTGAGTTGCATTACCGGCGGATCTTGACGGATGGACATCCGTTGGATCCGTTTTTTTGCGGATCCGCCAAAATTTTGACGTCCGCCGACATGCCTGGACGGACAATGCAACGTTTTTCGGACGGCCGGATCCGCATTTTACATTGCGCATGCCCGGAGGACTTGCCTCAGCCGCAAATTTAACCCTAAATTCTGTTCTGGCGGCTGAAAAATATTCTCTCTCTCTTTCTCCTCCCCAGACACCGGTTCCTTTAAATTTCCTCCTTCTCCGGATCCGTCACAAAAACGGTCCGGTGGCACACGTTGATATCCGTACGTGGGCGGATCCGTTTTCCGCCATTTTGGCGGATTACAACTGACAGAAATAACTGATGTGTGAAACAGGCCTTAGTGTGACAGGCCCTTAAGACCTTTATCACTATGATTTATATGAAAGCGCTATTGATTTAATGGCTTCTTAGCATTTCACTGCTAATTCCCCTATTTGCACTTTACATGCACTATGCACTTTTTGGGATTCATTTGCTATTGGGTTCTTTTTCATGCAAATTCCTAGTGGGTTTTGTTTGTTTATGCCCAGGCTGCTACACTCATTTTTTGTGTCCTTCATTCATGAGCCTTTTGAAGTACGCTTTGCTTGTCTGAGTCTGTATACTACTATATTTTGTGTTTTATGTGGATATATATTTTTAATAAAATTATTTTGATATTTTCATACTTTTGGACTTATGTACTCCGTTTGTTGAGTGTAGGATCTACATTACAAGTAATGGATCAGATAGAGATCTACCAGCAGATTCCATACACTGTAGGTTCCCATAAATGTACGTAATAACCACATCACAGTAATATTGTATATCTGACTACGACAGTCACTTACGCTCAGTTTCCTATGTCATAGAACATGTTACAGTTGGTCACACATCACCAACTTATTTATTAGGGGAACATTAAAGGGCGTGTCCAGGAAGAATATGACTGGTTTCTTCCAAAAAAACAGTGCCACAGTGAGGTTTTGGTAAGTTTTTGAACACTGCGCAATTTCGCTATGTAAAAAAAGCATCATCTTCCAATGACAGCAATGTGAATGGGATTTCAAGCACTCCCATGCCCGCTACGCTCCGTAAACTGACACAACATGTCAACTTCTCCTGCAGGTTTGCTGAGATTTATGTGCAGATTTTCCCCATAGGATTGCATTTGATGAGGAAAATCCGCAGGTTAAAAAAAAACAAAAAATGCATGTGCATTTTTAGACCAGAAACGCATGTAATGCTTATGACTGCTTCAATAAATGCCAAAAACAAAGCAGCTATATATAATATGACATAGCACACAAAAACACAATAAAAACGCATGTAGAAAAACACAATGAAAAAAACACAAGTAACTTAATTTAGCGGAAGTGCTATAGGAAATCTGCAACATCAAAACCTCAGCAAATACTCATTGTGGGAACATAGTCTTAACCTTCAATTGGCAGCAATTATATCGAGTAACTTATTTGATAGTTTTCTTGATTTGGGGGCACACTGCCCATTTTGTACGTGATCTGAGATAGAAGTAATTTGGACGTGCAGGCATAATATGTCACTGTGGATGCAAAAATATTGACTTTTTTTCATTCCACCATACTATTATCTGTAAGTATAGGGCGGCACGGTGGCTCAGTGGTTAGCACTGCAGCCTTGCAGCATTGGGAGTCCTGGATTCAAATCTCACCAAGGACAACATCTGCAAGGACTGGAGTGTGTATGTTCTCCCCGTGTTTGAGTGGGTCTCCTCCAGGTTCTCCAGTTTCCTCCCACACTCCAAAGACATACTGATAGGGGATCTAGATTGTGAGCCCCAATGGGGACAGTGGTGATAATGTCTGTAAAGCACTGTGAAATATGATGACGCTACATAACTGAGTAAAATAAAAAATAAATAAAGGATTACACTTGATACACATCACATAACTGAGTAAGAATAGGGGAAGCCTCACTGCTTTTAGGGGAAACAAACATCAGCACGTTGGATGGCAACGCCAACAAATTTGTTGTGCCCTCCAGCGTCTGACGCCGAGGAAATGTTTGGCTACCGAGGCTATCACAGTGATGACAACATCCAGTGCCCGATTTGTTGACGCAACTCAAAGTTGTGCAAAAATGTAGAGACTTTTCGCCTCTTTGGGTCAGACCCAGCCAAAGTGATTGAAGCTGGGGAGTGATTGAGTGTGACCTGGCCAACTAATTCATCAAAAATGGTGCCACTTTTGTAGTGTAAATGTCACTATAAATGTGCCTTATTGGGGGACTGGCGAATATCTCTTGCATCTTGCACAGCGGTGTACATAATTCATTGAGAGGCGTACAACACATAATAAATTACAATGGCGTGTGCCCCAGCCAGGAATATTCTCAAGTCCACGACTAAAGTACTGTACATTTCTAGTGACATTTACTGTACAAAAGTGGCACAATTTTTGGCCGGGTCACACCCAATCTCTCCCCAGCTTCACTCAATTTGGCCGGGTCTCACATAAAAAGGGAAAAGTCTCTACATTTTTTGCACAACTTTGAGTTCTGCCAACAAATTGGCGATATTTTAAGGGGTTTTACACCAGAAAACTGGGTCCTTAGTCTCCACCATGTGAATCCGCAGGCAGTGTATGGGCTCAGTGGTCACTTCCCATACCAACTGTCTGGGATTGGCTACACGATCATATAACAGAGACACTAGCTGGAGTAAAAAGGAGACGGGACCAGGAACATTTTATAACACAAGCATATGCTGTTTTATTTAAGATCACACAATACCTAATAAGTCTAATATGAGCCGCATATGAAAAAAGTCGATGTGAATACAACATGAAACATTTGGATTGTTGGGTGCTCAGAAATAAGGCCCCCTAAGAAAATGGCCAAGGGTTGCATGGCTGCCCATTTGAATGCCAGACTTGTAATTCCCTATATATGCTCTGTCTTGAAGAAAAATACATGAAGGATCCCATACAGATAAGCTGATCACAGCATATTCCTTAATATATTGTGACCCAAGCAATAAGATAAAATCTATGGGGGCACTTGTCATTACCTGTTCAATTGCCTTGCAGTCCCGAAGGGGGAGAAATCACGCCTCACACACTTCCCATTAAGATCAATAGACTGAGCAATGCATGGACGTGGCTCCTTGTTGTTGCTGTCTACAACTCCTAAGACATAAGAATTCTGAATGGAGGACCCTCTGTTATTTCTGTTCGGAAAAGCTTCAGTCCCAGCTGCAGTATGTTATAAAAAACAAACCATACATTACTCACCCTTCCTGGGTCCAGCAATGAATTTCTGGTGTTTATCCTGTTGGCAGATCTTGGCTGCACCACTGACGTCACGTCAACAGCATGGCAGCCAATCAGTCAGCTCAACACGTCTGAAGGCGGCATTCTGTTTACACGGACAGAGCCACGGAGCTTACTGATTGGCTCCTGCGCTGTACGCGTGATGTCAGTGCCGCAGACTTACTGGAGGCCAGGAGCCGCTCCGGAGACTCAAAGCTGGATCGCGAAGGGTGAGTAAAGAACTTTATTTTATTTTATAACAAACTGCAGCTGATGACAAAGGTTTTCTGAAAGGAGACAAAGCCTGTAAGTCAAAATATCCAATAAGAGAATAAAAGGATTTACTAAAGAGGACAGTCCCTTTTAAGGTTTTTTTTTCACTACTTAAATTTTGGAAACCTAGATAAGTCATTAATATTAGGTCACTGGGGTCTGACAACCAGCACCTTCACCAATCAGCTGCTGACAACTTTGGTGGCATCCGGATGTAAAAAAAGGAGCTGGAACGGCACAGTTCTGTACACTGCGCAGTGGCTGCTCGGTTCCTACTGAAGGAATGAGAGCTGAGATGCAGTACCTGAGAATGGCCTCTATGCAGCGTACGGAGCTGGGCTTTCCGGCTCTATATATTCTTTACATCTGGCGGCTTCTGGAGCTGGCAACAGCGGAACATTAGGGGTGATGAGTGTCAGACCCTCACTGATCTGATATTAATGAACTATCCTAAGTATCTGTCATCAATATACTGTATAAGAAGTAGACAAATGAATAGACTTTTTTTTGGGGGGGGTAAAAACTCATATATCATTCTCCTTCCAACAGAAGACAGACACTAATTTACCATTATGGCTTTTTAACATTCTCTTGTCATTCTTTCCATCAAACCCTCCATCCTTTTGCATGTGAAAATGTAAGTGGGTATAAGGGGCTTTGAGAAATGTCGTAAACAGCTTTGGCTGTAATTTCACTTGGAATATTGCACTTGAGAATGTTCCACCGAGAATCCCGCAATTTAAAGTGTTCGCAGCCAAGTTTCCACGGCCAAATTGTATAAAAGAACTTAGCATTTGGGGCCTGTCACTGGGAATAATGTCCCATGTACGGATAATTGATCTACTGGATAATGAGTAGAAGGACTTTTCTTTTATCATTCTTCATTTGGTAGAAAACTGGTTAATGTTATGCAAACTACATCCTTGAAGGAATTTTAAGGTGTTGTTTAGATTTCCAAAATTAGAAAAAGGGGTCTACTTTTTTCCCATTAAATGTACCACGTGTCCATGGTTTGTGTTTGGCACTGTTTTGGGTATGTGCCCGCAGTGTCCTCTGTCTGGAAAACCGTAAATGTGCCCGATAAAATGAACTTAACGCACATCAATGAGCACATGTAACGCCTTATGTCACTTGCATTAACCACTTCAGTGCTCGAAAGCCAGAAGAGGTTAATAGCAGTGACCTGCTCATTGGTCGAGAACCTTCCATTGAGAACGTACCGACTCACGGTAGAGAGCAACTGCAGTCTGCCGTCAGCGGTAGAGCCGCAGTAAGATCAACGACAGGAAAACGACCGCCGCTGTCCTCCAGAAGTGGCTTTGCCTGAGAAAGCTTGGCGTCTAGGTGGCACTATGTGCACACTGCCTTTTCCAGAAAGGCAAACCTTTCCATAGGCACAATGTTTCTGACACAGAAAGTGGAATGGAGTGTATAAAATTGCCACGATGTGGCCTGGAATATCTAAGGGTAGGTAGAAATAGTCCTAGTGTTGGATCTATAAGCACAGTACCCCAGACAGAGACAGAAAGTGCCCTCATAAATAACGAGCCCTCCTCACTGAGGGGTACATACATCAGATGAAGGGAAGAGGCGCGATAAGGCCAAATATCTTATCCTATCATTGTCACTACAAATTCTAGCGGAAATGACAATATCAGGCGACGCGAACAAGAGAAGACTGCAGATTAATGTCGTGGTCACAAGGAGATGACATGTTTGATTAATAAGGGACACGTATTACTGCTGTGAAAATCATACAGTCATGAAAACATCATGAAAAGGCTAAAGCAAAGTGAAACACTGCACATGATGGATCAGCAGAGGCTGCGGAGCCTGGAGGAGATGATTTGTGGCTTCTCCTGACACAGGAGATATCATGGTGACTACAACATGCCTCACAGAGATGGAATGGACAGCCATTCACTCTCCTACTTATAACAAGCTGGGGGAATGTCATTAATATGGGGGCACAGTCTGCGTGCTGTGACAGGCTATCCCCCTGTGCAGCGTGTGCCAGTTTCATCAATAGGTTAAAAATCCGGGATAATGTGCGATTGTCCTTTTAGGCTATGTTCACACAAAGTATTTTTGCTGCATTTTTTTCTGCTGCATTTTTTTCTGCAGCCAAAACCTGCTTTCTTGGCAGTAAAAAGGCTGCAATCAAAACGCCTGTTTTGCCGCACTTTAGTGGCGTTTTTTAGCTGCCGAGCTGCAGACGTTGGCTCAGTTATTGCAGCTGGGCATGTTTTACTCTGAAACGCAGCAAAGTGTCATAGAAGACATACTTAGAGCAATGACTAGTTACACAGATGTACTTGCTGGCTTCTCCCCGCCCCGCTTACCTAGATTGACAGGTCTCTCCCTAAGTATTGTCAGAGTGAAATACACCCAGCTGCAATGACTGAGTGTCTAATTCATGCTGCCCATTAGCAGCATTATTCAGCTGACAAATAAACACTTAGACTACTTCAAAGATACAGCGGAAGGGCACCTGGGGGTTTACATTTTTAAAAATCCTCTATAGTCGGTACTACAGCGACTGCGGTCAGGCTTAGACTATTTTCCTCCACACCAAAGTACGTGCCCCCACCCGCAGCATTCAGCTGCTCTGCTGCAGCTGGCGGGAAAACAAGCACAGTCAGCAATCACTTTCACCATGCTGCCTGCCTGGCTGTCACCGCTCTAAGATCCATGTACTGCTACCACCTTGATGAAGTCAAAGAATCCCACAGCATCCAATTACTTGTGATGGTTGTCATAGGAGAGACATTTAACATGTCCAATCTGTGCAGGTGCACAGTGGCCAAGCAAGTAAGGGGTCTCTGTCCCACCATAAAAGTGGCAAGCATCCAAAGCGTTTATTAGATTACATACGGTACATTGGATTGATAGTTCCAAGGTGAAGGTAGATTTTTGGGGACATATAAGAGGGATATTCTATATCTATAACAATACTCAATTATTAGAGAGGGGGTCTGTTCACTGCTCTTACATATGGGTTTGACACTGTGTTCATCTGTAAAGATGGTGAAACTATGTACATACAGTGGGGAAAAAAGTATTTAGTCAGCCACCAATTGTGCAAGCTTTCCCACTTAAAAATATGAGATTGGCCTGTAATTGACATCATAGGTAGACCACAACTATGAGAGTCAAAATGAGAAAACAAATCCAGAAAATCACCTTGTCTGATTTGGCAAGATTTATTTTGCAAATAATGGTGGAAAATAAGTATTTGGTCACTTAAAAACATGCAAGATTTCTGTCTCTCACAGACCTGAAACTTCTTTAAGAGGCTCCTCTGTCCTTCACACATTACCTGCAGTAATGGCACCTGTTTGAACTTGTTATCAGTATAAAAGACACCTGTCCACAACCTCAAACAGTCACACTCCAAACTCCACTATGGTGAAGACCAAAGAGCTGTCGAAGGACACCAGAAACAAAATTGCAGCCCTGCACCAGGCTGGGAAGACTGAATCTGCAATAGGCAAGCAGCTTGGTGTGATGAAATCAACTGTGGGAGCAAAAATAAGAAAATGGAAGATATACAAGACCACTGATAATCTCCCTCGATCTGGGGCTCCATGCAAGATCTCAAATGATCACAAGAAAGGTCTGATGAAACCAAAGTAGAACTGTTTGGTATAAACAAAACTCGTGTTTGGAGCAGACAGAATGCTGAGTTGCATCCACAGAACACCATACCTACTGAGAAGCATGGAGGTGGCAACACAATGCTATGGGGCTGTTTCTCTGCAAAGGGACCAGGACGACTGATCCTTGTACATGAAAGTATGAATGGGGCCATGTATCGTGAGATTTTGAGTACAAACCTCCTTCCATCAGCAAGGGCATTGAAGATGAAATGTGGATGAGTCTTTCAGCATGAGAATGATCCCAAGCACACCACTAGGGCAACAAAGGAGTGAGTTCGTAGGAAGCATACGAAGGTCCTGGAGTGGCATAGCCAGTCTCCAGATCTCAACCCCATAGAAAACCTTTGGATGGATTTGAAAGTCTGTGTTGCCCAGCAACAGGCCCAAAACATCACTGCTCTAGAGGAGATCTGCATGGATGAATGGGCTAACATACCAACGACAGTGTGTGCCAACCTTGTGAAGATTTACAGAAAACGTTTAACCTCTGTCATTGCCTACAAAGGATATATAACAAAATATTGAGATGAACTTTTGTTAATGACCAAATATTTATTTTCCACAATAATTTGCAAAATGAATCTTGCCAAATCAGACAAGGTGATTTTCTGGATTTGTTTTCTCATTTTGACTCTCATAGTTGTGGTCTACCTATGATGTCGATTACAGGCCTCTCTCATCTTTTTAAGTGGGAGAACTTGCACAATTGGTGGCTGACTAAATACCTTTTTCCCCACTGTATAGTGGAAACAGGTTTCTGATCCTAGTGGCAGCAGGTCAGATTTCCTACTCCGTGACCGTGTGACCATAAACATAGTTGTACATACAGACCAATATTAAAGGACCCCTGCCTGTCCCTAATGATTACTCTTCCATGTAAGTCAGAGAACAGGAAGATCACATGTCCAGGAATTCCAGGACAATATCCTAGGAGGGAAATAAAGTCCTTAGGTTGGAATCACAGATGCAGTTTGTCATGGAAAATTTTTTCTTTTTAGATCCATTTCAATAACTGGTTAAAAATAACATGCTCCGCTTGGCATGCCCCATCCTTTTCCCGCACATAACGGAAAAGTAAGGACACCTCTATACACATTAGGTTAGGTTCTCACTACTCCAGTGGTTTCTGCTGAGGACTACATCGGGGTTTCTGTGAGGGCTTGTTTATTGCGTTGCGAACTGATGGTTTTATTAATAGTCATTTCGGGTATATACATTTTTAACTGTTTTGTTGCACGTTTTTAGGAAGTTGTAGTGGTGACCAAAAACACAAAAAAAGCCATAATTTTTTATGCAATTTTTTTTTTATTGTTACAGTATTTTCTAATCAGGTCAATAAATTTTATATTTTAATAGACAGGACTTTTACAGATATACTAAATATGTTTGATATTTTACATTTGTTTAATTTTAATTGATGGAAAGGAGAGTGAATATAATCGTCATTTTTTTTCAAGTTTTATTTTTAAGTCTCAGTCTCCTATGAACCATCTCAGACTGTGGTGGAGCTTGTGGTGGAGCTACATAGGAGTACCGGGATGGTAGCGACGGAGGCCTTCAGCAGGTCTCTGGCTGCCGTAATAACCCATTGTTGCCCCCCAATCATGTGATGGGAAGTTGATTGGTGCCAATGCGTGTGAACATGGGTGTGCGTTCGAATTGAACGCTGCTGTCAGAGGTCAGAGCTTAGCTCCATCTGCTGCTGTTAGATACAGATGCCAGCTATGTAATATACGCTCCATCTATCACGCAAGGAGAGAGTTAGGCTCCTGAGCCCTCTCCACAAGAAGCAACCCTGGCAATCACAATGAAGAGGATGCAGGGCTCGTTTTGTGCTGTGTCCCCCTTCAAATGCAGCGTTCCTAGTCATCTGGCTGTGCAGGGAATAGCAGTTGGTCGCATTCTTTTCATTACAACCTCATTCAGTCTGTGATTTTTCTTGTACGTAAAATCACGAACCGTTGCTCATCAGTGTTTTGGACCTGAATTTTATTGTTTAGTCCGTGTGTCAGCTTTTATCATTAGTGATTCTCACATATGAAAAAGTATAGAACCAAAAGACAAAGCTTCTCCTATCCCATACAATGTTAATCATGAGCCGCACAAGGATAGTACTGTAGTCATCATCAGTGTACTGCCTGTGATTTTCCCGGACCCATAGACTTATATCCCGATGTAGATCAAAAATGGACTTTTCTCCACGATTTTTTGGAAGCGACAAGAATAACACACACATGTGAACAGCTCCATAGATCATAATGAGTAAATGTTATTTTAAATTGTCAATGGAAAACAAGGATAAAACACTGAATAAGGCCTTAGGCTGCACAGCAGTTCACCCCAATTTAGTACTCCGCTCCCTCTACTGCTCCATGCACACTGCCCTTTTGGGGGTTTCCGGAGGCACCTTCTACCAAGATGGGGAAACCCAGTTAATTATGATTCATTATGATATTGACATGATTAATTTGGGATCATTTCTGCCACTAGTCTTCCCATAACAAACATTCTTGCCAATTACCCTAAGAGACCTCACACTTGATCATGTAGCTCTCTATTTTAAGATGCTGCCATCAAAGGCCACACATTCAGCCTTTCTGCCGTGGCCCTTCTTGTGTAATTCCAGAAATCACATGTGCATATATCCTCTGTTAATTATTGCTTAGTCTTTTACAATGTAGAATTGGGTAAGTATATGTGCAGCATACAGAACGTGTTCCCATGGAAACAAGACACATACTTCCTCTATATCTGTCACAATGAATATTCAAAAATCAATAGTCCAAAGCCAGAGAGATAACTAGAACCAGTGACACAGTCTGCCTTAGGTCTCCTTCACACGGCTGTGTTTCCGGTACGTGTGGCGTCCATTTTCACACGTACCGGAGACACTTACACTAGCACACGCATTCGGAACAATCAGAGGAAAAGTATAATAGAAACATGTCACCACTTCTACATTTTTCAGCCACTCCGGGATTTGGTTACAAATACTGATGTAAAATACTGAACGTGTGAATGTGGCCTTATAATCTATGGGGCTGCACATATGTTTGTGAATCACAAGGAGATATGTCTGTTTTTACCAGCAGCACGGATCACATGAACCCATACAAGTCTTTGGGCCCGTGTAAAACACGTACCACACATCCCATGTGACATCCGTGTGCCATCCACGTGACACATACCGGAATATAATGCATTTGAGAAATTACTGATTTTTAAAGGGTACCTGTCAACAGAAAAGAAATGTTATTAAACTGCAGATATGGGGTTAATAGCATCATTAACCTGCCCGGTGTGGGCAATTACCTCAATGCTGCGGGGAGAAAATGTAATTTCTTCCCACGCCGGCAGCATTCGGGTTTCAGTCACATGGGCTAAAACCCAAACGCTGCCGGGAGCCGGAATGAAGAGCTGTAATGTTACTGATATTACCGCTCTTCACAGTCACCGAGTAACGCAGAGCACAGCGTGAGACTCGGAGTGTCTGAAGAGCTGTAATTTTACTGGCACATCACCGCTCTTGAAAGTCGCTGGGTAACGCAGAGCACAGAGACCCGGAATGTCCGAAGAGCTGGATGTTACTGACAACACAGCTCTTCAAAGTCGCAGGGTAATGCAGAGCACAGCGCGAGACCCGGAATGTCTGAAGAGCTGTAATGTTACTGACATCACCGCTCTTCACAGTCGCCGGGTAATGCAGAGCACAGCGCGAGACCCAGAAAGTCTGAGGAGCTGTAATGTTACTGACATCACCGCTCTTCACAGTCGTCAGGTAACACAGAGTACAGCACGAGACCCGTAATGTCTGAAGAGCTGTAATGTTACTGACATCACTGCTCTTCACAGTCGCTGGCCAACGCAGAGCACAGCTAGAGACCCGGAATGTCTGAGGAGCTGTAATGTTACTAACATCACCGCACTTCACAGTCGTCAGGTAACGCAGAGCACAGCGCGAGACCTGGAATGTCTGAGGAGCTGTAATGTTACTGATATTATGGCTTTTCACAGTCGCCAGGTAACGCAGATCACAACGCGAGACCCGGAGTGTCTGGGGAGCTGTAATGCTACTGACATCACCGCACTTCACAGTCACTGGGTCAGGCAGAGCACAGCGCAAGACCTGGAATGTCTGAGGAGCTGTAATGTTACTGACATCACCGCTCATCACAGTGGCTGGGTAACGCAGAGCACAGAACGAGACACAGAATGTCTGAAGAGCTGTAATGTTACTGACATCACTGCTCTTCACAGTCACCAGGTAATGCAGAGCACAGCGCTAAACCCGGAATGCCTGAAGAGCTGTAATGTTACTGACATCACTGCTCTTCACAGTCGTCAGGTAACGCAGAGCACAGCGCAAGACCCGGAAAGTCTGAGGAGCTGTAATGTTACTGACATCACCGCTCTTCAGTTGTCAGGTAACGTAGAGAACAGAACGAGACACAGAATGTCTGAAGAGCTGTAATGTTACTGACATCACTGCTCTTCACAGTCGCCAGGTAATGCAGAGCACAGCGCGAGACCCGGAGTGTCTGGGGAGCTGTAATGTTACTACCATCACCGCTCTTTACAGTCGCCAGGTAACGCAGAGCATAGCGCAAGACCCGGAAAGTCTAAGGAGCTGTAATGTTACTAACATCACCGCTCTTCACAGTCACCTGGTAACGTACAGCACAGCGTGAGACCAGAGTGTCTGGGGAGCAGGAATGTTACTGACATCACTGCGGTTCACAGTCGCCGGGTCAGGCAGAGCATAGCACGAGACCCGGAACGTCTGAGGAGCTGTAATGTTACTGACATCACTGCTCTTCACAGTCGCCAGGTCAAGCAGAGCACAACGCGAGACCCAGAATGTCTGAGGAGCTGTAATGTTACTGACATCACAGCTCTTTACAGTCGCGGTGTCACACAGAGCATAGCGCGAGCCCCGGAATGTCTGAAGAGCTGTAATGTTACTGACATCACCACTCTTCACAGTTGCCGTGTCACGCAGAGCACAGCGTGAGAACTGGAATGTCTGAGGAGCTGTAATGTTACTGACATCACTGCTCTTCACAGTCGCCGTGTCACGCAGATCATAGCGTGAGAACTGGAATGTCTGAGGAGCTGTAATGTTACTGACATCACTGCTCTTCACAGTCGCCGTGTCACTCAGAGCACAGCGCGAGCCCCGGAATGACTGAGGAGCTGTACTGTTACTGACATCATCGCTGTTTACAGTCGCTGACCTTGCGCCGCACAGCAGTACCCGAAAGTGGCTGTAGGCAAAGGATATGGAACATCAGAACCAAACTCTATAGCCTTTGTTTGTCATAATCGCTGGACTACGTTCAATTCAGTGGACTACAGCAGACATGCATGGGATTTCTTTTTCTTTTGAATAAAGTAGTTAAAGAGAGAATGTGTCTGGGAGTTTTTATTTCATTAAAGTATTTTTTGTGTTTTTTTTGATTACCAGGTTAGTCTGATAGACACCTATCCATTATTAACATCTAGGCTTGATGCCAGCTGTTTGTGGACACCATACAGTTGACATCAACATCAAAAACCACATCCCAATTGCCAAAGAACCAGAGCAATCTGGAAGAGCCGAGGCAAAGCGCCAGAATTGATGCATCTCATGTGATGCTCCACTTCAGGGGTGGCTGCAGGCTGGTATTTGTAGGTTGGGAAGACCCCACATTATTTTTTTTTCATTTACGGTAATTATTTATTTATTTGGCTTAATAGAAAGCACTACAAGCTATCTAACTATCATTATATATTATCTACAGTCATATGTAAAAGTTTGGGCACCCCTATTAATGTTAACCTTTTTTCTTTATAACAATTTTGGTTTTTGCAACAGCTATTTCAGTTTCATATATCTAATAACTGATGGACTCAGTTATATTTCTGGATTCAAATGAGGTTTATTGTACTAACAGAAAATGTGCAATCTGCATTTAAACAAAATTTGACCGGTGCAAACTTATGGGCACCCTTATCATTTTCTTGATTTGAACACTCCTAACTACTTTTTACTGACTTCCTGAAGCACTAAATTGGTTTTGTAACCTCATTGAGCTTTGAACTTCATAGTCAGGTGTATCAAATCATGAGAAAAGGTATTTAAGGTGGCCACTTGCAAGTAGTTCTCCTATTTGATTCTCCTATGAAGAGTGGCATCATGGGCTCCTCAAAACAACTCTCAAATGATCTGAAAACAAAGATTATTCAACATAGCTTTTCAGGGGAAGGATACAAAAAGTTGTCTCAGAGATTTAACCTGTCAGTTTCCACTGTGAGGAACATAGTAAGGAAATGGAAGAACACAGGTACAGTTCTTGTTAAGCCCAGAAGTGGCAGGCCAAGAAAAATATCAGAAAGGCAGAGAAGAAGAATGGTGAGAACAGTCAAGGACAATCCACAGACCACCTCCAAAGACCTGCAGCAGCATCTTGCTGCAGATGGTGTCACTGTGCATCAGTCAACAATACAGCGCACTTTGCACAAGGAGAAGCTGTATGGGAGAGTGATGCGAAAGAAGCCGTTTCTGCAAGCACGCCACAAACAGAGTCGCCTGAGGTATGCAAAAGCACATTTGGACAAGCCAGTTACATTTTGGAAGAAGGTCCTGTGGACTGATGAAACAAAGATTGAGCTGTTTGGTCATACAAAAAGGCGTTATGCATGGAGGCTAAAAAGCACAGCATTCTAAGAAAAACACTTGCTACCCACAGTAAAATTTGGTGGAGGTTCCATCATGCTTTGGGGCTGTGTGGCCAATGCCGGCACCGGGAATCTTGTTAAAGTTGAGGGTCACATGGATTCAACTCAGTATCAGCAGATTCTTGACAATAATGTGCAAGAATCAGTGACGAAGTTGAAGTTACGCAGAGGATGGATATTTCAGCAAGATAATGATCCAAAACACCGCTCCAAATCTACTCAAGCATTCATGCAGAGGAACAATTACAATGTTCTGGAATGGCCATCCCAGTCCCCAGACCTGAATATCATTGAACATCTGTGGGATGATTTGAAGCGGGCTGTCCATGCTCGGCGACCATCAAACTTAACTGAACTGGAATTGTTTTGTAAACAGGAATGGTCACAAATACCTTCATCCAGGATCCAGGAACTCATTAATAGCTACAGGAAGCGACTAGAGGCCGTTATTTTTGCAAAAGGAGGATCTACGAAATATTAATGTCACTTTTATGTTGAGGTGCCCATACTTTTGCACCGGTCAAATTTTGTTAAAATGCAGATTGCACATTTTCTGTTAGTACAATAACCTCATTTGAATCCAGAAATATAACTGAGTCCATCAGTTATTAGATATATGAAACTGAAATAGCTGTTGCAAAAACCAAAACTGTTATAAAGAAAAAAGGTTAACATTAATAGGGGTGCCCAAACTTTAACATATGACTATATCTAGTATCTATCTCATATCTATTTATCTATTAGGTTTGCACATGTTTAAGACGTAAAAATCAGTCATTTCTTGAGTGCATTATATTCTGATGCGTGTCACACAGATGGCACAAGGATGTTGAAAAAAAGCACATGGCTGGTCACAATGGAACGTTCCACACGGACATGTTTTTATGCGCATGTGTGAAGGGAGCCTTATGTGGAGAGTATCATCAATATGTCCAGTTTTGGGCGCCACATTTTTAAAAAGATATCGACAAACTGGAGCAAGTTCAGAAAAGAGCGACCAGAATGGTGACCGGTCCGCAAACCCTGTCTTATGAGGAAAAGTTGAAGGATTTGGGAATGTTTAGCTTGCAGAAGAGAAGACTGAGAGGAGACTTAATAGCTGTCTTCAAATATCTCAAGGGCTGTCACATTGTAGAAGGATCATCTTTATTCTCATTTGCACAAGGAAAGACTAGAAGCGAAACTGAATCGGAGGAGACATAGATTAGATATTAGAAAAAACTTTTTGACAGAGTGATCAATGAGTGGAACAGGCTTCCACAAGAGGTGGTGAGTGCTCCTTCAATAGAAGTCTTCAAACAGAGGCTGGACAGACATCTTGTCTGGGATGATTTAGCGAATCCTGCTTTGAGCAGGGGGTTTGACTAGAAGGCCCAGGAGGTCCCTTTCAACTCTACGTTTCTATGATTCTATGAAATCTAAGGGTAAAACACATCTGTAAAAAGAGAAAAAAATCATACTTGCTTATCACATATGAACACTGCAGCACCAGAAAGGATACTGAACCTGTATACATATAGGGCTGAAACCACACATCTCTAAACCACAGTCCAAACATGGGTTGTGATGCATGGATCCGCTGGGGGCTCCTGACCCAAAGTCAGCAATTTCAAATACGCCTATGATGCTGCTGACGTAAAGAAAATCTGCCAGCAGGATTTCATCCCCAACACTATTTCTATCTATCTGAAGCTCTTTCAAGACAAGTCCAGCAATATCTTTGATATGTAAAGGAGGCTGGAGATATGATGCCTCTGTCACACCAGCTCTATTCCCTGCTGGCTGTCAGTCAAACAGGAGGAGCACTGGGCGCAGAATAGAGCCGGATTTACAGAGGCTTCGGATCTACCATGGTCCTTCAGAATTATTTGCATATCAATTCAATTGTTGATTTCTCAGTAACGGAGGAATGGACCAGCCATATAAAGACATTGCTGGACTTGTCTTTGAAAGAGCTACAGTATGTACATATAATTAGTTTGGGGGGTGAAATCCTGCTAACTGATTTCCTGTAAGGTCAAGAGACCAGCGGTCAGTGCGTGCATCATGGTCCTTGCTCGAATGTGTGAATTCAGCCGAAAGCATCAGATGTGCTCCATAAATATCCTATCCAATTTGGAGCTGATCACCGGTGACAGCTGCTGAAGACAAGTGTCTGTTTATTCAATGCGTTCCAAGAGACCAAATCTTAAAGTGCCCATACACCATGAATAACTGTCAGCCAATAGATTGGTTGGACAAAAGCTACCTACCTACAAAAGCTTGGCTAAGGATTCATGTGTTCTCTATGTCGAGAGTAGAAATGAGTTGTCTGGGTAACAAGTGAAGAAGAGAAAAAACGTTGTTCAACCATTTTCTCGTTGATATCATCTATTGAGGGAGAGATGGGAGGCCCTCATTCCACCAAAATCAATGTGTCCAGCCAACCTTAAAGGGGTTCACCACTACTTTTATAATGATAACCTATCTATTAGATAAATCATCAATATACGATCAGTGGGTGGAACTGCTGGATAGAATAGGAGCTGATCTGCAGTACCCAGGAGCTGCGACTAAACAGTGTGCAGAACTCAACTTTGTTCACTGTTTACGCCAAGCTCCTGCTGGAGGTCTTAAATGGCTCATCTTTGGGGGTGCTGGGTATCAGACCACCACCAATCTGATATTGATCTATCCTAAGTAGTGGTCATCGATATACCGTAAATGTAGTGGAAGAATGAAAAAGGCTGGCAATGTTTTCAATGAACTGTGGTTACTGCTAGGTGCTATTAAATGGCAGTGTAATAATATTCTATCATAGTCCTACAGAAACATGTGTTTCTTTGTTAAGATCCTTATAAAATATTATTCATTTAGTATTTATTTATCTGAAAACATATTGGCTCTTCAGTCGAAATATGTGAGTAAGATATGGAAATGCATTGAAAACATTTATTATCAGGATATCCAACCCTATGGGGGCAGCTGAGTGCACCGGGCATTTACACTGCAGTCACTTGAGCTGTTTCACCACATTGTATATGTTTCATCTACTCTCCCAGGAGTTGATTCAGCAGGATTATTCTGGGACCTGAAGTGGATAAGTAGCCAAGGACAACAGACGTCCCATTCCTGGACTGTCACACACAGACTGGGATATACTTGTATATCTTCATCTTCCTGTTTGGACTATAATCTTAAGTGGGATAAGTACCACAAATTGTAAATGCAATGTATACACTTATACTTAAGATTTGGTATGGACTAGAATCTAAAATACATAAATAAACACACATAAAATACATAAATAAACACACATACAGTGAGCTCCAGAAATATTTGGACAGTGACACACGTTTTGGCATTTTAGCTGTTTACCAAAAAGTATTCATAGTTATATAATCAATATGGGCTTAAAGTGCAGACGCTTAGCTTTAATTGGAGGGTATTTATATCCTAATTGGACTAAGGGTTTAGAAATTACAACTCTTTAACCCCTTCACGACCTTTGATGTAAGTTTACGTCATGTTCAGGAAGGAGTTCACAAGCTATGACGTAAACTTACGTCATGGCGATCGTGCGGTACTCCAGAATATGTACAGGACTGTGCCTGTGTAATCAGCAAGGCAGCAGTGATGCCTTTAACGGCTGTAATATGCCTGTACAATAAGCAATGCGGCTGTGTTGCCACGACGACTAAGCAACTGTCGCTGATTGGTCGCGGTCTAACTGCCGCGACCAATCAGCGAGGTGGGATTTCCATGACAGACAGACAGAATTAGACAATTATATAGTAGATTAGTATCTGTAAGCCAAAACCAGGAGTGAGTGATGATACAGAAGTGGGGTCGTGTTTCTATTATACTTTTCCTCTGAATGTTCCACTCCTGGTTTTCGCTTACAGATACCTATGTAAAATACTGACCAAATACTGAACGTGTGAATGTGGCCTTATTATTGTACTAGGACCTCTACTTTCAGCAGTACTCTCAGTACTGGCTGTATGCTAGCCAACTGTCCATAGTGAAATGTACGCCCTGTTAAAGGAACCTGACTACTGCCCTGGCCCCCAAACCGCCACCATGTCTTTTTGAATCTTGTATTTATTTTCTATCAAGACCCCTAGCGTGACTTAGTGATTGTTAAAATTTAAAACTGTGCTTGCAGACTACTGGATGACTAGTCAGGGGGTCTTTGATTTCCCCACGCTAATCCTTCCTCTCATCTTGATATCACGCTCATGTAGGAATGAGTGACATGATTTGCAATGTCACCACCGGCGTTTTTCAAATCTCGTGCACAGCATAATGTTCTACCTCCATGGGAATTTACAGTGAAGTTGGGTGTATGCTCCCAGGCTTCATCGGTGTACTGCATATGCCCAGGGACGCGACAGTGATGCCATCCGCAGGGGGTCTCCACAGTCACCAGCCAAAGACATAAGGGCGGTCTTACAGACCCCTGTATTACCACAGGTATCAATGGGCTTTAAGACCGGCCTAAACAGAACATCAGGCGTTACAACCCCTCGACCTCCCCTTTATCGCATACTGTAATCCAAGCATTTCATTTACTTACACCAGCACCCTGTCCTCATTATGTCCGCCTTAGATATACCTACAGGACGCATGTGGAAGCAAATCTAAATGAAGGCTTCCATTACACTATACAGGAGACTTTTTATTGACACACATTACAGCCATTATTATTTTACAGGAGGGTAAGGACACAGTGCTGTGGGTTACAGAATATAATCCTACTGCAGGAGATTGTTCTGATAGTACTCAGAAGGAGGCAGATGCTGACCCATTCACTGCCATCATTTGTACTCCAAATAAGTAGGTTTTGATATCAATGCAGCAAAACACAGGCAAAAATAGGAGTTTGAAAGAAATACAATTTTTTTTACAGGAAAGAAGACAAATTCACTAATCCCTACATTGATTGGCAAATTTTCATATCTTTCCATGCTGGATATAATTATAATTAAAAAAATGAACCTATATTTACTCTTAAAGGGAATCTAGCAGCAGTTTTTGCTATCTCTTTTGAGAGCAGTCTGATGTAAACAAAGAGACCCTGAATCCAACGATGTATCACTTAGTTTACTGGGTTCAGCCGTTCTGACACAATCAGAGCTTTTAAATTTACAATGAAGCAGAGTTGAGAAAGCTAACCCAGCCCACAGCAGGCTGGACTGTATGTACATAGTCTATAGACTCTGAGCTGCTTATCATGGGGGACAGTGTTGGACTTGCAAGTAGGTGCCAATTAGTCACAGCAATGATAGTCACAGGGAAGAAACTTTCAGTTAAAGTAAACAGCAGCACACAGCATGAGAAGTGACAAATCATTGAAATCTGTGTTTTAACCCTTACATCATGCTGTCCTCAGATTACATAGCAAAAATCTGCTAACAGATTCCATTTAAAAAAAATGTCACCAAGAATAACCATAAAACTGCTTAACTGCTTGTGTGTTTCCAACCATTCATCTGAATAACCACAATGTAGGGGAAATGAACAGCCGGCTGCATCAAAAGCTTGACCATTAGGGTGGCTCTCAGATTAAAGGGGTTGTCTGCAGTGATATAATCAATATAGAAAAGATTTTCAACCACTTTGGTATGGATATGCTTAGGCTGGGTTATCAATTAGACTACAACAGACAGACACTGCAGATCTCCCGTTCAAATGAAAGGAGCTGATCTGCAGTACTCCGCAGCCACCACTTAGCAGTGATAGCGCGGCTATGTACACTATTTACATCCGGTTTCTTCCAGGAGTGATAATGGCTGATCATGATGGTGCCGGGTGCCCAGAGTAGGTGGTGGAAAACACACCTACTCTCACCTCCGATGCCGACACCCTTCCAATTGTGTCAGCACTGACTCTCATCGGGTTCGGGGCAACAACAACGTCCCTGCAGATATCAGTGGCCATTTCACTATACCCACCTTTGGGCATAATTAGAACTCAATGAGAATTGCAATCATCATGGACGGTGTATCATGATGACAGCACAACTAAATAATAAATAATGCATCCTTTCCATCGTGATAACCAGACTGATAACAACATCAGCGACATTAACACAGATTATCGGCAGCACTCCCCAAATGCAGTTATATAAAGTCACGATACCAAGTGCATCACCCGTGGCATTTACCTAGAGGTATTTAAAGCTGTATTATCATCAGATTGTGCTCAGTCCTCACATGCATCGTGTTAGCGGTTACTATGACAACCCCAATCACTGCCGATTCTCCCAGCAAGATAAGCACAGGTTGGCACAAATATTCTGCATAATGGCCTTGAAAGCAAGATTCATCTTATTTGGAGCATGTTAACTGTCTTTTAGTCTTCCATAATGGGAAACAGCTGGGGTCTGTGGCATAAAATGCTCGGGTTCTGCTTCTTGACAACACGGAATTTATCAGCTGGGTCTGGTCACCGCGATGACAGCTAAAGGCTGAGGTTTTAGCTGCTATATATAGGGAATACACATAAGAGAGAGAGCCAGGGCCTCCATATCATGTTTTCCACAGTCAAAATAATATGATTTTCTTCCACCCTGTCCTGCATCATTACCTGGTGAGATTGATCTTGGCATCTCAGTCCCTTTCCTAACACACAACCAGGCCAACAATTGCTGTGGAGAGAAGGCTTGTGAATAAATCAGTGCAGAATAAGCCTCAGCTCAAGAGAAACATTACAGGTGTATTGTGGCACGCTAGTCCTGCCATTTACTACTATTGATGTAATCTGCGGTGTTTCACCTTCCCGCAATCTACAGGAAGGCCCACGCGGGGCCGGCATGTGGCAGGCGCAGCAGCTTTCAGCTGTTATTAGAAAGTCATTCATTTGGGGAAAATTAACAATAAGGAAACCATCTGTATTGAATTTTTAATAATACAGCTGAAAGCTGATGTGACTTTCATTAAGCAGCTGAATTGCAGCCACACCTCAGCCGCTCGCTAGTCATGGCCCAACCTCTACTTGGGAACCTATCCTAAAGACGATGTCTCACTCCAACACCCTTCTATGACCAGATTATTCGGTATGGCTTGTCTAACCCCCTGCAGTCAGCGGCTATAGCCATGTCTGGCAACTCATTTTCCCTGCAGAGGTAAAAGATTTTTAATAAATAAAAATATATTTTGCAAGTTTTTAGCCCCCAAAGTCAGACC
The DNA here is from genome assembly GCF_039654945.1 of Dendrobates tinctorius. NCBI lineage: Eukaryota > Metazoa > Chordata > Amphibia > Anura > Dendrobatidae > Dendrobates > Dendrobates tinctorius. Next base: position 17,167,201 of record NW_027361694.1, read on the forward strand.
TACTTTTTATGTTGTTATCCAGTTGAAACATACCTGTGTCACCATGGTGTATGGTGGTGGTTCTTTATTGCCTCATTTTTCTTTTTTAGTAGGAAACGTAGCATGGCATAGCAGTGACTACTCAGGTCAGAACAAGCCAATTACATGGGCAGATTTCCATTAATAATTGAGTGCAGATCAACTGTGCAAATCGGACCTCACACAGATGGCACCCATGCGGTCCAACTTTTTTCATGGACCCATACACTTGATCTAACCCTTGAATCAAAATCGGACATGTCTCCATTTTTTAACAGACCACTCTGTTCAAGAAAAAAAACAGACATGTCCCATAGACTATGAGAGGTATGAGTGCTGTCCGTAAAAAAAACATGGGTAGCACTCATACGAGAAAAACTGAGGTCTGAATGAGCCCAAAAGGTGATTTTTGTGATGGCATAAACCATCCAATCATGACAAACAAAATTTTTCGACTAATTAGCAGAATGTGTACATAGGTCAAATAAAGAGCGCTCTTATGACCGATTCATTATTGACCCATGTAAATGGACCTTTATCTTGTGACGGTGTGCTTATATGCTGCAATCTCAGAACAAGTTGGGATGCCATCCGAGTATTACTTGCTGTAATCACAGGCCGATCTTTCTGATAATGAGAACCAGAAAAGACTCCTGTTTCCAAGCAGGAATCGACACAATTTGTCTTCTCTGCTCACTCTAATTTTAATAGATTGCTTTCAATTACAATGGCGCCGATTCTCATCAATGAAAAGATTTGTACTACCAATGTCCTAACATGAGAGGTAAAATCCCGGTCCTGATTCACTGAATAATTGCTTCATTGATAAATAACCAATTACTGAAACGTCTGCTAAACTCTACTCAATCTCCCATTTACAGTATTTTACAATTGTTTTAATCATGATCCGATAAATTTGTAACAAACAAAGGTGAAGACATTTGTCACGCTCGCTGCCCTGAAAGGGCGATGTTACATTTTGCTGTGGACATATTGTCACCTCTCGAAATTAGGTCACCCATGTATTCAACAAGAAATTAATGAGCTTTGATAAATCATCTTAGTAAAAGCCTGCTGTCCTTTACCTATTACTCTGCACCAAAGAAAGCAGATGTCATCAGACTAGAACAGGCACATTTGCAGCATAAACCTAAAATATAATGGCCTCTCTCCATTTACTGCTATGTCAGGGTAGTGCTTTACAGCAGCTGGTGGCCTTGGCTGCTCTAGTGGGATTTATCAACTATGTGCACCTACATTACTTATCTAAAACCTCAGAAAGCCCTAAATTGAGTGCACATGACGGAGCCGCACATACTAAGGAGACATGGGACCGTTCTGGTGCCTCCATATGGATTACAATGATATTTTCTCCTAGAAACAATACTTCCATAGCATGACATCTAACAAAATATTATGGATCCATAAAATTCTGAGCTGTAATACAGTGCGTGGTCCAAAGGGTCAATTCTTTATCCATATTATTATTGTATTCATTTATTATATATTTTATTAATAATAATAATCTTTATTTATATAGCGCCAACATATTCCGCAGCGCTTTACCGTTTAACAGTTTCAAAACACAAGTCATAAGTAACAACGTTAACAATACAAAAATTAAAGCAAGATAAGACGACCCTGCTCGTGAGAGCTTACAATCTACAATGAGGTGAGGGAGATAAAAAGTACATGTGTGTATTTACAATGATGGTCCAGCCATCTTGAGGGAGTGAGGGATGGATGGAGATAGTGAATGGGCTACTCATGCACACTTACACTTAGAATGATTTTGATTAGTGAACGTAATAGGCCGCTCTGAACAAATGTGTTTTGAGGGAGTGCCTGAAACTATGCACATTGTGGATAGTCCTAATTTCTTGGGGTAGAGCATTCCAGAGGATTGGCGCAGCGCGGGAGAAGTCTTGGAGTTGGGAGTGGGAGGTACGGATTAGTGCAGAGGTTAGTCGAAAGTCGTTTGCAGAGCGCAGCGGTCGGTTAGGCCGATAGACAGAAATGAGGGAGGAGATGTAGGGGGGTGCTGCACTGTGGAGAGCTTTGTGGGTGAGAACAAGTACTTTGAATTGGATCCTATAATGAATGGGCAGCCAATGTAATCACTGGCGAAGAGTGGATGCGTCAGAGTACCGATTAGCCAGATAGATAACCCTGGCTGCTGCATTAAGTATGGACTGGAGAGGGGATAGTTGTGTATTTTAATGCAATATATAATATAAAATTTAAATCTATAGGAAGTAGCTCAAAACCACCAACAGGCATAGGTGCCACAGATTTCATTTATCCCTACTTAGTATTTATGTTTAGTCTACATTTGAACATCTTTTAGTAATCGGACTGTATAATGGTCATTTCCACTTTAAATTACATCTGTCACCAGATTTCACAGTTCAGACCTAATCAATTGTTATTTAGATTCTAATACAGATATGTGAGACCTGATAAGGCTGTTGTACTTACTTTGAAAATCCATGGCAGAATGGATGTATAATCCTGATATTAAAGGGAACCTGTCAGCAATAAAAAAGGTATTTACCTGAAGCCGTAGTGGTAATCTGGTAAATACCATTTTACATACTATATATGTGACATTATAATTAGAAGTGCGGCTTCACTTTTAGTTTGAAAACCGCATATATTAAAAATGTACAGTACCTGCTGGACAGCACTCTGGCTGCAAGTAAATACAATATTTTCCTGCCAGGTTCCCTTCAAATGACCAGTTATTGTACATAAGGTATTTATCTGCAACATTTTTGCAATTCAGAATACTGCTGATGCCCGATTTAATGTCAAGAATGAATACTTTAAAAAAAATTATACAGTCATTGTGACTTGGATTTTCAAAGTGACATAAACAGCCTCATCAAGTCTAGAAGATCTTTTTACAGGGATTCTATCACCAGGATTTTGTTACCCCATATCAGAGCAGCATAATGTAGGGGCAGAGACCCTAGCAATATGTCGCTTACTGGGTTGATAAAATCCCTATTATATCTGCTGTAGATCTACCAGCTTTATACATACTGAGCTCTGTGCCGCCAACACCACTAACTGGCAGCAGCACTGTGCATAGGCAAAAAACTGACAATTAGTCAAATGAGCAGAATTATAAAGATCTGGGGATAGGTCTGCTTTTGGTTGAACCTGTTGAGTCACAAAATGCTATCAACCAGTAGATCTGCTGGATAGGCCGGGATCACACGAGAAACACGGCCGAGTCTCGCCTGTTAACACCCGGCACTGCCGCCGGCACTCAGATCGGAGCGTGCAGCCGCACAGCAATAAATGAAGCCGCACGCTCCACTCCTGAGTGCCGGCGGCAGCATTTCCTCCCGACAGCTGAGCTTTCACTGCCGCAGACGCACCGCTTTAGAATGCTATTAACCTGCATACTGACCCAATATCTGCTGGTTAATGGTGTTTTTTTATGATCTGTTACCATTAAATCACAAAATCATGCAATCTCATCAACTTTGAACTTTCCTTTAATAGAAGACACGCACAGTTAAATTTTGTGGCTACAGGGAACAAATACAGCACCAGAGTACTGTATATTAAAATGTAATCTACAATAAATATACATTTTTAGAATAATATAGATGGGGGACACTTTAACACAAGCCTGATAGAGTTCTCATCCTTATTCCTGTAATAAGCTCTTGTTGAGAACAGTAGCAAGTCTCCTGCATTATACATTCGATAAGCTATTAGCACAGTACTGGAAGTAGCTTCACAATGCTGGAGGTATTGATTCTGTGGACATAAAACTCTGCATCCATAGCTCTCCTCTTTTTGTCATTTATCTTTATTAAATGTCTGAACAGGACTTTCAATTCTTTCTTGTTCGTGCTTTGGTGGATTGTTTGTAGAGCAGAAAATTGGCGATTTTGAGGCCAGAGCTCTAGTCTTTCATTACTATGACACATAGGTCTGACATCATCTCATCTCAAAATGTTGTTTTTTTTTATAGCTTCATTTTTGGAACCACAAAAATGATGCACTGAAGTTTTTATATAAAGCCTAGGCACGGAACTGCGTAGGTCACACATACTCGCATGTGGCCCACTCTGCCGTCGTCAGTGTTCTACAGCAATGGGGGCTGCATAGTCCGTCAGTTCCATATTGATAACCATGAATTGATTTATTTTTTTGTTTTGGGGGGGTGAAATTACCAAAAACTTACCATACACTTGGGGCTGTTGGATTTAAGCCTGTGCTGGCAAAATGTATAACAATGGAAAATCCTGTTGGCATACATTCGGCCATTAAAGGCTATTGGCGTACAAATCTGGGCAGTTTTGCACCGTATTTGAAACATTATATATTTATACTTTTGGGCTAAATTAGATGGCCATAATGTGGCCATTATTTTAGCATCTGCGGTCAGTGTGAGAATTGCACCTGTGATAGGGTCACTATCCTGTAGCCATCCTATACTGAGCATCCACACTGCTATTTCTGGGGGTTTACAATTGCTTGGACAATTTCGGAAACCTGTCCACCCTTATAACATGTGGTCACATAGTGAAATATGCCGGGACTGCGCTGTACGGTATAAATCTATGCCCCACACGGTACTAAGAGCTACTGGATGCTTTCCTATGACAGGTGCAGGGTGAGCTGCGGCAGGCGGGCTGAGGCCGACAGCTGCAAGATTTCAGCATGGATATTGGGCTTACAATTGCAGGAATATTAGGGATGTGTCTCTCTTATAGGAAACGTGTAACTAAAATGGTATGCTTGGCTAATAAAGCAATTCTGGAAGAATGCCAATATGCCTCTGGGTATTCTGAGGTTAAAGTGTATATTACAGTTTACCAAGGCGTAAACAGATGCATCATCTTGATTCTGTCCCCTGGTAATGACTGTGTGCCACAGAGCACTCAGAAGGATCATAACAACACAACACACTTGATAGCAGACAGGTTTTTAATTGCATGAAGTATGAATGTCTATCATCAGGAATCGGGGGACTTGTCGGCTCCGTACATGCCTCTTGTAATGCCTGGAACAACAGCTCTTTGCGGCTTCTTTGAGAAGTAAACAAGGAACTTGTCAAACTGATGTGATGCACTTAGGCTGGTGTCATATTTTGTTACTATCTGCTCCCTTTTCTGCCACTACGTGTATGGTGATTATGTGGCCATTTTGTATTTAACGAGAAATGACCGGATTGCATTATGAATAATAAACAGATAAAAGGGTTGCTCCTGCTACGTTCACGTCTGCATCTAAGGGTAGGTGCACACAATCAGTAAACGCTGAGTGTTGGACGATACATACTTGCACAGCGTCCAATCCACAGCGTCCAGATGTTACAGCAGAGTGGATGGGATTTCAAGAAAGCCTGTGCCCACTCTGCGTCCAGAGAGGCCCGTGGCTCACCCGCGGAGACGGACATGCGTCGGGTCTTTCCAGACTCTTAGTCTAAGCATAAGTTCCGTTGTTGCTCCACTTCATCTACTCTACTGGATAACCTTACTTGTACCTATTTTGCAAGAAAATAGCTAAAATACCTTTACAGATCTCATGTAGGATTTGCTAATGCTGTCCTCCATATTATCTAATTTCTTAGTCAATTAGACACTGCCATCCCATCAATTCTGCAATAATGTAACAGTATTTTTCTAATGTCATATCCTAACGTTAGAGTCTAACTGGCTGGAGATAAAAAATATTGGTGTGTGATAATGATGAAATTAAGATTTCTTGTAAGTGTGCGTATGACTCACATGTAATCACTTTTATTCCACTTGATCGCTAGTGACAATTTATTTTTACCCTTCCACATTCTCTGTACCTGCATTCTGCAGAGATGTCAGTGTATTTTCTATGAGTCAGCTGGCAGGATCGAAATAAAAGACATCTGATTTATTACTTCTATTTTTATCTTTCATCCAATCCTTTAAGCCACGTGGTCTCTTTTTCTTGAGCACCAATTTTATATTTATTATTATTATTTATCATATATATATAGTAACACATAGAGCAAACAATACACATGACATAGGATTGAGGCCCAAAAGTAAGAAAACCTAATCAAAGCGCTGAATGTTAGATTATTCATGTATGTGCCATATGGATCCAAACTGACAAATGCTCAAGAGATCTGCACGGACCGATGTGTCAATGACTACAGATGTATCCAAGCTTATGACAAACAGCCATATGCCATCTTAACTGCATTCACATGCCCCTAAGAGTCTTCAAGAGATGATGGCTAAATGACCACAAGCCGACAAAGCCACCACGCCAAACCTACACCACTGCACCCTTGTCACTGCACCCTGATCTTTTATCTTTATTTAGGTGAAAACATTTATGTAAGAATTAACACAAACTCCATAAAATCTTAGGAAGCAAAGTAGGCGTTTTTTCTGTTTAATTTCATGCTGTCTCTCCCATACACCAGTTCATGGGTAAAGGTTATCTTTTTCTACCGTTCCAGATACTTCATAGTCTAGACTAAGATATTAAAGAGAACCTTGCATCAGCATCTGGGCATAAAGGCGCTATGCTGCTGATTTAATAGGTACCTTCACTGTTGAAATCCTGGATATTCTTTAATCACCATTATTAGTTTTGGTACAATTGAGGAGGGTCAGTAGGTAGGGTCTTCGTCTCTGACATGGACCCTCAGTTGCCTCTAGTGTGAGTATTTTCATACTTTTTAAAATTCTGTGCCAGCACTGTCTTAGCCATAGGCGTCGCTTGCGTAGATCAATCTGGTTGCAGGCTTTAGTAAATTGGAGCCATGTTGGCGCATGCGCATATTAACCTGCCAGCAGGCTACAGGAAAATGGCGCCAGTGGTGGCGGATGCACAGATTGAGATCTCGGTTCAATGACGAACATCAGGACCGCCCCAATGCATGAGCAGCTTATTGCATTAAAGAATATCCATGCTGCGGATGTCTACAGTGAAGTTACCTATTAAATCAGCAGCACAGCGCCTTTATGCACATACCTTTCGTTTATAATGTCAGATCCTGATGGTAGGTTCTCTTTAAAGATGACAAGAACATGTATTGAGATATGGGACTATTCCCTCCTGCATGGTTCCCTGATGAGCTCATTCCTTACCCACAATAGGTCACCATGCAAATCTGCCAGAATCAGCACATGCAGTAAATGCACAGTAATAAGATACATTTCTTCTCTCTTTCCACTGTGACATGGTGCTGCAATATATTATCCTCAAACATTATATTATACTATATATATTATCTCACTTGAATGGGAGAAAAACTGTAGTACTCAGAAGCGGCTGAAAGCAATATACACTGCTTGCATCAGGCCACTGCTGGAGTAGATGTCAGCTGATTGGTGGAGGTGCAAGGTGTCAGACCCCCGACAATCTCAAATTCATAACCTATTCTACAGACAGGTCATCAATATTTGAGTCCTGGACAACCCCTTTAAGAAGTCGTTCACCACTTGGACAACTTCTTCTCGCATCCCCCGCTTGGCCCCCATAAAATAATAAAGATTATACTCACCTCCCATTTCAGCGCCGTTCCGCTGTGTCAGCACTCCGTCTCCCGCCCCGGGGCCCCTGTGCTGTTGTGACACATGACACCAATGCCCAATCAGTGCTAGCATCACTGTCCCCACCACCTGTCGAATTAGAAGAGAAAGTCCGAGATCCTCTGCAGCCTGGACTTTTTTTCATGTTCAAAGGTGGGGACAATGATCGGGCGCTTGCGTCATGTGTCACAACAACCGCCCGCAAGCCCCGGGACAGCGAGTGCCGACACAGCGGAGGCACGGGAGGAGAGTATAAGCTTTATTATTTTATGGGGGCCAAATATTTTGATCAAGAAGGGGCTGTCCTAGAATTGGAACAACCCCTTTAATATAGTGTTCATAGCCTCCTATGGGAAAATACAGCATCATTCAGTGGCACCAACTTGGCACAAAACGTATGGTTCTATATTATACGATAATCTGTCCATACTCTATATGTTGCTAAACAGTGTCTATGCACATCATAGCCCTTGTGTACATGCACATTGTAGTCCTTGTGTACATACACATTGTAGTCCTTGTGTACATACACATTGTAGTCCTTGTGTACATACACATTGTAGTCCTTGTGTACATGCACATTGTAGTCCTTGTGTACATGCACGTCATAGTCCTTGTGTACATGCACACTGTAGTCTTTGTGTACATGCACATCATAGTCCTTTTGTACATGCACATTGTAGTCCTTGAGTACGTGCACACTGTAGTTCTTGTGTACATGCACATTGTAGTCCTTGTGTACATGCACATTGTAGTCCTTGAGTACATGCACACTGTAGTTCTCGTGTTCATGCACATTGTAGTCCTTGTGTACATGCACATTGTAGTCCTTGTGTATATGCACATTGTAGTCATTGTGCACATACACATTGTAGTCCTTGTGTACATACACATTGTAGTCCTTGTGTACGTGCACATTGTAGTCCTTGTGTACATGCACATTGTAGTCGTTGTGTACATACACATTGTAGTCCTTGTGTACATGCACACTGTAGTACTTTTGTACATTCACATTGGAGTCCTTGAGTACATGCACATTGTAGTCCTTGTGTACATGCACATTGTAGTCCTTGTGTACATGCACATCATAGTCCTTGTGTACATGCACATTGTAGTCCTTGTGTACTTGCATTGTAGTCCTTGTGTACATGCACATCATAGTCCTTGTGTACATGCACATTGTAGTCCTTGTGTACATGCACATTGTAGTCCTTGTGTACATGCACATTGTAGTACTTTTGTACATGCACACTGTAGTCCTTGTGTACATGCACATTGTAGTCCTTGTGTACATGCACATCATAGTCGTTGTGTACATGCACATTGTAGTCCTTTTGTACATGCACATTGTAGTCCTTGAGTACATGCACACTGTAGTTCTTGTGTACATGCACATTGTAGTCCTTGTGTACATACACATTGTAGTCCTTGTGTACATGCATTGTAGTCCTTGTGTACATGCACATTATAGTCATTGTGTACATGCACATTGTAGTCCTTGTGTACATGCACACTGTAGTCCTTGTGTACATGCACATTGTAGTCCTTGTGTACATGCACATTGTAGTCCTTGTGTACATGCACATCGTAGTCCTTTTGTACATGCACATTGTAGTCCTTGAGTACATGCACACTGTAGTTCTTGTGTACATGCACATTGTAGTCCTTGTGTACATACACATTGTAGTCCTTGTGTACATGCATTGTAGTCCTTGTGTACATGCACATTATAGTCATTGTGTACATGCACATTGTAGTCCTTGTGTACATGCACACTGTAGTCATTGTGTACATGCACATTGTAGTCCTTGTGTACATACACATTGTAGTCCTTGTGTACATGCATTGTAGTCCTTGTGTACATGCACATTGTAGTCCTTGTGTACATGCACATTGTAGTCCTTGTGTACATGCACATTGTAGTCATTGTGTACATGCACATTGTAGTCCTTGTGTACATGCACATTGTAGCCCTTGTGTACATGCACATTGTAGTCCTTGTGTACATGAACATTGTAGTCATTGTGTACATGCATATTGTAGTCCTTGTGTACATACACATTGTAGTCCTTGTGTACATGAACATTGTAGTCATTGTGTACATGCATATTGTAGTCCTTGTGTACATGCACATTGTAGTCATTGTGTACATGCACATTGTAGTCATTGTGTACATGCACATTGTAGTCATTGTGTACATGCACATTGTAGTCCTAGAATCATAGAATCATAGAATGGTAGAGTTGGAAGGGACCTCCTGGGCCATCTGGTCCAACCCCCTGCTCAAAGCAGGATTCGCTAAATCATCCCAGTCAGATGTCTGTTTGTTTATTTTTCATGCTGTTCACCGCATGGCAAAAGTGATAAAACAACCTTATTCTTCGGGTCAGTACGATTACAGCGATTCCACATTTATATAATTTTTGTATGTTTGGCTATTACAAAATAATAACTATTTCATAGAAAAAAAGAATTGTTTTTTGCATAGCTATGTCTGCTGATGGAGTTGTATGTTTTGCGGGACAAGACGCTTTCAGTGATACCATTTTAATTTCCTTTTGACTGTTTTAAAGTTTTACTCTTATTTTTGTTCAGAGGTATGAAGAAAATGCATAGTTTTTGTCATATTTTTTAGTTCATTTTTTTACGCTGTTCACTAAAGGGGTTAACTAGTGTGACAGTTTTTTTAGGTCGTGTCAATGCGGACATGGGGATACCAAATACGAGGGGCTGCTGATAATTCTTTGGCTCTGTGATCTTTCTTTGTCTCTATGGTAACAATTATTACATCACATGAAAGCCTTATGTTTCTAAGGCTAGGTTCACGTTAGCGTTTGAGTCCGCAGGGTATCTTCTGTAATCGCATGCAAAAACGCATGCAAACGCAGCACTTTTTATCTGCATCATCTTACGCATGACGCAAAAAAAGCTGCGTTTGCATTCGTTTGTGTTGTTTATGCGCATGCGTACAATATGACATCAGACAAAAATGGGCATGTCTCATGGGATTTCTATTTACATTTTGAAGAACGCATGCGTTCCCATACAGTAATGCGTTTTTTTGACACACTCATCCGCATGCGCATGACTGCGCATATTTGACGGATTTTTGACGCTTCCAAAAATGCAACTTGTTGTGTCCGCCGGACCCCGCCGTACACCAAAAAACAATGCATGCGTACGCTGATGCATGCGAACTAAAGCAAATGCACGCCCCTGCGCACACCATGTTAAAGATATGTACACATAACACATTCGGATTGCTGCGGATGAAACACTGCGCACACAGACGCAAATGTGAAATCAGCCTAACATGTTTTCAAAATTTTGTGTTTTTAGCTTATGGCAACAGTGTTCAATGCACATGGGAAAACAAAATGGCGGAGTCTAATGCGATATTCACAGCGAATGAGAGCAGAAGAGTGATAAAATTCTGCAAGGAAAGTCCGCGAATGATATTCACGGTGATATGTTGCTGACATTGGGGGATCAATGCCCTTCATATTCTACAGTTAAGAACTGGGTTGCCAAATTTAAAACGAGCCACTTCAGCACCAACGATGATAAACGTCCTGGACAACCGAGAGTGGCTGTTGTCCGCAGATCATCGATGCTGTGCGCAACCTCATACTGGAGAATCGGCAAATTTCAGCTAAAGCAATAGCAGACATCATGGGGATTTCCCGTGAATGTGTTTGTGTAATTATCCATGAACATTTGGACATGAAGCAGCTATCTGCAAAGTGGGTCCCCAAATGTTTGACATCAGATCAGAAAAGCATGCAAATGAAAACTTCCCGGTCCATTTGTAAGCATTTCCAGACTGGTAAGGATGGTTTCACATTTGCGTTTTTTAGCGCTGGAAAAAAACGCATACGTGCGCATGCGATTTTTCCCCTATATTTAACATGGGTGCGCATACATGCGCGCTTGTAAGCGCATGTATGCGATTTTCATGCGCTGCGTTTTTTTGGGGTGTGCGTTGGTATTTTCCAGACGCTGCATGTTGCATTTTTTGGCCCTGGAAAAAAGCGCATGCGCACGTATGCGCACGTTTTGCGCTAAAAATGGCCATTATAGCCTATGGATGCGCATACGTGCGCACTGGCATGCGCAGGTATGCGATTTTTTAGCGCTGCGTTTTTTGGGTGGTGTCCACTTTTTATCCTAGTTAGAATCTTCTAAAGTCAAAAAAAAAAAGTCTATATAAAGGAGGTGCCTGCCAAAACTCTGCCACTACTACACTGAGAGATTGAAGAGCAGACAGTCAACCAAGAACCCATTATATCAGCGAAGAATGTGAGTATATTACATTATATGCCTGTCCTTTTAAATTATGTATGTACTAATGATTTTTATTATTTTTACATGCAGTATGTCTTCAGAATCCGAGTATTCCCCATCGCGGCAGGAATTGGCGCAAGCAGACCGTGAGGTGATTATTTTCGTGCATCTGGTAAGTATATCTGCTGCTTCTCCAAATCTCTTACGTTTTTTTCAACTTTCTTAAGACATCGTCATCATCATCTGCGGACGGCACTAGTGAGGGCGAAGAGCAGGAGCAGCGAAGCCAAGTCCCGGTGGTGATACGGAATGTAAGTATCAAATGATTTGTAATGTTCTTTATTTTTTATCTTCTATTTTTACTCATTTTTTTGTTTCTTTTTTTGTAACTTTTTATTCAATTTAAATTTGATTATTCTAATGAATGTGTTTTGTCTAGGTTCCACAACGGGATGAAGACGTCTACCTGGATAATGAGCAGCTCATCAGCCTGGTCCAGGAGCGTTCGCCGTTGTGGGACAGCCGTGACCGGCTGTACAAGGACAATGTGGTGACCCGGCGGCTATGGAATGAGGTGGCCGCAGCGTTGATGGATGGCTGGGACAGCGCCACAGCATCCTCCAAAAAGGCGTTTAGTGAGTATTTCCCTGCTCTGTATTGTGCCGCAGTGACTGTTGTCCTTGACGGCACTGTTGGGTTTCGTGCTAGGCGTATTCTAGCAGGAAACCCAACAGTGTCATCGGGGTCTACAGTGACTGCTTTGAGTATTGTATTGCTACATTGTGCCGCAGTGACTGTTGTCCTTGACGGCACTGTTGGGTTTCGTGCTAGGCGTATTCTAGCAGGAAACCCAACAGTGTCATCGGTGTCTACAGTGACTGCTTTGAGTATTGTATTGCTACATTGTGCCGCAGTGACTGTTGTCCTTGACGGCACTGTTGGGTTTCGTGCTAGGCGTATTCTAGCAGGAAACCCAACAGTTTCATCGGGGTCTACAGTGACTGCTTTGAGTATTGTATTGCTACATTGTGCCGCAGTGACTGTTGTCCTTGACGGCACTGTTGGGTTTCGTGCTAGGCGTATTCTAGCAGGAAACCCAACATTTTCATCGGGGTCTACAGTGACTGCTTTGAGTATTGTATTGCTACATTGTGCCGCAGTGACTGTTGTCCTTGACGGCACTGTTGGGTTTCGTGCTAGGCGTATTCTAGCAGGAAACCCAACAGTGTCATCGGTGTCTACAGTGACTGCTTTGAGTATTGTATTGCTACATTGTGCCGCAGTGACTGTTGTCCTTGACGGCACTGTTGGGTTTCGTGCTAGGCGTATTCTAGCAGGAAACCCAACATTTTCATCGGGGTCTACAGTGACTGCTTTGAGTATTGTATTGCTACATTGTGCCGCAGTGACTGTTGTCCTTGACGGCACTGTTGGGTTTCGTGCTAGGCGTATTCTAGCAGGAAACCCAACATTTTCATCGGGGTCTACAGTGACTGCTTTGAGTATTGTATTGCTACATTGTGCCGCAGTGACTGTTGTCCTTGACGGCACTGTTGGGTTTCGTGCTAGGCATATTCTAGCAGGAAACCCAACAGTGTCATCGGTGTCTACAGTGACTGCTTTGAGTATTGTATTGCTACATTGTGCCGCAGTGACTGTTGTCCTTGACGGCACTGTTGGGTTTCGTGCTAGGCGTATTCTAGCAGGAAACCCAACAGTTTCATCGGGGTCTACAGTGACTGCTTTGAGTATTGTATTGCTACATTGTGCCGCAGTGACTGTTGTCCTTGACGGCACTGTTGGGTTTCGTGCTAGGCGTATTCTAGCAGGAAACCCAACATTTTCATCGGGGTCTACAGTGACTGCTTTGAGTATTGTATTGCTACATTGTGCCGCAGTGACTCTTGTCCTTGACGGCACTGTTTTTTTTTATCAACAGTGGACAAAGTCCGAACACGTTGGCGTTCGAATAAAGGACCGCTTCAACAGTGATGTTCGTGCTGAGGGCCAGGTTCGCAGTGGATCTGCGTCAAGGACCAGAACTAGATACCGTCACTATCATGCGTTGCAGTTCCTAAGACCGGTCCTTGCCACAAGATCGTAAGTATTATACATTTTGGGTTTTTATTTTTATTAATCTGTGTTTTTCTAATCCACAGCTGATGCTTCTTGTAAAGGCATGGTAGTAATGATTTTCCTTTCTTCCACAGCACCTGGAGCAGCACCCTGCAACCTGGCCCTGGAGCGGTCCTTCCTCGGACGTCCTCTGACCCGTCCCAGCCATCCGACAGCCAGGAAGCACCTTGCAGGTCAACCACACACACAGCTGGTGACCAGGAAGCTGGGCCATCAGGTGTTCCCCTGTCCCAGGTCTCTGCCACTGGTTATGCGGGCACTACCCGCCAGCGGCAGAGGGCCTTGGACAGGAATGTCTTGCCCGAGTTTATGCATTTGAGCGAGACATTTAATTCCAGCCTCAAGTCACTGTCCGACAGAGTTGAAAGCGGTTTTGCCCTCATGGAACGTGGTTTTAACCACTTTGAACACCGCTTCAATTCTGTAGAACAGCGCCTTGACCGTCTGGAGGCCGACCTCAACAGACCAGCACACCATTTTTTTAGTAAGATTGAAAAGGGCATGGCGGAACACCTTAGTCCTGATCAACAGCTGAATGTGCTGCAGGCCTGCAACAATGCTTTCTTGCAGGCTATGCAGCATAATCGGTACGGTCAGCAGTCAGTGGTGTCCTTTCCACCTGTGCCACCATTGACTCGCTTCACCTCACTACCGACTTGTGCTGCATACCACTGCACGGACACCTCTATTCAAAGCCAGGACACCCACCGTTACACCACCACAAGTCTGAGTGCAGCTGGTCACTTCACCGACACCACCATGGCAAGCGCTGCTCCTGTCTGGAGCACCACCGCCAATCCCATGCATGCGTGGAGCTCAGCCACCACTAGGCAAACATGGAACAGCCCTGCCGCTACAACAACATGTAGTAGCCCTGCCACCACCACTCTGCAAACCTGGGCCATCACTGCCGCCACCAGTCCTCCTGCAAGGACGAGCACTGACAACGAAGAGCAGCAGCAGCCACCTCAGCAGCATCAGCCACCTCAGCAGCAGCAGCCACCTCAGCATCAGCCGCCACCTCAGCAGCAGCAGCCACCTCAGCAGCAGCCGCCACCTCAGCAGCAGCAGCAACCACCTCAGCAGCAGCAGCCACCTCAGCAGCAGCCGCCACCTCAGCAGCAGCCGCCACCTCAGCAGCAGCCGCCACCTCTGCAGCAGCAGCCGCCACCTCAGCAGCAGCAGCCATACCAGCAGACGGGGGACCTACATTCCATATTTGCCCCTACTTCAAGGCGAAATCAATCAAGGCGGGCATTGGGCCAAAGTCGGTCCAGGCACACAAGCCTACGGCGACATGCCTTTACAACTAATGTAACTGAACAGATTTCCTCTCCTACAAGTGTTCCAAGTTTAATTCCCTTAACTGGACTACCTTCCCCCACAAGTTTTGTTGCCCCTTCCCCTCAAACACCGTCTTCAACTGCAAGTGTTGCATATTCCCTGCACACCCCCAAATTGAAACCATCTGCCCCCAAACGCCGTAAAAAATAATTTTTAGTTTTTTTTTTGTGATAAAAAATAAATTTACATTTGTGGTTCATCATTAATAAGTTTCATTAATGTTGTTTGCGCCGCTCACACACACTGATGGGTAAATACATGTTAAAAACCAACCCAAGGGCTAGTATAGTCATATGTGAAATAACATGGACTAGTATAGTCATTCCAAGGCCTAGTGTAATAACTCTAGTTTTACCAAATAGAATCTGGTTTCATGAAAAACAAACTGTTGAAACTTGTCTAAAAAATAAGTTTCTTTCTAGTTTCACCAGTTTGTTTTTTGTGAAACAAGATGCTAGTTGTTAAAAATCGAGTTATTACAGTAGGCCTTGGTATGACTATACTAGGCCGTGGTATTTCACATATTACTATACTACTAGCCCCAAGGCCTACTATACTCATATTTGAAATACCACGGCCTAGTATAGTCATTCCAAGGCCTAGTGTAATAACTCTAGTTTTACCAAATAGAATCTGGTTTCATGAAAAACAAACTGTTGAAACTTGTCTAAAAAATAAGTTTCTTTCTAGTTTCACCAGTTTGTTTTTTGTGAAACAAGATGCTAGTTGTTAAAAATCGAGTTATTACAGTAGGCCTTGGTATGACTATACTAGGCCGTGGTATTTCACATATTACTATACTACTAGCCCCAAGGCCTACTATACTCATATTTGAAATACCACGGCCTAGTATAGTCATTCCAAGGCCTAGTGTAATAACTCTAGTTTTAACAAATAGAATCTGGTTTCATGAAAAACAAATTGTTGAAACTTGTCTAAAAAATAAGTTTCTTTCTAGTTTCACCACTTTGTTTTTTGTGAAACAAGATGCTAGTTGTTAAAAATCTAGTTATTACAGTAGGCCTTGGTATGACTATACTAGGCCGTGGTATTTCACATATTACTATACTACTAGCCCCAAGGCCTACTGTACTCATATTTGAAATACCACGGCCTAGTATAGTCATTCCAAGGCCTAGTGTAATAACTCTAGTTTTACCAACTAGAATCTATTTTCAAACTGTTGAAACTTGTCAAGTTTCACAAAAAGATACTAGTTGGCCAAAATCGAGTAGGCCTTGTTATGACTATACTAGGCCGTGGTATTTCACATATTACTATACTACTAGCCCCAAGGCCTACTATACTCATATTTGAAATACCACGGCCTAGTATAGTCATTCCAAGGCCTAGTGTAATAACTTGTAATGGAGCAGATTACATGAGCAGATTACATTCATCCACTCAATGCTGACTTGTATTCCCCATGGACTTTCATTGGGGTTGGGTTTTGAGGGTTGTGTTTTGAGAAAATCACATACTTTGTTTTAAACTAGTTGCACAATTTTCTCTTGAAAAAAAATGGTTTCCTGATTCATGGCCTGCAGCTTTGCTCATTCCAATATATTTCACGCAGACTAGCAATGCTGCATTTTAACTCGTATGTGTATTTACCTGCCCAGGTGTGTGAACATAACAAAATTCAGTTATACATGGGAAGTTTTTTAATTAATTGGAGTTTAAAAAATATAGTGCACTCAGTAATGGTATCAAATAAGGATTTTTATTACCATAAACAACAACATTACACCATTTCATCTTGCCAGTGCACCCGTCCTACATCAGAAATAAAGTAGGCCGCAAATTTGTCCCTCATTTGGCCAACTTCAACGGATGACCTGAGAGTGTGCTGAGTGAATTCAGGCAATGGGTTAGGAGCATCATCGTCCAGTTCAAAGGTCGGGTGCTCTTTAGCCATCACAAAGTTATGTAGAACCACACAGGCCTTCACCACCTCATCGACTGTTTCAAGTTTAAGATTAATGGCCGTGCCCAGAATTCGCCATCTGGAAACAAGAATCCCAAAAGCACACTCGACAGTTCTTCTGGCCCTGGTCAGCCTGTAATTAAAAATTTTTTTGGTGTGGTCCAAGTCCCGGCTGGAGTAGGGTTTCAGTAAGTTTCCGCACATTTGAAAAGCCTCATCGCCAACCATTACAAAGGGCAGTGGCGGAGCTTCGGTGTGAGGAAGAGGCCGTGGCATAGGGAAATTAAATTGGTTGCCATACAACCTCCGGCCCATGTCTGAGTTTTTAAAAGCCTGCGAGTCATTACCACGGCCAAATGCTCCAATGTCCACTGCTACAAACATACATCCGGCATCCGCAATTGCAATGAGTACTATTGAAAAGTACTTTTTGTAATTATAGTACTCAGATCCCGTTCTTTGGGGTTTGATGATCCGTATGTGTTTCCCATCAACAGCTCCCAAACAGTTGGGAAAATTGCATACTGTCCAGAATTTGTCAGCAATTTCCATCCACTTTTCAGCGGTGGGCAGGGGCATAAATTCTGGGCAAAGAACATTCCAGAGAGCCCGGCAGGTGTCAGCAACAATTCCAGACAAGGTAGAGATTCCAATACGGTACTGGAAGTGTAGTGAGGATAGGGTTTCTCCAGTCGCCAGGAATCTGTGAACAGACAAAGAAGTAAAATTAATATTTATGTATATTATTTTTAAAAACTATAAAAAAAAATATTAGTACATTCACGAAAACTAATTACCCAAGGTTTTGAATACTAAATTTACAAAAAAAAACATCAGACCACACCCCTTTGTTTTTAAAACATACCGTAATGTCACCAGTAGCCGTTCCTCAGGAGGAATCGCACGACGGAGCTGTGTGTCCTGTCTCCGGATGGATTGTTGGACACGAGCAAGCAAATCCATGAAACTTTCGTGGGACATCCGGATATAATCAGTAAATTTCTCCGGGTTTGCACGTAGCTCGCTGTAGAGGGTGTGGTATGCCCCACGGCTCTCCCGGAGTTCAACAATCGGATGTATCCACATACGCCGCCGTCTTCGCTGCCTCTCTCTCTTCCTTTGTTCATGGCAAGCAACTGCATACGCCTGAGCCATCGCGATGTCCAAATCCAAGTTGAAGTGAAAACTCTTCCAGCGCAGATCCATGGTCATGAGAAGAATCAAGCAAATGTGAAGAATACTGTAGACAGGGTCTATATATATTAACATACCACACCCACAATGAAGTCCCATTGGTCTTGTGTGTTGTTGAATGGTTGTTTTTTCTTTTTTGTGGGGTTTTTCAAAAATCTGTAAAAAAACGCAAACGCACAAAAAACGCATACAAACGCGCAAAAACGCTGCGTTTTTTTCCTGCATGCGCATTAAAATGCTGGAAAAAAACGCAGCGTTTGTATGCATTTGTATGCGTTTTTTTAATGCGTTTTTTTGCGGGAAAAACGCGCTGCAAAAAAAAGCAAGTGTGAAACTAGCCTAAGAACTTCCTGGATCGACTGGTCACTATGGGCGAGACCTGGATTTATTTGTATGACCCTGAAAGGTATTACATTGAACTTTTGGACCAATTGAAGGCAGCTCTGAAGACACAGCAAGCTGTCCAAAGGAATCCTGCAAGAAAACGCCTCCGCTCACACTGCACAAGCGACCAAGGCAAAACTGGGGCGGAGCAGGGCTTCCAGCTGGTTGACCACCCACCTTATTCATCAGATCTAACTTCCTCCGACTATCATCTGTTTCCAAACCTGAAGAAACACCTCAGGGTACCAAATTTCACACCATTTCTGATGCCATGGCTGTTACGGATGCCTTGTTTGAGGCACAATGGAAATCCTTCTTTATGCAAGGCTTACAGAACTTGGAATACTGATGTAAGAAGTGTGTTGACATCAGTGGAGAGTATGTGGAATAATTGTAAAGTTTCATCTTCCTATCTCATTTCTTTCTGGGTAAAGCCAAAGACTTATCAGCAGCCCCTCATATGTGTACTTTTTTTTATTCTTTTTTACATAAATTTGTGTATTGCTTGGTTTAATATTTTTTCATTTTTTTGTTCTTCATTTTGTAATATATATTTTTTTAAAGCTCCTGGTGATGATCGTGCAGGCACAGCTCCTGTGCCCCGCATAATCGCCATGAGGTACTAACACGTCAAAGGTCGGGAACCCCTTCCCAACTATGACATACGGGTAAGTCAAAGTGGTTAATCTAATGGCTTATTTTTCAAACAAATGGCTTTTAGGGCAATTTGAGACAACATCAGTCAGAATAGTTAGTGTCTTGATGGTGAATTATGCATTTGAACTCTAATCTGTACAAAATCCAAGGACATTACACTATTTCCCAACCTCTTTGGGTCTCATCTTAAATTTAATATCCTAATTTAAGATCAGACATTTGCTACTCTCATCCATTGTATCTAACTCATCTTTGTTGAGATATCCAGCAAAATGGTCTTGGGTAAAATTCAATAGATTGTGTATGATTCTCTTCAAATGGTTGTTACGGTTCCCCCAAAAAATATGGGAACTCGCATAGCTGTAGGAATATATAATTACTGGGAAAAATTATAGCACAGTCCTAATGTTGTGGGTACAATACTTCCACAAACAGCCAGCCAAAAGCATCCAAATGTAGAAAGAAATTAATCTCTCTCCTCTCCTCTACTGTTCTCTCTCTCCTCTTGTGATCTAGGGGAGAAGTCTTTCAATATAGATCTTAGGCTGGAGTCACACACAACGAATAAAAAATTGGTCCGATTTTAACGATACGAAATCGCACAAAGAATTCTTGTCCAGGGATCCGTCTGTCATCCCATTTTCCGGCGAGGAACCGATTATATTCGCATCTAAGCATCAAATTGACATCCAATGCCAATGCCTGATGCTCTTTCCTGTGACCAGAAGTCTTGCGATTTAATCGCAAGTCACATGTGTGGTGCGCTTTCAATGCGATTTTTAATCGCATCCATAGACTTGCATTGGCGAATCCGATCCGAAAATCGGTGACAATCGCAGCATGCTGCGATTGTCTCGGTCCGAGGAACGGATCCGATAAAAAAACGCATTATGGGAGCTGCCCCATAGAACATTGGGACGAATGCAATGCGATTTTTTATCGCATTGCATTCGTCCGATTTAATCGCTAGTGTGACTCCAGCCTTAGACAGAATATTGGATCACCATTTAATGTTGGAGTAGTTGAAGTATCCTTACAGTCACCAGTTATAGCGACCCCAGAATAAATTCACAATTTTAGCAGAAGGGCAGTTTACGACCAGACATAACACCATTATGCAGTATCTTTAATGTATAGAATGACAAGATCAAAGCTGCTATAAATGGATGGAAAGCAGAGAACAATTTGCAGTGACACTTTCAGATGAGGCTAGACAGCAGTGATTATTGACTGGACTCCGCTTGTCATACCACGTGAAGGTTTACTTTTGCACATAATCCATACATCCTAGTCTTTAGCTGTCAGTAGAGTTGAAATTAATCAATTTATGCAAAACACTCAGTGAGCTGTGAAAATAATATCGAAGTGGATTATTATTATTATACATTTATATAGCGCCATTTATTCCATGGCGCTTTACATGTGAAAAGGAGAAATATGGACAGGTACAATAAACATGTGCAAGACAAGGGACACACAAGTACAGAAGGTGAGAGGGGACCCTGCTCGCGAGGGCTCACAGTCTACAGGGATGGGTGAGGATACAGTAGGAGAGGGTAGAGCAGGTCGTGCGGTGGAAGTGGATGATAGAATGTAACACGTAAGGAAATCAAATATTTGACACGTCAGAAACACTATGCAACCCTGGAAAGATTAGGCAAAGTTACAACAGCCTGAAAATAGCAAATATTAAAGTCTGTTCACATCACGTCTATGTATAAATTATATCATTCCCATAGACTTCTACTAAGAGTGATCAGTATATCTTTGCTGCCTTCAACTATATTGATTTCTCCTTTGTTACAGCAGAAAAGGTAGGAACTGTACTTCATCTACACAGAAAGTCAGTCTTATTAAGAAAATGTTTATCCATATTTATATGTCCAAGAGTATTTTTTACAAAGATTTTGGAGCACACCTACTTGAAAATCCATATCAAAGAGTATTCCAAGAGTATCAGAAGCAAGTAATCATGTGGATTTTTAAAGTGGATCCACAGCAAAACCCATTTAAAAAATTTTGAGATCATATCCTTAGAGGGTATTCACAACATATTAAACGGTAAAAATGTTAAATCTATTATTTAATAGATTTAACATTTTACAATTTTAACCATTTAAAAATCCTACAAAAATCTTTCTTATATATCAAGGTATACTATAGATAGCTAAATCCCTGAAGTATAGAACAAGGACGATATATTGTGTAAAAAGTTCTTCAATATATCAGATGTTGCAAACTATACATTCAATTGATTTAATACATATATATATATCTACTATATAATCGTCTAATTCTGTTAGTCTGTCTCTCTCTTTGTAACGGAAATCCCGCGTCGCTGATTGGTAGCGGCCGGCCGGGTGCGACCAATCAGCGACAGGCGCAGTCCGGCCGCGAATTGACGCGGAATTCAAACAACGCATGCCACCCCTACCGTCGGGAGTTCTGCGGCGCTAGCCGCTGATCTCCCGACGGTTGCCGCGAGTCATCTCCTGCCGCACGGAGGTCAGCGGCGATGCAGCTGGGAGATGACCGGCACTAGGCTGATTGGTCACGGCCAGCCGGACGCGACCAATCAGCGACAGGTGCAGTCCGCCCGCGAATTGCTGCGGGATTTGAACCACGCTTTTCTGATTGGTTGCGCCCGGCGACTTTACCTGGAAAATCCTGTGTATTCATTGCATTATTCTTAAATCTTCATAAATAAACTACATATATATTCTAGAATACCCGATGCGTTAGAATTGGGCCACCATCTAGTATATATATATACTAGATGGTGGCCCCATATATATATATATATATATATATATATATATATATATATATATATATATACACACATATACAGTTGTGGCCAAAAGTATTGACACCCCTGCAATTCTGTCAGATAATACTCAGTTTCTTCCTGAAAATGATTGCAAACACAAATTCTTTGGTATTATTATCTTCATTTAATTTGTCTTAAATGAAAAAACACAAAAAGAATTGTCCTAAAGCCAAATTGGATATAATTCCACACCAAACATAAAAAAGAGGGTGGACAAAAGTATTGGCACTGGTCGAAAAATCACGTGATGCTTCTCTAATTTGTGTAATTAACAGCACCTGTAACTTACCTGTGGCACCTAACAGGTGTTGGCAATAACTAAATCAGCCAGTTAGTTGACATGGATTAAAGTTGACTCAACCTCTGTCCTGTGTCCTTGTGTGTACCACATTGAGCATGGAGAAAAGAAAGAAGACCAAAGAACTGTCTGAGGACTTGAGAAACCAAACTGTGAGGAAGCATGAGCAATCTCAAGGCTACAAGTCCATCTCCAAAGACTTGAATGTTCCTGTGTCTACCGTGCGCAGTGTCATCAAGAAGTTTAAAGCCCATGGCACTGTGGCTAACCTCCCTAGATGTAGACGGAAAAGAAAAATTGACAAGAGATTTCAACGCAAGATTGTGCGGATGTTGGATAATGAACCTCGACTAACATCCAAACAAGTTCAAGCTGCCCTGCAGTCCGAGGGTACAACAGTGTCAACCCGTACTATCCGTCGGCGTCTGAATGAAAAGGGACTGTATGGTAGGAGACCCAGGAAGACCCCACTTCTTACCCTGAGACATAAAAAAGCCAGGCTGGAGTTTGCCAAAACTTACCTGAAAAAGCCTAAAACGTTTTGGAAGAATGTTCTCTGGTCAGATGAGACAAAAGTAGAGCTTTTTGGGCAAAGGCATCAACATAGAGTTTACAAGAGAAAAAAAGAGGCATTCAAAGAAAAGAACACGGTCCCTACCGTCAAACATGGCGGAGGTTCCCTGATGTTTTGGGGTTGCTTTGCTGCCTCTGGCACTGGACTGCTTGACCGTGTGCATGGCATTATGAAGTCTGAAGACTACAACAAATTTTGCAGCATAATGTAGGGCCCAGTGTGAGAAAGCTGGGTCTCCCTCAGAGGTCATGGGTCTTCCAGCAGGACAATGACCCAAAACACACTTCAAAAAGCACTAGAAAATGGTTTGAGAGAAAGCACTGGAGACTTCTGAGGTGGCCAGCAATGAGTCCAGACCTGAATCCCATAGAACACCTGTGGAGAGATCTAAAAATGGCAGTTTGGAGAAGGCAGCCTTCAAATATCAGGGACCTGGAGCAGTTTTCCTAAGAAGAATGGTCTAAAATTCCAGCAGAGCATTGTAAGAAACTCATTGATGGTTACCGGAAGCTGTTGGTCACAGTTATTTTGGCTAAAGGTTGTGCAACCAAGTATTAGGCTGAGGGTGCCAATACTTTTGTCTGGCTCATTTTTGGAGTTTTGTGTGAAATGATCAATGTTTTGCTTTTTGCTTCATTCTCTTTTGTGTTTTTTCATTTAAGACAAATTAAATGAAGATAATAATACCAAAGAATTTGTGTTTGCAATCATTTTCAGGAATAAACTGAGTATTATATGACAGAATTGCAGGGGTGTCAATACTTTTGGCCACAACTGTATAATGTTCGGGCACCTCTGGTCAATATTACTGCAAGTTGAAGATGAAATAATCTCTAAAAGACTTAAAGTTAATGATAACACATTAACATATTTCTTTTGTATTTTAGGCAAAACATTATGTGTAGTACTTTTTTCATTTGAAAAATAACAAAAAAAATTAAATTACAAAAAAAAAGATTGGCCACCCCTGGAGATTTGTGTGTTCAGATAACTTTGACCAAGGTTTCAGACTTTTACTAGCCTGTTAGGACTATGGCTTGTTCACTATTATCGTTAGGAAAGGCTAGATGATGCAAATTTCCCAGCTTTATATAAAGTCAGCCTTTTCTAAACTTATGGCAAAAAACAGCAGCCATGGGTTCTTCTAATCAGCTGATTAGCACACTGAAAATGAAAAGGGTGGAGTCCCGTAAAGCAGAAGGTTATAAGTAGATAGCAAAGCGGTTTCAAGTTGCCCATTGCTCAGTTCAAAATGTACTTAAGAAATGTCAGTTAACCAGAACCATGAAGGTCAAGTTAAGGTCTGGAAGACGAAGGAAAAATTCAGTGACAGCAGCTTATAGGATTGCTAGAGAAGCAAATCAGAATCCCCGCTTGACTACAATATATCTTCAGAAAGATTTAACAGACTCTGAAGTTGTGGTACATTGTTCTACTGTTCATAGACATCTGCAAAAATATGACCTGCACGGAAGTCATTAGAAGGAAACCTCTTCTGCTTTCTCACCATAAAATTCAGCGTCAGAAGTATGCAAAAATACATCTAAACAAGTCTGATTCATTTTGAAAACAAGTCCTGTGGACCGATGAGGTTAAAACTAGAACTCTTTGGCCACAATGATCAAATGTATGTGTGGAGAAAAAAGAGCACAGAATTTCAGGAAAAGAAAATCTCGCCAACCATTAAGCATTGCAGTGGATCAATCATGCTTGTGGTTGTGTTGCAGCCAATGGCACGCGGAATATTTCACGGATAGAGGGAAGAATGGATTAAGTGAAACTTCAAATTCTTGGTGTAAACGTAACACCATCTGTAAAAAAGCTGAACTTGAAAAGAGGATGGCTTCTACAAACGGATAATGATCTGTTGGGTTTACTTTGCATTGTTGGCGGAGCCCCCGCACGCTGCACCAGCCAAGACCTTAATCTGCACATGCGTCGCCTCCGGTGGCCATTTTCACCGGAGACCACCGCATTGCAGCAATGGATATGTGGAGGTTCCGGGCTTTCATGAAATGTCAGCGGAGCCCCCGCACCACCGAACCAGCCTGGGATGGGAGTCAGATCATCACCCTGCAGCGTCACCACCAAACACCCTCACTTCCCAGCCCAGGGCCATCAGAATCGCCTGACTCCAGCTGCCGCCACACTCCAGGTAAGTATACTCAGACTATAAGACGCACACCCATTTTCCCCAAAAAAATTTGGGGAAAAAAGTGCGTCTTATAATCTGAACAATATGGTACATCAAAATATACAATACACTACTTCAACAGGTAAAAGCTGAAGGTTATACAATGGCTCTTACAGTCCCCTGATCTGAATATCATTGAAAATCTGTGGCTAGACCTCAAAATAGCAATGCATTCAAGACGACCCAGGAATCTCACATAACTAGAAGCATTTTCCAAGGAAGAATGGATGAAAATTGACAGACCCTTAGCTGGCTACAGAAAGCGTTTATAAGCGGAGAATAGTTGCATAAGAGGGTGCTATTGGGTATTAAGCATTGCAGGGTGCCAAAACTTTTGTATTGGCTCATTTTCCTATTTGTCGTTTTTAAAATGTAAAATATCAAAATATATATTTTTGTTGCCTAAAATACAAAGTAAATGTGTCATCTTCAGCTTTTGGTCTTTTAGACATCATTTCATCTACTTGCTTAAGGCTAAGTGCACACGTAGCGGAACTCTCGCGGAAATTACCGCGAGAATTCCGGAATTCCAGTCCGCGGGAAAATCGCATTTTAAATTCCCACGATTTTCCCGCGGAAAAACTAGCATTTTGCAAGCATATTTAGCTTGCAAAATGCTAGCGTTTTCCAAGCGATCTGTAGCATCGCTTGGAGAACTGATTGACAGGTTGGTCACACTCGTCAAACATAGTGTTTGACGAGTGTGACCAACTTTTTACTACTGAGGCCGCCTATGCAGCATCAGTAGTAAAAGATAGAATGTAAAAAAAAATAAAAAATGGTGATATTCTCACCTTCCAAGGTCCCGCGCATCCGTTCCCAGTAATCCTTTGCGAAAATGCCCGCGATGACGTCCGTTCTCGCGGGATCGCGATGTCTCGCGGTAATTCGCGATGACGTCGCGCGAATGACCGCGAGACTTCGCGATCCCGCGAGAACGGACGCCATCGCAGGCATTTTCGCAAAGGACTACTGGGAACGAGAGCGTGAAGAGAAGCGGGAAGACTGCGCGGGACGTCGGAGGGTGAGAATAACAATATTTTTTATTTTTAAATTCTATTTTTTACAGGGATATGGTACCCAAAGCCCGGAGGACAGTCTCCTCTCCTCCGGACCGTGGGTACCATCCGCAAATGTTCTGCTTACTTTCCGCATGGTGTGCACAGCCACATGCGGGAAGTAAGCGGAACAATGCATTCCTATGGGTGCGGGATCGCCGCGATTCCGCAAATTAATGAGCATGCTGCGGTTTTTACCGCAAAGCGATTCCGCCGCGGTAAAAACCGCAGCATTAGCACAGCATTGCGGAATCCCATAGGAATGCATGGGATGCTTATTTTTCGCGTTTTTGCGGCAAAATAGCGCGGTTAAAACCGCCGCGGAAACGCGAAAAAAACGCCACGTGTGAACTCAGCCTTACTGTTCACTATTACAGTCATTTTGACCAGGGGTGCCCAAACTTTTACATGCCACTGTAAAATATGGATGTATATAAATATGGGTCTAAGAGAGTTGTATATATTTACACAAGTTGGCCTAATATAACTAGTGATGGCATATAAACTAGTAAGAATATATTGACTAATAATGGATGCATTGAGAGCACAAAGAGATGATGATTAACAAGGAATAGCACCACAACAAAAGAGAACATTTTTAAATTAAAGAGGTTTTCCACTACTTTTACACTGATGACCTGTCCTAAGGATCAATGTCTAATCGGCTGGGGTCCGACACTCGGCAACTCCGCTGATCAGCCATCCTCGGTGGCGGCCGCCGACAACGATAACAGCTGATTGGATGGGGGGGGGGGCAGGTGTTGGACCTCAGCTGATCAGACACTGATAACGTGTCCCAAGTAGTGAACAATCTCTTTAAATACTGACCTACAGTGGCGATCAAAAGTTTTGGTTTTTTTAACCCCTTCCTGACCGAAGCTTTTTTCGATTTTTCGTTTTTCGCTTCCCTTCTTTCCAGAGCCATAACTTTTTTGTTTTTCCGTCAATATGGCCATGTGAGGACTTATTTTTTGTGGGACGAGTTTTACTTTTGAACATCATTGGTTTTAGCATGTCGTGTACTCAAAAACGGGAAAAAAATTCCAAGTGCGGTGAAATTGCAAAAAAACGTGCAATTCCACACTTGTTTTTTGCTTGGCTTTTTTACTAGGTACACTAAATGCTAAAACTGACCTGCCATTATGATTCTCCAGGTCACTACGAGTTCATAGACACCAAACATGTCTATGTTCTCTTTTATCAAGTGGTGATAAGTGGTGAAAAAAAAATTCCAAAATTTGCTAAAAAAAAAAAAAAAAAAAAATGCGCAATTTTCCGAGACCTGTAGCATCTCCATTTTTTGTGATCTGGGGTCGGGTGAGGGCTTATTTTTTGCGGGCCGAGGTGATGTTTTTAATGATACTTTTTGTTGAAATGCGTTCGCCCGTTATGTTTCGGCAACCAAAAAAACGCAATTCTGGCGTTTCGATTTTTTTCTTGCTACGCCGTTTAGCGATCAGGTTAATGCTTTTTTTTATTGATAGATTGGGCAATTCTAAACGCGGCGATACCAAATATGTGTATGTGTGATTTTTTTTTTTATTGTTTTATTTTGATTGGGATGAAAGGGGGCTGATTTGAACTTTTAGGATTTTTTCATTTTTTTAATATTTTTAAAAAACATTTTTCTTTAACTTTTGGCATGCTTCAATAATCTCCAAGGGAGGCTAGAAGCTGCCATAGCTGGATCGGCTCTGCTACATAGAGGCGATGATCAGATCCCGCCTCTATGTAGTAGGATTACTGCATTGCTATGAGTGATGACCACAGGGAGACCTCTGGTTGTTATGCCGACGAACCGATGACCCCCAATCAGGTGTCAGCGGTGCACGTATTTCCGGCCCGATGGTGGGAAGCGAGCGTTAAATGCCGCTGAGTTTGACAGCGGCATTTATCTAGTTAATAGGAGCGGGTGGATCTCGATATCACCCGCGTCTAGCATCTATTGCAGGCACATGTCAGCTGTCCAAAACAGCTGACGTGTCCTGGCCTTGATACGGGCTCACTGCCTGAGCCCACATGAAAGCTGGAAATACCGCCATCGGACGTACTATACCGTCCGATGGCAGTAAGGGGTTAAGAGAAGGTTCTAATTGAATGATTTATGTAACATAGACACACATTTTTTGCAAAGAAAGCACTATTCATAGATGGTGATATGACACTAAAATGCTGATTGTAGTAAACGCAGCTTATGGAAGCATAATCAAATCCTCGGAGACGGAAAAATGGGATACATCATCTTCCTTGTGAAAACCAAACATTTTGAAAACAAAAAACATCATTAGGGTGTGTGCACACGCTGCAGATTTTGACCTGCAGATTTACCTGCGGATTTTACAAAATCCGCGCGGCCAAATCCGCACCCCAATCCGCAGCGTGTGCACATACCCTTAGGATGAGTGAACACAGCGAGGGGGAATTTATCACACTATGTTTGTACAGAAATTGTGAATTTTTGTGATTTTATAACGCCACTGGTCAAATGTGGATGGGAAGTCTGCATGGTTAGCAATGCAAATAGATCTTAGGGTTCATACTCACATGCAAGAAACTTGGAGTATGGTATTTGTAAGATAAAACCAGGAGAGGAGCCTACACAGAGAAAACATGCAGGAAACACTTGCACCTGTTCTGTGCTTTGGATTACAGACAGTCACAAAACCTCAGTATGTTATGTAAGGCGGGATACACACAAAGCGCTTTACTGCATTCAGTTATTGATTTTATTTTTGGGGGCATCTATGAACACTGAGACGGATGATGCTTCAAAGTCTGTAGTGAAGTATTAAAAAGCATTTCTTAAAAAATCATAATGCTTTGGGTACAGCTTTTTTTTCTGGTGCTTTTAAAACAAAATAAAAAATGCCTAAAAATAATTCTAGAAAAAACACATGCAAATTCATGATTTCAACAAGTGTCTAAAATCTCAGAAAAAGAGTTTGGGCAGAAGTCTTACATTTACAGGACTGTATGGGAATTTGCACTTAAAGGGAATCTGTCACCCCCAACCTGAGACATACAGCTCTGGCAAAAATTAAGAGACTACTGCAAAATTTTCAGTTTGTCTGATTTTTCTCTTTATAGGTATATTTTTGAGTAAAATGTAAATTGCCCTTTTATTCTATAAACTACTGATGACGTCTTCGAATTTCCAAGCACTAAATTTTGTATTTATTTTCAGAAAAGGAGAAATGGTCAAAATAACAAAAAATGCAGTGCTTGCAAAGCTCAAATAATGCTAAGAAAACAAGTTCATAATCATTTAGAAACAATACTAATGTTTTAACTCAGGAAGAGTTCAGAAATCAATATTTCGTGCAATAACCATTATTTTTAATCATGGCTTTCATGCGTCTTGGCATGCTTTCCACCAGTTTTTCCCACTGCTTTTGGGTGACCTTATGCCATTCCTGCTACAAAAATTAAGCAGTTCTTCTTTGTGACTAACCATCTTCATCTTGATTACATTCCAGAGGTTTTCCATGGGGCTCAGATCTGGAGATTGTGCTGGCCATGACAGGGATTTGATGTGGTGGTCCTTCATCCACACGATGATTGACCTAGCTGTGTGGCATGGCACATTGTCCTGCTGGAAAAACCAGTCCTCAGAGTTGGGGAAGATTGCCTGAGAAGAATAATCTTTATTTTTTTTATATAGCGCTAACATATTCCGCAGCGCTTTACAATTTGCACATATTATCATCACTGTCCCCGATGGGGCTCACAATCTAAATTCCCTATCAGTAAGTCTTTAGAATGTGGGAGGAAACCGGAGTGCCCGGAGGAAACCCACGCAAACACGGGGAGAACATACAAACTCCTTGCAGATGTTGTCCTTGGTGGGATTCGAACCCAGGACCACTGGGTGGCCACTGAGCCACCGTGCCGCCCAGAAGAAGAAGGAATCAACTGTTTTTCCAGGATAACCTCTTATGCGGCTTGATTCATATGTCCTTCACAAAGATTAACCTGTCAAATTCCAGCCTTGCTGAAGCATCCCTAGATCATCACCGATCCTCCACCAAATTTCACAGTGGGTGCAAGACACTGTGTATTATACGCCTCTCCAGGTCTCTAACCATTATATGGTCACTATATAACCAGGTGTTGGGCAAAGCTGAAAATTAGACTCATCAGAGAAGATTACCTTACTCCAGTCCTCTATAGAAGCTCTCCTTTGCATCTCATTTATGAAAGGCTTTTTTCTAGCTTTACATGACTTGAACTGTTCTTGCCGTGCACTTCACCCCAGCTACCATTTGCCATTCCTTTTATAGGTCACTTAATATCATTCTGTGGACGCTGAGTGACATTCGAATAAGATGACAGTCATCCTAGTCAGTGGAGAGTCGTTTTTGCACTCTGCCGGTCTGTAGCTTTGTTGTCCCAATTATCTGCTGCTTGACCTTGTTGTAATGGACTGCCGTCTTAGAAATTTTAAGGATGGAGGCAACATGACGCTCACTGTATCCCTCAGCTGGTAAAACCATAATTGAGCCCTCTTTTCCTCACACAAGACTTTTCTTTTCAACTCCTTTGGCATGGTTAAAAGTTATTTTTTTCATTCCTATTACTTTTGGGATATTACTAGCACTTGTTTTGCCATCCAGCTTGTCCTATTGCAAGAGGATTGTGAACACCACAGCAGGGTTTTGTATACTTTCCTTCGTTAAATAAGATTTGGTTCAGGTGATCACCTAATCAGTAACACATTAAGTAGAATGAGGTGTCCTCTGGTTCGAATTCAACTGACACTGGAATGGAATGGCTGTCAGACATGTAGAGAAGCTGGTTTTTATAAAACTGTGCAGTGGTCTCTTAATTTTTGCCAGAGCTGTATATGACCTATTAATATGGGCATACAGGTAATAGAAACGTTACATTAGTCCTCACTGTATGCCTCATATTAATGGTCTTGTTGTTGAGAAATGTTATATACTGCTTTAGGGAACACTAAAGCATTTGGAATGATGTTTACGCATTCCCCTTATTTTTTGAGCAGTATATTCTTTTTGTATGCTAATGTTTTCTTCCAGGCCCCGGGGCGTTTGGTGCCTGAAAGAAATCCGTGCCCCGTCTTCATTGTAATACTACGCCCCTCCCATGCATGTCAGTTCTGACACTGGAATCCCACGCCTGCGCCCTGCAGTCCCTCCACAATACGTATGTTTTCCTCTCTTCTATTGACGCTGCATTCAGGGATCTTTTGCGCAGGTGCCGAGTTCCTTTCCAGCGACCTCCGAGGTGCATGCCAATAAGGTGCTCTGCCCACTTCCTCCATGCATAGTCAGCACTATGTACATATGGTTCCTAGAGAGGACTGTACAGGGAGGGAGTGGGGACAGCACCTTATTGACGCGCACTCCGGAGGTCACAGTGACTCAACGACACCTGCACAGAAAATCTCTGAATGCAGTGCCCACAGAACGGAGGAAAAGATACATTTTGTGGAGGGATTGCCACATTTAAAATCATTAGCATACAGAAAGAATATAACATTTCTCAACAACAAGACCATTAATGAGGCATAAGGGTGACTAGTGTAACATTTCTATTACCTGTATGCCCATATTAAAAAGGCATATACGTCCCGGGGGTTACATATTACCTTTAACATAAAAACAAAAAATGGATAGTACAGGAACTCCATTTTATTTTCACTCTTATAGACTTGAATGAATCTGACCTGAAAAAATCTGCCAGAATAGCACATGCGGTGAGGTTTTCTAGGTTTGGATAAAACCCCCGTCACACACAGCGATCTCGCTAGCGAGATCGCTGCTGAGTCACTAGTTTTGTGATGCAACAGCGATCTCACCAGCGAAATCGTTGTTGAAATGTCTGGACATTTTTGGGATTGCTGGTCTCCCACTGGTCAGCACGCATCGCTGCGTGTGACAGGCGAGAGACCAGCGACCAGGAGCTGGTAACTAAGGTACACATTGGATTTCTAAGGGGGCGCGCTGCGCCTAGAAACCCGATGTGTACCTTAGTTACCAGCGCGCTAATGCAGGGAGCTGGTAACCAAGGTACATATCGGGTTTCTAAGTGCTGCGCACCCCTTAGAAACCCGATGTGTACCTTGGTTACCAGCTCCCTGCATCAGCGCGCTGGTAACTAAGATACACTGCGGGTAACTAAGCGACGTGCGTCGCTTGTTACCCGCGTGTCGCTGGTCCTGAACGCATAGTCATATCGTTGTCAGGATCGCTGGTGAGTCGCTATGTGTGATGGGGCCCTAAGCCTGGTCAGTGTAAACAACCAATTTGTGAATAGCCGCACTGACTTGAATGGGTTCTTGGGCTATCGGTCTTTTAATAGACAGCATGAAGATAAGAAAATCGTATGAGAATAAGCCTTTCTAGCCTGATCACATTTATGAAACACTTATTATATGAAGGTGACATGATCATGAAATCCTTCTCGGACTGCAGCGCTCATCCAACATCTATACGAAATATGCTGAGTTGTCAGAAACATAATTATCAGCCGACCGGAGGTAATCTGGGGGTGAGCAAAGTTCCCCACACTAAGCACTCCGGGTGACACAAAGGGAAGTTGAGCACCAAAACAATCCAGCTGCACTCCAACTTGAGAAAATACTCCAGCTCAGCACATCCAGAACATGAAAATCCAAACCCACACCAAATAAAGTCTCATTGCTTACAGCCAGACTACTAAACGCAAATGCATTGTGAAAAGTTTATATTACACCCACCTGTTTGGTGAAAGGAGTTACAGCGCAGCAACTGGATATGCCGGAGACTGACTGCCAGAAGTATTAAACGTCACATATTTGTTATAAAGCCAGCAGTGCTGGAAACGGAGAATTGGGAATTGGTCCCTGAGCATTCGCTTTTTCTCCAGAGCTAAAAAATAACCATATTTAGTCAATACAGAAAAATGAGAGGTCACATGAGATAGGAACGGAATAATACCATTGTATAAATCTTTATACATGTAAATCCGTATTTACCATACTGGTGCAGGCAGTGAGAGTGATTTCATGATTCTATTAACTCTGTATACATAGCTGATCGGGAAGGGGCACTGAAAGTGAAGGAAGAAATGATCCAGCGGGTATAAAGACTTTCTTTTAAAAATAAAACGTAGCATTTATTCAAGTATGAAATACTCCAAAAATACAGGCAATACAACGTAAAATACTGTTATCAGGACCTACTAGCTTCAACAATGTCTTACTCATGACAGGCGATCCCGGCATGTGTTGTGGCTGTCTACCGCGGCAAAATATGCAGCCGCGGGGACTCGAATATACGATCCGAGCACGTTCACTCATCACTCCTTAGGTTAAGTGCACACGTAGTTCTTTGGTGGTGCGGATTTTGTAGTAAAATCCGCAGGACAAAAGTCCTGTGGTTTATCTGAGGATTAGCCTGCGGTTTCACACCTCATAATGGATGAGGTGTGAAACTGCAGCGGTTCTGCACAAAAGAATTGACATGCTGCGGATTGTAAACCGCAGCAAATCCGCGCGGAAAAATCCGCAGCATGCGCACAGCGTTTTTCAGTTTACCATTGAAAACAATGGTGCTGTACAACGCACCTAAATCTGCTGCGGACCCGCAGGGCCAAAACCGCTATGGATCCGCAGCAGAATCCGCACCGTGTGCACATACCCTAGCAAGGTCTTTCCTTGTCACTGGAGAGCAGCTTTAGCTCCCGATCCCGGCCATCTATCACAGTCGATGCTGTCGATCCAAACTGTCAATAATGCAGGAGCGTCTTCCTCCACAGCAAGCCGAGAGGAAGGGGAACAGAGCACTCCGAAAGAAAACTGGTGAAAACAAACCTTTAAGAACAAGGTCTCAACTGGTACCATTTCATGACCGAATCCAATTGCTACAACTTATATCGATTCTACAACATCATGATATTAAAGGCAGTATGGTTTATCTTTAGTTGTTCGATGGAGTCTATGCCTATAGTATACGCAGAGCAGAAGATGTAGATTTGGTTCGCTGTGTGGGCTCATCAGACGAAAGTATGAAATGTCGTGTCCTGTCTGTATGCAAAGCGGCGAGCACAAGGCCCAATGTAAGTGGTAGTTCACATCAATGTTTTTACCGCTGCACCAGAGGTTTGCATGTAAAAAAATTGCAGCTTGCACTACTTTCATCCGTATTCTGGATCAGATCCGCCCATTAGAAGTCAATAGGTGCTCAAAAAAAAAGATCACATATGAGTTACCATTCAGATGAGATGCGATTTTCACAGAGGCATTACAATTATTAAGATAGGAAACTGTATTTGTACTTTATTATTTGTTAAACTGTTAAAGTAAAAAACGGATACAGCACGGATGTACAAACCTACAAACCAGCATACAGATTGCATATGGATAGAAAAACCAGACACGAGGGCGGCATATGGATGGATATGGATGCAGAATGATCATTATTTTCTGGACGTAAAACCAAGAATTTTGCACATGCTCCTGTGAAACCAGTGAAATGCTGCTTTTTGCAAAAGCTATGAGATTTCATAAATCTCACGCACACGAGAGAGAGAGAGAGAGAATTTTTTTTTCTCTGTCCGCCAGAAATGATTTCAGGGTTAAATTTCCTCCTGACTTCATTCCTCCGGGCATGCGCTCTATAAAAATGCGGATCCTGCAGTGCAAAAAACGTTACATGGTCCGTCCAGGCATCTCGGCGGACGCAAAAAAATTGACGGATCCACAAAAAAACGGATCCAACGGATGGCCATCCGTCAAGATCCGCCGGTAATGCAAGTCAATGGGGGAAAAAACGGATCCGCCAAAAAAAAATGGCGGATCCGTTTTTTTGCAAAAACAGCGGATTTTGACTGATGGTCAAAAACGGAAGTGTGAAACAGGCCTAAGAGAGCAGGTTTAGTCTGAAGTATGCTTCGATAAATGCATCATGCATATCTATAGACCCTTACTTACCTGAAAGAAAATTTGTCATTTTGCCCCATCTAGGTCAGTATACCTTTTTTTTAGCTGTATGGAACAGCTCAATAGGTCGGGTGTGCCATACAGGGGCATCAGGTAAAAGAAGTATACCCAAAGGGTATGTGCACACGGTCAGTAGTGGCTCAGTATGTGCTCAGGATTTGACGCAGGTGAAATCTGCACCGAATCTGCATCTGAGGTCACTGGCAGCTCACCTGCGTTTTTGGTGCGTTTTTTACATGCGTTTTTTCTTTGCATGTGTTTTTTTTGTCCCTTGAAATAAAGCGAATTGAAAGTTGGCTTCTGGGAAGTGAAAAAAAAAATGATTTCCTGTTTGCAGATAAATTGGGGAATGTTCCCACGGTCAGTAAACACTGCGGGTTGGACGCTGCGCACATCCGCAATGTCCAACCTGCAGCATCCAGCTGTTACAGTATAGTGGATGAGATTTCAAGAAATCCCATGCACATTATGCGTGCACTGATGTCCGCGGCTCACCCGCAGATTCGGCGCGTCTTTCCAGACCGCAGCATGTCAATTTATGTAGCTGCGCAAATTACCCATACACTATCATTAGATGCGGTAAAACCACATTATCTTCCTAGTCACATGAGTAATAAGTGCGAGAACGTAGCTTACTACATGTGTACTAATTTAAATAATGGTGACTCTTGTGACACAGTCAGAAGTACACGACACAGGAAGTGGAGGAAAGCACAGAGAGAGGTCCCCTCCTTTTTAATAAATAAATAATAATTTAAAAAAAATAGCATGGGGTCCCCCTATATTTGTTAACCAGCCAGAGTAAAGCAGAATACTGGGACTGGAATTTCAGGCTGGTAAGAATCCAATATCCTTGAACCTTACCAGCCTGATAACACCAGGCCACAGCAGTCTTCTTACCTTGGATGGTTATCAAAAATAGTGGGATACCCTCCCAAAAAAAAATAGTGTGGGGTCACCCTATTTTTATTATCCAGCCAAGGAAAAAGCAGACAGCTGCAGCCTGGTATTCTCAGGCTGGCGAGGCCCATGGATTTTGGCCCTCAACAACCTAAAAATAGCAGCCCGCAGCCGCCCCACAATTGGCACAACCAAAGATGCGCCAATTGTTCAACTTTACCCGGCTCTTCCCACTTGCCCTGTAGCGGTGGCAAGTGGGGCAATATTTGTGGGGTTGATGTTACCTTTGTATTGTCCAGTGACATCAAGCTCACGGCTTAGTAATGGAGAAGCGTCTATAAGACACCTATCCATTACTAATCCTATAGTTACATGGTAAATAAATACACAGCCAGAATAAAGTCTTTTAATTGAAATAATGACACAGACTCCTTTAACATATCTTAATTAAATCATACAGTCATATTTTAAAGTTTGGGCACCCCTATTAATGTTAACCTTTTTTCTTTATAACAATTTTGCAACAGCTATTTCAGTTTCATATATCTAATAACTGATGGACTCAGTTATATTACTGGATTCAAATGAGGTTTATTGTACTAACAGAAAATGTGCAATCTGCATTTAAATTAAATTTGACCGATGCAAAAGTATGGGCACCCTTATCATTTTCTTGATTTGAACACTTATAACTACTTTTTACTGACTTCCTGAAGCACTAAATTGGTTTTGTAACCTCATTGAGCTTTGAACTTCATAGCCAGGTGTATCAAATCATGAGAAAAGGTATTTAAGGTGGCCACTTGCAAGTAGTTCTCCTATTTGATTCTCCTATGAAGAGTGGCATCATGGGCTCCTCAAAACAACTCTCAAATGATCTGAAAACAAAGATTATTCAACATAGCTTTTCAGGGGAAGGATACAAAAAGTTGTCTCAGAGATTTAACCTGTCAGTTTCCACTGTAAGGAACATAGTAAGGAAATGGAAGAACACAGGTACAGTTCTTGTTAAGCCCAGAAGTGGCAGGCCAAGAAAAATATCAGAAAGGCAGAGAAGAAGAATGGTGAGAACAGTCAAGGACAATCCACAGACCACCTCCAAAGACCTGCAGCATCATCTTGCTGCAGATGGTGTCACTGTGCATCGGTCAACAATACAGCGCACTTTGCACAAGGAGAAGCTGTATGGGAGAGTGATGCGAAAGTAGCCGTTTCTGCAAGCACGCCATAAACAGAGTCGCCTGAGGTATGCAAAAGCACATTTGGACAAGCCAGTTACATTTTGGAAGAAGGTCCTGTGGACTGATGAAACAAAGACTGAGTTATTTGGTCATACAAAAAGGCGTTATGCATGGAGGCTAAAAAACACAGCATTCCAAGAAAAACACTTGCTACCCACAGTAAAATTTGGTGGAGGTTCCATCATGCTTTGGGGCTGTGTGGCCAATGCCGGCACCGGGAATCTTGTTAAAGTTGAGGGTCGCATGGATTCAACTCAGTATCAGCAGATTCTTGACAATAATGTGCAAGAATCAGTGACGAAGTTGAAGTTACACAGGGGACTGATATTTCAGCAAGACAATGATCCAAAACACCGCTCCAAATCTACTCAGGCATTCATGCAGAGGAACAATTACAATGTTCTGGAATGGCCATCCCAGTCCCCAGACCTGAATATCATTGAACATCTGTGGGATGATTTGAAGCGGGCTGTCCATGCTCGGCGACCATCAAACTTAACTGAACTGGAATTGTTTTGTAAACAGGAATGGTCACAAATACCTTCATCCAGGATCCAGGAACTCATTAATAGCTACAGGAAGCAACTAGAGGCTGTTATTTTTGCAAAAGGAGGATCTACGAAATATTAATGTCACTTTTATGTTGAGGTGCCCATACTTTTGCACCGGTCAAATTTTGTTAAAATGCAGATTGCACATTTTCTGTTAGTACAATAAACCTCATTTGAATCCAGAAATATAACTGAGTCCATCAGTTATTAGATATATGAAATAGCTGTTGCAAAAAACAAAATTGTTATAAAGAAAAAAGGTTAACATTAATAGGGGTGCCCAAACTTTAACATATGACTGTACTTACTGCATTGCCTATTCTACCGACGCCCTTGTTCTCCTGTAAGAGAAATAAAATAAAAAAGCAACAGTATACCATATCTGTCCGCCGAGAAGATATACATGCTTTCCCACGACGATTCCAGCTCCGCTACATCTGGAGGCCTTTGGCTGAATGGTGGCATTAGGGTACCGTATGTTTCCACGTAGCGTATGTTTTCAGGATTTGCTGCAAATTGAACGCTGCATACAGCCGCGGCGTTCATTCCGCAGCATCCAGGTGTTACAGCATAGTGGAGGGGATTTTACAAAATCCCGTCTCCACTATACATGCAGGGACGCTTTTAACACACCCGAAATTAAGGACATGCGGCGCGTCTTTCCAGACCGCAGCATGTCTATTTATCTTGCAGAATCTATAGATAGGATGCGGTGATTCCGCATGTGTTCAATGAAACATGCAGTATCACCGCGTGTACAACAGGGGGCGGCGCTTTGGGCTTAGCAGGGTTTCCGCTGAGTCCAAAGCGCTGCAAGTACGCAGCGTGGAAACATACCCTTATACTACATCCTGACATCCAGACACAGCAGAGCTGTCCCCGGCGGTCTAACTCTGTCCCCGGCGGTCACCTGCACTGCAGTTCTCGCGGTCAGCCGATTGTGAGAACTTGGCTAGTGACCGGTAATAACCCGGTCCTCGGTGGTCATGTGCACAGCAGTTCTCGCGGTCAGCCGATTGTGAGAACTTGGCTAGTGACCGGAGAAAACCCTGTCCTTAACGGTCACGTGATCAGCTCAGCTCATCGCAAGAACTGCAGTGTACACGAACTTCCGGCTGAAACAAGGTACAACATTATTTAAATTAGTACACATGCGTAGTAAGCTGTGTTTCAACACTTAATACGCATGTGACTAAGAAGATAATGCGGTTTTACCACATCTAATGATAGCGAATGGGTAATTTACGCAGCGGAGACAGACGTCTCGGCTGCATAAATTCATGCTGTGGTTTGGAAAGACGCGCCGCATGTGTGACTCCACAGGGAAGCGGGAGGCGTCATGAAATCCCATCCACTATGCTGTAACATCTGGACGCTGTGGGTTTGACGCTGCGGAGGTACGGAGCATCCAACCTGCAGTGATTATTGAAAGTGGTGACCCAAACAGTGGTGTGTGTAGGTATAAGTTGGAGGCATGCACTAGGAAATCCTCCCGACCTGTAAGTATGACAGACACTGCAAACAGCAGCATGAGTTACACAAAGTCCATGACATATTTCTTTAAAGATCTACGCTAGTCATTAGTGCTGAAGGAAAATTCACCAGAAGGGCCTGACATTCTTACACAGGAATGCAAACTGTGACCCTAGAAGCACCAGGGCAGAACATTCAAATGGCTTCAAGACAAGTTTTCCAAAACCAGGTCCCTGGCTGTCATTTTTAGCATACGGATGCTTTCTCACCAGTGTACATTTCATCCGTTCTTACATCTGTTTTCCTTCGTCTGTAAGGCTACATTCACACAAACATGCGGAGAACAAACAGCACATGGACCAATGTTAAGCAACGTGTTTGTTCATTTTTCCACATGGACAACAGACTGTGTGAATGAATAGCAGTATGTGCTGGCCTCTTCAGATGAAACTCCCCTATAAATAAGTAATGGGTGCGCAAAAAAAACAGACGGACATCCATGTGACATTCATATTAATGGATCCATTGCACTTATTAACAAAGGAAATTGTATTTGGCCATGAATAATTTTTTTAATTATTGCTGTATACACATGGATGTCAGAAGTGGACATAAGAACGACACACATATATACATGAAAATATGGTATATGGACAGAAATGGTCATTTTTTGCTTTTTTTCACGCTTGTGGCCCCCTTTACATGTCCGTATAATACCATTCCTCTCTAAAAACTGTAACGGTATCGGTGTCATCAGTGTTTTGGATCAGTGAGCCATCAGTGTGCCATCCGCTTTTTTCCGGTATGGCTTAAGAAAAATCAGTTCCATAGCTTCTCCTATAGATCGCAATGTTAAGTAGAGACACATGGATGACATATAGATGCAATCTGTGTGCTGTGTGTGTTTACACGGACCTACAGACTGGTATGGCCCTCGTCATCTGTACTGCTGGTAAAAAACGGACATGTTTCCACATGGTTGCACAGAGACACGGCCCTTGTAAACACACGGACATGGGTGCAGAACCATATGTTATAATGGGTGCGGGAATCAGTGACAAAAACAGACGACACACATACCTCAAATATAGACAAGTAAAGGGGCCATCGCAATCCGAAAACAGGTGGATGAAAGTGAAAGAGGCCATAATTAGGCTAAAAACAACAAAACAATCCAGAAAGACAGCAGGAACTTTGGACTCGCCCAAACGAGCGTACACATCGGACGAGCGCTATCTGATGTTTTAGCCCATGTTATTCTATGGGGCAGTGCTGATCAGTGTTTTTTTCTCATGCCGATTCATCAATGTTTGGTCCATGTGTCCATTTTCATCTTTAGGCCGGGGTCACACTTGCGAGTGTGATGCGAGTCTCTCGCCTCAATACCCGGCCCTGCGGCCAGCACTCGGGGCCAGAATGTGCGGCTGCATGTATTTCTATCTGCCGGGTATTGAGGCGAGAAACTCGAGCGAGTTTCTCTCATCACACTCTCAAGTGTGACCCCGGCCTTAGGCTGTGTGCCCACAATGGGTTTTTGACGCTGCATATTATTGCTGCATTGAAAACACTCGATGACAATCTCAGATCTCAAACTGCACATGCGCCAACAACCAGCGTCTTCTCCTGAAGCAAACGGTTAGGCCAGGGTCACACTGGCGAGGAATACGGCGGAGTGAGAGGCGCTAAAAGCACGCATTAGACACGGACCAATGATTCTCTATGGGGTCCCTCGCACCAGCCGTATATTTCTCATCTGTATTCTACGGTCCGTGCCAATCACAGCATGCTGCGATTGTCAGCGTACTACGGCCGTAGTACGCCAATGCAAGTCTATGGGTGCGCAAAAAATACGGATTACACACGGACCACACATGTGACTTGCGAGAAATACGCACCCGGTGTCTTTTAGCAAAGTCGGCAATTCAGTGCGCTATACAGTAAACTCACACTGACAGGGTTAATAAAGAAAGAAAGAATAGATATAGACACATAGAATACATATATATATATATATATATATATATATATATATATATATGCATTCTATGTGTCTATATCTATTCTTTGGTTTCTGTTAGAAACCCTGTCATAGGGCTCCATTATATGTCCATTTTGCAAGCCTGCGAGAAAATCTCACCATACGGATGCCATACGGATTACATACGGATGCTTACATGCGCAAAATACGCGACCACACCTTGATTACGGATAACATACGGAGCACTGTTTAGGGGTCATTCATCCGTATTACGCATGTAAAATACTGACCGTATTTTGCGTCGGTTAGTGTGACCCCGGCCTAAGGTCAATGTGCGCCGCCGGGACTCTGCTCCTGCCTCGCATCACTAGGACACCCACTCCTCCTAGCCCAGGGCTGAAGCATCTTCCTACTCCTGCTGTCAAATTACGTAATTGTGACCCTGCACCTGTCGCCCCACACCACCACTGCCAACCCCCTGTAAACTACATTCGGACTGTAAGACACACTGGCTGTAACCCCTGACATGCCTGATCCTGATCACAGGTTAAAAATGATTTTGTCCTATTTTCCGCCTCTAAACTTGGGGTGCATCTCATGGTACGTTGCGTCTTATAGTCAGAAAAATACGGTAAATGCCAGGAAATAAATTATTTTAAAAAGGCAATTTTATTTAAAACATTACATATCAAAAAGAGGAAAAAAACCGCACTATCAAAAACACAATAAAAATGCAAGTAGAAAAAACTATATTTTTAAACTGAGTCTTTGTTAGGAGTATTTGGGGAGATGATGTCAGAAAATATTTATTTCTGTGGAAATCCACTTTGCTGTTCATATGAAGAGTTATTTTTATGCATTTTTTTTTCCCTGCACAGTTTTTGAAAAATGCCCAATGGGAAAAGAAAGTGAATCATGAAGCAAATCCTGAGGGAATCAGCGCTAAACAAGACACTTTAGCGGAATACTCTTCTCAAAACCTCATCAGAAAAAGAAAACTCCCCTAAAATGGAGCGTTTCCTGAAGCATTTTCCTCTAGCAAAACTTAATTCCTCAAAAACTTCACGTGAACATATCTTTACAACCTGCTGTTGTGCGACTATTTTAGAGCTGTAAGTATGTTGTAAAAAAAAAATCCAAATCGCAGCTAAGACACTGTTCACATTACGTTTTACGTTCAGAGGCTCTGCTAGGGCTTACCGTACTTCCAAAACCCCGTAAAACGGAATTCGGGCATACGCACTAGTCATAATACAGAGTTACAGTGTGTTCTGTCTTACTCCATTTTCAGCTGTATATGCCAAGTTGAGGGGGCAGCAATATATCCAATTTTAGGCTGCCGATCCTTTTGTTCTCGATGATATAAGTCAGTGTCTCCGGTACGTGTAGTGACAGTTTTCTCACGTACCGGAGACA
The DNA here is from genome assembly GCF_039654945.1 of Dendrobates tinctorius. NCBI lineage: Eukaryota > Metazoa > Chordata > Amphibia > Anura > Dendrobatidae > Dendrobates > Dendrobates tinctorius. The sequence continues at coordinate 17,210,149 of NW_027361694.1, forward strand.
CTGACACACGTAGACACATTCTCATGAATGTCTCTATGCAGAGGTTAGCGTGTTTTCACGGACCGTGTGTCCGTGTGCAAAACATGCTGACATGTCCGTTTTTGTGCAACAGCACGGATCGCACGGACCCATACAAGTCAATGGGTCCGTGTAAACACGTACCGCACACGGATGCTGTCCGTGTGCGATCCATGTGCGTTTTTAAAAGTCAATGGGTTAACATTAAAAATAATTTTTCAAAAACACGGACACACGGACAGCACACGGATGGTACACATGGACTCCGTATTCACACGGACACGGATAGCTCCGGTACCGGTTTTTCCTGCACCGGAATTATCTGGACGTGTGAAACTGCCCTAAAACGCAGGTCATTTTACCTTCAGATTTAGCAAAATCTGCGTGGAAAATTCCACAGCAGAATCCGCACCATGTGCACATAGCCTTATTCCGCACCAAATCTGCGTGGAAAAATCTGCAGCATGTGCACAGCGTTTTTTGTTTTACATAGCCTTAAATGGTACTGTACATCACGTGCAGTTCTGCTGCAGTACTGCACAGAATCTGCACCGTGTGCACAGGGCCTAACTGTGCAAATGTCACTTCTTAACTGACCGCATCGTTCTGCGCCACCAAAGAATCACTGTTTCGTCTGTATGTTTTACTTTTTCCCTTATATCTAACTGATTAACATAACATTAATATCGAAAATGGAAAAGAATCTAATAAACCAGGAAACACTAATACTCCTTTGTAACCAGAACATGGAACGTGCCTCAGCCCATGGGTTGATGGCCATAGCTACGTATCGTGTCTAGACCAAAGGGTTAAAAATACATTGCAGGAATATTCACGTTTTCAGACACGCACATCAGCTACAACTATCATTTTATGGAGGAAGATCAAATACGGAAGAGAATGAGTCATTGATGTCACAGCACCGTAGGACGTGGAGATGTAACAGTGTGGCCGCTTTACAGCCGTGGACGATCACAATGTTTACTTGTGCGACATTACTGCTGCCCTGAACATCTGCCTGACAGCGCGAGAAGGGGTCGCACAAAGACACATCTACTACTGTGTATACTCAGCAGTCTACATAACGCACTGTATATATACAGATTACATATTGGGGGATCAGAGGAGTATGGTCACATGGGACATGCACATTTGCGACAATTATAGGAATTTCACCACGACGGAAACTTTTACAATAGCTGTAGTTTTCTTCACAAAGAATATCAAAAAGTCAAAAGCATCTATGCTTTTCATTTGCAAGCGATCCAAAGTTAGACTTGTACCCTAGACTGCCCGTAGGTCTCCTGATCCGAGCTCACCAACCTCAGACGTGCCCTGGACCCCTCAATACTGGACGTGTGCCCTTCTCAGTCGCATAGTTCTCCTATGTAAATAGCAGCTGCAAATCTGCAAAGATTCTACATCCCTTGTACGTAAATGGCGCAAAAATAATATATTTACTCCCAATGGAAATTTCCATATAGATTTTTGGACTTGGAAGAAAATTCAGCAAGAATAAAAAATGTCAGACTAACTAAACAAACACATAATATCGCAACCATAAAACTGCGCCCCGGCGGCAAAAGTCCCAGTGTCAGGCTCAGGTTTCTGATACAGCCCCTGTGCTAAGTACCACATGGAATCCGACAGCCTGACATAACTGACATGGTGCACACACAATATTCCTGTACACCCTGCCTCAGACACATTACTGCGGGGAGAGGCCATAGAAGGGACGTCTCCTGTGTGACCTCTTCTATACAGAGCACACACCCTGACATCTTCCCTACACGCAGAGTGTCAGTGAGCGCCCTGTCCGCACGTCACACATGTACATGAGCAGCACCCAATATGGCACCCTATACCAGTATGAGGTGAGCACACCGGCTGCACAGGGCAGTGACACCACCATATACCGGCGCCCCCTCCTGTCCTGGCCTCTGCATACAAGACCCCATGATTGTACACCCTGTGACAGGATGGCCCCCTCCCCCAGCCCGAGGAAGCAATGACAGCCAGCAAGTCAGCAGCAGCCGGCAGAGTGCTGGGACAGGGAGAGGCTGACACATGGAAATCCCTGCTCCACGCACAAGTCCAGGCCTGGCACAGCACCACCCCACTCCTGAGCGCCACATCGCCTCAGAACCAGGGGCCCCTGAGGCCTCGGCCCCAACTTATCCTGGCTCTTACCTTCTGGTAGAAGTCCGCAGGGTGACAGCTACGAGGGGACAGGCAGAAGCCGAGGAGTGCAGCCTATGGATGTGCTGAGAGTGAGGAAGAAGGCGGATCCGGCTGTGGTGCTGGGTGTCACTGAGCCAGCACTGGGGGAGGAGAGCGGGAGGGACAGGGAAACTTGTCAACTTTCCTCCTCACTGCTGTCTGCTGGCCACAACTGCCCACTGTGACAGCTCCACACTGACCACTACTCACTGTGACAGCTCCACACCGACCACTACACACTGTGACAGCTCCACACCGACCACTACACACTGTGACAGCTCCACACCGACCACTACTCACTGTGACAGCTCCACACCGACCACTACTCACTGTGACAGCTCCACACCGACCACTACTCACTGTGACAGCTCCACACCGACCACTACACACTGTGACAGCTCCACACTGACCACTACACACTGTGACAGCTCCACACCGACCACTACTCACTGTGACAGCTCCACACCGACCACTACACACTGTGACAGCTCCACACCGACCACTACTCACTGTGACAGCTCCACACCGACCACTACTCACTGTGACAGCTCCACACCGACCACTACACACTGTGACAGCTCCACACCGACCACTACACACTGTGACAGCTCCACACCGACCACTACTCACTGTGACAGCTCCACACCGACCACTACACACTGTGACAGCTCCACACCGACCACTACACACTGTGACAGCTCCACACCGACCACTACTCACTGTGACAGCTCCACACCGACCACTACTCACTGTGACAGCTCCACACTGACCACTACCCACTGTGACAGCTCCACACCGACAACTGCACACTGTGACAGCTCCACACCGACCACTACCCACTGTGACAGCTCCACACCGACCACTACACACTGACAGCTCCACACCGACCACTACTCACTGTGACAGCTCCACACCGACCACTACACACTGTGACAGCTCCACACTGACCACTACTCACTGTGACAGCTCCACACTGACCACTACCCACTGTGACAGCTCCACACTGACCACTACCCACTGTGACAGCTCCACACCGACCACTACACACTGACAGCTCCACACCGACCACTACTCACTGTGACAGCTCCACACCGACCACTACTCACTGTGACAGCTCCACACAGACCACTACCCACTGTGACAGCTCCACACTGACCACTACCCACTGTGACAGCTCCACACTGACCACTACCCACTGTGACAGCTCCACACAGACCACTACCCACTGTGACAGCTCCACAGACAACTGCACACTGTGACAGCTCCACACAGACAACTGCCCACTGTGACAGCTCCACACCGACCACTACTCACTGTGACAGCTCCACACCGACCACTACTCACTGTGACAGCTCCACACCGACCACTACACACTGTGACAGCTCCACACTGACCACTACTCACTGTGACAGCTCCACACTGACCACTACTCACTGTGACAGCTCCACACCGACCACTACTCACTGTGACAGCTCCACACCGACCACTACACACTGACAGCTCCACACCGACCACTACTCACTGTGACAGCTCCACACCGACCACTACTCACTGTGACAGCTCCACACTGACCACTACCCACTGTGACAGCTCCACACAGACAACTGCACACTGTGACAGCTCCACACTGACCACTACCCACTGTGACAGCTCCACACTGACCACTACTCACTGTGACAGCTCCACACCGACCACTACTCACTGTGACAGCTCCACACTGACCACTCCCCACTGTGACAGCTCCACACTGACCACTACACACTGTGACAGCTCCACACTGACCACTACAAACTGTGACAACTCCACACTGACCACTACCCACTGTAACAGCTCCACACCGATAAGTACCCACTGTGACAGCTCCACACTGACAACTGCACACTGTGACAGCTCCACACTGACCACTACCCACTGTGACAGCTCCACACTGACCACTACCCACTGTGACAGCTCCACACTGACAACTGCACACTGACAACTCTACACTTGAGAACTGCACACTGTGACAACTCTACACTGACAACTGCACACTGACAACTCCACACTGAGAACTGCACCCTGTGACAACTGCACACTGTGACAACTCCACACAGAGAACTGTACAATGAGACAACATTACACTGAAAACTGCTCACTAACATCTCCACACAGTGACAACTCCACACTGAAAACTACACACTGACTACTCCCCATAGTGACAACTCCACAATGACAAGTGCATACAGTAAAGGGGGTTTTACACATAGCGATATCACTGATTTTGTGACGCAGCAGCGATATTGCTAGCCATATGGCTATGTGTGATACTTACCTCCGACCGGCTCCCCCGCTGTCTGTCGCTGATCGCGCGAGATCGGCCAGGTCCATTTCTCGTCGGCGCTTCCTGCTAGCGCCGACGAGCGACATGTGGACGCGGGCGGGAGGACGTCAGTATCGCTGTGTGTGAAAGGTAAGTAACGACCGCTGCTGCATCGCTACGTCGCTGGTGAGATCTGCCTGTTTGGCAGCTCACTAGCGACCATTTAGCGATACACCAGCGATCCTGACCGGGTCGTATCATGGTCGGATCGCTGGTGCATCGCTAAATGTAAAGGGGCCTTTAGCCTGGGTGCCAACGATCAGGAACTGCTGCGGGTTTGACGCTGTGTATTTATGCAGCGTCAAACCCACAGCAAACAGCTATGACAACATGGTGGATGTGATTTCTACAAATCCCTTGTCCACTATGCGCCCACAGACGCCAGCGGCTCACCCACGGACACTGACATGCGGTACGTCTTTCAAGATTGCAGCATGTCAATTTCTCTTGTAGAGAGGCGAGTCTCTGCAAGAGAAATTACACCAATAGAAATGTATTGAATACGGTAAATCCGCACGGTTCAGTGATCTCATGCGGATTCGCCTGTGTTCAGTAGACGGCAGCGCTTTGGATGAAGCGGACATACGCTGCTTCCAAAGCGCTCCTAGTTCCAGATCCTGGGCATCCGGTATAACAACACCAGACTGTGAAACTTCCAGACCAACAGATTCACAATGTGACAACTCCACGCTGACAACATCACTCAGACACACTAACATGTCTATAATGAAAGTTTGACACTGACATTACACCAACAGCTCCACAATGAGACAATTCAACATTGACAACTCCAAACAGATAATTCCACCCCGACAGTTCTGCCCTGACATCGTCACACCAATAGCTCCACCCTGTAACAACTCCACTCCATGATACCTCCACACTGACAACACACCAACAGCTCCATAGTGTGCCATCACCACCCCGACAACTCCACAATGTGACAACTCCACACACTCCAAGATAAACAGGCCAGTTTTTGAATTTCTGGTTTTTGCTCCCCTTCTTCCCAGAGCCATAACTTTTTTATTTTTCTTTCAATATGGCCATGTGAGGGCTTGTTTTTTGCGGGACAAGTTGTACTTTTGAACAACAACATTGGTTTTACCAAATACATGGTAACATAGTTTTGAAGGCTGAAGGAAGACCTTATGTCCGTCTAGTTCAGCCTATTTTTAGTGCAGCTGTTCTGCATTGTTGATCCTGGGGAAGGCAAAAAACCCACAGAATAGAAGCCAATTTTCTCCATAGGGAAAAAAATTCCTTCCCCTAAGCTGGGTCAATCATCTACCTATAATATTATGTTATTCATAACCTTCTATACTGTTACTCACAAGAAAAGCATCCATTCCTTTCTTAAATTCATTCAGTGAGTTGGCCATCACCACTTCCTCAGGAAGAGAATTCCAGAGCCTCACTGCTCTTACCGTGAAGAACCCTCTTCTATGCTGGTGCAGAAATTGTCTTTCCTCCAAATGAAGAGAATGCCCCCTTGTTCTTGTCACAGTCCTTGGTACAAACAGTTCATTGGAGAGATCTCTGTATTGCCCTCTGATATACTTGTACATATATATTAGGTCTCCCCTAAGTCTTCTCTTTTCTAGCGTAAATAGACCTAATTTTGATAACCTTTCTGGGTACTGTAGTGAACCAACTCCATTTATCATTTTAGTAGCCCGCCTTTGAACCCTTTCAAGTTCAGTAATGTCTTTCTTGAGCACCGGCGTCCAAAATTTGCACACAATACTCCAAGTGTGGTCTGACAAGTGATTTGTAAAGAGGGAGAATTATGTTTTCATCTTGTGTCCCCAGACCTCTTCTAATGCATTCCATGACCCTATTTGCTTTGGTGGCAGCTGCCTGACACTGGGCACTCCAATTTAGCTTCTTATTGACTAAGATGCCTAAGTCTTTTTCCATGTCTGATTTCCCCAGCAGTTTCCCATTTAGTAAGTAATTATAGCATCTGTTTCTCCTTCCCATGTGCATAACCTTACACTTATCTGTGTTAAACCTCATTTGCCATTTTTCAGCCCAATTCTCCAATTTACTGAAATCTGTCTGTAGTTGCAAACTGTCCTCCTTTGTGTTAACTACCTTACATAGTTTTGTATCATCTGCAAATACTGATATTTTACTGTGTAAGCCATCCACTAGATCATTAATAAATATATTAAACTAGCTGAAGAGCCCGGCGCTGCCCGGGCATAGTAACTAACTGTGGTTAGTTATAGAAAATTATAATTATCCTCCATCCCATAGTCCCGTGCCCATATACCCATCATACATATCCTCCATCCCATAGTCGAGTGCCCATATACCCATCACACATCCTCCATCCCATAGTCCCATGCCCATATACCCATCACACATCCTCCATCCCATAGTCCTGTGCCCATATACATATCCGTCATCCCATAGTCCCCCCGTGCCCATATACCCGTCATACATATCCTCTATCCCATAGTCGAGTGCCCATATACCCATCACACATCCTCCATCCCATAGTCCCGTGCCCATATACATATCCGCCATCCCATAGTCCCGTGCCCATATACTCATCACACATCCTCCATTCCATAGTAAACCATTATGACATCATAATGAGAGGCGGCAGGGCTTGCAACCTTTGATGACATCAGCGTCGCCATGGCAACCATTGTGACATCATAATGAGGGGTGGGGCTTGATACGCACACACTGCTTCCCCAGTATGCAAATAGGGGCATTGTGACATCACAATGAGGGGCGGGGCTTGACGCGCACACACTTTTTCCCCCAGTATGTAGATAGGGGCAAAATTGGTGAATTGGAACGCACGGGATTAAAATTTCGCCTCACAACATAGCTTAGGACGCTCTCGGGGTCCAGACGTGTGACTGTGCCAAATTTTGTGGCTGTAGCTGCGACGGTGCGGATGCCTATCCCGGACATACAAACATACACACACACATACACACATACATATACACACTTTGAGCTTTATATATTAGATAGTAGGGGGCCAAATACAGAACCCTGTTGTACCCCACTAGTAACCCTGGCCCAATCTGAGTATGCACCATTAATAACCACTCTTTGTTTTCTATCACTAAGCCAGCTACCTACCCATCTACACACATTTTCCCCTAGCCCAATCTTTCTCATCTTACTTACCAATCTTTTATGTGGGACAGTGTCAAATGCTTTAGAGAAGTCGAGATAAATGAAATCCAATGATTCTCCTTGGTCCATTTGAGAGCTTACATCCTCATAGAAGCTGATCAGGTTAGTTTGACAGGAGCGATCCTTCATAAATCCATGTTGATATGGAGTTAAACATTTATTAACATTGAGATATTCCATAATGGTATCCCTTAAAAACCCTTCAAAAATTTTACCCACAACAGATGTTAAGCTTACCGGCCTATAGTTTCCATGTTCCCTTTTACACCCCTTTTTGAATATTGGTACCACATTTGCTTGCCGCCAATCAAAAGGAACAGACCCTGTTTCTATAGAGTCTTTAAATATAAGGAATAGAGGCCTGTCTAGCACATTACTTAACTCCCTTAATACCCGAGGGTGAATGCCATCAGGACCTGGTGATTTGTCAATTTTAATCTTACTAAGGCGGTTCTGCACTTCTTCCTGGGTTAGGCAGGTAATACTTAATGGGGAGTTTATCACTCTGCATTTCCACTGGCAAATCCTTTTCCTGTGTGAACACTGTTGAGAAAAAAGTATTTAAAACATTTGCTTTTCCCACATCGCTCTCTATGATTTCACCCTCATTGTTCTTTAAAGGGCCGACACCATCAATTTTAATCTTTTTACTGTTTATATAATTAAAGAATAGTTTGGGGTTTGTTTTACTTTCCTTAGCAATGAGTCTCTCAGTTTCCACTTTTGCTAAATGTATTTACTGGAATACGGGAAAAAAATTCCAAGTGAAATTGCAAAAAAAAGTGCAATTCCACACTTGTTTTTTGCTTTTGTTTTTTGTTACCATGTTGACTAAATCCTAAAACTGACCTGCCATTATGATTGTCCAGGTCATTACGAGTTCAGAGACACCAAACATGTCTAGGTTCTTTATTATTTAAAGCGAACCTGTTGGCTATTTTGGCTGCTATAAGATGCGGCCACTACCTTTCAGGGCTTATCCACAGCATTCTATAGAGGGGGTTCGGGCCTTTCCCTTTGAGTGGTGAAAAACAAATCCAAAATGTGCTAAAAAAAAAAAAAAAAGGCCCATTTTCAGAGATCTGTAGCGCCTCCATTTTTTGTGATCTCGGACTGGGTGATGGCTTAATTTTTGCGTGCCGAGCTGATATTTTTAATGATACCACTTTTGTGCAGATACATTCTTTTGATCGCCCATTATTGTATTTTAATGCAATGTAGTGGCGACCAAAAAATAATAAATCTGCCGTTTTTAGGCTATGTGCCCACATGTGCAGAAAATTCCTGGCTAAAAACCGGACTCCTTCCCAGGAAAAACGCATTTTTTTGCGCGTCTTTTATGCGTTTTTTTCCGGAGCATCCACAGTCTCATAGAATATAGTTGGAAATGTGTTTTTTACCGCAAAATTAATGAACATGCTGCGGTTTTTACCGCGATGCGTTTTTTTTTTGCAGAAAAAAACGCATCATGTGCACAAAAATTGCAGAATGGGATGCTTAATGTGTGCGTTTTTAAAGCGTTTTTTCGTAGAAAAAACGCTTAAAAAAACGCGAAAAAAACTGCTTATGTGGGCACACAGCCTTAATTTTTTTCTCATTACAGCATTTAGCAATCAGGTTAATTCTTTTCTTATATTGATAGATCAGGTGAATCTGAACACGACGATGCCAAATATGTGTATGTTTGAATTTTTTTATTGTTTTAGTTTGAATGGGACCGCTATGTCATCAGAGGTCATTCGCGCAATGCATCCCTGGGAACGGAAGTTTCCGGCAGCGCCATGAGGGCCGTGAGGACTCCGGGGACCAACAGAGGGTAAGTGTATCCCTATTTTTTATTATTTTTAACATCCTATCTTTTACTATTGATGCTGCATATAGGCAGCATCAATAGTAAAAAGTTGGTCACACGTGTCAAGCACTATGCTTGACAAGTGTCACCCACCTGTCAATCAGTTCTCCAAGCGATGCGTAAAATCGCTTGGAAAAGCGCTAACATTCTGCAAGTTAAAAACACTTGTGTTTTGCGGGAAAACGCATGCGAATTCCGCATGCATTTTACCTGTGGCCGGGAGTTGCAGAAATGCTGCGGACAATTCCGCAGCATTTCTGCAACGTGGACACATAGCCTAAGGCTATATGCACACGCTGCGGATTCTGCTGCGGATACGCTGCGGATTTGGCCATGCGGATCCGCAGCAGTTTTGCAGGCAATGTACAGTACAATGTAAGTCTATGGGATTTACATTCTGCTGTTCACATGCTGTGGATCCGCTGCGGATTTGGCCCTGCAGACAGTGTACAGTACAATGTAAGTCTATGGGATTTACATTCTGCAGTGCACATGCTGCGGTTTTTCAACTGCGGAAAAGTTGCGGTTTTGAATCCGCAGAAAGAATTGACATGTCAATTCTTTCTGCGGATTCTGCTGCGGTTTGCCACCTATTCCACTGTTCAGGTGTCAAACCGCAGGGAAACCCGCTGGCCAATCCGCAGGTCATTTTAGCTGCGGTTTTACCTGCGGATCCGCAGATACAAATCCGCGGTTGAATCCGCAGCGTGTGCACATAGCCTAAAGCTGCAATACTCGGATCACCGCTGCTACATACAGGCGATGATCAGATTGTGTGTAGCAGACATTTACACTTGCTATGAGAGCTAGTTAACAGCTGTATAGATCTGCTGTCATGTGTCCGGAAAGGTGCGGGCTCCGGCGTTGGGGGGAGTCCGACATGGGCGTACTATTACGCCACATGTCGGAAAGGGGTTAAAAGTGCGCCGGCTGCAGAAATTTTGGTGTCAGGCTCAGGTTTCTGATACAGCCCCTGTGCTAAGTACCACATGGAATCCGACAGCCTGACATAACTGACATGGTGCACACACAATATTCCTGTACACCCTGCCTCAGACACATTACTGCGGGGAGAGGCCATAGAAGGGACGTCTCCTGTGTGACCTCTTCTATACAGAGCACACACCCTGACATCTTCCCTACACGCAGAGTGTCAGTGAGCGCCCTGTCCGCACGTCACACATGTACATGAGCAGCACCCAATATGGCACCCTATACCAGTATGAGGTGAGCACACCGGCTGCACAGGGCAGTGACACCACCATATACCGGCGCCCCCTCCTGTCCTGGCCTCTGCATACAAGACCCCATGATTGTACACCCTGTGACAGGATGGCCCCCTCCCCCAGCCCGAGGAAGCAATGACAGCCAGCAAGTCAGCAGCAGCCGGCAGAGTGCAGGGACAGGGAGAGGCTGACACATGGAAATCCCTGCTCCACGCACAAGTCCAGGCCTGGCACAGCACCACCCCACTCCTGAGCGCCACATCGCCTCAGAACCAGGGGCCCCTGAGGCCTCGGCCCCAACTTATCCTGGCTCTTACCTTCTGGTAGAAGTCCGCAGGGTGACAGCTACGAGGGGACAGGCAGAAGCCGAGGAGTGCAGCCTATGGATGTGCTGAGAGTGAGGAAGAAGGCGGATCCGGCTGTGGTGCTGGGTGTCACTGAGCCAGCACTGGGGGAGGAGAGCGGGAGGGACAGGGAAACTTGTCAACTTTCCTCCTCACTGCTGTCTGCTGGCCACAACTGCCCACTGTGACAGCTCCACACTGACCACTACTCACTGTGACAGCTCCACACCGACCACTACACACTGTGACAGCTCCACACCGACCTCTACTCACTGTGACAGCTCCACACCGACCACTACTCACTGTGACAGCTCCACACCGACCACTACTCACTGTGACAGCTCCACACCGACCACTACTCACTGTGACAGCTCCACACCGACCACTACTCACTGTGACAGCTCCACACCGACCACTACTCACTGTGACAGCTCCACACCGACCACTACTCACTGTGACAGCTCCACACTGACCACTACCCACTGTGACAGCTCCACACCGACCACTACTCACTGTGACAGCTCCACACCGACCACTACTCACTGTGACAGCTCCACACCGACCACTACTCACTGTGACAGCTCCACACTGACCACTACACACTGTGACAGCTCCACACAGACAACTGCCCACTGTGACAGCTCCACACAGACAACTGCCCACTGTGACAGCTCCACACTGACCACTACTCACTGTGACAGCTCCACACCGACCACTACTCACTGTGACAGCTCCACACCGACCACTACACACTGTGACAGCTCCACACTGACCACTACTCACTGTGACAGCTCCACACTGACCACTACTCACTGTGACAGCTCCACACCGACCACTACTCAGTGTGACAGCTCCACACCGACCACTACACACTGTGACAGCTCCACACCGACCACTACTCACTGTGACAGCTCCACACCGACCACTACTCACTGTGACAGCTCCACACTGACCACTACCCACTGTGACAGCTCCACACAGACAACTGCACACTGTGACAGCTCCACACAGACAACTGCCCACTGTGACAGCTCCACACTGACCACTACTCACTGTGACAGCTCCACACCGACCACTACTCACTGTGACAGCTCCACACCGACTACTACACACTGTGACAGCTCCACACTGACCACTACTCACTGTGACAGCTCCACACCGACCACTACACACTGTGACAGCTCCACACTGACCACTACTCACTGTCACAGCTCCACACTGACCATTACCCACTGTGACAGCTCCACACTGACAACTGCACACTGTGACAACTCCACACTGACCACTACCCACTGTCACAGCTCCACACTGACCACTACCCACTGTGACAGCTCCACACTGACAACTGCACACTGTGACAACTCCACACAGACAACTGCACACTGTGACAGCTCCACACTGACCACTACCCACTGTGACAGCTCCACACTGACAACTGCACACTGTGACAGCTCCACACTGACCACTACCCACTGTGACAGCTCCACACTGACAACTGCACACTGTGACAACTCCACACAGACAACTGCACACTGTGACAGCTCCACACTGACCACTACCCACTGTGACAGCTCCACACAGACAACTGTACACTGTGACAACTCCACACTGACCACTGTGACAACTCCACACTGAGAACTGCACACTGTGACAGCTCCACACTGACAACTGCACACTGTGACAGCTCCACACTGACCACTACCCACTGTGACAGCTCCACACTGACAACTGCACACTGTGACAACTCCACACTGACCACTACCCACTGTGACAGCTCCACACTGACCACTACCCACTGTGACAGCTCCACACTGACAACTGCACACTGTGACAGCTCCACACCGACCACTACTCACTGTGACAGCTCCACACCGACCACTACTCACTGTGACAGCTCCACACTGACCACTACCCACTGTGACAGCTCCACACAGACAACTGCACACTGTGACAGCTCCACACAGACAACTGCCCACTGTGACAGCTCCACACTGACCACTACTCACTGTGACAGCTCCACACCGACCACTACTCACTGTGACAGCTCCACACCGACCACTACACACTGTGACAGCTCCACACTGACCACTACTCACTGTGACAGCTCCACACCGACCACTACACACTGTGACAGCTCCACACTGACCACTACTCACTGTCACAGCTCCACACTGACCATTACCCACTGTGACAGCTCCACACTGACAACTGCACACTGTGACAACTCCACACTGACCACTACCCACTGTCACAGCTCCACACTGACCACTACCCACTGTGACAGCTCCACACTGACAACTGCACACTGTGACAACTCCACACAGACAACTGCACACTGTGACAGCTCCACACTGACCACTACCCACTGTGACAGCTCCACACTGACAACTGCACACTGTGACAGCTCCACACTGACCACTACCCACTGTGACAGCTCCACACTGACAACTGCACACTGTGACAACTCCACACAGACAACTGCACACTGTGACAGCTCCACACTGACCACTACCCACTGTGACAGCTCCACACAGACAACTGTACACTGTGACAACTCCACACTGACCACTGTGACAACTCCACACTGAGAACTGCACACTGTGACAGCTCCACACTGACAACTGCACACTGTGACAGCTCCACACTGACCACTACCCACTGTGACAGCTCCACACTGACAACTGCACACTGTGACAACTCCACACTGACCACTACCCACTGTGACAGCTCCACACTGACCACTACCCACTGTGACAGCTCCACACTGACAACTGCACACTGTGACAACTCCACACTGACCACTACCCACTGTGACATCTCCACACTGAGAACTGCACACTGTGACAACTCCACACTGAGAGCTGCACACGGTGACAACTCCACACTGACCACTACCCACTGTGACAGCTCCACACAGACAACTGCACACTGTGACAACTCCACACTGACCACTACCCACTGTGACAGCTCCAAACAGACAACTGCACACTGTGACAGCTCCACACTGACAACTGCCCACTGTGAGAACTTCACACTGCCCACTGTGACAACTCCACACTGACCACTACCCACTGTGACAGCTCCACACTGACAACTGCACCATGTGATAACTCCACACTGACAATTGCACACTGTGACAACTCCACACTGACCACTGCACACTGTGACAGCTCCACACTGACCACTACCCACTGTGACAACTCCACACTGAGAACTGCACATTGTGACAGCTCCACACAGACAACTGCCCTCTGTGAGAACTCCTCACTGAAAACTACACACTGTCAAAAATGGAGGTCAGCGAACTTGTTCGGAAAACGTTTGCAAATCACAAATTCAGCACTAATGTATCATATTCGGATTCGTGTTCACTTTCACAAGCATTTTTGCTCAAATTCGGCAAAATTTGGTCCCAGTTGGGTAAATCATTGCATTTCCTCTAATGCTTTTGTATGCTAGTGGTGCTGTATGATAAACGAAGTGGGCGGGGAGATGTGTTTGATAAGGGGAGGGGGTGTGGAGATGTTGGAGGAGTGGTGGACTGTTTTGTTGTTTTATTTTCTTAACTTAATGTTTGTACATTCCGGCAGCCAATCGGCGCAGAAACCTTTCACAATGTCATGGCGCAAGGTCTTCTGTAATTGGCAGCCAAAGTTACATGTTCCTGGCCATATAGAAAGCGGACATCTTGTTTTGCTGTCGCCATTTTCTCAGTGTCACAGTGCAGAGAAGCGTCCTGCTAGTGTTGCTGCTGCTGAAAGTGAACTTGTCAGCTTGCTAGATAGGATCCTCTTCTGTGTGAAATTGATCTTACAGTATCTAATTAGACTGTGTTAAAACTGTGTTGTAGTATCCGGAGGCCCTATTTGCTAATCCAAATAGTTTGGGATAAAACTGTGCTGCAGAATCAGAAGGACAGATTTCCTCTTTAAAATCATTAGGCCTAATATAGGGGTTCAGCCTGGAGACTCTGTTTGTTAATCCAAATTGCTTGTGCTAAAACTGTGTTGCAGTGAGAATTCAGTTGTTACAGCAGGTTAAGAGTATACACAACATGAAGTTGGAAAAAGCGAGGTCGTGGTGGAAGGGGGAATAGGCTTGGTGTTGGGACGTATACACGGGTTAGGCTAGTTTCACATTTGCGCTTTTGAGAGCAGCGACGGCCTGCGCACGGCCATTGCTAAGCCCCGCCCCCTGCCGCGCCTCCGCCTGTAACTCCGCATGACACTGCATGCGTCCTGCGTCCCCTATCTTTATCACTGGGGGCGCAGGCCGTGCGCAGTATGCGTTTGGCGGCGCATGCGTCCTTTTCACGGTGCGCCGAGCGCAACCAAACTGCAACCTGCTGCAGTTTGGTTGTGCTCGGCGCACCGTGAAAAGGACGCATGCGCCGCCAAACGCATACTGCGCACGGCCTGCGCCCCCAGTGATAAAGATAGGGGACGCAGGACGCATGCAGCGTCTTGCGGCGGTAGGCGGAGCTACCAGCGGAGGCGCGGCAAGGGGCGGGGCTTAGCGGCGGCCGTGCGCAGGCCGTCGCTGCGCTCAAAAGCGCAAATGTGAAACTAGCCTTAGGTGTAAATGTTAATTAACCCCTTAAGCCCCAAGGGTGGTTTGCACGTTAACTCCCGGGCCAATTTTTACAATTCTGACCACTGTCCCTTTATGAGGTAATAACTCTGGAACGCTTCCATGGATCCTGGTGATTCTGACAATGTTTTCTCATGACATATTGTACTTCATGATAGTCGTAAAATTTCATTCATATAACTTGCATTTATTTGTGAAAAAAAACGGAAATTTGGCGAAAATTTTGAAAATTTCGCAATTTTCCAAATTTGAATTTTTATGCCCTTAAATCACAGAGATACGGCACACAAAAAAAATTAATAAGTAACATTTCCCACATGTTTACTTTACATCAGCACAATTTTGGAACCAGCTTTTTTTTTGTTAGGAAGTTATAAGGGTTAAAATTTGACCAGCGATTTCTCATTTTTGCAACACCATTTTATTTTTACGGACCACATCACATTTGAAGCCACTTTGAGGGGTCTATATGATAGAAAATACCCAAAAGTGACACCATTCTAAAAACTGAACCCCTTAAGGTGCTCAAAACCACATTCAAGAAGTTTATTAACCCTTTAGGTGCGTCACAGGAATTTTTTGAATATTTAAATAAAAATGAACATTTAACTTTTTTCACAAAAAAAATACTTCAGGTTCAATTTTTTTTATTTTACCAAGGGTAACAGGAGAAATTGGACTGCAAATGTTATTGTGCAATTTGTCCTGAGTACTCTGATACTTGTTACGTGGGGGGAACCACTGTTTCGGCACATGGCAGACCTCAGAAGGGAAGGTGCGCCGTTTGACTTTTTCAATGCAAAATTGGCTGGAATTCAGATCAGACACCATGTTGCATTTGGAGAGCCCCTGATGTACCTAAACAGTGGAAACCCCCCACAAATGACCCCATTTTGGAAACTAGACCCCCCCAAGGAACTTATCTAGATATGTGGTGAGAACTTTGAACCCACTAGGGCTTCACAGAAGTTTATAACGTACAGCGGTACAACTAAAACATCATATTTTTTCCACAAAAATGATCTTTTCACCCCAAATTTTTATTTTTCCAAGGGTAACAGGACCCTAAAAGTTATTGTGCAATTTGTCCTGAGTACGCTGATACCCCATATGTGGGTGTAAATGACTATTTGGGCGCATGGCAGAGCTCGGAAGGGAAGCAGCGCCATTTGACGTTTTTGGCTGGAATTGAGATCGGACACCATGTCGCGATTGGAAAACCCCTGATGTACCAAAACAGTGGAAACTCCCCACAAATGACACCATTTTGGAAACTAGACCCCCCAAGGAACTTATCTAGATGTGTGGTGAGCACTTTGAACCCCCCAGTGCTTCACAGAAGTTTATAACGCCCGAGCGTGAAAATAAAAAAATCGTATTTTTTCCACAAACATGATCAATTAGTCACCATTTTTTTTATTTTCCCAAGCGTACAAGGAGAAATTGCACCCCAAAAGTTATTGTCCAATTTGTCCTGAGTTCGCTGATACCTCATATGCGGGAGAAAACTACTGTATGGGCTCACGTCGGGGCTCGGAAGGGTAGTAGTGACGTTTTGGAATGCAGACTTTGATGGAATGGTCTGCGGGTGTCATGTTGCTTTTGGAGAGCCCCTGATGTACCTAAACAGTGGAAACCCCCCACAAGTGACGCCATTTTGGAAACTAGACCCCCTAAGGAACTTATCTAGATGTGTGGTGAGCACTTTGAACCCCCCAGTGCTTCACAGAAGTTTATAACGAGCGGGCGTGAAAATAAAAATATTGTATTTTTTCAACAAACATCATCTTTTAGTCCCCATTTTTTTTATTTTCCCAAGGGTAACAGGAGAAATTGGACCGCAAAAGTTGTTGTCCAATTTATCCTGTGTACGCTGACACCCCATATGTGGGAGAAAACTACTGTATGGAGACACGTCGGGGCTCAGAAGGGAAGTAGTGACGTTTTGGAATGCAGACTTTGATGGATTGGTCTGCGGGTGTCATGTGCGTTTGGAGAGCCCCTGATGTACCTAAACTATTGAAACTCCCCACAAGTGACCCCATTTTGCAAACTAGACCCCCTCCCGGAACTTATCTAGATGTGTGGTGACTTTGAACCCCCAAGTGCTTCACAGAAATTTATAACGCCTGGGCGTGAAAATAAAAAAATCATTTTTTTCCACAAAAATGATATTTTTGCCCCCAATTTTTTATTTTCCTAAGGGTAACAGGAGAAATTGGACCCCAAAAGTTGTTTTGCAATTTGTCCTGAGTATGCTGATACCCTATATGTGGGGGTAAAACACTGGGTGCATGGCAGAGCTTTGAAGGGAAGGAGCACCATTTGACTTTTTCAACGCAGAATTGGCTGGAATTGAGATCAGACGCCATGTTGCATTTGGAGAGCACCTGATGTGCCCAAACAGTGGAAATGCCCCAATTATAACTCCAACCCTAGCCCCAACACACCCCTAACCCTAATCTCAGCCCTAACCCTAGCCCTAGCCCTAACCCTAATGGGAAAATGGAAATAAATACATTTTTTTTATTTTATTATTTTTCCCCAACTAAGGGGGTGATAACGGGGGGTTTGATTTACTATTTATGGCGGTTTTTATGTTTGGCAGCTGTCGCACGCTAAAAGACGCTTTTTATTGTAAAAATAGTTTTTGCATCACCACATATTGAGAGCTATAATTTTTACGTATTTTGACCCACCGAGTCATGTGAGGTCTTATTCTTTGCGGGACGAGTTGACGTTTTTATTGGTACCATTTTCGGGCACGTGACATTTTTTAATCGCTTTATATTCTGATTTTTGGGACTCAGAATGAACAAAAACCAGGGTTTCATGAATTTCTTTTGGGGGGGTGCGTTTACACCGTTCAAAGTGTGGTAAAATTGATAAAGCGGTTTTATTCTTCGGGTCAGTACGGTTACAGCGATACCTCATTTAGGTCTTTTTTTATGTTTTGGCGGTTTTATGCAATGAAAACTATTTTATATAAAAAAAAAATTATTTTTGCATCGCTTTATTCTGCGAGCTATAACTTTTTTATTTTTTTGCGAGGGGTTCGCTAAAGGGGTTAACTAATGGGACAGTTTTATAGGGCGGGTCGTTACGGACGCGGCGATACCAAATGTGCACTTTTTTTTCTTTTTTTCTTCAAAAAATGAATTTATTGGGGAATATTTTTTTTTTTACTAATTTATTTAGCGATTTTTTTTTAAATTATTTTTACTTTTTTTTTTTAACTTTATTACATTGTCCCAGGTGGGCCATCACTTTCCTGTGACAGATCGCTGATCTGTCACATCACAGATCACTGTGACAGATCAGCGATCTGTCACAGACACTGCTGCAGACTTCCTCATGCCTGCGCTTTGCAGGCAGTGAGGAAGTCAGCTCCCTACAGGCCCCCGAAGGTCCCCGTCGCCATCTTGGATCCGGGGGCCTGTAGGGAAAGAGCCCCCCGCAGCAGCGCTGCACATTGCGCTGCCGTGGGGGGCTCAGGGAAGCACAGAGGGAGCCCCCTCCCTGCCGATGCTTCCCTTTAACCCCCGGTACACCGCGATCGTGTTTGATTGCGGTGTACAAGGGGTTAACGTGTCGGGGGCAGTCCGTGACACATTGTGCCGGGTGTCAGCTGTGATAATCAACTGACACCTGGCCGCGATCAGCGGCGCTCACCACGTGGGCGCCGCTGATCTCTATGACGTACTATCCCGACCGTGGGAATTAAGTCCCAGGGCACATGGACGGGATAGTACGTATCATGGCAGATAGGGGTTAAAGCTAGACTGAACAAACACCATCTGTTCCTATCCAAAGACCACTGACAACATCTGCTACTGGATGGGTTATTCCACTTCTTTTCTTTGTCAATTGCACTGCAGTATGCCTTGTAGATGAGAGCCAGAAAGAGCATGTGCTCCAGCGGATGCCAAGCGCTGCATCAAATTGCCTCTCCTCCTCTTCATCCACCTTAACATCACATACTGTACAATCCTCAGAGGTTGCACCCCAATCACCCTTGTTTCCCACCCATGTCACAAATTTCCAAAAGCCCAACTGACAGTGGGGAACCACAGATGGGCCATTCTGCAGAGTTGTTCACACATTCTATTCCATGGCCATCAGAGGTCTGCAGCAAAGATTCACAGACTCCAGAGGAGGAGGAAAGCATCTGCACCGATGCACAACAATTTTTCATGTTGGATCCAGGGCCGGACGAAGTAGGGTCTGAGCAGAATCCAGACCATCGTCACTTGATGCTATCCCCCCGGGGATGGAGGTGATCCTGATAAGACTCAGATATCAGAGGCGCACGCGGACTGTACTGTGGTGTTAGTGTAGGGTTCTGGAGGTTCTCAGGATGCAGTGACGAGACACTAGACGAATGGTGGTTGGTGAAATAACTTTTTATCAAACTAGCTGCTGGGGCTTAACTGAACAAACAAGATATACTGGGACAAACAGTCCAGGCAGGGACTCAACAATCTTAACAACACTATTGCGGTACTTAGCCTTCCAGGGGCTGACAGGTTCGTGAACGTGGCCGCGTAGAGGTCACTGAGGCGGCTGTCCTGATGCCTCGTTACTCCTGGGAGGAATGGGGCTCAACAGGCCCTGAAGAAAGTGATGACGGTGGGGCGCAACAGGCCCTGAAGAAAGCAATACCGTTGGGGCGCAACAGGCCCTGAAGAAAACGAGGCCGTTGGGGCGCAACAGGCCCTGAAGAAAACGCTGCTGCTGGGGCGCAACAGGCCCTGAAGGAAGCGCTGCCGCTGGGGCGCAACAGGCCCTGAAGAAAACGCTGTGGCTGGGGCGCAACAGGCCCTGAAGGAAACGCTGCCGCTGGGGCGCAACAGGCCCTGAAGAAAACGCTGCCGCTGGGGCGCAACAGACCCTGAAGAAAGCGCTGCCGCTGGGGCGCAACAGGCCCTGAAGAAAGCGATGCCGTTGGGGCGCAACAGGCCCTGAAGAAAGTAATGCCGTTGGGGCGCAACAGGCCCTGAAGAAAATGATGGAAGTGGCGCGCGGTGATGACGCAGTTCCCCAGATGTCCTGTAACCGTCTCTCCCAAAGCCAGGGTAGCGAGCCTTTTATCTCGCCTGTGATGAGGTGGCGTACCTTCAGGCCGGTGACGGCCGGGTCGGCGTGATGGGGGAAGGCGGGGGGAAGTGCCCAGGCCTCTGTGGCCTGGTTACGGGTACTCACGGCCACAACCTGAGGTAAAGTTCCTCTCTCGCCAAGGCAGGGGACAGCGGGGACGATTCTCTGAGAACGGGGGTGGGTAGCAGTCTCTGGGAACAGTCTCTCACGTCGATAAATGCGCAGCTTTCTCCTCACAGGCTCTTGTCGGAGCCCCTGCAAGTCACTCTCCTTCCTGCCTTCACTCTGGCTCCTCTCCAACTGCCACTTCAGCGCGTCCCCTGCTCCTTTTACCCTAGCCCCGCCCCCTGTTGCCCTGACAACCTCAGTCGCATGTCTCCCTTTGTAATCCTCCTGATGTGATTCCTTCAATAACTCTGATGGCGGTCTCCTTTGTTCCGGCCCAATCACTATATGGGGGTCCTCCTCCCCACATTCCCCCACCCTGTAAGCTCGCCAGTCCTCGGTTAGTCTATTGAGATTGGCCTGTAAAGGTGTCAATATTCGTTGTCATACGAACTGATCTTGTTCATACCGTTCGGGGGGTTTGCCGGCTGTTGACCGCTCGGAGCGTCTAAGTTCGACTGGGGTGGAATCTTCTGGGGTGGTGGACGTCGGTGGGCTGCAAGATGCCGGTGGGTTAATTGCGTCAACTGGCTCATTATTGGGTGGAGGGCCCTTGGGAACTGGAGGGAAATCCTCGTCGTCCGAGTCCCAGCATATGGACTCCGGTTCGGATATCTTCGGGACGGGTTCCAGTTGCTTCGGGTCGGTGGAAATACACGGGCGTAACATATTACGATGCACAATGCGGGTGGGCAGTGTTTCATCCTGCTCGGGCCGTATTTCGTACACAGGTCCTTCTGGATGGATACGGCGTAGTACCCGATAAGGACTCTCTTCCCAACGTGACTCCAGTTTATTCTGGGGGCGTTGATCTAGTACAAGCACACGGTCCCCGCTTTGGAGATGGGGAGGGGAGGTTGTATTCTTCCCTGGGTGTTCCCAGTCTTGAAGTTTGGTATGTACAATTCGGTGAAGAGTTTGCAACCTGTGGCGATGATTTCGGACCCAAGACGACACTCCGGTCCAGGGCCGAGGCTCTTCGGGTTCCAACTCTACCTCTGTGATCCCTTTACCCTCTCGTCCGAACAGCCGGAAATAAGGAGTATAGCCTGTTACTCGATGTACCCGATTATTATAAACCCATGCTAATTCAGAAACATATTCAGGCCAACGAGCTTTCTTGTCACTCTCCAGAGTGCGTAGCATTTGAATCAATGTCCAATTAAATCGCTCACAAGCCCCATTCCCTTGCGGGTGATATGGTGTGGTCCGGGATTTATCAATCCCATAAAGATGATGTAGTTCCTCCATAACTTTCCCCAAAAAACATGCTCCCTGGTCGGAATGTATACGTTGAGGACAGCCGTACACTTGTATAAAGTTTCTACAAATTGCGGAGGCGGCTGACTCCGCGGTCTGGTCTCCAGTAGGGGTGACCACAGCGAACTTGGTGAAATGATCCACCATGACGAGGCAGTGTTCGTATCCCTGGAATGCGGGACCAATGTGCAGATAATCCACCGTCAGGCGCTCAAAGGGTGCTGAAGTCACAATCGTCTGTATTGCGGCCCTCTGAGCAGGCGGTTTGGCCAATTCACATAAGCGGCAGGTACGGCAAACTTCGTCCACAACAGCCGACAAGCATGGGTGATAAACTTTCTGTTGTAACCATTGCAAAATCTTTTTGACTCCAAAGTGGGCCCCTTTTTCGTGAGCCTCTCGAGCCAGTTCGTGTAGTTGAGCTCCGGGCGTAACCACCTTCCAGTCATTGAGGTTGTTTGCGAAGTGATTTTACGGTACAGTAGTCCCTTTCGGATAATCAGCCTCTCCCATTGTCGCAGCATCAGCGACAGGTCTTGGGTCAAAGCTTGTCGTTGAGTATCAGTGGGTAATTGACCAGCGGCGACCCATGTCCGGAGAAGTCCAATTTCTTCATCTTCTTGTTGCTGTTGTATCCACTTATCCAGAGATTGTTCCAGGATGCCCCTGTGGGCCTCTGGGGAAGATACTTTTGCATCAACATTGGTGAGCACGGCAGCGGTAAGAGCGAACGATATTTCCTCTCCTTCTAATTCTTCGTCTCGATTCTGTCCGGGAGTTGTATGTCGAATCCTAGAGAGAGCATCTGCATGAACATTCTCGGCCCCTCTTTTGTAAATAATCTTGTAATTGTACTTCGCCATTCGGGCCACCCATCGCTGCTCCAAAGCCCCCAACTTGGCGTTTTCCAAATGAGCCAGTGGGTTGTTGTCAGTTCGCACTACCACCTCGGAGCCCGCTAGGTACTCTGCGAATCTTTCCGTCATAGCCCACACCACTGCGAGGAGCTCGAGCTTAAAAGAGCTGTAATTGTCAGGGTTACGCTCGGAGTCATGGAGTGAACGGCTTCCATATGCGATCACCTTCTCCCGGCCATCCTGAACCTGTGACAACACAGCCCCAACCCGTGAAGACTCCCGTCAGTGTGCAGGATGAACGGCTGAGAGAAATCCGCATAAGCCAACACTGGGGCATCCGAGAGTGCAGCCTTGAGATCTCTGAAGGCCTCTTCCTGAGGGTGTTGCCACTGGATTTTTCGCCCATTGGCCCCAGCGGGAGCCCCCTTCAGCAGGTCATGCAGGGCTCGAGCTCGACATGCAAAATTCTTTACGAAACGACGGTAATATCCAGCTAACCCCAGAAAAGCCCGCACGTCTTTCACCGTCTCGGGGGTAGGCCATTCCTGGATAGCAGCAATCTTCTCTCGGGATGGCCTCACACCCTCTGCCGAAACGACATGACCCAGATACTCAATCTGAGAGCGAAATGGGTGGCATTTCTGAGGCTTCACCTTCAACCCGTACTTTTGCAGCCGGCTGAGTACCTGTCCCAACCGCTCCAGGTGGTCCTCGAAGGAGGCGGCATAGACAATGATGTCGTCCAGGTAGAGCAACGTGGCCTCAAAATTGAGATCCCCTAGACATCGCTCCATCAATCGCTGAAATGTCCCGGGGGCGTTGGCCAGCCCGAATGGCATTCGATTAATCTCAAACAGTCCCATGGGCATTATGAACGCCGTCTTAACTCTGTCCTCTTCTGACATGGGCACCTGCCAGTACCCACTGGCCAAGTCCGGGGTCAAAAATATGTTGCTTTGCCCAATGCAGACAGAGATTCTTCTATGCGGGGCAGTGGGTATGAGTCTTTAATAGTGCAAGCATTCAATTTACGATAATCCACACAGAATCGTAGTGTACCATCTTTCTTCCGGACCAACACGATGGGGGCCGCCCAAGGGCTTTGACTTTCTCGTATCACCCCTTTTTGTAGCATCTGAGCTAGCAAAGTTTTCACCTCTTGATAGAGTTGTGGCGGAATCTGTCGATATCGTTCTCGGATAGGGGCCGCTCCTGCTGTGGGGATCTCATGAGTAATGGCGGTGGTACACCCAAAGTCGTCCTCATGACTAGCAAATACTTCATGGTACTGTCCCAGCAATGCTTTTACTTGTGAAAGTTGGGCCGCAGTTAGTCCAGAAAGCTCGGCCCGCATCTGCTCCAAAATATTTCGGCCCTTCTCTTGTGTCGAGACTTCGTGGGCATGTAAGGTTGGTATTGTTACCTCCCAAGGATCCTCGGGGTGTACTCGTAATTGAACCGCAGGAGCGGGCAGCACTTCTTCTAAAGGCTTTACTAGTTTGGCCAGTACAGTCCTGAGGTAAAGTTCCTCTCTCGCCAAGGCAGGGGACAGCGGGGACGATTCTCTGAGAACGGGGGTGGGTAGCAGTCTCTGGGAACAGTCTCTCACGTCGATAAATGCGCAGCTTTCTCCTCACAGGCTCTTGTCGGTGCCCCTGCAAGTCACTCTCCTTCCTGCCTTCACTCTGGCTCCTCTCCAACTGCCACTTCAGCGCGTCCCCTGCTCCTTTTACCCTAGCCCCGCCCCCTGTTGCCCTGACAACCTCAGTCGCATGTCTCCCTTTGTAATCCTCCTGATGTGATTCCTTCAATAACTCTGATGGCGGTCCCCTTGGTTCCGGCCCAATCACTATATGGGGGTCCTCCTCCCCACATTATTGCAGGAAGAGGAGGAGGGTGACGCTCAGGGTGAGGAATGTGAAAGCAAAGAGGATGACGATGAGGTTGTGAATCCCACAGGTATGTAGCTGAGTAGCCCAGTGGAGGAGGAGAAGACGAGGAGGTTATGTTGCAGATTGCAGCACAAACAAGGGGTAATGCAACCAGGACAAGCACTGCATCCTCAGCCACAACTGTGGCTTTGGCGAGCATCGTTTGCAGGGACGGCAAGGGTTGCCTAACTTGGGCCTTTTTTGAGACTGCACAGGATGACACAACTAACGTTATCCACCAAATTTGCAAAAAAAGGATTCACTAGAGGCAAAAATTACAATAATTTGACTACTACATGCATGAGCCGGAACATGCGCCATCACCATGCCTGAGTCTGGGAGTCTCACTGTGCTAAAATTCCGAGTCTCATTCTTATGGTTAGAAATAGTGCTGACTACTGGGTTGCCATTCTGTTAGATCCACGGTACAAGAGTAAATTTTGCCAGATTCCCCCCCCGAAAAGGGACGGGCGCATGCTGGAGTATTGAAACACGGTTATAGACGATCTTAAGAGTGGTTTTCCCCAAGACAGCAGTGAGGCACACAGTGTGCATCGCAGGTCTAGACTTCCAACCACGGGAACGTCAAGTCGTCATCGAAAAACATTAGCAGCAGCAGTGTAAGTAGCACAAGCAATTTCTGTGAGTCATTTCACAAATTTTTTTGACCAGCCCATGCAACAGCAGTACAGAGTAGGTTGGTGCAGGAGTATCTTGAGCACAATCTAAATACCATCAGGGTAAACTTGGACCCTTTTGCATTTTGGTCTTCAAAAATGGAAGAGTGGCCTGAGCTCACCTGTGACGTCTTGGAGGTTGTGTCATGCCCGGCAGCCAGTGATCTCTCAGAACGTGTCTTCAGCGCTGCTGGTGGTGTCCTGACAGCTAAGCGCATCCAGCTGTCCCCTGAATGTGTAAACCGCCTAACTTTCATCAAGATGAACAAATTATGGATCTCCAATAACTTTTGCACCCTAGTCAGAGACTGGGCGATGTTGTAGTTTTTAGTGGGCTCAATTGATCGTGCATTATTGCAGTCGGTGACATCTTTGTCGTGGCATCTGTGGCTGCTCTTGCCACTGCTGCTCTTAAGGCCCCGTTACACATAGCGACACACCAGCGATCACAACAACGACACGACCTGGCAAAGATCGTTTGTGCGTCGCTACATGGTCGCTAGTTAGCTGCCAAACAGACAGATCTCAACGACGCAGCAGCGATCAGCGATCTGTATAACGACCTCGGCGGTCGCTGGGACCTTGTCACACAGCATCTATTGTAATGATTCAGACCTCGATAGGCGTGATTGAGCGTTACCTTTTCCACGCCCCTCTGCACAGATTGGTGGTCACTGCTAAGCTCTCACATTTTGATTGGGCGACCTCGTCATAAAAGACGACATATTAGCGCTCCCATCCATTGTTCTCGAGCGCTGTGGTTATATCATACGGCATTCCTGCAGCGTTCCAGTGCGAGTCCATATTGCGTTCTACGAGCCTTCTGCTTTCCTGCTCCTGCGATCCAGTCTGAGTCGCTATTGCGTTTTTCTTGGATCTATTCCTTCTGGATTTTTATACTCTCTTGCAAGGTAGGCATTATATGTAATGTTGAATGATCTTTGTGGCATTTCACTTTTCATAACTGTATTCAACATTTCTATATGCTTTTACATACAGCAGCCATTGTACTTTTCCAGCCGCAACCGCCACCATCGTACGCTCTCTATTGTATTTCCATTTATAGAACAGCTATCATTTATATGTAATTATAACTATGTTCTACAGTTATTTTATGCTTTCACATAGGCATTTTATGCTTTTACATAGGCATGTTTAGCCATTTCAGTTTCCCTGCCGCGCCCACCCCGCCGTAACTGTATTGTCCATTTAGGTTATGCTACCACAAGCTAATGGAGGGCCGCTTTGGCATTGGCAGCCATTTTTATTTTCCTGCCGCCCCCACCACCGCCATTTTAGGATCCTAGCTGCGTTAACATTTGTAGGTCATCTATGTATTATATTTAATCGTAGTTATAAATTAAACATTTTTTACGTGTATTGGGCCGTTCTCACTGTTTTTTTTTTATTTTAGATGGCCGATAAGCAAGAATTTTTGCGTGATTTCATTGAATTACAGCAACAAGATTAAAAAGAAGGAGGGGTATCAGAAGCTGGTTGAACTGTCCAAAAACACCAATCCCAATGAGGCGGTGGATGAGGCAGTGGCGAAAAAAAAGATACAAGGTCTCCGCACTGTTTTTAAAAAAGAACTCAACAAGGTGAAGAAATCGAGCAAGTCTGGTGCCGGAACGGAAGACGTGTATGTGCCCAAATTGTGGTACTTCGATCTTCTGGCGTTCACAAGGGACCAAGAAGTACCCAGAAAAATGACATCAATGTTGGCACCAGACCCAGAGATCCAGCCGGACTCCCCTGTCGGAGATGTAAGTACCCTATTGTCTTGTCATTAACATTGTAATGTACATGCCATAGTTGACTAGAAAATTTCAATTTTAAATGATCTAGCACATTGCAAAACTTATCCCTTCATGTACAGATAAGTATACAACTTAACCTGTTTAGGCCTAACCCATTTCATACCGTTGAATGACAGTTAATATCCATTAATACTAGTCCCGTCCTCACATTATTTTCCAGTTAACATGAACGCTTGTGACTGATGATCGTGATATCCTATGCAAACGCTTTGCTGTATTTGGGTGTTGTATTGTGATGAAAAATAAGTTTTGGTTTGTGATTTAACATGCATTTTCTGTTCACGCAGGAGCCCGAAGAGGCTGTCTCAACACCTCCGTCACTCACACATGACGATGACAGCATGGCAACGTTACAAGAGGAGGAAACTATAGAGCCACCATCTACATCTGTGCCGCGGCGACTAACATATTCTGGTCGCAAAAGGAAGGCCCCCACCTCGGCTACACCTGAATTTTTAGAACTGGCAAAAAAAGTCCAAACAACGCCTCAGACCCAACCACAGATTAGCGGCTTTGCTCACTATGTGGATGAAAAGCTACTAACATTAGAGGCAACACAACGTGTTCATGCTGAACGGGTAATGCTTGAGGCGTTGAGTCAAGCAGCCACAGAAAACTTAGTGACACGTCTGGTGTCGTGGACAGACATAATTATCCGCTGTACTCATGGGCACACAATCAAGAGCCTCTAGAAACAACTATGAGGAGGGGGATAGACCCTCAGCAGAACACAAACCTTTCTCCCCCACCCTTTTTTTATACTCCACCAAGGCAAAGTGGTAATGACAATGAAACATATTATCAACAGTTGTAGTGGTAGAAATATTTTTTTAAGTTTTCTGTTGTGTATATTTTTTTAAATATTTTTTGATTGTAATAAAAATGTTATTTTTCTACTAAATTGTGGTCTGCTTCGTCAATAATGGTTACACTTATATGCTGCCCAAGTAAGCCATTATTATGAAATAACATGACAATGCTGCGTTTATAAACTTTAAATATATATATTTTTTTAATTAAATATATAATATATTTCTATGAACATTTTTAACTTTTTTATTTTTAAACAAAAGAGTTCAAACAAAATCCTAATTTGGCCTGCCACCCTGTTGTAGGGCTGCCACGAATCTCTCCAGCAGCACTCCGTGTTGGTCCATCGCTGTCAAAGTCGCAGCCATCGCTGCCCTCATCCGCCGGTGAGATGCCAGCAGGTCCTGTGCGGATTTCTGTAGATGACAAGGTTAAAGTAAACCTGTCAATTCTGTAGAAACATCAAAATAAGGTATATGGTTGCTTTTTTTTAGCACTTACGGTTTTGTGGCGGCTCTGTTCCCTCCGATGATGAGCTCATATCCAGATCCCGTGGCATCACCGGCTAGGGGAAACAAATATAAATGATCATTTTCACGCCATTCTCCAAGCACCACGTCACCATTACTTCGGCTGTCCGAGTCCATGAAGCCAGGCGGACTGTAAGCAATAGCATCGCATTGCCGAAGAAAATTGTGCAGCACGCAACAGGCAAACACCACAAAGTCTATAGATTCCAGCTTCAGGATAATTGGTGTGTGGAAAACTCTGAAGCAGCTGGCCATGATGCCAAAGGCATTTTTAACAACCTGTCGTGCCCTTGACAGCCTGTAATTAAAAATGTGTCTTTCCTCCGTCAGACTTTTTTGGGAGTACGGTTTCAAAAGAGTCGCATGAAGGGGGAAGTCTTCATCGCACACAAAAACAAAATTAAGGTTTCCGGTTGTGTCCATCTTGGTTGGCAAGTGCAGTTCACAGTTATTCCATCGTTCCCCAAAAATAGTGTGCTCCAAAACTCCACCATCCGAAACTCTGTCGTTCATGCCAACATCAACGTTAATAAATTCATAATTGGCGTTAACAAGAGCAATCAGGATGACGCTGAAATAGCCCTTATAGCTGTAGTAATACGATCCGCTGTTAGGTGGTTGCGTGATCCGCACGTGTTTGCCGTCCAAAGCCCCACCACAGTTAGGGAACTGCCAAATATGCTCAATATCAGATGCAATTTTTTGCCATTCCGCCTCCGTTTTGAGAAAAGGCATGTAGCTCCGTACAGCGTCGGACTGGAACACCTTGGGCCCACCAGAGAAAATCATTCTTGGCGCCCACTATGTAGCTACATAGAAATAAATACAAGACCACCAATTGTGGTAAAACACACTAATATCAGAGTATAATATAAGGTAGTACACATCTTAATTATGTAGCAGGAGTTGGGGTAGCCTCCCTCATAGAATATAAAGCAGCCCCCTCATATAGTATAATGCAGCCTCCTCATAGAATATAATGTAGCCCCCTCATAGAATATAAAGAAGCCCCCTCATATAGTATAATGCAGCCTCCTAATAGAATATAATGTAGCCCCCTCATAGAATATAATGTAGCCCCCTCATAGAATATAAAGCAGCCCCCTCATATAGTATAATGCAGCCTCCTCATAGAATATAATGTAGCCCCCTCATAGAATATAATGCAGCCATCTCATAGAATATAGCCCTCTCATAGGGTATAATGCACCCCCTCATAGGGTATAATGCTATATAGATATAGAGTTAGATAGATATAGATAGAAAGATAGATGTAGAAATAGATAGATATAGAGATGGATAGTAGATAATGGATAGATAGATAGATAGATACAGTAGATAGGAAGATAGAATAGATAGAGCTAATAGAGATTGATAGAGATAGATATAAAGATAGATATAGATAGAAGTATAGATATAGAGATAGATCGATAGATAGATATAGAGATAGACAGAAAATAGATAATGGATATATAGATAGATATAGATAGCTATAGATAGAAAGATATAGAGCTAGATATATAGATAGAGATAGATAATAGATAGACATAGATAATAGAGATATAGAGATATAGTAATAATAATAATAATAATAATATAGAGATATATATATATAAATATAGAGATATATAGATAGATATAGAGATAGATAGCTACAGAGATATAGAGATAGATATAGATATATATAGATAAAAATAGATATAGAGATCGATAAAGAGAGATAGATATAGAGATAATAGATATAGAGATAGATAGATAGATAGATAGATATAGATAGATAGATATAGAGATATAGAGTTAGATAGATATAGATAGAAAGATAGATATAGAGATAGAGCGATAGATAGATAGATAGTGTAACGGGGTCTACCAAGCTGCAGTACCTCTTTCAGTACCACCCCGTGTTTTCGGAGGTCTGCTCTGCGTTGTCTGGAGTCTGAATGAATGACGCTGGCTGGAATTCCTTGGTTACATGGGCACATATAAAAGATCACTGCTTCTCCACGTATTTCCAGTCTGACAACACTTTACTCACAGGACACAGAATATATCACACAGATACAGAGGGCCGGCCAATAGAAAAGCGGCAGGCCAGACATGCATTACAAAAGCCGCAGGTGGCCAGAGCCTGCCGATGTTTACTGTGGGAATTACAAAGGTGGGGGGAGGGCGGACAAAAGGAGAATATCGTGTCCCCTCTGCCCAGGGATGCAGCCTGTGGGCTGATGCATTAGGGACATGCATCTCACATAGAACCTATTATACATACATATAACTGCACAACATATTCTGGGTGCAGAGTGGTTCTGTAACACGTAACACGGCTCCCCTTTTCAGCTACGCGATCAGCATACACAGTCTGATCCTCAACGGATCGGTTTGGGGATGACCGAAGTTTATGGGGTTGATACAAGTTCCGTTTGTCGACTTAGTCCATCGGCGTTACCGTTTTGTTTACCGGGTCTGTGGTGGATGGTGAAGTCCAGAGGTTGTAGGGCTAAACTCCACAGCAGCAATCTGGCGTTGTCTCCGGAGACCCGATTAAGCCAGACTAGGGGATTATGGTCCGTTAGGAGGGAAAACTGTCGTCCAAACAAATATGGTTGCAACTTCTTGAGTGCCCATACTACCGCCAGGCACTCCTTCTCGATGACCGCATAGCTTATTTCACGGGGCAGTAGTTTCCGACTCAGGTAAGCTACCCGGTGTTCTTGGCCGTCCGACCCGACTTGGCTCAGTACTGCCCCCAATCCAAACATAGAAGCGTCTGTGTGAACCAGGAAACGTTTAGTTGGATCGGGTGCGGCCAATACAGGGGTATTGGTGAGGGTGTCCTTTAGTTGGCGGAAGGCTTCCTCACACTCTGAGGTCCAGGTTACCTGGCGGGGTTGGTTCTTACGGGTCAGATCAGTGAGGGGCTTGGCTACGCTGCTGTAATTGGGAACGAATTTCCTGTAATAACCCGCTGTCCCTAGAAACGCCATGACCTGGGTTTTAGTGCATGGAATGGGCCATTTGGCTATGGCCTCAATCTTGGCTGGTTCTGGTCATTGTTTCCCACTTCCCACCCAATGCCCTAAATACTGAACCTCAGCTTTGCCCACGTGACACTTGTTTGGGTTCAGGGTGATTCCGGCCTGGTGGATCCTATCCAATACTGCCTCTAGGTGATTTAGATGCTCTTCCCATGTCGCACTGTAGATGGCGATGTCGTCCAGGTAGGTACAAGCATAGTCCTGGAGACCATCCAGAAGCCGATCAGCCAGCCTTTGGAAGGTCGCCGGGGCATTCTTCATCCCGAATGGCATAACTCGAAACTGGAATAAGCCGAACGGGGTGACAAATGCCGACTTGGGAATAGCGTCAGGACTAAGGGGAATCTGCCAGTAGCCTTTGCATTGATCGATGGTGGTCAAATACTTTGCCCCCGCCAGCCGGTCTAACAACTCATCCACACGCGGCATGGGGTATGCATCCGTCACTGTTTTCTCATTGAGCTTTCGATAGTCTACACAAAACCGTGTAGTCCCATCCTTCTTGGGCACTAACACTACGGGAGATGCCCAGGGACTGACTCTTCAATGACCCCTAAACGCAGCATCTCTTGTATCTCTTGTCACATCCCTTCTCGTACAGACTCAGGGACGCGGAAGGGGTTTTGTCGTAGGGGAGTCTGATCCTGGGTCTCAACCTTGTGTTGTGCCAGGCGAGTGTACCCCGGTCTCTCTGAAAACATCCTCTGTTGCAGCCTCAACAACGCCTCCGCCTGCTGTCTCTCCCGGGGGCCTAGGTCTTCACCCAAGTGTACCTGGTCCCATGTTT
Organism: Dendrobates tinctorius; assembly: GCF_039654945.1. NCBI lineage: Eukaryota > Metazoa > Chordata > Amphibia > Anura > Dendrobatidae > Dendrobates > Dendrobates tinctorius. The sequence goes on from NW_027361694.1 coordinate 17,242,892, forward strand.
TAAACTGAGTCCTTTTCCCTAAGACATCCGGCAAGGGAAGTCTGGCTAAATCCTCTGCTTCAGGTGCACAGATGGCCACTACCTCTTCAGGGCGCTCCCGGTAGGGCTTCAGCTTATTCACGTGGAACATGCGGATAACCCTGGGGTCGTCACAATCGGCGACATTATAGGTTGTGTCGGCTATTTTCCCCCACTACCTGGTAGGGCCCCTGCCATGCAGCTTGAAACTTATTCTGCTTAGTGGGCTCTAACACCAGGACCTTCTGTACTATTTCCAAAGTGCGCTCTCTGGCCCTCCGATCGTACCATACGCGCTGGCGCCGCTGGGTCGCCTGCAGGTTCTCACGTACTACCTGGGTCAGCTCCTGTAGGCGGTCCCGGAATTCCAGCACATACGGTACAATAGGTATCACTTCTATGAGGCCCTCCCCCTCCCAGTGTTCCAGCACTAAGTCTAGGGGTCCCCTTACCCGTCTCCCGTATACCAGCTCGAACGGGGAGAACCCCGTGGATTCTTGGGGCACCTCCCGATAGGCAAACAGGAGATGTGGCAAGAATTTCTCCCAGTCCCTGTAGGTCCTGGAAAAAGTCCCAATGAGCTGTTTTAATGTCCCGTTAAAGCGTTCATGCAACCCATTGGTTTGCGGGTGGTACGGGGCGCTTCTAATGGACTTTACGCCACACAGCTTCCACAGTTGGTTGGTCACCTCTGCTGTAAACTGGGTACCCCGGTCCGAGATAATCTCCCGGGGAAATCCAACCCGTGAGAAAACCTGGAGCAGGGCGGCCGCCACTGTCTCTGCCAGTATGTTAGGTAACGCAACCGCCTCTGGATACCATGTGGCATAATCTACCACTGTCAATATATACAGAGAGAGAGAGAGTTTGATAGATATAGATAGAAAGATAGATAGATACGTTGCCTTGATATGTGGGCTAAATAAAACTCACCTACCACTTTGAAAAAAGTTACTATGGAGTGCTGCCTTTTTTTTGGAATGAATAGATAGAGAGAGAGATAGAGAGAGATAGAGAGAGATAGAGAGAGATAGATAGATAGAGATATAGAGTTTGATAGATATAGATAGAAAGATAGATATAGAGATAGAGTGATAGATAGATAGATAGATAGATATAGAGATAGAAAGATAGATAGATAGATACGTTGCCTTGATATGTGGGCTAAATAAAACTCACCTACCACTTTGAAAAAAGTTACTATGGAGTGCTGCCTTTTTTTGGAATGAATAGATAGATAGATAGATAGATAGATACACAGAGAGATATAGAGATATAGAGATAGATACACAGAGAGATATAGAGATATAGAGATAGATACACAGAGAGATATAGAGATATAGAGATAGATACACAGAGAGATATAGAGATATAGAGATAGATACACAGAGAGATATAGAGATATAGAGATAGATACACAGAGACAGAGACAGATATAGATATAGAGAGAGATAGATAGCTATAGAGATAGATATAGAGATAATAGATAGATAGATATAATAGCTAGATATAGAGCTAGATATAGAGATAGATAGATAGATATAGAGATAGATAGATATAGATAGAAAGATAGATATAGAGATAGATAGATATAGATAGATATAGATAGATATAGAGATAGATATAGATAGAAAGATAGATATAGAGATAGAGCGATAGATAGAGAGAGTTAGATATAGAGATAGATAGATAGATAGATAGATAGATAGATAGATAGATAGATATAAGGAAACGCAGCAAAGAGCCTAAAATGGCGGGGGGTGGGCGCTGCAGGCAAAATAAAATTGCTGGCTATTCCTATGTTAAATGCCTCAAAAATGCCTAAAGGATTTGTAGAATAAATTTAGGATCAAATATAACAAAAAGATTACCTATAAATGTTAACACAACAAAGATCCAAAAATTGCGGGGGGTGCGCGCGGCAAAAAAAAAAGGCTGTTGAAGCCAAGCAGCCTTAAAACCATAACAAAAAAAAAGGAGTTAAGAAACGCAAAAAAAAGATCCTAATGAAACATCACAAACAATGCCTACCTTGCAAGATAGATAAAAAATCCAGAAGGTAAAAAATCCAAGAAAAAGAGCAGTAGCGACTCAGACAGGATTGCAGAAGCAATAAAGTATCCTCGTACAACGCACTACTGACTCGCACCGGAACGCTGCAGGAATAATGTATACACAGAGCGCTCAGGAACAATGGATGGAGTGCAGTTACATTGCCTTTTATGACGAGGTGGTAGTAGTGGCCACCAATCGGAGCTGAGGGTCGTTTCAAAAGAAAACCTAAGTCCCGCCTGCGCCGCAGAGATATGAGTCGCCAACGAGGTCGCTCGTTGTTTATAAAGGGCTTCAAACACAGCGATTCAGGCAGACCAGCGGGACGCCAACCAACAAAAAACGGCCCAGGACGTTCGAGCACGATCAGTGACATCGCAGGGGGGCCCCATCGCCGCTGCATGTCACACATAGCGACATCGCTGACGACGTCGCTGTTGCGTCACCAAATCGGTGATGCTTAGGCGATCTCGCTAGCGATCTCGCTATGTGTGAAGGGGCCTTTACTAGCAAGTGCCTTGGTGATGCAACAATCAGAAGGTGCATCCACTACTGTTACTTTACAATTTGCCTTTGATAGGAACTGAAGGAGTTAAATTGAGTTCTGTCCATGTTGCATTTTCTTGTTTTTGCTTTATCTTTTCTGAGATGTCTCAGACATCTCCCTTGTGAACCAAGGTCAAATTCTTCTACTTTATGGCCTACGTGACTTTCTTTGTAGAAAACAAGTTGTGAAACCATTTATACTGCGCATGTCTGTAAATGTTTAAATTCTTTGCTACAGTCATGGCCAAAAGTATTGACACCCCTGCAATTCTGTCAGATAATACTCAGTTTCTTCCTGAAAATGATTGCAAACACAAATTCTTTGGTATTATTATCTTCATTTAATTTGTCTTAAATGAAAAAACACAAAAAGAATTGTCCTAAAGCCAAATTGGATATAATTCCACACCAAACATAGCAAAGAGGGTGGACAAAAGTATTGGCACTGTTCGAAAAATCATGTGATGCTTCTCTAATTTGTGTAATTAACAGCACCTATAACTTACCTGTGGCACCTAACAGGTGTTGGCAATAACTAAATCACACTTGCAGCCAGTTGACATGGATTAAAGTTGACTCAACCTCTGTCTTGTGTCCTTGTGTGTACCACATTGAGCATGGAGAAAAGAAAGAAGACCAAAGAACTGTCTGAGGACTTGAGAAACCAAATTGTGAGGAAGCATGAGCAATCTCAAGGCTACAAGTCCATCTCCAAAGACCTGAATGTTCCTGTGTCTACCGTGCGCAATGTCATCAAGAAGTTTAAAGCCCATGGCACTGTGGCTAACCTCCCTAGATGTGGCCGGAAAAGAAAAATTGACAAGAGATTTCAACGCAAGATTGTGCGGATGTTGGATAAAGAACCTCCACTAACATCCAAACAAGTTCAAGCTGCCCTGCAGTCCGAGGGTACAACGGTGTCAACCCGTACTATCCGTCGGCATCTGAATGAAAAGGGACTGTATGGTAGGAGACCCAGGAAGACTCCACTTCTTACCCCGAGACATAAAAAAGCCAGGCTGGAGTTTGCCAAAACTTACCTGAAAAAGCCTAAAACATTTTGGAAGAATGTTCTTTGGTCAGATGAGACAAAAGTAGAGCTTTTTGGGCAAAGGCATCAACATAGAGTTTACAAGAGAAAAAAAGAGGCATTCAAAGAAAAGAACACGGTCCCTACAATCAAACATGGCGGAGGTTCCCTGATGTTTTGGGGTTGCTTTGCTGCCTCTGGCACTGGACTGCTTGACCGTGTGCATGGCATTATGAAGTCTGAAGACTACAACAAATTTTGCAGCATAATGTAGGGCCCAGTGTGAGAAAGCTGGGACTACCTCAGAGGTCATGGGTCTTCCAGCAGGACAATAACCCAAAACACACTTCAAAAAGCACTAGAAAATGGTTTGAGAGAAAGCACTGGAGACTTCTAAGGTGGCCAGCAATGAGTCCAGACCTGAATCCCATAGAACACCTGTAGAGAGATCTAAAAATGGCAGTTTGGAGAAGGCACCCTTCAAATGTCAGGGACCTGGAGTAGTTTGCCAAAGAAGAATGGTCTAAAATTCCAGCAGAGCATTGTAAGAAACTCATTGATGGTTACCGGAAGCGGTCGGTCGCAGTTATTTTGGCTTAAGGTTCTGCAACCAAGTATTAGGCTGAGGGTGCCAATACTTTTGTCCGGCCCATTTTTGGAGTTTTGTGTGAAATGATCAATGTTTTGCTTTTTGCTTCATTCTCTTTTGTGTTTTTTCATTTAAGACAAATTAAATGAAGATAATAATACCAAAGAATTTGTGTTTGCAATCATTTTCAGGAAGAAACTGAATATTATCTGACAGAATTGCAGGGGTGTCAATACTTTTGGCCATGACTGTATAAAAGATGGAAGCCTAACTGATAATCCAGAGGCGCTCAGCAGGCATCCCGAGTTGTATCATACAGCCCGTGTCTGTGTCATTCTTCTCGACGGAGCAATCAATTAGAGACATGTGGTGCTTCACACCTAAGAACATCGGTCCTTCAGATGAAAGAGTAATCTGAGGGATCCCGACAGTTTCCTGGCGCCTGAAACAGGGACCTGAAATAGGCACCTCTCCAAGACTACCCGATCTGCGGACCACTCCCGTTACTGATGAAATTGTGAACAGCAGACCTAAACACCTGGCCAGGTAAGAGATCAATTTTTCTCTTCTCTGCTCTTCATAATCTATCATTATAACTGAGGTCCGTGTAAAGGGGAATCTAGTAGAGGAGGGGGCCGTAAAATCAGGTCCGTATAAGAACTCTGAGGAAATCGGGTGTGACACACATATGTAATTCCTGTATCCCTGTCCGAATGAGAGGCTATTGCAGATTCTGCCTGTGTACTGCTATTTTTAGGAGAAGAACTGATGCAAATCATAACGGGTATGGTGATTGGACATTTGCAGGGACAACCCCAGACACAAACATAAAAAAGTTTCACCACTTCAAGAAGGGAGAACAGTGGTGGGTATTGTTAGCATTGAATACACATGTCCCATTGAGTGACACGTTAAGAGGTCTGACATTACGGAATATAAGGCTGGGTGAACAGTTCATACTGCGCAGCCCGGACGGACAAGTTTTTCACAATAGACGATTCCGCACTAGGAATAGAGGAGGTTGTTGAGTGACTGCCTTGATTTGGAGGACTGTGGAAAGTAGACAAATAAGCTGCACAGTAGGTATTCGTTCAAAGAGTGGTGATATTGCCTAACTGGGCCATGTGACAGCGTCCTTTCGGGGAGGTCACCGCCTAAGCTTAAATCAACACCCTTTACGGATAAACCTTGTGACAGATAAGAGTGTGATTGAATGAGCACAGGACCGTGAAATGAGCCTGTGACAAGATATGACTGAAAAACCCCAATAGATGGATACTTTGTTTACAATCCTGTGTGTTGTGGGAGTGTTTCTGTTCGGATGCTACATAGCATATAAGTACACGAGACACGTAGTACACCGAGGAACAGACACTCCATTTAGCCTGTTAGCACCTTAGGAAGAAGGTAACGAGGTATAGTAGAGCCTAGTCTTGAGCTTACCCAATACACCACCTAAGGCAGGGGATTAACAGGAAGAAACAAGAGAAACAGGATAGAAAGATGGGGAACAGTCAGGGAAAGACACCTGAAGAAGGAAATTGGTTATGTGATATAATTGAGGATAGATATGGAAGACGTGCAGCAAGAGACCTAGAGAAGGTATTAAAAAAATTCAAGGCAGAGGGACAAGAGGCTTTGAATGAGGATAAATGGAAAGAAATAAAAGACACGAAGTCAGGAAAAATTACAGATGCAGGATGGGGAGAACAGGTTGAAGCATGTTTAAAGTGTTCACAGGTTGCCAAAAGGGAAAAGTGGGCATATAACGAGATGACAGGGAAATGGATACGTCCAAAGAAGGTCAGAATGACAGATGCCCCAGAGGAGGAAATGCGTGAGCCTCCACCTTATCCAACCCCTTTGTCAGTGCCATCACCAGTACCTATGGCTCCTGCCACAACTCCCAGTTCACCCCCGCCACCGTCCACTGGACTGTACCCTGATGTACAATCACCATCACCTGATAATGGCAATCCAGGATGGATTTGTAGTAATTGTGGTCAACAAAATCCAGACTGGAGAAATACTTGCCTAGCCTGTGGAGCACCCCGTTACCACCACCCTAGCAGGTTAGCCCCTGTTAGGACTCAAAACACCCCTTTTAGGGAACCTGATGAACATGGCGGTACCCGCACCAGACAGATTCAAACCAATCATTATACTCCATGGTCTGCCCCAGAATGTATGGCATTATTGTCCAATGCTCCAGATCCAACTACCTTTCCTATGGGGTTCGCCCGATAGATAAGACAAGTACTGACTGTACACAGAGGGACTTGGTTGGATGGGGAAGACTTATGTAGACTAAAGTTACCTATAACTACCCAAGGGGAGTTCTCACAGACAATTGGACCAAATAGACCTGTTGATAATGAGCAAGAGGGTAATCCTCGAACTCAGGCTTCGAGAGAGCCCTTCTTAACCGCCCTTGATAATTTCATGCAGACAAAACAAAGACAGAGAGGTAACATGACAGCCATACCACAGAAACCGGGACAATCAGTAACCGATTTCTTCCGGATATTGGAAACGGCTTTCCAAGATGAGGGTCTTGATACCAATAATGAGGGAGTATCAAGACTATTGGCAAAAGCCTTCATGGAAGGTTTACTCAAAGAAATACGAGATCCCCTGAAAATAAGCACCCCCGATTGGAGGTCAGTACCTGATGCCCATGGATTAAGACAAAAAGCTATGGGAATTGAGCTAGATGTACAGGAAAGGAAGAATGCACCGCCAGCAAAAACAAGAGTAGCGGTAACTCAATTTGAAAATCAGGGAAATCCAATAAGTGGGGCTAGGAGGAGAACTTTTACATGTCACTATTGTAAGAAGCCAGGTCATTTCCAAAGAGACTGCCGTAAGAGGAAGGCGGATAGAGAAGCTCAGCCTAGAAGGGAGGAATCTACTGACTGACTAAATGCAATTAGAATGACACTCGATTCTAGGGAGCCTGTAATTAAAATTCAGGTGAATGGTAAAAAGGTACCCTTTCTATTAGATACCGGAGCAACCTCTTCGGTGGTCAATGACAAAGTAATAACTCCAGACCTCCTTTCAGAGTATTCAACTTTTGTCTCAGGATTCAGTGGACAATCTAGACTAATTCCTTTTAGCAAACCTTTACCAGTTAAGATAGGACCTAAAATGTTCCTGAATAAATTTTTGTTTGTCAAAAGAGCACCAATTTGCCTATTGGGAGTAGATGTACTAAAGAAGCTGCAGGCAGATATCAAATTTGCTGAAGATGGTACAGTACATCTTACTATCCCAGATGGGGACGAGGACACTCTTGAGGCTTGCATGATAATTCAAGCTCTCGAGTCACAAAATCCTGATGACACCACATCACAACCATGGGACCCAGCCCTAGACAAATTACCTGAAACCTTATGGGCAAAAGGGAATGCGGATATTGGCTTACTTCCCGTATCCCCAGTTGTGGTGGAGGTGCCCGCAGACACAAGGTTGTCACAGCTGCGGCAGTACCCTATCAGTGCCCAACAGGAGGCTGCTATTGAGGCACAAGTCACTGATCTTGTAAACAATGGAGCATTGGTGTCAATTAAATCACAAGCTAATACGCCATTGTTTCCTGTCAAAAAGAAGGGAGGACCAGGTGATGCCCCGAAATATCGCATGGTACATGATCTAAGAGAGATAAATAAGGTCCTTGTTCCTTTGACGCCAGTAGTACCTAACCCACACACGCTATTGGCGAAAATCCCTAGTCAATCGAAATGTTTTTCAGTGATTGATTTGTCAAACGCATTTTTCTCAGTGCCTCTCCACAAAAGCTGTTGGCATCTGTTCGCTTTTACATTTAAGGAAAAACAATATGCTTGGACCAGACTACCGCAGGGCATGCAGCATTCACCCACATTGTACACGCAAGCATTGCAGTCTGTGTTGGCCGGCTGGCCACATCCACCTGATATTGTGCTCTTACAATATGTGGATGACCTGTTGCTTTGTGCACCAGATGAGGCTAATTGTAGAATCCATACACTTTCACTACTGATGTTTTTATCAGACAATGGTTGTAAGGTCAACAGAGAAAAATTATAGTTTTGCCAACCAAAAGTCATATTCTTAGGACATTGTCTATCACATGGTACCCGACACTTAACCAATGACAGAATCACAATTGTACAACAAATGAAGGAACCAACAACCCATAAGCAGTTGAGAGCATTTTTGGGTTTAGTTTCGTCTTGCCGCCAATGGGTCATACATGCTAGTGAACACATGCAGCCACTGTATGATTGCATCAACACAATACCTTTCCAACTGACTGACATTGCACGAGACTCATTTCAGTATCTGAAGAAGGCCATAGTGTCAGCCCCAGCATTAGGTATACCTAACTATGATATACCCTTTCAACTGATGGCCGCTGAAATTAGAGGGCATGCTACTGGCATTTTGACACAGAAACATGACAAAAAGAATAGACCCCTTGCATACTATTCTGCCAAATTAGACTCTGTAGCACAGGGAACACCATCCTGTGTCAGAGCAGTCTCTGCAATCGCATTGCTACTTGACAAAGTCTCTGATATTGTACTGGATAACCCACTAACTGTCTGTACCACACATGATATATACGGTATCCTGAATCAGGTTTCTTCTAAACATATTTCTATGGCAAGACAACTCAGATTGCAATGTGCCTTGCTTATGCCTCCTAATGTTACGTTTACCAAAACTCAGAATCTGAATCTGGCTACATTGTTGCCAATTGCAGATTCTAAAGGGGGGGATATAGATGAGAACACATTATCGCTTTCTTTTGAGTCCCCACACGAGGTTGAACATGATTGCATAGAACTGATGCAGCAAGAAGTTATTGTCTTGCCCAATGTCACAGTCACACCATTGTCAAACCCAGACCTTGTACTTTTTGTGGATGGCAGTAGATATGCCGATGAAAGTGGAAAATTCCTCACAGGATATGCGGTAGTGTCACCACATGAGACTATTGTAGCAAAGGCACTTCCACCCCACATGTCCGCACAAGAGGCTGAGCTGACAGCTCTGAATGAGGCATTAAAACTTTCCAAAGGAAAAACAGCAAATATCTACACTGACTCGAGATATGCCTTTGGAATAGTACATGATTTTGGCGTTTTGTGGCGCACAAGGGGTTTCATGACAGCAGCAGGAACACCCATAAAACATGCCACACTGATCAGAGAAATCCTCGAGAATGTGGCCCAGACACAGGGGGTGGCCGTTATGAGGGTGCCAGCACACACCAGAAAAGACAACATGGAAGCAAAAGGCAACGAAAAAGCAGACCAGGCGGCGAAGCAAGCTGCCTTGGGGACTCCAGAAAAAGTAAACATAGTGCACAAGGATGCATCAGAATTGTTTACAGACTTACAAAAGTTCCAAGAAGACTCCGCTCAGACGGACAAGGAGACTTGGGAAAAGATGGGAGCTGAGAAGACGAACGGAATGTGGAAGAAAGATCAGAGGTACTGCTTGCCTAGGGTTTTATATCCGAGGATGGCCGAAGCAGTTCATCTTCCAACTCACATGTCCGCCAATGGAATGACACGCCTAGTCACGAAGGTTTGGATTGCTCCTGGGTTTGGGAAGGTGGCGCAGCTACACTGTACCTCCTGTCCCATATGCCTAGCACACAATCCCGGACAGGTAGTGAAAACTCCACAGAAACACAGTCCTAGGCCGCTATATCCCTTCCAGAGACTACAGATCGACTACATTCAACTCCCCAGGAGTGGACCATATGAATATGTTCTGGTGTGTGTTGACATGTTCTCTGGATGGCCAGAGGCCTACCCGGTGAAAACAGCTACAGCTCGAGCTACTGCAAAGAAACTGGTGATGGAACTAATACCACGATTTGGTGTCCCTGAAACAATTGAATCAGACAGAGGTACACATTTCACTGCTGAGGTAATGCAAAATGTCATGCAAATGATAGGTGTAGAACAAGCATTTCATACACCCTACCACCCACAGAGCTCAGGGAAGGTAGAGAGAATGAACGGGACACAAAAATTGAAAATACAGAAAACCATGGAGCAGACCCATAGACCATGGCCAGAGTGTCTCCCATTAGCATTATTCTCAGTAAGGTACACACCTACGGGAAAAACTAAACTGTCACCCTTCGAGATACTGTTTGGAAGACCACCAAACACAGGGTTGTACTACCCACAGGTCTTAACACTCAATGTGGATAATTTGACAAGTTATGTAATCCAGTTGCAAAAGCATTTAACTCAAATGCATTCTCTAGTTTTCTCTTCCACTCCAGATCCAGATAGTGTGGAAGGAACTCACTGTCTACAACCTGGTGATTACGTATATGTCAAGAAACACTCCAGAAAGACCCTTGAACCCCGATATCAAGGACCTTACCAAGTACTCCTGACAACGCCTACTTCTGTTAAGTTGGAAGGACGATCAACCTGGATCCACGCATCACATTGCAAACTAGCCACAGGAATTAACAAAGCATAAGAGTGCATAATGTTTTGGTTTGGTTTTGTTGCATTTTCTGTAATAATGGTAGCTGCGTGGGATAGTTTGAATTCTCCAATGTCCTTGAATAATAAGTTCATACAACATCATGAAAAAATACTGAATGATTGGTCAAAAGACACTCAATCTCCAGCAGATTGCTGGATCTGCACACATTCACCAGTATCGGCCACTAGTATTCCGTTCCTTGTTATTCCTGTGCCACCCGAGGAATTATTTGCCTGGACCAGTTGTTCTGATACACTTGCTAATAATGCCACAAATAATGTGAAGTTATGGAACACAACTGTCGGTATACCTATTGTGGGATGGGTAGGATACCCTTGGTGGCAGGGTAATCTTTCAGGAAGTAATACACACCTTCAATATCTGGCATACAAAGGGGGGCTTGGGTACCCAGGAGTAGAACTCGGTTAACCCACTTGGGACAAATTCCAATGTATGGGCTACAAGTTAGCTTTGATGTAACTTCTCACTCTACTGATGCCTTTAAGCCAGTACTGCTAGAAAGGAGATTGCATAACACGTCCTGGGAGTCTTCCAATTTATTTCCCCAGGGCACTAATGAAACTTGTTTTAATATTTCAGGTAATATACCTTGCAACGAGTCATCTGGATATAAGAAAGGAACTCCCACCTGTAGAAATCCCGATGTAGGGTATTGTAGCCCTCTAGGACAACTTCCAAACTGGAGTATGCTTCAGAATGTATCCGCGTTCATAGATTTAGTTCATAGACTGGTATTACAACATTCAGCCCTATGGGACCTACCTAGTGACATGTACTGGATATGTGGAGACAATGCATACAAATGGTTACCAGTAGGGGTAAGAGGTACTTGTACTCTGGGACGTTTGACTCCGGCTACCTTTATCATTCCACACCAGCAATTAGATATGTAGGCAGTACCCAAACATACATTATACAAAAGAGCTGCTGATAATACACCTCGCCTCTCTGGGAGACCACATGTAGTGCAAATGAGTGTGGCTAATAAAATTGTCAGCTCTATTTTTATTTATCCTATGATTACTCAAATGTGGGATAAATTAGACAGGGCTACAGATTACCTAGATGACCAAATATGGGATATATTGGAGATATTGAACACCACCGTTGCTGTCCAAAATCAGCTCATTATAGTCCCTAATCAGCATACCATAGTACTAGATTATTTAACTGCAGCGCAAGGAGGTATGTGTCAAGTCATTGGACCAGCTTGCTGTCATTATATAGATCCCAACAGCATTATAAGGTTAAAATTGAAAATAGAGGATGTTCAAAAACTTAGAGATCAGTACGATAAAGACAATGATCGTACTAAGGATAGTTGGTGGTCAGACACTTTCTCCTTTCTTAATCCAGCTAATTGGTTTAAGGGTATTGGAGGCTGGATAGCTGGGATTATACTAAGTTTATTGCGTATTGCCGTTTGTCTCCTTATAATATATGTGCTACTGAAACTTGTTTTTTGGTGTTTTTCTGTATGTAAGAAAAAGTATAGACGCAGATGAAATAGATAAGTCAATGACAGAACATATGCCAAAATTGATAATTGTTTTCTCTAGGTTTCAGGTTGACATCTCATTTCTGACATGAAGGAGCGTACTCTTGTGATGACAGACGTGGCCTTAGTAACCAGGGGATGGAGAGGGTAAAAGAAGATGCCTGTCTCCCTCGGGCAACCCGTCGGCCTGGGATAGTACCTGGTGAATAGGGCACTAACAGCTGTCGTTGCAGGACCCAGTGTTCCAGATTGTGGAAAAATGAAGATGTCAAAGGGGGGAATGATAGGAACTGAAGGAGTTAAATTGAGTTCTGTCCATGTTGCATTTTCTTGTTTTTGCTTTATCTTTTCTTCGAGGAGATGTCTCAGACATCTCCCTTGTGAACCAAGGTCAAATTCTTCTACTTTATGGCCTACGTGACTTTCTTTGTAGAAAACAAGTTGTGAAACCATTTATACTGCGCATGTCTGTAAATGTTTAAATTCTTTGCTATAAAAGATGGAAGCCTAACTGATAAGCCAGAGGCGCTCAGCAGGCATCCCGAGTTGTATCATACAGCCCGTGTCTGTGTCATTCTTCTCGACGGAGCAATCAATTAGAGACATGTGGTGCTTCACACCTAAGAACATCGGTCCTTCAGATGAAAGAGTAATCTGAGGGATCCCGACACCTTTTTTTCTAAAGCACCTAATATGGTGTCATGGATTTCCAATGATGGCGATGATGTCGTTTTTAGTGTCATGCATTGATCTCACATAATTCCAGTCTGTGCCACCTTTGTCATGGCTTCTGTGCCTGCTGTTGCTACTGCTGCTGATGTTACAAACAATTTTTTGAAATGTGGAGACTCCAAGTTGGGTGTCCATCTGGTGGGTTGTCGGCAGTGGAAAGTGTGTCAGAGGCCTATTATACTGTTTCTACTCTGTGGAAATTGATTCCACTGTGACAATAATTTTTTGAAATGTGGAGAATCCAATTTGGGTCTCCATCGGATGGGTTGCCTAGGTAAGCAGAGCTCCCAGAAAGGCTGGGAAAAAATATAGAAACTGTAGTAAAGAAGGCTTACGCCGCTCCCTTAACCACCAGATCTTTATTGAAACTTCAAAGCTGTAACTGCTGGCCCAGACCTTGATACATGCATCGTTTTGACGCTGTGCCGAGCTACATATTGCATTTTGTTGCGGTCGGCGCAGCATCAAAACGACGCATGCGCAGGTATCCGCATACATTCGCATGGCCTGCGTACCCAATGTTAAAAATAGGTATGCAGGACGCATGCCGACGTAGGTGTAGCTTAACAGAGGAAGAAAGGAGGAAATACGCAGCCCTCCGCAGCTCTGCCGAACGCTAGTGTGAAACTAGCCTTAGTTTGGCTGGGAAAAAAAAATGGAACTGTTTCGTGAGGTATCAGGGCTCCCAGCGAAGAAGGATTACATCACTTTCTTCATCATCTCACCACCAGGATTTCATTGAAACTTCAGTTCAAAGCAGTAAATGCTGGCCCAGACCATGATACCTCATGCATGCTCCAAGGCTGACTGCTGCTGTGCCATTAGCTAATTTCTACTGTGGGTCAATTGATATCACTTTTCATGGTTTCTGCTCCTAATTTTATCTGTTTGGGAAGCTTTTTGTCACCCCTTAAGGTGTTGTGTATACATTTTGGTTTGAATCTAATGGGGTTCGTATACGTTTGATGAACCATTTGATGAACATTGGGATGTTTGGAGAACCGAACCTTGAAAGGTTCACTCATCTCTAGTTACTACCCCACTCTGAAAACTGCTCACTGCCATCTTCACACTGTGACAACTCCAAACTGAAAACTTAGTCTTCGTCAGCAACTACAGTCCCATTTATACTGCACCACTAGCACTGTTGCTGTTGTTCCCGCTGGTGTAATCCTGTCCAAGAACACTATATGGCTGAGTTTTTTCCTTTGGCAACGTTACGTGACATGATGTTGTCCAGGGCTAGTTAGCCCAATTGAGCTGCATGGGCACCCTGGCCCCAACTGACTTCTATAAAGAAGTCCTTCTACCTTATCCACTGTGCCCCTCCTATATTAACTATTTACACTACATTCCATACCACTAAAATGTACACCCATCTTGTGACCAAACCTGGGTTCTACACTCACCCTACCAGAACAATGACATTAATGACCATATTACATAAATATACAGGATATATACACATACAAGAGAAATATATACAACTGGGACATAACTTTAAGGGGTTAATGAGACTTTACAACCCCTCACACATGCACCTAGGGAGTTGTTCAAGATACAGCAGAGTCACAGATGAGAAAATAACTAATTTCCACACAGTCCACTGTCAGTAACTATTTTACTTAGGAATAAAGATATTCCTACTTGGTTTTGATAACTGCGCAAAGAAATCACATCAAACAGTTTGCCACAAGGCTACATCCACTGTGCTGGACAGCACGGCACCCAAGAGAACTGTTTCTGCTATTTACTCTATGTGAATTTACCTGTTGGCGTGCCCATATGCACCGGTCGCCGTTACCTTATTACACCCTGAGAGAAAACTGGTATAATTAAGTGAGTGCAAAGCACGGGCTCGCCTGCGGTCAACACAGTGGTTCACAATCTTAAAACGTATATATATTATATATATATATATATATACATACACACTAGCTATGAACCCATTCTATGACCAGGTGGCAAGCATTTTTATTGGTATATGGTCTCCCATCCTGGTATGTGCTGCCACCCTCCTATCCTGGTATGCATGGCACCCCTCATTCCTATCCTGGTATGCATGGTTCCCTCACCCCCCCAATCCTGGTATGCATGGCACCCCATTCTTCATCCTGGTATGCATGGTCCCATCACCCCCCAATCCTGGTATGCATGGTACTCCCTCATCCCTATCCTGGTATGCATGGTAGCCCCCCTTATCCCTATCCTGTATGTATGGTCCCCTCACTCCCTATCCTGCTATGCATGGTACCCCTCATCCCCCAATCCTGGTATGCATGGTACCCCTCATCCCCCAATCCTTGTATGCATGGCCCCCTCACCCCCCCTATTCTGGTATGCATGGTCCTCTCACCCCCCCTATCCTGGTATGCATGGTCCTCTCATCCCCCAATCTTGGTATGCATGGTCCTCTCACCTCCCCTACCTTGGTATGCATGGTCCTCTCACCCCCCTATTCTGGTATGCATGCTACCCCTCACCCCCTATCCTGATATGCATGGTCCCCTCACCCCCATTCTTGGTATGCATGGTCCTCTCACCTCACTTTTCCTGGTATGCATGGTCCTCTCATCCCCCAATCCTGCTATGCATGGTCCTCTCACCCCCCCATCCTGGTATGCATGGTCCTCTCACCCCCCTATCCTGGTATGCATGGTCCCCTCACCCCCCAATCCTGGTATGCATGATCCCCTCACCCCCCATTCCTGGTATACATGGTCCTCTCACCCCCCAATCATGGTTTGCATGGTCCCCTCACCCCCTATCCTGGTATGCATGGTGCTCTCACCCCCCTATCCTGGTATACATGCTACCCCTCACCCCCCCAATCCTGGTATACATGGTCCCCCTCACCCCTCTTTCCTGGTATGCATGGTCCCCTCACCCCCTTTCCTGGAATGCATGGTCCCCTCACCCACCTATCATGGTATGCATGGTCCCATTAACCCCCCTATCCTGGTGTGCATGGTCCCCTCACCCCCCCAATGCTGGTATGCATGGTCCCCTCACCCCCTTTTTGTGGTATGCATGGTCCCCTCACCCCCCTATCCTGGTATGCATGGACCCCTCACCCCCCTTTCGTGGTTTGCATGATCCCTTCACCCCCCAATCCTGATATGCATGATCTCCTCACCCCCCTTTTGTGGTATGCATGGTCCTCTCGCCCCCCTTTCCTGGTATGCATGGTCCCCTCACCCACCTTTCGTGACATGCATGGTCGTCTCACCCCCCTATCCTCGTATGCATGGTCCTCTCACCCCCTATCCTGGTATGCATAGTCCCCTCACCCCCCTTTTCGTGGTATGCATGGTCCCCTCACCCTCCTTTCTTGGTATGCATGGTCCCCTCACCCCCTTTTCGTGGTATGCATGGTTCCCTCACCCCTATTAAACCACACACATACAAAAAAAAATTTATATTCACCCTTCTTTCCTGTGCTCCAGCGCTGTCACGTTCTGCTGGATAAACCCAAAAAGAAAAGGTCTAGGTAAATCGCCCTTCCTAAATAACATATGAACCCAAACAAACATGAAGAATTAGGCGAACATCAATCAAGATAAATGCATCTTGATTGATGTTCGCCTAATTCTTCCCGTTTGTTTGGGTTCAAACGTTCTGCTGGAGGCCGGGGGAGGAGTGTGGCGCCGGAGTACACGCTTGCCCATAGCACTGTTCACCGCCATATTGCTGAAGACACACTGCAAATGTGTCTTCAGTAAAATGGCACCGGATTGCGCTATGCGCATGCGCGATTCCGGACGCACTCCTGCCCCTGTCTCCGGCCGAAGAGAAGCGCCGCTGCAACACTCCTCCCGGCATTTGGCCGTGGGAATCACTCCCAGGCTTTTAAGACCTCGGACATGGGCAGGAGGTTGTATGGCAGCAACTTCAATTTCCCCATGCCACGGCCTCTTCCCAACACCGAAGGTCCACCACAGCCATTTGTAATGGTTGGTGATGACGCGTTCCAGATGTGCCAAAACCTGCTGAAACCCTACTCCAGCCGGGACTTGGACCACAACAAAAGAATTTTCAATTACAGGCTCACCAGGGCCAGGAGAACAGTAGAGTGTGCATTTGGTATCCTTGTATCTAGATGGCGCATTCTTGGCACAGCTATTAATCTGAAACTGGAAACCGTGGATGAGGTGGTCAAGGCCTGTGTTGTTCTACATAACTTTGTACTTTCTCGAGAGCACCCAAACTTTGATCTTGATGATGTTGATCCTAATCCATTGCCTGAATTTACACAGCACCCTCTCAGGTCATCCGTTGAAGTTGGCCAAATGAGGGACCAATTTTTGGCATACTTCAACTCAGATGTAGGACGGGTGGAATGGCAAGACCAAATGGTTTAAAAAATTTTTATTGCATGTTCTTTGTATGTTAATAAAAAAAAATGTTTTGATACCTGTACGGAGTGCATTCTCTGTTTTTACACTCCCAATACCATTAGCAAGTAGCCAGGTGTATCCGTGAATTTATGATGCTGTGTTTTGTGCATCATTTTTTCACTAATACTCCAGAGTAGGTGACTATATAGATTATGTAGTTATTTACAAGGTATATCTATAGTTCCTTGCCTTTTTGTCTAATAGTTAAATTAGAACAATAGATATGCCTTGCACTCAACACCATCCTCTATAGCCATGGTTTTCAAAATGTAGTCCTAAATGTCAACCAAAATATCATGTTTACTTTTTTTTTTTTTTTTACTCAAATTTAATTACTAAAAACATGCTATGTTGGTTTGCTTTGAATACTGCAGTTGGGAAACCCTGCTCAATTCAGTGTGTGCAATACACCAGATATCTCGATTACTGACGTTTCTTGTGTCAGTCTTGGAGATATGTTTTGTCAACGAAACCAATCTACATGACTTGTCTTTTTCACAGCAGTGTCGACATTCTAGTAATATTGCACAGACTGGATCCAGCAGGGTTCCCCAACTCCACTCCACAAGGTCCACCACCAGATCATGTTGTAATGAAATCAATAGCTCCGTTGATAACTGTTTCACAAGAGCCCAAAAAAAGAGGCTTCCATACAACATGATCTTTTGGTGGACCTTGAGGACTGGAGTTGGGGAACCCTGCTGGATCGAGTATGTGCAATATTACTAGAATGTAGAGACTGTTCTTGAAAAGGCAAGTCATGTAGATTTGGTTTGTTGACATCACACATATCTCCAAGACTGACACAAGAAACATGTCTCACACAAGAAACAGTAATGGAGATATATGTTGTTGCAAAAACGCTAAGTGTACGGCACAGTGTGTGTACAGCGCAGTGTGTGTAGTTGGCGATAGACACAGTAACCATTCCAAATTTTTTGAAAGCACAAGTGCACATTTATTTTGTAACAAAAAAGAACCAAAAATTTTTTTATTAGGAATGACGTTTGGGGGAATATTGGGAGACTTTGGGTGTGTAGAGAGACGAGGAACGACTGGAGGTAGAGGAAGGGGTTCTAGGAGAAGGGGCGACAAAAGTACTGGGGGAAGGGAGCTCTGGACTGGACATTGAGCCAGCTTGAGACACATTAGGAGGAGACTGCGGATGGACAAAGTTTTTTTTTCTTCTTCTTTGGCGCAGGAATATCCTGCCCGGACCGACTTGCAGCCTGTGACCGCCTTACTTTTGTTGACCGCCTGGTGATGGTGGACTGTGGCGTTGCCCTGTAAAATAGGGAATGCGGATCACTCCTTTGCTGCTCTGTGGTGGCGGTGGCGGTGCTGCTAGAAGCGGCGGTGCTCCTAGGAGAGAAATTTGGGTTGGTGCTCTGAGCAGGAGGCTGCCTTTCTGGGATCTCATCCAAAGTTCTTTGGGGACTCAGAGGAGGAGAATTGGTGGCGGTTATGTTGACATGAGGAGTGGTGGTGGTGCTCCTTTGCTGCGGAGTGCTAACGGTGCTCCTTTGCTGCGGAGTGCTGGCGGTGCTCCTTTGCTGATGAGTGGTGGTGGTGCTCCTTTGCTGCGGAGTGCTGGCGGTGCTCCTTTGCTGAGGAGTGCTGGTGGTGCTCTGTTGCTGCGGAGTGCTGGCGGTGCTCTGTTGCTGCGGAGTGCTGCGTGCTCTGTTGCTGAGTAGTGCTGGCGATGCTCTGTTGCTGCGGAGTGCTGGCAGTGCTCCTTTGGTGTTGACTGGTGGTGTCGGTGGCCCAAGCAGGTTCTGTGGTGGCTTGGCTCCAACCTGGTGGTGCTGTGGCGGTGGTGGTGCTCCATACAGGAGCAGCGCTTGCTATAGTGGTGGTGGCGGAGGAGTGTCCAGCAGCACTCAGACAAGAGGTGGTGTAGTGATGTCCGGCTTCGCTGGGAATGCAGGTGGCAGTGCAGTGGTATGCAGCAGAAGTCGGTAGTGTGGTAAAGCGAGTCAGCGGTGGAACTGTTGGAAATGACACCACTGACTGCTGAAGATACCGATTCTGCTGCATAGCCTGCAAGTAAGCAGTGTTGCAGGCCTGTAACACACTCAGCTGTTGCTCAGGACTAAGGTGCTCCGCCATGCCCTGTTCATTTTTACTGAAAAAATGGTGCGCTGGTCTGTTGAGGTCGGCCTCCAGATGGTCAAGGCGCTGGTCAACAGAATGGAAGCGGTGTTCCATGTGGTTAAAACCACGTTCCATTAGGGAAAAACCGCTTTCCATTCTGGCGGCCAGCGCCTTGAGGCTGGCCTTAAAGGCCTCGCTCAAGGGCATGAACTCGGGCATGACATTCCTGTCCAAGGCCCTCTGCCGCTGGCGGGTAGTGCCCGCATAACCAGTGACAGAGACCTGGGACAGGGGAACACCTGATGGACCAGCTTCCTGGTCACCAGCTGTCTGTGTTGCTGACCTGCAAGATGCTTCCTGGCTGTCGGATGGATTACAGCGTGGGACAGTATGGATTATCTTCTCATCGGACAGGTGAGGAAAATGGTTGTTTAGCATTTTTGATTTTTTACAGGGGACATGGACTTCGATGGATTATAGGCGTAAAGGTGAGAATAAATTTGTTTTTCTTTCAATAAATGTGTAAAAGAGGGTGTTGAGTTTTATTTCAAATAAAGGATTTTATTCTTGCTGTGTGTTTATTTCAAAACTTACTATAGGGTTAGTAATGGGGGCATCCTATTCACGCTTCTCCATTACTAACCCATTGACTTGATGTCAGCTGATAATACAAAGTTGACATCAGCCCCAACCCTGTTACCCCTCTTGCCATGTCCACAGGGCAAGTGGGATAAGCGAGGCTTAGCTCCAGTTTTGGCGCATCTTATGGATGTGCTATTTCTGGGGCGGCTGAGGGCTTGTGTTGGTAGCCTGGGAGGGGGGCAATATCCCTACTCCTTTCCCACACTGTTAATATCAACCCACAGCTGTCTGTTTAGCCTTGGCTGGTTTGAATTTATAGGGAGACCATACATAATTTTTTCATGGGGTCTCCCGTAAATTAACCAGTAAAGGCTAGGTAAACAGCTGTGAGCTGTCTTTAATTGCCTGGAAACCTTTTGTGATATTGTTCCTTTTTTCCTAGATTATTACCATCAGCCCCCAGTAGTGGGTTTTTCCCTCTGTTGGATATGAAAAGTACGCTGGAGCCCTTACCATTTTTTAAATTTAATTCTTAATTTTACACAGGAGCTACACGGTGGGTGCTGAATACAGCTCCCATCATTGTCACCTGTTCGCGCTAATCTCACGGAGACCAGGCGACAATGATGTGAGCTGTCTTCAGCAGCCGGTGCATGGGAACAGCTAACTGTACTACTTTTACAAGGTGCCGTTACGTGTCGCACGGATGGCACACACATGCAACATGGATGTGACACATGGACACTCAGACAGCAAACGGATGCACTGATGTCACATATGTACATACCTGTGGCCCGCAGACACGGACCACCGATCTCAGCAGTACTGTTTTTTCCTGTACAGGAATCACAATGATGTGTGAAGGAGGCCTTAAGTTGCTACACTCGCACTACTTTTGCGAACCCAAAGAAATGGAGTGCTATACAATGTGTAAAATATATAAAAATCTTTATTATATATTTTAAATACAATTTGTAAGAACACTAATTAAATGATAACAACAAGGACAGAACACTAGTAAAAAGCATAGACCCTGGGTATATACAACAATCTATATGTAGTCACGATGGATAATACCTAAAGATGGTCCAAGCTAATCCTGATCAAAAATAACCATACACAAGTGCTTCTAACAAAATTAGAATATTCCTCAAAAAGTTAATTTATTTCAGTTCTTCAATACAAAAAATGAAACTCATATATTGTATAGCGTCATTACAAATGGAGTGATCTATTTCAAGTGTTTATTTCTGTTAATATTGATGATTATGACTTACAGCCAATGAAAACCTAAAAGTCATTATCTCAGTTAATATGAAAAATTAACAAAAAACACCTGCAAAGGCTTCCTTAGCGTTTAAAAAGGTCCCTTGGTCTGTTTCAGTAGGCTCCACAATCATGAGGAAGACTGCTGACTTGACAGGTGTCCAGAAGGCAGTCATTGACACACGAGACGTTTACATGTACCATGTCATATAAACATAAAATCAGCTGTTTAGTTTCAAGACTGTCAGATATCACACGAGTCCTTTTATTATGTTTTGAGATCTATTCATTAGGAGTACTCTATCTAATTAATATCCATTCTATAATCAGGTGTTGTGGTGCCATTCTGGGAGTACTTACCAACCATCCCAGATCTTTTCACATTCTTGTATCTAATGTAATGTTTTGTGTGGATAAAATCTAGTACCTCCTGACAATAGCCATCAAGATTTGGGACACTGTCAAATCTTATTAATTATGTCAGGGGAGTGGATTTTACAACAAAGATGTAATGTTGAAGCCCAAACCACAATTTTGTTTAGGGTCTCTGGAGTCCTTCAACATGTACAGTATATCTGTGGCAACCTATGTGCTTCACTTAATCATATTTTTGCAAGTTGCCAAACAAGGAGAAAATAGAGTCAAAATATGCCCAAACTATACAACATTAACAATCAACAAAATCAAAAATACATGGGTAAAATTAATACAGATGAAATATGATTTAATCTGTGTGTGAAAAAAGAGAGGACGGAGTGTGGGTCAGGACTTACCGTAATAGTAAAGTGCAGAAAAGCAAAAAATCTTATCCCATGTTAGAAGTTCATAAGAGACATTTATGTTAACTGGTACTCCTATATTCAATTGTCACTCTATAAAGATTGGTAGCAAGAAGATCCTCAATACGGGAATAGTAATCCAGTGTCTGTTACAAAATATCTATGGGTTCTTTTGTAGTACATTGTACATGTCCTTTTGAAAGGGTGGTCACGCTAAGTATTAATTTGATTTAGATGTCTCCTTTATTTATTAACTTGGCATTTTGTTATTTGATAAAAATACACCATTAATATTATAATTTTGAAAGTATTCTCGCTTTGCAGTATTTTTTCCAAACCCACCTAAGCCTTTTGCAAAAGAATCACAAAACCACCACGAAAAAAAACAAAGCAAACAAAAAGTGATCACAACGTTAGTATTAAATTAATATGCAAGTGCACAAATACAGATTTGCCAATACAGAAATGGATCGCCCGCCAAGGCAGTGGGGATATTTTGGTACCGAGCCGCTTCTTAAAGGGGAAGTGTCACAGCAGCATTGACCCGGTCCGTGGCCCTGGGCGTCCAATAAAAGGGATAGTGAAAAAGGGGATAAAAAAGTTTGTAATAAAGTGTTCGTGACGCCACCTGTTGTATTCGGTCAGGGGACCGACGCTGCAATGCAGATCCTCTGGGGTCATGATAGGACAGCAAAGATGGCTAAGTTCTCCACGGGAAGAGCTTGTCCCAGGGCAGTTAGGTTGATAAAGGTGATGTTGGTGGTGAGTGTAGTGCAGGGCAGGTGACGCAGGAAAGATTCAGAAGACACAGCAGGGTGCAGTTTCCTTTACCTTTTGCTGAACAGTGCAGGTACAGTCCGGGGCTCAGGTTACAGATGGTTCTGGAGCCGATGAGCCTGAAAGCAATTTGGGAATTTCCGTAGTCAGGTGGGTTGTGAGGCCTCCTTTCTAGTGCTATTCTCTGAGGTACTTGCTGCTGTAAACTCTATTCAAGTCACTCTTTCTGTCTGATGCTTAGTTAGAACTCCAGTCGCACGACAGGCAGCTGTAGCCTGCTTCAGGGGTCTCTCCTGTCTGGTGTCTCCAGCTCACATGTGCTGCTGTGTCGTCGAGTATCAGTAGGGGACAGAGGATCTGCGGTCTTCTGCCCTCCAGATTCTGCTGCCGGGGCTTTAGTACCCACACAGCCTTGGGTTCTGGTGCCCGGTCACTGGTGCTCAAGCCTGGGGTGAGCTCAGATGGAGCTCCTATCCCCAGCTCCTCTCCACACGTCCCCTCTCAACTTTGTTCAGGCTCTAACTCTCTCCACTAACTTCCTCCTCCTGACCAGAGAGAGCAGCTGCCCTGAAGTAGGGTTTAGATCTCTCCCCTGCTGGCCTGGAGCAGGAACTGTGTTGTATGCTGGAACTACCTGGTAAGAGGATTCCTTCTTTGCTTCCAGGCATGACATCACTCCCCCTGGAGGGAGGCAAGGCCATTGTGGCAACTGAGCTCCTGGGGTGCCACACAAACATATATACCCAAGGATAAGCCGACCCGAGATTAAGCCGAGGCACCTAATTTCACCACAAAAATCTGGGAAAACTTATTGACTCAAGTATAAGCCAGGTATGCATTACCCCCTCATCCCCATCCTGGTATGCTCGGCCTCCTCATCACCATCATGGTATGCATTGCCCCCTCATCCCTATCCTGGTATGCACCGTCTCCTCATCCCCATGCTGGTATGCATGGCTCCTCATCCCCATCCTGGTATGCTCGGCCTCCTCATCACCATCATGGTATGCATTGCCCCCTCATCCCTATCCTGGTATGCACCGTCTCCTCATCCCCATGCTGGTATGCATGGCTCCTCATCCCCATGCTGGTATGCATGGCTCCTCATCTCTAGCCTTGTATGCATGTCTCCTCATCTCTATCCTTGTATGCCTGACCCTCATCAGAAAAACATTAAAAAAAACCCATTATACTTACCATCCTTGCACTCCCTCGCAGTGTCTTGTTCCGATGCCAGCAGCTGCAGGGCGATCACCTGTGCCCACTACTCATGGGAATAAATATTCACTGCCCTCAGTGCCTATGGGGATGGAGGGCAGTGAATATTCATTCCCTTAAGCAGCGGGCACACGTGATTGCCCCACCGCTGCGGGAAGCCGGCGGTTGTGACTGTTGTGCCTGCTATTAAATAGAAATTAATATTCACTGCCAGCGCGGAGAATATTACTTTCTCTTTATCAGCGAGCACAGGCTTTAGCCGCAGTAGCTGGCTCGTGTCTCCTGTGACCCGCTGTTCCACCGCTGCCACTCCTCCTCCATCTTCTGGTCCCCTCACTCGAGTATAAGCTGAGGGGGGCTTTTTCAGCACAAAAAAATGTGCTGAAAAACTTGGCTTATACTTTAGTATATATCGTACATACACTATGTGTCAGCACACTGTGAAGAATAAATACATGAATTCCACTATACACATAAAAGGTAAAGTACTTACTTAACATTTTTTTTTATCTAAAATAGTAACAACCATCCAAACATGAGAAGGTGTACCTCACATGGATGGTCCCTTACTGTAGTGAACCATGAGCCCAGCCAGGTGTAAAATGAAATGGGGAAGCAATAGGAACCAGGCTTATAGCTTGTAATAAACTTTTCTGGGAAAGATGGGTGGATAACAGTGTAAAGCCCGTGAAGGGGGCTTACACCCAAAGGAAACTACCAAAAAACACAAAACAATAAATGACCCATTCAGGGTCGGACTGGGGTATCTGGGGCCCACCAGGGGAATGGACTCTAGGGGCCCACCCTACAGTTATATGCAAATATCTGTCATTTGTTATCCCCATTATAGCGGAGCATTGGCTGTAAAACACAGGGGGCTCCTGCACATCTACTGTGCGCCCCCATAACTGGGATGTATAATTACAGTAGCTTACATTAAGGCTATGTGCACACGGTGCGGATTCTGCTGCGATTCCGCAGCGTTTCCGCACCTGCGGGTCCGCAGCAGATTCTGCAGTGTTGTACAGTACCTTTATTTCCTATTGAAATAAAAAAAAGCTGTGCACATGCTGCGGATATTTCCGCGCGGTTTTGCTGCGGTTTACAATCCGCAGCATTTCAATTGTTTGGTGCAGAAATGCTGCAGTTTTACACCTCATCCATTATGAGGTGTAAAACCGCAGGCAAAGCCGCAGATAAACCGCAGGACTTTTGTCCTGCGGATTTACCTGCAGTTTTCTCTACAAAATCCGCACACCCAAAAAACTACGTGTGCACATAGCCTAATGGGGTTCTTTGGTTAAAACAAGTTATCACCGATCCATGGGCTCCACAAGATAGGTGATCACTTAGGTCCGACTATTAGCAACTGCACCGATTGGAAGAATGAGGAAGTTTTATCCCTGATAGGACACATCCCCATTTTAAAATGGAGCGGCAGATGGGATATCTGACTGAAGCTCCATTCATTTTCTTTGGGGCTTCTATAAAAAAACAAGTGCAGCCACAGAGGGAATGAATGAATCAGTGATCAAGTCAGACATGCCACTCCAGTCTAATGGGGATAAAAGCTCCACATTCTGCCAATTGGGACCACATAGTCCGCCATACAATATTATGGCCAACCACATAGTCCGCCATACAGTATTATGGGAAACCACATAGTCCGCCATACAGTGTTATGGGAAACCACATAGTCCGCCATACAGTATTATGGGAAACCACATAGTCTGCCATACAGTGTTATGGGCACCTCATAGTCCACCATACAGTATTATGGGCACCTCATAGTCCGCCATACAGTATTATGGGCAACCACATAGTAAGCCATACAGTATTATGAGC
Organism: Dendrobates tinctorius; assembly: GCF_039654945.1. NCBI lineage: Eukaryota > Metazoa > Chordata > Amphibia > Anura > Dendrobatidae > Dendrobates > Dendrobates tinctorius. The sequence continues at coordinate 17,268,843 of NW_027361694.1, forward strand.
ACCAACATAGTCTGCCTTACAGTATTATGGGAAACCACATAGTCCACCATACAGTATTATGAGCATCCACATAGTCCACCATACAGTATTATGGGCACCTCATAGTCCGCCATACAGTATTATGAGCACCACATAGTCCTCCATACAGTATTATGGGCACCACATAGTCTGCCAAACAGTATTATGGGCATCACATAGTCCGCCATACAGTATTATGGGCACCACATAGTCCGCCATACAGTATTATGGGCACCACATAGTCCACCATACAGTATTATGGGCACCACATAGTCCGCCATACAGTATTATGGGCACCACATAGTCCGCCATTTAGTATTATGGGCAACCACATAGTCCACCATACAGTATTATGGGCAATCACATAGTCCGCCATACAGTATTATGGGAAACCACATAGTCCGCCATACAGTATTATGGGAAACCACATAGTCCGCCATACAGTATTATGAGCACCAACATAGTCCGCCATACAGTATTATGGGAAACCACATAGTCCGCCATACAGTATTATGAGCACCCACATAGTCCGCCATACAGTATTATGGATGGGAAACCACAGTTTCCATACAGCATTATGAGCACCCACATAGTCCACCATACAGGATTATGGGCATCTCAGTACGCCATACAGTATTATGGGCACCTCATAGTCCACCATACAGTATTATGGGCAACCACATAGTCCGCCATAGAGTATTTTGGGCCCCAAAAAATGCTCCTCCATACAGTATTATGGGCACCTCATAGTCCACCATACAATATTATGGGCAACCACATAGTCCGCCATACAATATTATGGGCAACCACATAGCCCGCCATACAGTATTATGGGCAACCACATAGTCCGCCATACAGTATTATGGGCACCACATAGTCCACCATATAGTATTATGGGCACCACATAGTCTGCCATACAGTATTATGGGCACCACATAGTCCGCCATACAGTATTATGAGCAACCACATAGTCCGCCATACAGTATTATGGGCAACCTCATTGTCCACCATACAGTATTATGGGAAACCACATAGTCCGCCATACAGTATTATGGGCAACCACATAGTCCGCCATATAGTATTATGAGCACCAACATAGTCCGCCATACAGTATTATGGGAAACCACATAGTCCGCCATACAGTATTATGAGCACCCACATAGTCTACTATACAGTATTATGGATGGGAAACCACATAGTCTTCCATACAGTATTATGAGCACCCACATAGTAATATAATAATAATACTGTATGGCGGACTATGTGGTGCCCATAATACAGTATGGCGGACTATGTGGTGCCCATAATACTGTATGGCGGACTGTGTGGTGCCCATAATACTGTATGGCGGACTATGTGGTGCCCATAATACTGTACAGTATTATGGGCATCTCAGTCCGCCATACAGTATTATGGGTACCTCATAGTCCGCCATACAGTATTATGGGCAACCACATAGTCCGCCATAGAGTATTTTGGGCCCCATAAAATGCTCCTCCATACAGTATTATGGGGCACCTGCTCCTTCATACCTTATTATGGGCCCCCTGCTCCTCCATGCAGCACATTATGGTCCCCTGGCCCCCCTGCTCCTCCATGCAACATACTATGGCCCCCCTGCTCCTCCATGCAGCACATTATGGGCCACTCTGCTCCTCCACATTATGGGCCCCCGCCCCCCCTGCAGCATTATGGGCCCCCGACTCCGCCTGCTCCTCCATGCAGCATACTATGGCCTCCCCTGCTCCTCCATGCAGCACATTATGGTCTCCCTTGCTCCTCCACGCAGCACATTATGGCCCCCCTGCTCCTCCATGCAGCATACTATGGCCTCCTCTGCTCCTCCATGCAGCACATTATGAGCCCCCAGCCCCCCTGCTCCTCCATGCAGCACATTATGGGCCCTCAGCCCCCCTGCTCCTCCATGCAGCACATTATGGGTCCTCGGCCCCCTGCTCCTCCATGCAGCACATTATGGTCTCCCCTGCTCCTCCATGCAGCATATTATGGCCTCCCCTGCTCCTCCATGCAGCACATTATGGCCTCCCCTGCTCCTCCATGCAGCACATTATGGCCTCCCCTGCTCCTCCATGCAGCACATTATGGCCTCCCCTGCTCCTCCATGCAGCACATTTTGGGCCCCCACCCCCCCTGCAGCATACTATGGCCCCCCCTGCTCCTCCATGCAGCACATTATGGGCCCCCGGCCCCCTTGCTCCTCCATGCAGCATACTATGGCCTCCCCTGCTCCTCCATGCAGCACATTATGGCCTCCCCTGCTCCTCCATGTAGCACCTTATGGCCCCCTGCTCTTCCGTGCTGCATGCTGTGATTGTCAGTGTACTACGCCCGTAGTACGCCAATGCAAGTCTATGGGTGCGCAAAAAATATGGATTACACACGGACCACATGTGTGACTTGCGAGAAATACGCAGGTCTTTTGGCAGGTGACAGAAAATGGGCCAATCCATCATCAGGAAGCTTAGACATGCTAATTAGCTCAAAAAACGCTCCAGACATCCAGGAAGTACGCCTCCACGGAGTCCTGCAGCATAATGGCGCCATATTTCCTCAATGTGGAGATGCTGATTGTATTAGTGCAGGAGCGGCCGGAAATCTGGGACCAACATGATGCCCATTATGCCAACCGGGCAAGAAAGGAGGCGTCATGGAGGCGCATATGTCGCCAGATGTTCCACGATTTTGGTGATCGGCCATGTGAGGAGCAGCTGCAAATGAGTAAGTACAACCCAAAAACTGTTTAAAATGACCTCACATCAAAAAAGGCATTTAGAATCAGGCCCCCCCTTCCTGTGCTTGGACTTTTTGCCTCATGAGGCGGGTAGATTTTTATGTGACCCATGGTTATACACTGACATAATTTGGCCCAGGCCATAAGCTCCTCATCCTCCTAGCCAACCAAGTTATTAAGTGTAGTTACTTGATACCTGAACTATTGTGACCCTGTGTATCTGGCCTGGATGACCCAATTATATATGCCACCCTGGGTAGAAAGCACACCCTAGAAGGCCACATGCCTAGACTACTTGTAGCAAATTTGACCTAGCAAGTATGTGAAATTGAGAATATTTCCTGTCACATTGCAGTGGAAGATGTGATGAGACGCTGGCACAGGCAATACTGGCGGGAACGTCAGCAGCGTGCCAGGAGTGGTGATGTGGGCCACATAAAGCGGAAATATATATATTATGACCACCTCTCCTTCCTCGCTCCAATTCTGGATCTGAGACCGTAAGTAGATACCTCACACCACATTACACAGATACTTTACAGGGCCAAAAAAATTGATTTATTTTTGGCTCTGTTCTATTTCATAACAGCACTCAGTCCAACCTTACGGAGAGAGAAACTCTCTCAGATACAGAGCCCATCATAGATCCTGGGTCTGTAGGGGAAGAGGTGGCTGGCCCATCTTCTCCCCCTCCAAGAAGCATGGGTGAAGATTCCTCTCAGGAAAACCCAGTGCCTGCACCACAAACCCCACCACCAGGACCACATCCACAAGCAGGACCATCTGCTGCTGCACCATCAGCCATACAGGAGGAGCAGGGCAACATCAGCATCAGCCCAACTGCCCAGATCCAGGGCTCCCCACAGCCTGCTGGACCATCCCAGCGAGGAAGAAAAAGGCGCCAGATCCGTGCCCAAGATACCCGTACCAATGTTGACACAAGGGTACTGAACTATCTGGCTAGAGTAAATAATGATGATGGTGAGGAGGCGTACTCACGCAGCCTGGCCCGTTATCTTCGGGACCTTTCCCGTGAAATGGGGCTACGTATTCAAGGATGTTTTCAGATCCTGCTTGATGCAAGCACACACCCCAATACCCCATATGAGTTATTTGAATATCTGGAGAGTTGGCAGCTTTCCCCCAGGAATCTGATGCACCTTAGACACCCCACACACATGCTTGCTCAAGCAGGCTCTGAGGATCATCAAATACGTGGGCCTACACTTCACCCCCTTCCTCCCCCTACCCAACCTTTCCAACACCAGCCACATATGTCTGGCTCTAGCCAACCTCACCAATATGGTCACTTGTTCCCACCCAGTGTTGGAGGCTGGTCCCAACCTGGTTGGGGACGACATGGCTATTTTGGTGGGTATGAGCCACGGGCCTACCAGCCCCAACAAGAGGCCCCTCTCCAGTATCAGTCTGCCCAGTACCAACCACAATCACAGGAGGCAGTACACTACCCACATCACGGGCAACAGTATGCCCCCACACAGGGCGATGGCCAGGTTGGGCAAAGTAGCCAGCAGCAAACACAGGCTGGTCTTCCACCTTCTCCTCCCCCGACCTACCAACATTTATAATGTTGCCATTTTGGTATTGCCTAATGGTTTTGTGGTTGTTTTGTTTGTCAGAAAATGTTTTTTGTTCCCAATTTTCGCATCTGCACAAAGGCCAATTTGGCCCATTGCCACATTTATCATGTGGCTATAATATGTTTTTCCAAAAAAAAAAAAAAAAAAAAGGCAAAAGTAAACATTTGTCTACTACATTTTACGTCTCTGTCTCAATTATAAAAAAAGGTGTCAGCATACCAACATACGCTTACCAATGCAATTAAACAGTCATAGAATCATAAGGGCTTTAAATATATATATTTAGACAGACATAAACCAAAAAATTATAACATAGACACAGCATGCTCTTGCCAAGAAGTTTCCCCCTCAGGTGACATAAAGTAATTTGTGAAAATATCACACACTTTGAGCCCAGAGAGCGGTCTACATTGAGGGTTGATAGGTGGTCTCATCCTACGTACATTGTCTGACCCACGCACAACACCAGCAGAGGAGGAACAATCATGTATCCTGGTGAAGTTATGAAGAACGACACATGCTTTAATTACTTCATTTACATTTTGTTCACTCAGCTGAATGGCAGACTGTAGGACCCGCCATTTGGCACAAAGAATGCCAAAGGAACACTCCACAAGTCGCCGAGCACGTGATAGGCGCGAGTTAAAAATTCTGCGCCGGTGGTCCAGGTTGCGCGTTAACTGAAATGCCTCATCTGCCACAAGGACATAAGGGACTGATTCTTGAGTGGAGCCTGGTAGCTGGCGTGGTGGTGGTAGATCCAAGTGGTTGGTGCGTAGCCGCCGACCCATAATGGAAGTATTGAAGACTCTAGAGTCTCCCGTCCTTCCATAGGCCCCAATGTCAACAATTATAAACTTGTATTGACGGTTGGCCAGAGCCAACAATACAACAGAAAAGTATTGTTTATAATTGAAGAATTGGGAGCCAGAGTTCGGCAGCTTACACACCCGGATATGTTTGCCATCAAGGGCTCCAATACAATTAGGAAACAGGCATTCCTCCTCAAAGTGCCTTGATATCCTCAACCAGTCTTCCATCCTGGGCTCGGGCATGACGAGTTGATGTAGTCTTGACCATATTTGACTACATGTCGACCTGACTATGCCAGAAATGGTAGATCTTCCAAAGAGAAACTCATGGTGGAGGGCGGCATAAGACAGGCCAGTAGACAGGAAGCTGAAGAACAACAGAAATGGAACATTTTAGAATGCACAAATTAACAAAACACCAGGTACATACATACCAAACTTGTTAGTGATTCATATCTACTAGCATACATATATTTGGTCGCACAATCACTACGTGATATTCAGTACATATTACACATAACATTCTGGTCTATAAGTTTAAATATATCTGGAATAAGATGAGGGCATTAAACTTAGTACAAAAATAAGAATAAACATACTTTGGGCAACACATCATGAACATAGAGAATGTGGTTGTGTAGTACATACCGTAATGTGATTAGAAGTCGCTCATCTGCAGATATAGCTTTGCGCATCCTTGTGTCTTGAAAGGTTATCCCAGGGCGCACTGTCTCCAAGAGTAGATCAAATGTTGCAAGGCTCATGCGACAGTATTGGTAAAATTTTTCCGGATGATCCCGCAGAGAAGAATAGAGGCGGTGAAAATGACCTCTTGTGAGTCGTTGCCTTAAAAGTAGATGGACCCACATGCGTCTCCTCCTCCGCGGATCCACTATCACTGGGAATGGGTGACCAAAGCGGCATGACAAAAGCCAGTTGAAGAGAACCTGCTCAGTTGTGTTGAAACTCAGACTGTCTGCCATGTTGCACATACAACAGCAACACACCTAGTGAAGGCAAGGTCACAAATGGACAGAATAGAGGCAGCCACCTGTTCCTGAGCCAATAAATAGGGTGTAGGCTAATGATTTAAATAGTTTGCAGGCTTCAAAACCGTTAAATGTCCATTTTCAAGCCTGCGACAAAATCTCGCCATACAGATGCCATACGGATTACATACGGATTCTGACATGCTCAAAATACGCGACCACACATTGCTTAGGCTGGTTTCACATTTGCATTTTTTAGCGCTGGAAAAAAACGCATACCTGCGCATGCGTTTTTTCCCCTATACTTAACATGGGTGCGCATACCTGCGCGCTGGTAAGCGCATGTATGCGATTTTCATGCGCTGCGTTTTTTTGGGGTGTGCGTTGGTATTTTCCAGACGCAGCATGTTGCATTTTTTGGCCCTGCAAAAAAGCGCATGCGCACATATGCGCACGTTTTGCGCTAAAAATGGCCATTATAGCCTATGGATGCGCATATGTGCGCACTGGCATGCTCATGTATGCGTTTTTTTGCATATGCGTTTTTTTTTTTAACCATGGAATTTAGGGGTTTGGGTTAGAGTTAGGGTTAGTTAAGGGGGTTTAGGGTTAGGGTTAGGGTCAGGGTCAGGGTTAGGGTTGGGGTTTGGGTCAGGGTTAGGGTTAAGTATGGTTTGGTTAAGGGTTAGGGTCAGGGTTAGGGTCAGGATTAGGGTTAAGTATGGTTTTGTTAAGGGTTAGGGTCAGGGTTAGGGTTAGGGTTAGGGTTAGGGTCAGGGTTAGGGTTAGGGTTGGGGTCAGGGTTAGGGTTAGGGTCAGGGTTAGGGTTAAGTATGGTTTTGTTAAGGGTTAGGGTCAGGGTTAGGGTCAGGATTAGGGTTAAGTATGGTTTTGTTAAGGGTTAGGGTCAGGGTTAGGGTTAGGGTTAGGGTTAGGGTCAGGGTTAGGGTTAGGGTCAGGGTTAGGGTTAAGTATGGTTTTGTTAAGGATTAGGGTCAGGGTTAGGGTCAGGATTAGGGTTAAGTATGGTTTTGTTAAGGGTTAGGGTCAGGGTTAGGGTTAGGGTTAGGGTCAGGGTTAGGGTTAGGGTTAGGGTTAGGGTTAGGGTCAGGGTTAGGGTTAGGGTTAGGGTTAGGGTCAGGGTTAGGGTTAAGTATGGTTTTGTTAAGGGTTAGGGTCAGGGTTAGGGTTAGGGTTAGGGTCAGGGTTAGGGTTAGGGTTAGGGTTAGGGTCAGGGTTAGGGTTAGGGTTAGGGTCAGGGTTAGGGTTAGGGTTAGGGTTAGTTAGGGTTTAGGGTTTGGGTTAGGGTTAAGTATGATTTGGTTAAGGGTTAGGGTCAGGGTTAGGGTTAGGGTTAGGGTCAGGGTTAGGGTTAGGGTTAGGGTCAGGGTTAGGGTTAGTAAAGTCATGGTTTGGGTAGTGTGAGGGGCCACCTAAAAATGTTGGAAAAAAACGCAAACGCGGTAAAAACGCACTAAAAACGCATACAAACGCATAAAAACGCTGCATTTTTTTCATGCATGCTCATAAAAATGCTTGAAAAAAACGCAGCAGTTGTATGCTTATGTATGCGTTTTTTCAATGCGTTTTTTTGCGGGAAAAACGCGCTGCAAAAAAAAGCAAGTGTGAAACTAGCCTTACGGATGACATACGGAGCACTATTTAGGGATCATTCATCCGTATTACACATGTAAAATACGGACCGTATTTTGCGTCGGTTAGTGTGACTCCAGCCTAAGGGCAAAAGTATGGGCGCAACTACATATTACACCTGCAGGAGGTTTTCTAACATCCTATTCCAAATACATAGGCATTACATAGAGTTGGCCCCTTTTTATCATCTTCCAGTTTTCTGGTAAAATTTTCTACAAGAGTGCATCTGTTGGAATTTCTACCCATTCATCAAAAAGAAAATTTAGATACTCATGTTGGACAAAAAGTCCTGTCTGACAAACTCTGTTAAACTGTTGTTGGCAGCCTCATCTTTGGGATATCAACCCGTTGCCATATCCTTTGATCTCCTGATGAACCCAGCCATGGGGGAAAATGTGTTTAGATCACCATGTGTCACCTGACTGAGATCATTACTTTCTATCTGGCTAGGAACAGTATCATCTCAAAGCTAAGTGATACCATGACATTTCTCTGGTTTATCAAACAATTCTTTGCACTAGGTCGCCTGAGAGGGATCTTTCTACATATTGTTCCCTGATGTTATTGTGGGGAGGTTGACCTGACAGAGGCACTTAGAAGAAGAGAAAAGGGTGCCGTACTGAGAGTGACCATTAGAGGGCAGTGGGGAGCACAGAAGAGAGTGTTACATAACTGCCACAGGTCAAGGTCACTCTGATTGGTCAAAGGTGACTGTCAGGTGACAGTGGGCGTAGCTACCAGTACTGGTAGTATAAAGGTTGAGGGAACCTTCCAGAAGGTTCAGTCAGCCAGGGGAGTTCACTGAGAAAGGAAGGTCTGCTGTTCAGCGAAGGTCCCTCAGAGAGCACCAGACAGTAGAGACAGTCACGGGGGGTGACCCAGGAACACAGGAGCATCAGAAGGAGACGGTCTGGACAGAATAGGTACCGGTGTACTCTGAATGGGGAAACGCTGTGGTGGAAGTGCCTAGGGCAGCCACAGCGAGGAGAACCACATAGGACACCACTACAGTGTCACCGAGGCATCTAAGGTACCCGGGTCTGTGTGAAGAAGAAAAGGGAACGGTCTTGTCTTTACGTGTGAACATCGGCAACTTTGGTGAATAAAACCAGACCTGTTGAACTACAGTACTGTCTCAGCCTCCAGTCTGTTTGTGCCAAGAAGTGGGTCATCCCCCCCAGTTCTGTTGGACTAGCACACCTTCCCCGCCTATCAGCATCAAAATCACCGCATCATCGCTTCATCGCCCTCAGCTCTGCCCTCAGCCCCGACCCCTACACTTGGCGTAGTCGGCAGGATCGTTGCTGCCAATACAACATCTTCAGCGGCAAGCCTGCCACCAAGTAGCATAGGCCCCAAGTTATGTGGGGTGAAGAATTTTTTCATTGTTCCCTGTGGATTACAATTTAAAAACTGGACTGTGGATTGCTGGCTGCCAATAAAATGGCTGTGGTGATTTGGCGCCCAAAGAAAGAGAAACAGACATTGCTGATTGTACTACTGGATGATTCGGGGCTTTGTCAAATCCGCCTCTGGAGGGAGTGGTGTTTGCCTGAAGAGAACTGTTCCCTTATGTTGGACCCTGGAAGATGGGTGGAGAAGCCCACCGCCGCACCCCCCAAGAACGGGAGTTGACCGGGTGGAGAGATTTGCTGTGGCTGTTTGGCGCCATTCAGCTACTGGACCTCGGACGGCATGAGACACTGTAGCTGTTGGGGTATCGGACGCCAGGAATGGCGATGGCGCCAAGAATTGGAGACTCGTTGGGAGACCTGCTCAGGGAGCCTCCCCGCAGAGCTGTTGTGCCTGGAGGGAGGCCCTGTCGGACGGCGGGGTGAAAATCAACGGCTGACGAAGGAGAGGTGGGAGAGTCTGCTGGAAGCCGCGGCGGCTGGGCAGGTGAGCGTACCCCCGACCCCGCCGGCGACACCCCAGGCAAACCCCGTCCCCACGTGCGATGCAGCGGACAGACCACGGGGCCTTGACACCGGTCCTCGGCCTCCCCGCCCACCTCTATACACTGTGGTGCCTCCAGCCCTGAGCGACGGCGTAGCCCCCGTCAAGCTGACTTCCAACGTATCAGTCTCACTCCCGGGCACTACTGAAATCGGGCCATCAGCTGCAGTGTCTGACTTACCGGAAAGTGCGGCCGCTGCTTCATCTGTGGCCCTACCTGAGGTTGCTTTGTCGGAGCCCATGGAAGTCTTGGTAACAGCTGCGGCCTCCCATGCGGCCGCGCCTACGTCGCTGTCAAAGCCGGCTGCGGCCTACTCACATCGGAGCCTGCGGCCGCTTCTGTTCCGCCCTCAACCTTGACCACGACCCGCCCACCGGACTCTGCGGCCTATACCGGACCCTCTGCCTGGGTTGCGGAGGTCATTGAAGGCAAAAAGGCCAGAGAGCGGGAGATCTGGGGGCTGTTCCATGAAAAAGGAGAAGCAGGCATGGCGGCTCCACGTTCTATCGGGAGGCTGGTGCACGCAAACCGGGAGAAAGGGTATGGCTTTATCCGGGACCGTGCCACTGGAGAGAAAGTTTACCTAAATGTGGCGTCCATCTGGCACGGCCGGACCTCTGCAAGAAGGAGACTGGGTCTCTTACTATAATGAGTACTGCCCCTGAGGCTACTACGCTGTGGCTGTAATTGCTTGCCCTGAAGATTACGTGCCCCCGTAAAAGGATTCCCAGAAACACCCCAAGAGTCCCAGGACTTTAAGTCCCTTGCTGAGTTGGCAAAACATCGGCCTCAAGAGATGGCCCGGACTACCGGGAGTTTGATGCACGGTTGTGCAATTCATCGGACAGTTTCAGGTCCGCGTTTCTAGGTTTCTAGAAATGTTTTTGTTGTTGTTCATGTTTATCTCCTGACGCAGTGGGAACGCATAAGGGGGATGCTCAGGTCAAAGGAAGGGGGAGTATGTCAGTATGACAGTTTTTATGTTAAAAAAAAAGAAAAGAAAAAAAAAGAAGAAGCTCTGTTTTGATAAAAACGTATTGCAACAAATGTGGAAAGGTGACAGTGCCAGGTCCCTGATACCACTTTCACCCCAGGAAGAGATTGTCGAGGATGACAATGGTTAAAGGAAGGGAGAATGTAGCGAGGTTGACCTGACAGAGGCACTTAGAAGAAGAGAAAAGGGTGCCATACTGAGAGTGACCATTAGAGGGCAGTGGGGAGCACAGAAGAGAGTGTTACATAACTGCCACAGGTCAAGGTCACTCTGATTGGTCAAAGGTGACTGTCAGGTGACAGTGGGCGTAGCTACCAGTACTGGTAGTATAAAGGTTGAGTGAACCTTCCAGAAGGCTCAGTCAGCCAGGGGAGTTCACTAAGAAAGGAAGGTCTGCTGTTCAGCGAAGGTCCCTCAGAGAGCACCAGACAGTAGAGACCATCACGGGGGGTGACCCAGGAACACAGGAGCATTAGACGGAGACGGTCTGGACAGAATAGGTACCGGTGTACTCTGAACGGGGAAACACTGTGGTGGAAGTGCCTAGGGCAGCCACAGCGAGGAGAACGGCAGAGGACACCACTACAGTGTCACCGAGGCACCTAAGGTACCCGGGTTTGTGTGAAGAAGAAAATGGAACGGTCTTGTCTTTACGTGTGAACATCGGCAAAGTTGGTGAATAAAACCAAACCTGTTGAACTACAGTACTGTCTCAGTCTCCAGTCTGTTTGTGCCAAGAAGTGGGTCACCCCCCCAGTTCTTTTGGACTAGCACACCTTCCCCGCCTATCAGCATCAGCATCAAAATCACCGCATCATCGCCTCATCGCCCTCAGCTCTGCCCTCAGCCCCGACCCCTACACTATACTGCTTCTCTGTTATATATATACTCTGTATACCTGTATAGCCGTGTATATTCGTATAGACGGTATTTATCTGTATAGCCGTGTATATCCTTATTAGTTTCATCATGTATTCAAGGAATGTACCATGTATTTTTGTTCATACTTAGGGTTTTTGCCTGTTCGTCACCATAACACTCTGATCATTGCGTTGTTACTGAGGTATATGGTCATACTTGCTGAAGTGTGTATGTGACTTCTGATTGTATCTTTACCCACCTCCATACCATCACTCTTTATAGTGCAACACCGTGTGCTTATTGGTAGCCACGTTATGAGCTTAACATCTTACTGCTCCTGTTTCCTCTCCCTACATAAATATCTCGCTCCCTGTAGTATTCATCTTTGAAACCTACATCTATACTTATATTAGTTTTCTATTTTCCCTCTATGTGTCCTGACAGAGGGCATCCTTGAGGAGCTAAGGGGCAGCCGATGTACGAATGGGGGTGCCATCTCTCGTTTTCTTAGGGTGTCAACCTCCGCAAGTAGGTAGGTAGCCAGCAGGGAAAAATTGTAGGGACAAGGGCACCTCTTTTCCCACACTGTCTATGTATATGTGTGTGTTACACTTTAGACACAGTACCAGTACTGGCATTTATTCCCTTTGTGGGGGATTGTTACCTGTTTATATTATAAGTCTCACTATCATCCATTGTTTTTTTAGCCTTTCAGGACTATACCATTTCCCATTGGTCCTCTTGTATCTCCCTTGATATATAGACTTTCCTCATCTGAGTCATTTTTTAGGGCTAATATCGACTATTATTTTTGTCATATACGATAGCCATTATCCTATAATTAGGCTTAGTCGACATCTTAGCAGGGGTATTAACACATATCCGTTATATCAACCTCTGTATACAGAGGAATGCAGTTCTGGTGACTGCCCTGATTGTACCAGACTACCCCTTACCTATTTTTTGGCCCTATTTTTCCCTTGCACTTTAGCACTTTATTCACTTTTTGGGTATATTCTTTTAATTGTTACTTAATAAAAGTTATTTTTGTATAGGTCTCTTCCAGTAAGCCTCATGGTTTCAACTGTTTCTAGAGGTAGACTACATGATTAGGTGCCTAATTTTTTTATTTGATATATGGTAATAAAACTGAAATGCTAGAATTCAAGATTTAAGAGATGAGTTCCAATACTTTTGACCCAATAGTTTATTTTCATGTGGACTGAAATATTTTGCAGCAGGACGCAGTGGTTGCAACACTCCAAACGGTAGCCGGCATTCACATCTTCTTAAAATAATTGGTTTATTGATCTCATAGTATAAAAAGCACAAAAATGGTTGAGCACAACAGCACAAGAATTTAAAAGGCAGAAAAAAAAAACATGGTTTTAATCAAGTTAGCTGTGCATATCCCCTACTGCTCGTATGTGTTTAGTCAGGCTTCACAAAGGACCATGCAGGTCTGAAACAGGTTGCCCGTAAGTGCAGCAGATATTTCTTTTTTACCTTTTTAAATTTTTGTGCTCTTGTGTTCAACCATTTTTTGTGCCTTTTATACTACCGGATCAAAAATAAATTCTTATAGAAGAAATGAGTGCTGACTATTGTTTGGCCTGTTGCTATTACTGGAGTATTTTGCTGCACACCTGGACAGGTGAACTGATTGCTCTTTTTTCACATTAATGCACAGTGGTACCTTATTTTTCCTTCCTTGGCACATCACTGCATTTTCTCTGGTTGCTATTGTGCAAAACCAGCACAAGGGGGAGCAGCACCTGGTTTACGTGTTATAAGCTTTCAGTCTGTGTTGTGTGTTATGAGCTCATCTCCTCAAGTCGTTCTATTTTGTTTACCCAAAAGCTCTACACTATGGAGCACCAATTTATCATCTTTTTACTTCAGCTTCAAAAGGTTTATGGCACTGGCCAAGGTGTAAGGTCTCCACATGCCACTATTTCTCTAAGGCCGGTATCACACTTGCAATTGCGACACCGACCTTAGAGAAATGTCACACTTGCAAGTGTCACATTTACAAGAATATTCAGCACTTCCACCGGCACTCGGATCAGAGCATTCAGCTACATGTATTTCTATGCAGCTGAACGCACGTCAGTGCTGGGTATTGACGTGCGAGACTCGTCCGAGTTTCTCACATGTCTGACCCTGGCCTAATAAGGTTTCCCCTCACTCTTTTAAAACGCGTTGCAAGCAATAAAGGGTGGTCACTGTATTTCTTAATTTATGCCTAAGCGTGCCATCTATGACAACTGGAGAAGGAGCAATGCCTAGTAAAAGACTGTGAAAAATGTCTTTTACTAGGCATTGCTCCTACTAGCCAGTTTCCTACTCCACACTGATGAGGGGCAATACCCCGAAACAGCTGTCTGTGGATGGATACCATGTTTTGGCAAAGGTGGTTTCCTTCATCGGAGACTGCCCTTCCCGTGGTTGTTCCTTCCCGGAGAAAGACCTGGCTAGTCATTGGTTGCGTTGAGAAACATATGATGGTGTCTCCGCGGCTTGTGTTTTGCATGTTTTTGCATATTTCCCATAAGGGATGGGGGCATTGCTCCAGAATCACTGCGTTGAGAAACATGTGATGGTGTCTCCGCAGTGTTGCATGTTGATCTCCATGAGTTCATTCATCCTCATTTTTCACAGTCTTTTACTAGGCATTGCTCCTACTAGCCAGTTTCCTACTCCACACTGATGAGGGGCAATACCCCGAAACAGCTGTCTGTGGATGGATACCATGTTTTGGCATAGGTGGTTTCCTTCATTGGAGACTGCCCTTCCCGTGGTTGTTCCTTCCCGGTGAAAGACCTGGCTAGTCATTGGTTGCATTGAGAAACATGTGATGGTGTCTCCGCAGTGTTGCATGTTGATCTCCATGAGTTCATTCATCCTCATTTTTCACAGTCTTTTACTAGGCATTGCTCCTACTAGCCAGTTTCCTACTCCACACTGATGAGGGGCAATACCCCGAAACAGATGTCTGTGGATGGATACCATGTTTTGGCATAGGTGGTTTCCTTCATTGGAGACTGCCCTTCCCGTGGTTGTTCCTTCCCGGTGAAAGACCTGGTTAGTCATTGGTTGCGTTGAGAAACATGTGATGGTGTCTCCGCAGTGTTGCATGTTGATCTCCATGAGTTCATTCATCCTCATTTTTCACAGTCTTTTACTAGGCATTGCTCCTACTAGCCAGTTTCCTACTCCACACTGATGAGGGGCAATACCCCGAAACAGCTGTCTGTGGATGGATACCATGTTTTGGCATAGGTGGTTTCCTTAATTGGAGACTGCCCTTCCCGTGGTTGTTCCTTCCCGGGGAAAGACCTGGCTAGTCATTGGTTGCGTTGAGAAACATGTGATGGTGTCTCCGCGGCTTGTGTTTTGCATGGTTTTGCACATTTCCCATAAGGGATGGCGGCATTGCTCTAGAATCACTGCGTTGAGAAACATGTGATGGTGTCTCTGCAGTGTTGGATGTTGATCTCCATGAGTTCATTCATCTTCATTTTTTCACAGTGTTTTACTAGGCATTGCTCCTACTGGCCAGTTTCCTACTCCACACTGATAAGGGGCAATACCCCGAAACAGCTGTCTGTGGATGGATACCATGTTTTGGCATAGGTGGTTTCCTTCATTGGAGACTGCCCTTCCCGTGGTTGTTCCTTCCCGGTGAAAGACCTGGCTAGTCATTGCTTGCGTTGAGAAACGTGATGGTGACTCCGCGGCTTGTGTTTTGCATGTTTTAGCCTAGTTATTGACACCTGTTTGCTGCAAAAAAATACAGGACAGATATTTGAAAGTTGGGTATCAGCGTCACAGGCATCACATGTCAGTGTGCTCAAAATTGTGCCATTTCAGGCCTCCATTGAATTTTTTTTTAGCTGTGTTTTATCCTAGTTATTGACACCAGTTTGCTGGAAAAAAAATACAGGCCAGATATTATATAGTGGGGTATCTGCGTGACAAGCCTCACATATCACAGCGCTCAAAATTGTGCCATTCCAGGCCTTCATTGCAATTTTTTTTGCTGTGTTTTAGCCTAGTTATTGATAGCAGTCTGCTGGAAAAAAAACTACAGGCCAGATAGTTTAAAGTGGGGTGTCTGCGTCACAGGCCTCACATATCAGTGCACTTAAAATTGTGTAATTTCAGTCCTCCAATGCAATTTGTTTGCTGTGTCTTAGCCTAGTTATTAAAGATAGTGTAGGGACGGTCAAAAAGTGGAGCGCCAGCCGTGCGTATTTTAGGGGAATGCTGCTCCAGCCGGGCACCTCAAGAGAGGAGAAAATGGCAGTTCTGAGTACAAACCCGGTCAGAAGGGAACGCAAAAAATGGGATAAGGTAGTTAAAAGTCTTCTTTATTACATGTCCACAACGCATTTCAACAGAATAAACTGTCTTCCTCAGGTGGCAGTCAGCCTAGTTATTGTCACTAGTTTGCTGGAAAAAAAATCTACAGGCCAGATATTTTAAAGTGGGGTATCTCCGTTACAGGCATCACATAGCAGTGCACTCAGAATTGTGCCATTTCAGGCCCCCATTGCAATTTTTTTTGCTGTGTCTTAGCCTAGTTATTGACAACTGTTTTCTCCAAAAAATACAGGCCAGACATTTGAAAGTTAGGTATCTCCGTCACAGGCCTCACATATCAGTGCGCTCAAAATTGTGCCATTTCAGGCCTCCATTGCAATTTTTTTTCTGTGTCTTAGTCTAGTTATTGACACCAATTTGCTGCAAAAAAGAAATACAGGCCAGATATTTGAAAGTTGGATATCTCTGTCACAGGCCACACATATCAGTGTGCTCAGAATTGTGCCCTTTCAGGCCTCCATTACAATTTTTTTGCTGTGTCTAAGCCTAGTTATTGACACCAATTTGCTAGAAAAAACAAACAAACTACAGGCCAGATATTTTAAAGTGGGTATCTTTTACACAGACATCATATATCAGTGTGCTCAAAATTGTGCCATTTCAGGCCTCCATTGAATTTTTTTGCTGTGTTTTAGCCAAGTTATTGACACCAGTTTGCTGGAAAAAAAATACAGGCCAGATATTTTAAAGTGGGGTATCTGCGTCACAGGCATCACATATCAGTGTGCTAAAAATTGTGCTTTTTCAGGCCTCCATTAAATTTTTTTGCTGTGTCTTAGCCTAGTTATTGACATCAATTTGCTGAAAAACAAAACAAAACTACAGGCCAGATATTTTAAAGTGGGTATCTTTTTCACAGACATCATATATCAGTGTGCTCAAAATTGTGCCATTTCAGGCCTCCATTGATTTTTTTTTCTGTGTTTTAGCCAAGTTATGGACACCAGTTTGCTGGAAAAAAATACAGGCCAGATATTTGAAAGTTGGGTATCTCCGCCACAGGCCTCACATATTAGTGTGCTCAAAATTGTGCCATTTCAGGCCTCCATTGCATTTTTTTGCTGTGCCTTAACCTAATTATTGACACCAGTTTGCTGGAAAAAATCTATAGGCAAGATATTTGAAAGTTGAGTATCTCCGTTACAGGTCTCACATATCAGGGCACTCAAAATTGTGTCATTTCAGTCCTCCAATGCAATCTTTTGCTGTGTCTTAGCCAAGTTATTGACACCAGTTTGTTGGAAAATAAAATACAGGCCAGATATTTTAAAGTCGGGTATCTGGGTCACAAACATCACATATCATTGTGCTAAAAATTGTGCTATTTCAGGCCTTTAATGAATTTTTTTGCTGTGTCTTAGCCTAGTTATTGACACCACTTTGCTGGAAAAAAATACAGGCCATATATTTTAAAGCGGGGTGTCTGCGTCACAGGCATCACATATCAGTGTGCTCAAAATTATGCAATTTCAAGCCTCCATTGAATTTGTTTTGCTGTGTCTTAGCATAGTTATTGACACTAGTTTGCTGCACAAAAAAACTTGTTACTTACAGGCCAGATATTTTAAACTGTTATTTTCCCACACACGGATCACATATAAGTTCGCTCCAAATTCAGCCATTTGTAGTGAACATGGAAAATTTTGTACTCCATTTCAAATGGGCAATGCGCGTGGCAAGGGATGGGGAAGTGGACGTGACGGTGATGGTGCATCCAGAAGCTGAGGTCGTGGGCAAGCTGAAATTGTGCCACAACAAACACCCACATGTTCTCGCCCGACCTTCCTGTCCCAATTACTAGGTGACCACAGCAGCACACCACTATTGAATCCAGAGCAGTGTCAAAAGGTTGTTGGTTGGATAGCGGATAATGCTTCCAGTCACTTTGCCACCACCACCACCACCCTGTCTTCTACATGGTCAAGTCTGAGTAGCCATGAGTCTGTACTGCATATTCCTTACCCTGATCCTCCTTCCTCCCACCATGCCGAGTGCATGGAAACAACTGATCCCACATTTGGACACTCTGAAGAGCTGTTCACTTTTCCATTTATAGTTTCTGGCCTCTCGCCCGGTCCACTTGAAGCGGGGGAAGAGGAGATCGCAAGTAGTGATGCCCAAATATTTGAGCAGCCACAGTCACATGAAGGTGACGGTGGGAACGTGTCACAAGAGGTCGACAATGATGAAACACAATAGCCAGAAAGTCAGGAGGAGGACAAGGATGTGGATGTGGAGGATGAGGTGGTGGATGAGATAGTAACTGACCCAAGCTGGCAGGAGGACATGCAGAGTGAGGACAGCAGCACACAGGGTGAGGGAGGTGTAGCACCCCAACAGGCAGGAAGAAGCAGTGTGGTGGTCGCAGACAGAAAGCGGGCAACCGATCCCCTTAACACCAACACAATGGAAGTTGCCAGTCCAACTATTAGGTCTTCCCGAGTCTGGTTGTTTTTAAAGACTCTGCCGATAACTCCAAAAAGGCCATTTGCACCACCTACCATGCCAGCTTCAGTAGGTGTAGCAAAACTACCAGTCTCACCACCACCAGCATGATCAGGCACATGGCAGCAAAGCACCCAACTTTGTGAGCCAAACCCCAGGGTCCACGAGCAGTGTCTGCGGGTGACACCACTGCTTCTTCCGCAGTTGTACGTGCAAGCCAATCCCCTGTCCATGGTGCAGGCGAAGATGCCTCCTGCCCTGCACCTGTCGTTGCACACACTCAACTAGCATGTCCAAATCCTTGTCCCAGCGCAGCGTTCAGTTGTCCATACCCCATCCTTGGAACGCAAGTGCAAATACGCAGCCAACGTCCCACAGGCCACTTTACTAAATTCACACATTTCTTGTCTGCTTGCACTCGAAATGTTACCTTTCAGGCTTGTGGAGACGGAAGCTTTCCGCAACCTGATGGCGGCTACTGTCTCAGTCCCCAGCTACGGCTATTTCTCCCTGTGTGCCATCCCCGCATTGCACAAGCACGTATACCACAACACTAGCCATGTCCTCAACAATGCAGTTACTAGGAAAGTCCACCTAACCACGTACAAATAGATAAGTGCTTCTGGGCAGGGACGGTACATCTTGCTGACGGCACACTGGGTTAACATAGTGGAAGCCGGGACCCAGTCGGACATTGGGATGGAACACATCCTCCTGACGCCGAGGATTGCAGGCCCTATGTCAATCAGGGTTGCCCCCACAGTCTACAGCTTCTGCACCTCCTTCTCCTTTTTAGGCTCCATCTCTAAAATGACCACATCAGCCACAAGCTGGAAGCACTGCAGCACTGCCTCAGCCAAGCGACAACAGGCTGTGCTGAAGCTATTATGCTTAGGTGACAAACCGCACAATGCTGAAGAGTTGTGGACAGCTCTGAAAGAGCAGACAGATCTGTGGCTGACACCGCTGAACCTACAGCCAGGCATGGTTGTGTGTGACAATGGCCAGAGCCTGGTGGTGGCTCTGAGGCGAGGCGAGCTCACACACGTACCATGCCTGGCCCATGTGCTTAACCTCATTGTTCAACGGTTTCTAAAAAGCTACCCGGAGCTGCCGAATCTGCTTGTGAAAGTACGCTGCCTGTGTGCCCATTTAAGAAAGTCAGCTACAGCTTTCACCGCCCTTGCCAAGCTTCAGCAGAATTTGCAGCTTCCGGCTCACCAACTGTTGTGTGATGTGCCCACACATTGCAACTCTACACTGCAGATGTTGGAAAGGATTTGTGAGCAGAAGAGGGCAGCTGTTGACTACCAGCATCAACAAGGCCTTCGATATTCAGCTCAGACTCCACACATAAGACTTCAGGAGTGGACATGGATGTCAGACATATGTACCATCCTCCAAAACTTTGAAGACTTCACATAGATGGCGAGCGGCGATGACGCAATTATTTGCATCACCATCCCGCTTCTCTGTGTTCTGAAACGCTCTCTGCTCACAATGAAAGAGGATGCATTGCAGGCGGAGCATGGTGAGATGGAGCAAGGAACCATACAGGGTGATTACACACAGTCCAGCCTCATCTAATCCCAACATGGATTGGGTGACAATGAGGAAGAGGAGGAGGAGGAAGTACAGGAGCTAGTTTCATGCGCTTTAGACAGTACTACAAGCACAACTGTCATACCGTCTGTTCAGCATGGATGGCCTGAGGACAGGGAGGAGGAGGATGAGGAGAGCATGGTCAGTCATCCTCTTGGTGAAAACATGCAAGTTTTGCCTGTTAGCAGTCTGGCACCCATGGCTGAGTTTATGTTATGCTGCATTTCCCGTGATCCTCGCGTTCTCAAAATTTTGGGTGACAGTCATTACTGGCTGGTGACACTTCTAGACCCACGCTACAAGGAGAGCTTTGTATCTCTTATTCTAGAGGCAGACAGGTGTACTAAAATGGTGCAGTTCCAGAAGGCCCTTGTTGCAGAATTATTAAAGAAATTCCCTTCTGAAAATGGTGGCCGCAGAGGTCACAGTTCATTGGAATACCAAGGAGTACAGGTGAGAGATACACAACTCCAATCCAGCAGAGGCAGGGGAACACTGGCAAAGTTCTGGGAGAGTTTTCTCAAACCCTACCATCATACTGGCCCTGAGGAGTGAGGTACTCTCACAAGGAGTGCACAGTTTTGGAAGATACTGAAGGAGTACCTTGCTGACCGTACCAACGTCCTCCGTGATTCCTCTGTGCCCTATAATTATTGGGTATCCAAGCTGGACACGTGGCATGAACTGGCTCTCTAAGCCTTGGAGATCCTGACCTGCCCTGCACCTAGCGTTTTGTCAGAGTGGGTATTTAGTGCCGCTGGTGGAATTATAACTGATAAGTGCATCTGCCTGTCAGCTGACTCTTATAGAAACGAACAAGGGCTGGATTGGGCCCGCTCCTTTGTAATGGGAACAGATTTTTAGGAGGCACTTCTTCACGTCTCTTCCAAGGGGTTTTGGGGGCATAGTCAAACAGTATGGGAGACCCACGTCCTAATAATGTGAACTTTGTTGGTTGGTCAGCTTCAACACTGAAATTCTCCACTGCTGGTTCTTCATCCTCAACACTGCAATGCTCCACTGCTGGTTGTTTAGGCTCAATACTGCAATGCACCACTGTCGGTTCTTGAGCCTCAACATTACAATTGTCCACTGCATGTTCTTCAGCTTCAACACTGCAATTCCCCACTGCTGGTTCTTCACTGTCAACACTGCAATACTCCACTGCAAGTTCTTCAGCCTCAACACTGCAATTCTCCACTGCTGGTTCTTCATCCTCAACACTGCAATACTACACTGCCGGCTGTTCAGCCTCAACACTGCAATGCTCCACTGCTGGTTCTTTAGGCTCAATACTGCAATGCTCCACTGCCAGTTCTTCAGCCTCAACATTGCAATTGTCCACTGCAGGTTCTTTAGGCTCACCACTGCAATTCGTCAATGCAGGTTTTGCAGGTTCTTCAGCCTCAACACTGCAATTCTCCATTGCTGGTTCTTCAGGCTCAACACTGAAATGCTCCACTGGCGAGTCTTCATCCTCAACACTGAAATTCTCCACTGCTGGGTCTTCAGGCTCAACACTGAAATGCTCCACTGTCGGATGTTCAGCCTCAACACTGCAATGCTGCAATGCAGGTTCTTAGGGCCCAACACTGCAATGCTCCACTGCTGGGTGTTCAGTCTCAACACAGCAATGCTCCAGTGCTGGTTCTTTAGGCTCAACACTGCAATGCTCCACTGCTGGGTGTTCAGTCTCAACACTGATATGCTCCACTGCTGGTTCTTTAGGCTCAACACTGCAATGCTCCACTGATGTTTCTTCAGGCTCAACAATGCAATCCTTGTTGTGAGTTCATTTTTCCCTTCACCAGTGAGGTCTGATGACCTCCCTTTTCTGGCGAAGGAAGGTAGTGAGGCTGATTACCAAACAGCTGAGAAGGTAGATGATGACTGGGTCACAGGAACTGATGACTGGATATAAGGCAGCCGACGCCCTGCTGCCTTGCCAGTGATTTTCCTGCTGGATTCTTGGAGACCAGTCTGATTTCTGCTTCTCAAAGCTAAGTTTTGCTCTGCCTTTTGTACACTTTAGTTCTGGTTTTGTTTGCCTTGTTTTTTGGAGTTCAGCCATCCCCGGCCGGGGGTGAGCTGAATTCCATTTTTGTCTCTGATCTGTTGATCTCTGGCTCTGTCTTCAGAATATACCTGAGTGCTGATATAGTCTTTTTGAAGCCTAGCGACTTCAGGGCCTGTTTTTCCTATCAGTCTGTTGGTTCATTTTTGGATAGGTTTTTGTGGATTGCAGACAGCAGCTTTTCTATCCTGTCCTATTTAGTTAGCTTGGTCCCCATCATTTGCTCAACCTATCTTTCTATCTGTGTTAGTGTTTTTTCATCTTGCTTCACAGTCATTATATGTTGGGGGCTGCCTATTGCTTTGGGGTCTGCTCTGGGGCAGTTTAGATTTCCCCTTTCTGTCTTTAGGCTAATTTAGTTCTCCGGCTGTGATCGAGGGGTCTAGGGCACCATAGGAACCCCCCACGGCTACTGCTAGTTGTTGTGGATAGGTTCAGGGGTCTGCAATCCGATAGCTTCCAACTTCTCTGGTTTTCTGGACTTAGCTATTAAATTTTTGTTTTTTCCTCCTTTGGTGACTCATCCATAACAGAATCACCGGCCATACCGCAGATCCTAGGGTACTCAATAGCAGGAAAGAATTGTAAAAAAAAAAAAGAAAAGTGTCAGAATTTCTTTGTGTATATTTTTTCCTCTATATCTCTGAGGCCGTAGGGGAATTTTTTTTTTCTCTCAAAGGAGATGAAGCAATTGTCTGATCGTGTGGAGCAGCTCGCTGCAGAAGTGCGGGGAATTTCCACCTATCTTACTCATTCACATGCTGCTGAACCAAAGATCCCCACTCCTGATGTGTTTTTTGGGGATCGGTCTAAATTTTTGAATTTCAAGAATAATTGTAAATTATTTTTTGCCTTGAAGCCTAACTCGCCGGGGAGCTCCGCGTAGCGGGTTAAAATTGTCATGTCTTTGCTGCACGGCGATCCCCAGGATTGGGCGTTTTCTTTGAAACCTGATGATCCTACTCTAAATAATGTGGATGCATTTTTTCAAACCTTGGGATTGTTGTATGATGAACCTAATGCTATTGATCAGGCAGAAAAGGCCCTGTTGGCATTGAGCCAGGGTCGGGATTCTGCAGAGTTATACTGTCAAAAATTCCGAAAGTGGGCGGTCCTTACTACCTGGAATGATGATGCCTTGGCAGCTCTCTTTCGGAAAGGTTTGTCAGAAACCGTAAAAGACACTATGGTGGGATTTCCTGTTCCCTCTGGTCTTGATGATTCTATGTCATTAGCCATTCAGGTTGATTGGCGTTTGCGTGATCGCAAGACCGCACGAGAGGTGTTGCCACCTGTTGAACAAATGTCTGAACCTATGCAATGTGATAGAGTTTTGTCCAGGGCGCAACGTCAGGAGTTCAGAAGGCATAATAAGCTGTGTTTTTTTTGTGGAGATGCCTCGTATATTATTTCTGTCTGCCCTAAACGAGAGAAGCGTTGTGCTCACATGTTTTCTGTGGGTGGTGTTCAACCTAAGTTTTTTCTGGCAATTACTCTGATCTGCTCCCTGTCCACATTTTCCGCCAAGGCTTTTGTGGATTCGGGAGCAGCTCTGAACCTGATGGACTTGGATTTTGCTAAACGTTGTGGATTTCCTATGACGCCTTTGCGGACGCCTATCCCTTTGAGGGGTATTGATGCGACTCCTTTGGCGAAAAATAAACCTCAGTTTTGGACCCAGGTGGTAATGTGTTATGAATGAGTCACCGTAGGAGGCAAAAGCAGAAATACAAGCTAAGTCCAGAAAACCAGAGAAGTTGGCAACAATCAGATTGCAGACCCCTGAACCTATCAACACAACTAGCAGAAGCCGTGGGGGGTTCCTACGATGCCCTAGACCCCTCGATCACAGCCGGAGAATTACATAGGCCTAAAGAAAGAAAGGGGAAATCTAAACTGCCCCAGAGCAGACCCCAAAGCAATAGGCAGCCCCCAACATATAATGACGGTGAAGCAAGATGAAAATACTAACACAGACAGAAAGATAGACTGAGCAAAGATGGGGCCCAAAACTACCTAGATAGGAAAGGACAGGAAGGCTGCTGTCTGCAATCTGCCAAAACCCTATCAAAGACATAAGCTAACAAGCTGATATGAAAAAGGCCCTGAAGCAGCTAGGCTTCAAAACTAAATCAGCACTCAGGTATTTTCAGAAGACAGAGCTAAATGAATTCAGCACACCCCAGCAGGGAATGGGAGAAATCCAGAAAAACAAAGCAAAACAAAGTCAAAGCACCAAAGCAAAAGGCCGAGCAGCAAACTTAGCTTTAGAGGAGCAGGAATTCAGACTGGTCTCCAAGGATCCCACAGAAAAATCACCCGCAGGGCAGAAGGGCGTCGGCAGCCTTATATCCAGTCAGTAACTCCACTCAGCCAGTCATTATCATCAGCCTCAGGTGTTTGATAATCAGGCTCACTACCTTTCTTTACCAGAAGAGGGAGTTCCTCGGGCCTCAGTAATGAAGGGGAAAATGAACTCACAACAGTACCTCCCCCTTGAGGAGGGGTCACCGAACCCTCAACTGCGCCACCAGGGCGATCAGGGTGAGCCCGATGAAAGGCACGCACCAATCTTTTGGCATGAATATCAGAGGCAGAGACCCAGGAATTATCCTCCTGACCATAACCCTTCCACTTAACCAAATACTGGAGTCTCCGACTAGCCAGACGGGAATCCAGTACTTTCTCTACCTCATATTCCATGTTACCTTCAACCAATACAGGGTCTGGAGGTGCCACCCCCGGAACAACAGGTTCAACAAACCTCTTCAACAAAGATTTATGGAACACATTATGGATTTTAAATGTGACAGGAAGAGCCAAACGAAAAGAGACCGGATTAATAATCTCCACAATCTTGTAAGGTCCAATAAATCTAGGCTTAAACTTAGGAGAAGCCACCTTCATAGCAATATTTTTTGATGATAACCACACCATATCACCCACCTTAAACTGGGAACCAATGGTCCTATGTCGGTTGGAAAACCGCTGGGCCTTTTCCTGGGAGAGAGATAACTTATCCACCACTTGGTCCCAGATCTCGTGCATTCTCTCCACCACAGTGTCAACACCTGGGCAGGCAGAGGGCTCCACCTGCCCTGAAGAAAATCGAGGATGAAACCCAAAGTTACAAAAAAAGTGGCAGAACTAGCTCTATTATTTAAAGCAAATTCGGCCAAGGGCAAAAATGAAACCCAATCATCCTGATCAGCAGAAATAAAACATCTCAAATATGACTCCAAGGTCTGGTTTGTTCTCTCTGTCTGCCCATTGGTCTGAGGGTGAAAAGCAGAGGAGAAGGACAACTGAATTCCCAGCCTGGAACAGAAAGTTCTCCAAAATCTAGACACAAACTGGACTCCTCTGACAGATACAATGTTCTCAGGAATCCCGTGCAAACGAACCACCTGTTGTAAAAACAGGGGCACCAACTCAGAGGAAGACGGCAACTTAGGGAGTGGTACAAGATGAACCATCTTAGAGAACCTATCACAAATCACCCAAATAACAGTCATCCTCTGAGAGACAGGCATATCAGAGATGAAATCCATTGAAATATGGGTCCATGGCCTCTTGGGGACAGGCAAAGACATCAACAACCCACTAGAGCGAGAACACGATTTAGACCGGGAGCACGTCCCACAGGACTGCACAAAATTCCTGACATCACGAGACAAGGAGGGCCACCAAAAAAACCGACTCAACAGATCTCTAGTACCAAAAATACCTGGATGACCAGCCAAAGCAGAGCAATGAACTTCAGACATCACTCTCTTCTTCCACTGGTCAGGAACATACAACTTTCCACTGGGACAACGCTCAGGTTTGTCCTCCTGGAACTCTTCCAGAGCACGTCTCAAATCGGGCGAGATGGCAGAAAGAACTACCCCTTCGCCTAAGATGGTAGCAGGCTTGGTCTCTACAGGAGAATCAGCAAAGAAGCTCCTAGAGAGGGCGTCTGCCTTGACATTCTTTGTTCCAGGAAGAAAAGAAACCACAAAATCAAAACGTGTAAAAAACAAGGCCCACCTAGCCTGTCTAGGGTTCAAGCGCTTAGCCGACTCTAGGTAAATCAAATTCTTGTGGTCAGTGAGGACCACGACTTGATGCTTAGCTCCCTCCAACCAATGTCTCCACTCCTCAAATGCCCATTTCATGGCCAACAGTTCCCTATTCCCCACATCATAGTTACGTTCAGATGGAGAGAACTTTCGGGAAAAGAAAGCACAGGGATTCATTTTAGAAGTTACAGGATCCTTTTGGGACAAAACAGCTCCTGCACCAATCTCAGAAGAATCCACCTCTACCTGGAATGGAAGTGAGACATCAGGTTGACGCAAAACCGGGGCGGAGGTGAATCTTCGCTTCAGCTCCTGAAAGGAAGAAACAGCCTCCGGAGACCAATTTAACACATCAGCACCCTTTTTAGTCAAATCAGTCAATGGCTTGGCAATACTAGAAAATTTTGCTATAAATTTCCGATAAAAATTAGCAAAACCCAAAAACTTCTGGAGGGCCTTCAAAGAAATGGGCTGAACCCAATCGTGAATGGCCTGTACCTTGGCTGGGTCCATTTCAATAGTTGACGGGGACAAAATAAATCCCAAAAAAGAAATCCTCTCTACTCCAAAAAGGCATTTAGATCCTTTGACACACAGGGAATTCTCCCTCAAGAACCGGAACACAGTCCGAACATGTTCCACATGAGAATCCCAATCCTTGGAGAAGATCAAAATATCATCCAGATAGATAATCAAAAATTTATCGACAAAATCTCGGAAAATATCGTTCATGAAGCACTGGAAGACAGAAGGGGCATTAGTGAGCCCAAAAGGCATCACCAGGTACTCAAAATGTCCCTCCGGAGTATTAAACGCTGTCTTCCAATCATCCCCATGCTTAATGCGAATAAGATTATACGCCCCCCTGAGGTCAAGCTTGGTAAACCAGCAAGCACCTTTAACTCTGGAAAATAGATCAGAAATCAGGGGTAACGGATACTGATATTTAACAGTAATTTTGTTGAGGGCACGATAATCAATACAAGGTCTTAATGATCCATCTTTTTTAGCCACGAAAAAAAAACAGCACCTAAGGGTGACGAGGATGGTCTAATATGACCCTTCTCCAACGCCTCCTTAATATAGGATCGCATAGCCTCGTGCTCGGGTACAGATAAATTGAAGAGCCAACCCTTGGGAAATTTACACCCCGGGCTCAGCTCAATTGCACAGTCATAACTCCTATGAGGAGGCAGAGACGCAGACTCATTCTCACTAAATACATCATAAAAGTCAGCCAAATAGTCAGGAACATCATGCGACTGAGGAGAGGTGGAAAACACCGGAGCTTCACTAAAGGCACACCGACAACCCCAACTCACCACAGACACAGATTTCCAATCCAACACTGGATTATGAATCTGTAACCAGGGAAACCCCAGAACAATAGTATCATGCAGATTATGCAACACCAAAAATCTGCAATTTTCTTGATGGTCTGGGGCGACCCGCATTACCACCTGGGTCCAAAACTGGGGTTTATTTTTAGCCAAAGGAGTAGCATCAATCCCCCTCAAAGGGATAGGCGTCTGCAGAGGTGTCATCGGAAATCCACAACGTTTAGCAAAATCCAAGTCCATTAGGTTTAGGGCTGCTCCCGAATCCACAAAAGCCTTGGCGGAAAATGTGGACAGGGAGCAGATCAGAGTAATAGCCAGAAGAAACTTAGGTTAAACACCCCCAACAGAAAACGTGTGTGCAAAGCGTTTCTCTCGTTTAGGACAGACAGAAATAATATGCGAGGCATCTCCACAGAAAAAACACAACTTATTACACCTTCAGAACTCCTGACGCTGCTCTCTGGAAAAAACTCTATCACATTGCATAGGTTCAGACATTTGTTCAACAGGTGGCAACACCTCTCGTGCAGCTTTGCGTTCGCGCAAACGCCGATCAACCTGAATGGCTAATGACATAGAATCGTCAAGACCAGAGGGAACAGGAAATCCCACCATAGTATCTTTTACGACTTCTGACAACCCCTTCCGAAAGAGAGCAGCCAAGGCATTATCATTCCAGGTAGTAAGTACTGCCCACTTTCGGAATTTTTGACAGTACAATTCTGCAGAATCACGACCCTGGCTCAATGCCAGCAGGGTCTTTTCAGCCTGATCAATGGCATTAGGTTCGTCATACAACAACCCCAAGGCCTGAAAAAATGCGTTCACATTAGTCAGAATAGGATCATCTGGTTTCAAAGAAAACGCCCAATACTGGGGATCGCCACGCAGCAAAGAGATGACAATTTTAACCTGCTGCGCGGAGCTCCCTGATGAGTTAGGCTTCAAGGCAAAAAATAATTTACAATTATTTTTGAAATTCAAAAATTTAGACCGATCCCCAAAAAATACATCAGGTGTAGGAATCTTTGGTTCAGCAGCATGTGAATGAGCAAGGTAGGCGGAAATTCCCCGCACTTCCGCAGCGAGCTGCTCCACATGATCAGACAATTGCTTTATCTCCATTGAGAGAAAAAAAACTTCCCCCTACGGCCTCAGAGATATAGAGGAAAAAATATA
Source organism: Dendrobates tinctorius (assembly GCF_039654945.1). Taxonomy (NCBI): domain Eukaryota; kingdom Metazoa; phylum Chordata; class Amphibia; order Anura; family Dendrobatidae; genus Dendrobates; species Dendrobates tinctorius. Next base: position 17,297,567 of record NW_027361694.1, read on the forward strand.
CACCCTTTTTTTTTTAATTTTTTTTTTTTACAATTCTTTCCTGCTATTGAGTACCCTAGGATCTGCGGTATGGCGGGTGATTCTGTTATGAATGAGTCACCGTAGGAGGCAAAAGCAGAAATACAAGCTAAGTCAAAGAAAACCAGAGAAGTTGGGAACTATCAGATTGCAGACCCCTGAACCTATCAACACAACTAGCAGAAGCCGTGGGGGGTTCCTACGATCCCTAGACCCCTCGATCACAGCCGGAGAATTACATAGGCCTAAAGAAAGAAAGGGGAAATCTAAACTGCCCCAGAGCAGACCCCAAAGCAATAGGCAGCCCCCAACATATAATGACGGTGAAGCAAGATGAAAATACTAACACAGACAGAAAGATAGACTGAGCAAAGATGGGGCCCAAAACTACCTAGATAGGAAAGGACAGGAAGGCTGCTGTCTGCAATCTGCCAAAACCCTATCAAAGACATAAGCCAACAAGCTGATATGAAAAAGGCCCTGAAGCAGCTAGGCTTCAAAACTAAATCAGCACTCAGGTATTTTCAGAAGACAGAGCTAAATGAATTCAGCACACCCCAGCAGGGAATGGGAGAAATCCAGAAAAACAAAGCAAAACAAAGTCAAAGCACCAAAGCAAAAGGCCGAGCAGCAAACTTAGCTTTAGAGGAGCAGGAATTCAGACTGGTCTCCAAGGATCCCACAGAGAAATCACCCGCAGGGCAGAAGGGCGTCGGCAGCCTTATATCCAGTCAGTAACTCCACTCAGCCAGTCATCATCAGCAGCCTCAGGTGTTTGATAATCAGGCTCACTACCTTTCTTTACCAGAAGAGGGAGTTCCTCGGGCCTCAGTAATGAAGGGGAAAATGAACTCACAACAGTAATGCGTGTCGCCCCAGACCATCAAGAAAATTGCAGATTTTTGGTGTTGCATAATTTGCATGATACCATTATTCTGGGGTTTCCCTGGTTGCAAATCCATAATCCAGTTTTGGATTGGAAATCTTTGTCTGTGGTGAGTTGGGGTTGTCGGTGTGCCCTTAGTGATGCTCCTGTTTTCTCCACCTCTCCCCAGTCGCATGATGTTCCTGACTATTTGGCTGACTTTTATGATGTATTTAGTGAGAATGAGTCTGCGTCTTTGCCTCCTCATAGGAGTTATGACTGTGCAATTGAGCTGAGCCCGGGGTGTAAATTTCCCAAGGGTCGACTTTTCAATTTATCTGTACCCGAGCACGAGGCTATGCGATCCTATATTAAGGAGTCGTTGGAGAAGGGTCATATTAGACCATCCTCTTCACCCTTAGGTGCTGTTTTTTTTTCGTGGCTAAAAAAGATGGTTCATTAAGGCCTTGTATTGACTATCGTGCCCTCAACAAAATTACTGTTAAATATCAGTATCCGTTACCCCTGATTTCTGATCTATTCTCCAGAGTTAAAGGTGCTTGCTGGTTTACCAAGCTTGACCTCAGGGGAGCGTATAATCTTATTCGCATTAAGCATGGGGATGAATGGAAGACGGCGTTTAATACTCCGGAGGGACATTTTGAGTACCTGGTGATGCCTTTTGGGCTCACTAATGCCCCTTCTGTCTTCCAATCCTTCATGAACGATATTTTCTGAGACTTTGTGGATACATTTTTGATTATCTATCTGGATGATATTTTGATCTTTTCCAAGGATTGGGACTCTCATGTGGAACATGTTCGGACTGTGTTCCGGATTTTGAGGGAGAATTCCCTGTATGTCAAGGGATTGAAATTCCTTTTTGGGGTACAGAGGATTTAATTTTTGGGATGCATTTTGTCTCCGTCAACTATTGAAATGGACCCGGCCAAGGTACAGGCCATTTATGATTGGGTTCAGCCCACTTCTTTGAAGGCCCTCCAGAAGTTTTTGGGTTTTGCTAATTTTTATCGGAAATTTATAGCTAATTTTTCTAGTATTGCCAAGCCATTGACTGATTTGACTAAGAAGGGTGCTGATGTGCTGAATTGGTCTCCGGAGGCTGTTTCTTCCTTTCAGGAGCTGAAGCGAAGATTCACTTCTGCTCCGGTTCTGCGGCAACCTGATGTCTCACTCCCGTTTCAGGTAGAGGTGGACGCCTCTGAGATTGGTGCAGGAGCTGTTTTGTCCCAAAAAGATCCTGTGACATCTAAAATGAATCTCTGTGCTTTCTTTTCCTGAAAGTTCTCCCCATCCGAACGTAACTATGATGTGGGGAATCGGGAACTGTTGGCCATGAAATGGGCATTTGAGGAGTGGAGACATTGGTTGGAGGGAGCTAAACACCAGGTCGTGGTCCTTACTGACCACTATAATTTGATTTACCTGGAGTCGGCCAAACGCTTGAATCCTAGACAGGCTAGGTGGACCTTGTTTTTCACACGTTTTGATTTTGTGGTCTCTTTTCTTCCTGGAACTAAGAATGTCAAGGCAGACGCCCTCTCTAGGAGTTTCTTTGCTGATTCTCCTGTTGTGACCAAGCCTGCTACCATCTTAGGCGAGGGGGTAGTTCTTTCTGCCATCTCGCCCGATTTGAGACGTGCTCTGGAAGAGTTTCAGGAGGACAAACCTGAGCGTTGTCCCAGTGGAAAGTTGCATGTTCCTGACCAGTGGAGGAAGAGAGTGATGTCTGAAGTTCATTGCTCTGCATTTGCTGGTCATCCAGGTATTTTTGGTACTAGAGATCTGTTGAGTCGGTCTTTTTGGTGGCCCGCCTTGTCTCGTGATGTCAGGAATTTTGTGCAGTCCTGTGGGACTTGCTCTCGGTCCAAACCTTGTTCTCGCTCTAGTGGGTTGTTGATGCCTTTGCCGGTGCCCAAGAGGCCATGGACCCATATTTCAATGGATTTTATCTCTGATATGCCTGTCTCTCAGAGAATGACTGTTATTTGGGTGATTTGTGATAGATTCTCTAAGATGGTCCATCTTGTACCACTCCCTAAGTTGCCATCTTCCTCTGAGTTGGTGCCCTTGTTTTTGCAACAGGTAGTTCGCTTGCACGGGATTCCTTTGAACATTGTGTCTGACAGAGGAGTTCAGTTTGTGTCTAGATTTTGGAGGACTTTCTGTTCCAAGCTGGGAATTCAGTTGTCCTTCTCCTCTGCGTTTCACCCTCAGACCAATGGGCAGACGGAGAGAACAAACCAGACTTTGGAGTCGTATTTGAGATGTTTTATTTCGGCTGATCAGGATGATTGGGTTTCATTTTTGCCCTTGGCCGAATTTGCTTTAAATAATAGAGCTAGTTCTGCCACTTTGATGTCACCTTTTTTTTTGTAACTTTGGGTTTCATCCTCGATTTTCTTCAGGGCAGGTGGAGCCTTCTGCCTGCCCAGGTGTTGACACTGTGGTGGAGAGAATGCACCAGATCTGGGACTAAGTGGTGGATAAGTTGTCTCTCTCCCAGGAAAAGGCCCAGCGGTTTTCCAACCGGCATAGGACCGTTGGTCCCCAGTTTAAGGTGGGTGATATGGTTTGGTTGTCATCAAAAAATATTGCTATGAAGGTGGCTTCTCCTAAGTTTAAGCCTAGATTTATTGGACCTTACAAGATTTTGGAGATTATTAATCCGGTCTCTTTTCGGTTGGCTCTTCCTGTCACGTTTAAGATTCATAATGTGTTCTATAAGTCCTTGTTGAAGAGGTTTGTTGAACCAGTAGTTCCTGGGGTGGCACCTCCTGACCCTGTATTGGTTGAAGGTAACATAGAGTATGAGGTAGAGAAGATACTGGATTCCCGTCTGGCTACTGGGACTCTGCCTCTGATATTCATGCCGAAAGATTGGTGCATGCCTTTCATCGGAATCACCATGATCACTCTGGTGGCATGGATGAGGGTTCGGTGACCCCTCCTCAAGGGGGAGGTACTGTTGTGAGTTCATTTTTCCCTTCACCAGTGAGGTCTGATGAACTCCCTCTTCTGGCGATGGAAGGTAGTGAGGCTGATTGCCAAACAGCTGAGCAGGTAGATGATGACTGGGTCATAGGAACTGATGACTGGATATATGGCAGTCGATGCCCTGCTGCCTTGACGGTGATTTTCCTGCTGGATTCTTGGAGACCAGTCTGATTTCTGCTTCTCAAAGCTAAGTTTTGCTCTGCCTTTTGTACACTTTAGTTCTGGTTTTGTTTGCCTTGCTTTTTGGAGTTCAGCCATCCCCGGCCGGGGGTGAGCTGAATTCCATTTTTGTCTCTGATCTGTTGATCTCTGGCTCTGTCTTCAGAATATACCTGAGTGCTGATATAGTCTTTTTGAAGCCTAGCAACTTCAGGGCCTGTTTTTCCTATCAGTCTGTTGGTTCATTTTTGGATAGGGTTTTTGCGGATTGCTGACAGCAGCTTTTCTATCCTGTCCAATTTAGTTAGCTTGGTCCCCATCATTTGCTCAACCTATCTTTCTATCTGTGTTAGTGTTTTTTCATCTTGCTTCACAGTCATTATATGTTGGGGGCTGCCTATTGCTTTGGGGTCTGCTCTGAGGCAGTTTAGATTTCTCCTTTCTGTCTTTAGGCTAATTTAGTTCTCCGGCTGTGATCGAGGGGTCTAGGGCACCGTAGGAACCCCCCACGGCTACTGCTAGTTGTTGTGGATAGGTTCAGGGGTCTGCAATCCGATAGCTTCCAACTTCTCTGGTTTTCTGGACTTAGCTATTATTTTTGTGTTTTCCTCCTTCGGTGACTCATCCATAACAAATCTTCCACTGCAGTTTCTTCAGCCTCATTACTGAAATTCTCCACTGCTGGTTCTTCATGCTCAACACTGAAATGCTCCTCTGCCGGTTCTTCATCCTCAACACTGTAATGCTCCACTGCCAGTTCTTTAGGCTCAACACTGAAATACTCCACTGCCAGGTGTTCAGCCTCAACACTGTAATGCTCCACTGCTGGTTCTTTAGGCTCAACACTGCAATATTCCACTGCCGACTCTTCAGCCTCAACACTGCATTTGTCCACTCCAGGTTGTTCAGCCTCAACACAGCAATTCTCCACTGCTGGGTCTTCATCCTCAACACTGACATTCTCCAATGTAGGTTCTTCAGGCTCAATAATGCAATTCACTGCATAGCCAAACAGTACGGGAGTACCAACTTCCTAATGATGGGAATTTTGGTTTCATGTGACCATCCTGTACGTCTGTTCAAACGGGTTATTGAGGTGCGTGTAACTTTGGGGCAGGGCAGGCCTTGCATTCAATGCACAGGCAAACAGTATGGGAGTACCAAATTACTAATAATGGGAACATTGCTTTAAGGTGGCCATCCTGTATGTGGCTTCAAAGGGGTATTGGGGTGCATATAAATTTGATGCAGGGCAGGCCTTGCATTCAATGCATAAGCAAACAGTATGGGAGTACCAAGTTACTAAGAATGGGAACAATGCTTTCAGCTGGCCATCCAGTACGTCAGTTCAAAGGGTTATTGGGGTGCGTCTCAATTTGATGCAGGGCAGGTCTTGCATGCAATTCATAAGCAAACTTTATGTGAGGACCAAATTACTAATAATGTGAACATTGCTTTCAGTTGGCCATCCTGTATGTGGCTTAAAAGGGGTATCGGTGTGCGTCTAAATTTGATGCAGGGCAGCCCTTGCATGCAATGCATAAGCAAACAGTACGGGAGTACCAAATTACTAATAATGGGAAAAATGCTTTCAGGTGGCCATCCAGTACACATTGGTTCAAAGGGTTATTGGGGTGCATGTAACTTTGGGGCGGGGCAGGCCTTGCATTCACTGCATAAGCAAATAATATGGGAGTACCAAATTACTAATAATGGGAACATTGCTTTCAGGTGGCCAGTCTGTATGTGGCTTCAAAGGGGTATTGGGGTGCGTCTAAATTTGGTAATGCATATGCCATATGCATATGCAATAATGGGAACATTGCTTTCAGGTGGCCATCCTGTATGTGGCTTCAAAGGGGTATCGGTGTGCATCTAAATTTGATGCAGGGCAGCCCTTGCATGCAATGCATAAGCAAATAGTATGGGAGTACCAAATTACTAATAATGGGAACTTTGGTTTCATGTGGCCATTCAGGACGTCTGTTCAAAGGGTTATTGGGGTGCACCCAAATTTGGAGCAGGCCTTGCATTCACTTCATGGGCAAACAGTATGGGAGTACCAAATAAATAATAATGGGAACTTTGGTTTCATGTGGCCCTCCTGTACGTCTGTTCAAAGGGTTATTGGGGTGCATCCAAATTTGGAGCAGGCCTTGCATTCACTTCATGGGCAAACAGTGTGGGAGTACCAAATTACTAATAATGGGAACTTTGGTATCATGTAGCCATCCAAGATGTCTGTTCAAAGGGTTATTGGGGTGCGTGTAACTTTGAGGCAGGGCAGGCCTTGCATTCAATGCATAGGCAAACAGTATGGGAGTATCAAATGAGTAATAATGGGAACATTGCTTTCAGGTGGCCCTCCTGTACGTCTCGTCAAAGGGTTATTTGGGTGCATCCAAATTTGGGGCAGGCATTGCATTCAATGCATAGGCAATAACAGTATAGGAGACCCACTGTTTAATAATGGGAACAACAAAGCATAGCCGGCTAATGGCTCTCTAAAAATAGTCCGACTGCTGGCCCTTTAAGAATGGTAAAGGGCCTTTAAGAATGGTAAAGGCCGCCTCATGGCCCTATAAAAATAGGCACTGTGACTTTCAGAGCCCCTCCTTCATAAATGAAACAGGATGTGTCAGATGATGTGTCACACACCACACGGCCAGATAAGGTTGTAAAATGTTCAAATGACATTTCCCAGTGAATGCATTTGTCTTGGTTGAAAGCAATGCTAAAGTTGAAAAATGCATCAAAAACGCTACGTGTGAACATAGACCAAGTGGTGGAGGAGCATTTTTGTTTTGGGATATTTATTTTTGGTTTCGTTTTTGTATGTTTTTTTGTGCGCCTGTAAAAGTGGTGTAAGACTCTGACAACATTGTTCGCAGCAGTGACATGGGAGTCAGCACTGTTCCCATCGATTTCCAGCGTTTTTAGATCCTAAAAAGACCATGGCAAAAATGGTCGGGTTTCCCATAGACTTTGATATACCAAATGGATCTCTACAACCACCAATACACTCCAAGATTATCTATCGGATGTAGGACATTACAGAAACGGTATAGCACAAAATTACAAATATTCTGTTACCCTGTTGTGATAATTAATATGTCAAAATAAAACAAAATAAAATCAAAACCAACTGGAAGACAAAAGGCTTATCTAGACCTGTGTTTGCGTTCTTTATCTTTGTTCTGTTCTAGAAACTGTAATTCATGTTGAACACCATACATAAAAAACAGTATTATATAATACCTCTTGCAGTCAAGCCATAACAAACCTGAAATAATATTAATAAAATGAAAAATAAAATAAAGTTTGCAAAGCTATTGAAATTAAAGAAACATAAAATTAGAAACACCCTCCCGTTTCCCACAGTTAAGAATGAAGAAATTTAAAAATAGAAATAAGCATATTTGTTAGTCATTTTCATAAAAGTCTGAGCTATCAAAATGTGGAATTGATTAACCCATATGGTAAATTTCATAAAGCAAAAAAACACAAAACAACAAAATTAGTTTTGGCTCACCACCTCTCTCACACAGAATGCAAATAAGAAGTGATCAAAACATCATACAGTGTGTACCCCATAGTGGTGCCATTAAAAACTATAGTTCGGTACTTAAAGGGGTTGTCCACTACTAGGGCAACCCCTTCTTGATCTGAATTTTTGCCCCCATGAAAATTAAAACACTTATACTCACCTACTGTGCTCATGCTGTTCCAGTGGTGTCGGCACTCACAATCCCAAGGCAGTTGTTATGACATGTGAGCCCTACGCCCAATCATCGCTGTTGTCACTGTCCCCTCCTTCGGACATATTAGTAAGCAAGGAGAAGTGAGTGGCCAGCTACAGCTTTCACCCCCTCCTTATTACATATAACCCTGAAGGAGATGACAGTTATGACAGTAATGATTTGGTGCAGGGCTCACATATCATAACAACTGCATGAGAGTCCTGGGAACGTGACTGATGTCACCGCTGGAACAGCACCAGAATGGGAGGTAAGTATAATCATGGGGCAAACAAAATTAGGAGCATGAGTATGAATAAAAAGGGGTTTTCCTAGTAGTGGACAATCACTGTAAGAAAAAAAAGTGTTCACACAGCCACATCATAGCGACAAACTTAATTTGTTTTAGAGAGTTCAAAAACTATAACTATACAAATTTGATATTACTGTAATTTATAAAATCTGGAGAATTATTTTTCCAGGTCATTTTTATTATCGTAAAAATGATACCCAAAAAACAATGGCGGAATTTCACCATTTTATCTCACTTCAAATTTTTTTCACATATTCCTGTATACTATATAATAAAGTGAATTGTGTTGCAAAAAAACTAGCCCTCTTATGATTATGCTGTGTAAGACAGTGCTTACTGAATGTGTTGGGGGACACTTACTTGGCAACGGGATGAAGGCTCACAGAAACGTTTTCTCTCACAAAAACAGTCTATTTGGTTTATTTTACTCAGCATAAACCACTGTAGGCCAGGTTAAACATCACAGACCTAACACATAGTCCATAGCACTTCATAGTACACGGCTTTAAATCGCAATCACTAAACATGTCGGACTTCTCCTTGTCTAGTTACTGTGGGCGACCGCCCGCTGTGCCAATGTCTCTCACAACTTTTCTTCATGATACACAACATTAGATTGCAGTCTCTAAACACGCTGGACCTCACTTCGTCCAGTTACCGTGGGCGACTGCACAGTTTATTAACTGACCCTCGTCAGTGCACACAGTCCTTCATACTATGGGTTACCTTCCAGGAGCTCCGCTCGACATGCTGACTTCTTGTCAGTCCTGGCTTCCAGGGGAGCTGCCTAACTGGGATCACTGTCCAGGACGATGACTTGTTCCACAGGTCAAACCCAACAGTCCAGACCCTCAGAAGGACGGTAGCTTTCCCACCACAGTTAGCTGTCACAGGCTCTGCAGGTACATGGTCTCACCCGGTGCTCTTCAAGAGTCTGGTCCACTCGCAGGACCTTCCAACACAGAGACCATTCACGTCCATGGCCTCATCATGTGCTCTTCAGCAATCTGGTCCACTCGCAGGACCTTCCAACACACAGAGACCTGTCAGGACTATACAACACCGATCATGTGACCAAACCACAGTCACATTATGTAGCTGAAAACCGCCCCCATAGGTGGGAGGTGTGTGTGGTTAGCCAGTATTGCCCAGCTCTCTGGCTAACCCTGTAAGCCCCCTTTTGTAAACAAAAACAAGGCTCATAGAACTACAGGTCCCAGAGCAACATTTCAGGCTTACAGCGCAGAGGACCTTCTCCACTGCTACACATACCGGCCATTTACAGCAATGCCAGTAACTGTCTCACAGTTGACATAAACATAGAAAAAAATTATGGTTCTTGGAAGAAAGGACTGAAAAAATGTAGCACAAAAAAAAATTACCTGGTCATTATGTGGTTGAATATGCTCAGCCTCTTCAATGTTTAAAGTATGTTCTTACAGGGTCTATTTGCAGCTGTTTTTTTTTGCATGAAAAAAGGTTTTTGCAGGAAAAATGCTTTCATGCTTTTCATGTTTTTTTTATATGATATTTATTGTCTTTTATAGGCTGTGATGATTGAAAGTTGTGGTTTGTAATAATCACCTAGGCAGGTTAAAGATCCAACTATTTTTTACACCCATGGTCTTACAGCCGGTAGGCCACTGCCCCTACCGGGCAATACCCACTGCTTTTATACCTCTGGCCAGTATATTCTGTAGTCACAGTCCATTCCACTGCAGATGACAGATGCCACGACCATAGCACATATATCCAGCTCCAGCAACAACAGTCCTTAGTATAGTTCCTCAAATCCAGACGACAGATACCACGACTGTAGCACGAGTATCCCGCTCTAGCCGGCGACAACATATTGTACAGTGCCAGCAAGTTCACAAGATTGTGTAAAAGTCAGAGTTTAATTCTTCCACTCTCTTGCTGAGGATTAGAACCTCTGTGACATTGGGGAACCCAGGGCCAACTACCGCAACCAGTAACACCCCACTTTTGGAGAGCACCCACAGAGAGGATGTAGTGGCAAGCTTAGAAAACTGGCCAAGCACAGTCAGGTATATCGCCAGGTGACCTGATTTTCCCAGCCTGGGTATAGTGATGGGCATTAGAGCAGATCTGTTTTCCACCAGATGGAGCCATGGTTACCTTTGGCTGTTCCTGAAGACTCTCTCTGCAGAATTGGGGAATGTGTGGGGAGGTGATCTTTCATTCTTCGATTGTTCAATTAACCTGCATATTCATCCTAAGTTGTGTAGATTAGTAAACTGCAGTGGGCAGATGCAATACATAATCAATATGCATTCACAAATTAACATACAACAAGAGTCAACAATACAGGCTCCTATGAAACAATGGCTCACTTGAGACTTATGAGATACTACCAAGAGTAATGGAATTGTTGCTTTACCTGAAAACCTTGTGTCTGGCCTTATGTATACATAAGATCCAACCAGCATATCTTCCTCTGATTACTGTCACTGAATGTAAACATCAAGTCCTGAGGCTGAACACTTTCCAGAAGAGATTTGTGCACATTTAAGTGACGAGCAAGCAAATCTCTAATAAAACACAAAAATAAGATTGACGTAACCGTGCTGGAAAAAGTCTGTATCCCTTAGAGCCGTGGACTCCTATTTACGCCCATTTGTCCAATAGTCTTTAGTCCGTGGCCAGCTCCTCACATAGGCATTCATTTGAATGTGTGAAAAATGCTCAAAAGAATTGGCATGCTGCATATTTGAAAAACACACAGAATTTTTAAAAACACAAGGTATAAATGCAGTGCGTGCATGAGATATCTGATATTGCATTGTTTTTGCTGTTACTATAAAACTCTGCATATTTTACGCACAAAGTACATTGTGCAAGATGTGCAGCAAAAATGCTGCAATTATGCCACGTATTAGAGCTCATTCAGATGCCAGTGATTTTTCACTGACACATGCTTTGTGAAAAAACACTGACATGTAAATTACCCCATAAACAATAATTGGTATGTGTTCTCTCTGTGAAAAACATACTTAGAATATGTATTTGAAAACAGATATCTAAACGAGACATTAGAAGTAAGATGTCAATATTCCTCAGATGATATCTATTCATGTTTTTCATGACTAGAACTTGTACCTATTATTGTCTATGGAACTGTTGATATATCCGATCTTGGTCAGATTCTTGAATCAAAATTGCTATTGCAATTGGACAGTGTCATAGATGTAATTGTGAAATCTATAAAGCCATCTCATAGTTTATGTAATAGTGAGCATTGAAACAAGGCTAGCATACTATTAAATTCCACTTGACCTTTGTTGACAGGGTCCTCCCTGCTGCAAACAGGTAATTAAAGTTGGTCATCTGATGGATTACAGACACAAATTCCAGGCACAGCTTGCAAAAGAATGTGGAAGGCGACAGATTTATGTCCGCATCAGTCTCAAATTAAAATCTGACAGATGGTTAACATTATATATACCATGTTTCCTATGTATGGAAAGCTAAAATCATAATAGGAAATATGACATTTATATCTCCCTCCTGGAACCCCCCAGAGGTGTAGATATCCTGAAAATGGGGGATAATTTTTGGGACCCTAGTCACATCCCATGATCAGCCCCCATATAAACTCACAGAAGAGAGGTACGTGGAGATGGTTTTTATCTAATAAAATCAGAGGTTTGAGTTTTAGTCATTGTCAGTTCTGGAATACACAGTTCGCTGTGGTGATGTACCGTTTCCCTAAAAAAGAAGTTCTTCCCTCCACTATGATCCGTGCCACTTGTGTGACACAGGTTTAGGACTTTTTTTTATCCTTTTTATTTTACATGATTGTATATAATGTATTGTTTTGTCCATTTTGTTACATCTTTGCATATTTTTATAAACACTGCCTACTTTTGGGATTAAATAAATAAAATGTAATAGTTTTGTTCCTCTTGCTCTACCGCACCCTTGAAGCCATACACAATCTGTAACAGGTGTCCAAACGGCCTGTATAAATGATTGGTGGTGGCAGCTAGTTCCATTTGTTAGCGTGGAGTTAGGCAGTGACCATTACGAGGTGTACATTTTCATTCCATGTATTGGAATCGGATGCCTACATACTATAAGTTCACTGTGAGTTGCCCACTAATTGGCCTAGTAGTGAAAACAGCCGTGGCCTCGTCCATCACTTGTCAGTCAACTGCACAATCGTCCTGATGATTAGAGGGGGTGGACTGTTGTTCCCTGAAAAATTGGTGACAGTGGGGGGATGTGCATGATTTCCCTGTTGTTACCTCTGACAGACGCCACTTGGATGCCATCTATGTGCTGTCCTATTTTCACTGACTGAGAAGCTTCAGAAAATTTAATCAGTTTTTCATCACATACAATATGAAACCCTGTCCAAACTCTAATTATAAAACTGTCACACTGAAAAAACTGTGATGACACTAATCAAAAACACTGATAAAATTTGGACCATTTTTTTTTGCGTACATCAAAAATAACTGATGTATAAATGAGGCCTTAAATTAGGTCATACTTGCATATGGTGTACTTTCTGCAGTGGCAGTGCAATGGAATTGCAGCTTGTTACAATCAAGCAAGCTTAGCAGCCCCTTCAAATGCCTTATTTTTAGGGATGATCGGTCCCGTGGAAGGTCAGGTTCGTCGGGTTCACCCGAACATTAGTGTAAAATTCAGTTCGGGTACCAGAACATGAACCTAGTCCCGAACCCCATATAAGTCAATGGGGACCCTAACTTTGGTGCTGTTAAATGGCTGTAAAATAGTCATAGTACAGGCTAGGGGGCTTCAAAAGGAAGCAAAATGGGTGCAAGAGCAGGACAATTGTCCCTAAAACAATTGTGGATTGGGAAATTACTTAAAATAACATATAATAAAAAAATTAATAATTGTGAACCAGGAGGCAGAAGTGAAGGAGTGGAGAAGTGCCTTGCATGTGTATTTTACAGTACTTGTTAATAAATAAATAAGTGAAAAAAAGACTTGGGTTCCCCCTATTTTTTAGAACCAGTCAAAGGAAAGCAGACAGCTGTGAGTTGGTCTTATTATGCTAGGTTTGGAGCCAATTCTGGTGCTTAGCCTCAGCTTTTCCCAATTTCCCTAGTGCGGTAATGGGATTGGGGCAATGGGATTGTGGGGTTGATGTCAGCAGCTGGCAGTGTCATTAAGCCAATGGATTAGCAATGGAGAGGCGTCTATTAGTAACCCAGTACTCAAAAGAAATAAACATACACACAAAAGAAGTCTTTAGTTGAAAAAAAAACCTCCCCAACAATTTCCCTCTTTCACCATTTAAAAAGCCCTCACCAGTCCATCGAAGTACACATGGAAGTCTCATGATGATCCCTGTCTCCATTTTCCAGTGTATGAAGCCCTGTTCAGAGAACGGGGCTGCATAGACTGAAGCAGCAGCCACTGCCAGGTCTCACAATTTACTCCACTGAGTCTCGGGATGAGTGGTGACATGACCGCAGGTGACCTATGCAGCCTTATTCTCAAGGCTGCATAGGTCACTCATGGTCATGTTTCACAGGCGATGACATCAGGTCGGCTCTCACGTTGTACTATGCAAGACCCAGTGGAGTAGAGCGTGAAACCCGGCAGTGGTCCTGCTTCAGCCTATGAAGCCCTGTTCTCTGAACAAACACTGGAAGACAGAGATAGGGATCATCGTGAGACCTCCATTTGGACTACAGCAGACCGGTGTTTTGTTTTTTTTTAATAAAGAGGGAAATTGTTGGGGAATTTTTTTTTCAAATAAAGATTTCTTTCATGTGTGTTTATTTCTTTTGAGTACTGGGTTACTAATAGATGCCTCTCCATTGCTAACCCATTGGCTTATGTCACTGCCAGCTGCTGACATCAACCTCACAATCCCATTACTCCGATTGCCACTGCACCAGAGCAATCGGGAAGAGCCGAGGCTAAGCACCAGAATCTAATGGATGTGTCAATTCTTGGGTGTTTGAGCGCTGATCTTGTTAGGCTGGGAAGGGGAATGGATTATCCATGGCTCTTCCAAGCCTATTAATATCAGCCTCCAGATGTCTGCTTTGCCTTTGCTGGTTATTAAAAATATGGAGGACCCCACATCATTTGGGGGGTCCTCCCATTTTTAATAACCAACAAAGGTAAAACAGACAGGCGGGGACTGATATTAATAGGCTGGGCAGTCCATGGATATTGGTCCCTTCCCAGCATAGTAAGACCAGCTCACAGCTGTCTGTTTTCCCTTGGCTGGTTATGTAAAATATGGTGGACCCTACATAGTTTTTTTATTTATTTACTTTACACTGTCCCTAACTCAAACAGCGTTGCCACTTGTGATCCAGCAGTTATACAGGCCGGGTCACGGGTGGCGCCGGCCAATCACAGCCATGCCAGTACTTGGCATGGCTGTGATGGTCCCGGAAGTGCCCACAACTTGAAAGTTTCTTGATTGACTGTACTACAGTCTTTAAACAAGCTTTATTAAGCATCCAAACTCCAAACAGTAATACGGTCTTCCAGGAGAAGTCCATGTTCAGAGTTTAGCACTGGACGCTAGATGTCCGGAAAGAACCCCTATCTTTACAGATCGGGATCGCTCATCCCTACTTATTTTCTAATAGGGTCTATTGAAAACTGTTGTCCATGAAGGACATCCCTAAAGCCGTAGACAAGGCTGATTACATGTTAACAAAATGTAGAAGTTCTAGTAATTCTAGGTTTTTAGGTGGAATTAAAGAGACCAATCGAATTGAAAAACACATTAATCATTAATCTAACAGGTAGCTTCTTTACATTGCAAAAGAACGTTACATATGCTTGCTTTTTATCTACTTATGATATGGCACTCTGCCACCATTTGAATGCCATAGCAAGGGGAGGTTACCTTTTTTGCAGAATCCCATATTTTCTAAAACCAACGCTGTCAATTTCAGCCATTATGAATTACATTTGAAAGCATCAGAAGTGGAATTTATGAATGTGATAATCCAGTTTTAGACGGTTATATTCTTTGCATTCCATTCAGAGTTCTGGCCCTGCAGCTCGTATAGCCTTAGATATGACCTTCAGCAAATGTCAGAATAGAGAAGTAGATCCCAAGCTGCAGGTTGCAAATATTTCATACCCATAGGTCACGCAATCTTGCATGAGATTTTCTTCTTGAGGAATTTTACACAGAAAATAACTTTCAGATGGTCTTACTCTTTAATGAAGCAAGAAGCATGTACAATGACTCCCTTTTATATAAAAGTTCTATGGCTTCCTGAAATCTTTTTTACTGCACCGCCTTCTGTGTCTGCCACACTTTTATACATAACTCTCTGCTGGCTTTCTATTCATATACAATAAAATGTTCGTTCTCCATCAAAGTCCAGTGCTTCTTCTCATGCTGTTACAGCTCTGTCCAGATCTACTTTTATTTGACTTTTTATACAAAGCACATCATCAGAAACCTGTATATCATGAACTATATTCCATAATAAACTCTTAATAATGCTGGATGGTGCATGCAAAAAGAATTCTGATTAATAAGCCTTCTGGTTAGACCAAAGCCCAGGAGGAAGCTGAGAGCTCTGAATACTAAAAGGGATGTCCGGGACTTTACATTCATGACCTATCATTAGGATACGTTATCAATGTCTGATCGGTGGGGGTGCGACACCCAGCACCCTTGTCGATCAGCTGTTTCCATTTTTGGTGGTGGCCGAAACTGCTCAATTCCGAAGTTGCACAGCACAGCTCCGTTGACTGTATAGTGGCCTCGGTAGTGCACATCTGCCACCTATTCAAATCAATTTAGGAGGAACAGTTCTGGCCGCCGCTGACACCAGGAACAGCTGATTGGCAGGGATGATGGGTGTCATAACTCCACCAATCTGACATTGATGAAATATCCTTAGGATAGGTCATAATTGTTAAAGTACTGGACAACACCTTTAACACTGGTGTTCGCAGAGTGCATGTTAGGGCCAGATTCTTTATTAAAGGAGTTGTACTATCTGGGACATTGTATACTCATAAGGACCCACAATAGTACCTACATATATGTAAAAATGGGGACCCAGTGCCCTCTCTGAAATGGAGATGGGACACCCCCATCTACTGGACATGATTTTGGGGCACCATTGCTTAGAGCTCTGCAATGTGCATTTCCTCTGTTACTCCATTGTCCTATTGAAAATAGAAATGGTAACATAGAATTGTCAATTCCTATGCTATACAAAGAAATTCTGTAGCAATAGAATTTGTTTAAAAGATTTATGGCACCAAAATTATTTATCACCTGTCAAGTTCCTTGTAGTACTAATTAATAATTTGTTCAAATTGACTCAGCATTGGACCTGGACAATTTTTTTTAACAGAACTTATAGGAAAATCTTTTCTGAAAGGGGTTACACTTTTTAAAGGAATTTCTCTTACTTTGAAAGTTAATGTGTTCAGGATGGGGCAATAAATAAAAAAAATATTCTCTTCGTCTAGATCTGGTTAGGAGTGTCATGTAACTATTGCAACCAATCAGCAACCTCTATAAATCACCCTTTTCCTTATTGTAATTTGGGTCCTTTCCTCTTAGGTTTATATCATAGAATCATAGAATCGTAGAGTTGGAAGGGACCTCCTGGGCCATCTGGTCCAACCCCCTGCTCAAAGCAGGATTCGCTAAATCATCCGAGTCAGATGTCTGTCCAGCCTCTGTTTGAAGACTTCCATTGAAGGAGAACTCACCACTTCTCGTGGCAGCCTGTTCCACTCATTGATCACTCTAACTGTCAAAAAGTTTTTTCTAATATCTAATCTGTGTCTCTTCCCATTCAGTTTCATCCCATTGCTTCTAGTCTTTCCTTGTGCAAATGAGAATAAAGTTGATCCTTCTACAATGTGACAGCCCTTTAGATATTTGTAGACAGCTATTAAGTCTCCTCTCAGTCTTCTCTTTTGCAAACTAAACATTCCCAAATCCTGCAACCTTTCCTCATAAGACAGGGTTTGCAGACCGGTCACCATTCTGGTCGCTCTTTTCTGAACTTGCTCCAGTTTGTTGATGTCTTTTTTAAAATGTGGTGCCCAAAACTGGACACAATATTCCAGATGAGGTCTGACCAAAGAGGAGTAGAGGGAAATAATGACTTCACGTGATCTAGACTGTATGCTTCTGTTAATACATCCTAGAATTGCATTTGCCTTTTTTACTGCTGCATCACACTGTTGACTCATATTCAGTCTGTGATCTATTAGTATACCCAAGTCTTTTTCACATGTGCTGTCACTTAGCCCTATTCCTCCCATTCTATATATGCTTTTTTCATTTTTATTGCCCAGATGTAGTACTTTGCATTTCTCCCTGTTAAAAACCATTCTGTTAGTTGCTGCCCACTTCTCCAGTTTATTTAAATCTTTTTGAATCCTCTCTCTCTCTTCTCTAGTATTAGCTATCCCTCCTAGCTTTGTGTCATCAGCAAATTTAATCAGTTTACCCTCAATTCCTTCATCTAAATCGTTGATAAAGATGTTGAACAATACAGGGCCCAGGACAGAGCCCTGTGGTACCCCACTTGAGACATTCTTCCAACTGGATGTGCAGCCATTTACGACCACTCTTTGGGTCCGGTCACTAAGCCAGTTATGAATCCACCTAACAGTTGCCTTGTCCATTCCATACTTAGTCATTTTTTCAATAAGGATTGTATGAGAGACTTTGTCAAATGCTTTGCTGAAGTCAAGATATACTATATCTACAGCATTTCCTTGATCCACCCAATCAGTGATACCGTCATAGAAGGAAATTAAGTTAGTCTGACATGACTTATTAGTTAGAAACCCATGCTGACTCTGTTTAATCACTTCATTCTTATCCAGGTATTGACATACATGTTGTTTAATAATTTGTTCAAAGATCTTTCCTGGTATAGAAGTCAGACTCACCGGCCTATAGTTGCCTGGGTCCACCTTCTTCCCCTTTTTGAAGATAGGAACAACATTTGCTCTTCTCCAGTCTTCTGGCACTTCTCCTGTTCTCCAAGAATTTTCAAAGATTATGGAGAGGGGTTCAAAAATTTCTTCTGCTATCTCCTTCAGTACTCTGGGGTGTAATTCATCTGGACCTGGAGACTTGAATTCATTTAGGTTAGCTAAGTGTTTCCTCACTATCTTTCTGTTTATAGATATCCTGGATTCTTCTATTCCCTTAATAGGACAGTGAATAACAGTTGATGTTGCATTTCCTTTCTGAGAGAAAACAGATGCAAAATAGGAATTTAAAAGTTCAGCCTTCTCAACATCCTGTCTTACCATTTCATCATTTTCATCCTGTAAAAATCCTATAGCATCTTTGACTTTTCTTTTACTTTTGACATATCCCCAAAATCCTTTATTATTGCTTTTGACATCTCTTGCAAGCCTCAGTTCATTTTCAGCTTTAGATAATCTGATTTGTGCCCTGCAGGTTCTGCAGACAGCATTATATTCTTCTTTAGATATGCCTCCCTCTTTCCATTTTATAAACATTTTTTTCTTCCTTTTTAGCATGTGCTTAAGTTCTGTGTTCATCCATCCTGGTTTCCTTAAATGCTTCCTATTCTTCCCTCTTTTCGGAATTGTTAACAACTGTGCTTTGAGAATTTCATTTTTCAAGATTTCCCATCCTTCCTGGACATTTTTGTCTTTAAGGATATCCAGCCATTGGATCCCTCCAATTCTCTTTCTGAATCCCTTAAAATCTGCCTTTCTGAAATCTAACCTTGACGTCTGAGTCTTCACAGGTCTTCCACCTCTAGTAATCCAAAATTCTAAAATAGCATGGTCGCTACCTCCTAGGGTCCCAGCCACTTTTACCTCCTCAACCATTTCCTCCCTGTTTATAAGGATTAGATCCAAGGTAGCAGTTCCCCTTGTTTTCTCCCTTACCTTTTGGAAGATAAAGTTGTCAGCAAGAGAGGATAAGAATTTCCTTGACCTGTTAGTTTTGCCTGAGAGAGATTCCCAACAAATGTCTGGATAGTTGAAATCTCCCATGACAACTATGTCATATTTTTTGGAGAACTTGGCCATCTGATGCATAAAGAGTTCATCTATATCTTCGGCTTGCACAGGCGGCCTGTAGTAAATGCCTACAATGGTGTTCTTTCCATTGTTCTGTCCTTGTATTCTTACCCAAACAGTTTCCACAGAACTCCCAGTCTCTGAAGCTTCAATCTCTGTGCAGATATACGCGTTTCGAACATACAATGCGACACCCCCTCCTCGTTTATCTAGTCTGTTTCTTGCAAATAAGTTGTATCCTTCTAGTCTTGTATTCCAATCATGTGTATTGTCCCACCAAGTTTCAGTGATTCCAATTACATCATATTTCTGTTCCTGTGTTAGTAGTTCCAATTCTCCTTGTTTGTTGCCCATGCTTTGTACATTAGTATAGAAACATTTTAGTTTGTGATTGGTTTCTCTTTCTCCAATATTTTTATTAATTAGATTCTTTCGTCTTTGTTCTTCCTTTCCACTTCTAATAGCAGAGTTCTCAATAGCATTTGTCAGGTGTATGGCTTTTTCTGGTCTTTTGCTTCCCTTCCCATGTTGTTCTAGTTTAAAGCTCTCCTTACAAGTGTAGCAAGGCGACTTCCAAATACATGCTTTCCAGTCTTCGTAAGGTGCACCCCATCACTAGCAAGTAGTCCATCGTATAAGTAGTTCACTCCGTGATCCAGAAATCCAAATCGTTGCTGACGGCACCATCGACGTAGCCAGTTGTTCACCTGCAGAATCTTATTCCACCTCCTTGTTCCATGGCCATCCACTGGGAGGATGGAAGAGAAGACCACCTGCGCTCCCAGTTCTTTCACTTTCTTGCCTAAGTCTTCAAAGTCTCTGCAGATGATTTCCAGGTCGTTTCTTGCGGTGTCATTTGTCCCCACATGTAGTAGCAGGAATGGGTAGTCATCTGTAGGTCTGAAGAGTCCTGATATCCTGTCAGACACATCTTTAATTTTTGCACCTGGAAGACAGCAAATTTCTCTTGTAGTTATATCCGGTCTGCAGATAGCGGCCTCTGTTCCTCTCAGCAGGGAATCCCCCATGACCACCACTCTCTGTTTCTTCTTCACAACATTTTTCTTTCTCCATCCAGGAGGACTCTGAGGGCGTACAAGGTTGCTGTTTGTTGGCAAAGTCTTATCCTGATGTATTTCTTCATCGTTTTCCTGCGTGAGAGCCTGGTACTGGTTCCTGAGCAGTATGGGTGCTGACTGCCTCCTGATCCTCCTGCTTCTCTGGTTCACATGTCTCCATTCCTCTGTTTCTTCAGGTGCACTTCGAATTTCTTCTCTTTCTGTAACATGAAGAGATAATTCTGCTCTGTCCAAGAACTCTTCACCTTCCTTAATGATCTTCAACGTAGCTAACCTCTCTTCGAGATTTTGCAACTTTTCCTCCAACAGGGACACAAGCTTGCATTTGTGGCATGTGAAGTTTGGCTTTTCCACTGGTAAATCTGTGAACATGTAGCAAGAAATGCAGCTCACCAAATGGCTCCTGGCCTCTTCCATCTTGAGATTTCTTAAAAACGATGAAAGATGAGCCAAATTTCCCAAAACCCAAAACCCAGTGATCGTTGAGCTCGCGGAGACTCTTCACTTATCCCAGAAGGCACTGGGAATATGCAAATGATCTCCTCAAGACTCTTCCCCTGGTTTTCCAATTTCCTCTTTTCAGCTGCAACGGCCAAAACCCAGTGATCGTTGAGCTCGCGGAGACTCTTCACTTATCCCAGAAGGCACTGGGAATATGCAAATGATCTCCTCAAGACTCTTCCCCTGGTTTTCCAATTTCCTCTTTTCAGCTGCAACGGCCAAAACCCAGTGATCGTTGAGCTCGCGGAGACTCTTCACTTATCCCAGAAGGCACTGGGAATATGCAAATGATCTCCTCAAGACTCTTCCCCTGGTTTTCCAATTTCCTCTTTTCAGCTGCAACGGCCAAAACCCAGTGATCGTTGAGCTCGCGGAGACTCTTCACTTATCCCAGAAGGCACTGGGAATATGCAAATGATCTCCTCAAGACTCTTCCCCTGGTTTTCCAATTTCCTCTTTTCAGCTGCAACGGCCAAAACCCAGTGATCGTTGAGCTCGCGGAGACTCTTCACTTATCCCAGAAGGCACTGGGAATATGCAAATGATCTCCTCAAGACTCTTCCCCTGGTTTTCCAATTTCCTCTTTTCAGCTGCAACGGCCAAAACCCAGTGATCGTTGAGCTCGCGGAGACTCTTCACTTATCCCAGAAGGCACTGGGAATATGCAAATGATCTCCTCAAGACTCTTCCCCTGGTTTTCCAATTTCCTCTTTTCAGCTGCAACGGCCAAAACCCAGTGATCGTTGAGCTCGCGGAGACTCTTCACTTATCCCAGAAGGCACTGGGAATATGCAAATAATCTCCTCAAGACTCTTCCCCTGGTTTTCCAATTTCCTCTTTTCAGCTGCAACGGCCAAAACCCAGTGATCGTTGAGCTCGCGGAGACTCTTCACTTATCCCAGAAGGCACTGGGAATATGCAAATGATCTCCTCAAGACTCTTCCCCTGGTTTAATATTATAGCATTGATTGTATCTGATTGTAATTGTCACTGTATTTTATTGCACAGTGCTGTGGATTGTTATAGCAACCCTTAAAGAAGCACTCTCATACAATTTTTTATCCTGTTAATATATTGCAATCATCATATTATAAAGCACTGTGTATTTACAAATGCTCATTTTGCCCTTCTACCCAGCTGTTATTGCAATTACACATGTTTTGTTATGCACATATTTATTTCCTTTGTGTCTATTGGAACAACACAAAAAAACAGAGAGAAAAGACAACTTCGACATAATTTCTTACAAAACCCCAAAAATGGGCCAGACAAAATTGTTGGCACCTTTCCAAAAATGTGAGCAAACAACTTTGTTTTAAACATGTGATGCTCGTTCAAACGTGCCTGTGGCAAGTAACAGGTGTGAGCAACATGAAAATCACAACTGAAACCAGGTAAAAAAGGGAGAAGTTGACTCAATCTTTGCATTATGTGTCTGTGTGTGCCACACTAAGCATGGAGAACAGAATGGGCAATTGCAATAATTTTCTGCAAGAAATACGTAATTTTATGGAACAATTTCAAGTGTGCCAACACTTTCGACCATGACTGTACTTATCCCTGTCTCATTCTAACTGCATCTGTTGGCCTCATTCACGTGCCTATTGGTATTGTAAATTGGTCATTAACCCCTTCCTGACATCTGACGTACTATCCCGTCCATGGGACCTGGGCCTCTAAGCCCATGGATGGGATAGTACGTCATAGCGATCAGCGGCGCTCACGGGGGAGCGCTGCTGATCGTGGCTGGGTGTTAGCTGATTATCACAGCTGACATCCGGCACTATGTGTCAGGGGCGATCATGGACTGCCCCGACACGTTAACCCCTGGCACACTGAGATCAAACACGATCGCAATGTTCCGGGGGTTTAGGGAAGCATCGTCAGGGAGGGGGCTCCCTCCGTGCTGCGGGGGGCTTCCTTCCCTGCAGGTCCCCGGATCAAATATGGCATCGGGGACCTTCAGGGGCCTGCAGGGAGGTGGCTTCCTCACTGCCTGCAGAGCGCAGGCATGAGGAAGCCTGCTGTAGTGCCTGTGTCAGATTGCTGATCTGTCACAGCGCTGGGTGAAGCGTCATATCAGCGATCTGACACATGACAGTGATGTCCCCCCCGGGACAATGTAATAAAGTAAAAAAAAAGTGTAAAAATAATTTATAAAAAATCGCTATATAAATTAAAGAAAAAAAATTCCCTAATAAATTCATTTTTTGGAAATAAAAACAATAAAAGTACACATACTTAGTATCGCCGTGTCCGTAATGACCCGCCCTATAAAACTGTCCCGTTAGTTAACCCCTTTAGCGAACCCCTTAAAAAATAAAAATAAAAAACAAAGCAAAAAATAATGCTTTATCATACCGCCAAACAAAAAGTGCAATAACGCGAGATCAAAAAGACAGATATAAATAACCATGATACCGCTGAAAATGTCATCTTGTCCCGCAAAAAATGAGCTGCCACACAGCATCATCAGCAAAAAAATTAAAAAAGTTATAGCTCAACACACACTCCTCTCACCTTTCTCCTCCACTCACGTCCACTCACTCTTTCACTCCACATACGTTCCTTTCTCTCACTCCGTTTCTCATACTCACACCGTCATCGTCGCTGCCCCGACATCTTCCTCCGCCGCCGCGATCCTAGATCCAGACGTTCTCCAGGCCGCCGACATGTTCTTGCGGCGACGCCATCTTGGATTTCGTGAAATCCTGCGAGATTCAAGATGGCGTCGCCGCAAGAACATGTCGCTGGCGTGGACGACTCGGGATCCAAAAAGATGGCGTAGGCGAAATCTCGCGAGATTACGCCGACGCCATTTTGGATCCCGATGTCGTCCACGCCGGCGACATGTTCTTGCGGCGACGCCATTTTGGATCGGCGAAATCCCGCGATAGTCAAGATGGCGTCGCCGCAAGAACATGTCGCCGGCGAGGACGACGTCGGGATCCAAAATGGCGTCGGCGAAAACTCACGAGATTTCGCCAACGCCATTTTGGATCCCGACGTCGTCCACGCCGGCGACATGTTCTTCCGGCGACGCTATCTTGACTATCGCGGGATTTCACGATACTCAAGATGGCGTCGCCGCAAGAACATGTCGCCGGCGTGGACAACGTCTGGATCCAGGATGGCGCCGGCGGAAGAAGATGTCGGGGATCGTGGAGCAGCGGCGATGACGGCGTGAGTATGAGAGACGGAGTGAGAGAACGGGTCGTTTGTGGAGTGAAAGAGTGAGTGGAGATGGTGAAAGGTGAGAGGAGTGTGTGTTGAGGAGTGTGTGTGTTGAGGGTTAACATGGCAAGAGGTGTGATGCTATCGCATCCTCCCGATGCGATAGCATCGGGCCATAATCTAGTTTTTACAATAAAAAGCGTCTTTTAGCTTGTGGCAGCTGCCAAACATAAAAACCCGCCATAAATAGTAAATCAAACCCCCTTTATCACTCCGTCAGTTAGGGAAAAATAATAAAATTAAAAAAAATGCATTTATATCCATTTTCCCATTAGGGTTAGGGTTAGGGCTAGGGTTGGAGTTAGGGGAAGGGTTAGGGCTAGGGTTAGGGTTAGTGCTAAGGTTAGGGCTGAGATTAGGGTTAGGGTTGTGTTGGGGTTAGGGTTGGAGTTAGAATTGGGGGGTTTCCACTGTTTAGGCACATCAGGTGCTCTCCAAATGCAAAATGGCGTCTGATCTCAATTCCAGACAATTCTACGTTGGTTAAGTGGTGCTCCTTCCCTTCCAAGCTCTGCCATGCGCCCAAACAGTGTTTTACCCCCACATATAGGGTATCAGCCTACTCAGGACAAATTGCAAAATAACTTTTGGGGTCCAATTTCTCCTGTTACCCTTAGGAAAATAAAGATTGGGGGCAAATATATCATTTTTGTGGAGAAAAAATATGATTTTTTAATATCACGCCCGGGCGTTATAAACTTCTGTGAAGCACTTGGGGGTTCAAAGTGCTCACGACGCATCTAGATAAGTTCCGTGGGGGGTCTAGTTTCCAAAATAGGGTCACTTGTCGGGAGTTTCAACAGTTTAGGCACATCAGAGGCTCTCCAAATGCGACATGACACCCGCAGACCATTCCATCAAAGTCTGCATTCCAAAACGTCACTACTTCCCTTCCGAGCCCCGACGTGTGCCCATACAGTAGTTTTATCCCACATATGGGGTATCAGCATACTCAGGACAAATTAGACAACTTTTGGGGTCCAATTTCTCCTGTTACCCTTGGGAAAATAAAAAAAATTGGGCACTAAAAGATCATGTTTGTGGAAAAAATATGATTTTTTTTATTTTCACGCCCGGGCGTTATAAACTTCTGTGAAGCACTGGGGGGTTCAAAGTGCTCACCATACATCTAGATAAGTTCCTTGGGGGGTCTAGTTTCCAAAATGGGGTCACTTTTGGGGGTTTCCACAGTTTAGGTACATCAGGGGCTCTCCAAAGGCAACATGACACCCGCAGACCATTCCATCAAAGTCTGCATTCCAAAACGTCACTACTTCTCTTCCGAGCCCCAACGTGTGCCCATACAGTGGTTTTCTCCCATATATGGGGTATCGGCATACTCAGGACAAATTGGTCAACAACTTTTGGGGTCCAATTTCTCCTGTTACCCTTGGGAAAATAAAAACATTGGGGACTAATAGATCATGTTTGTGGAAAAAATGTTTTTTTTATTTTCACGCCCGGGCATTATAAACTTCTGTAACTTGATCCCAAGTGCAGAATACATATTCTTATGGCAGAACACCCTCTGGTGTAATTCCAGGAAGGGAATAGTTCCCAATGGAGCTCCCAAATTACTAGAACAACTCAGAAAAAATGGAGCAAAAATCCATACAGAAAAACAACATGTAATCTAAATCTTGCTTTTATTAGTACAAAAAGATATGTATTTTAAAAAACAGCGAGGAAGCTGCTTGCGAAATGTGCGTAGGGGTACGCGTGTACCAATGGACACCAGCACGGGTAATGGCTAAAGACACCTCCTCACCTGCCTCCACACCCATCTACTTGTGCAACTGATTACTTATGGCTATAGGTTTGTAGGATACCTTTGATGATTGTATTGATCGGTGCATATGGGGATTACTACTTGGAGAAGGGGGTTGTGGTCCCTATGGATCGCTGACAACTCCATCTTGATTTTCACATAATGAGGATACCTTTAATGATGTTTGGAGTTATATATGGGGCCCTTGAGGAGGACTTTGGTCTATTCCCTATGCTGTACATCTGTGTCTGGTAGCGCATTTTTTCCAATTGTGGTGCATTCTGATCAATGTCTTACACTTGTGTCTTAGTTTGTATCATGTTGTTACAATGTTTTTTAAAATACATAACTTTTTGTACTAATAAAAGCAAGATTTAGATTACATGTTGTTTTTCTGTATGGATTTTATCTCCATTTTTTCTGAGTTGTTCTTGTTATAAACTTCTGTGAAGCACTGGGGGGTTCAAAGTGCTCACCACACATCTAGATAAGTTCCTTGGGGGGTCTAGTTTCCGAAATGGTGCCATTTGTGGGGGGTTTCCACTGTTTAGGCACATCAGGGGCTTTCCAAATGCGGCATGGTGTCCGATCCCAATTCCAGCCAAAAAAGTCAAATGGCGCTGCTTCCCTTCCGAGCTCTGACATGCGCCCAAATAGTGGTTTACCCCCACATATGGGGTATCAGTGTACTCAGGACAAATTGCAATAACTTTTGGGGTCCTGTTACCCTTGGGAAAATAAAAATTGGGGGTGAAAAGATCATTTCTGGGGAAAAAAATTGATTTTTTAATTTTATGGCAGTACGTTATAAACTTCTGTGAAGCCCTGAGAGGTTCAAAGTGCTCACCACACATCTAGATAAGTTCCTTGGGGGGTCTAGTTTCCAAAATGGTGCCATTTGTGGGGGGTTTCCACTGTTTAGGCACATCAGGGGCTTTCCAAATGCAGCATGGTGTCCGATCTCAATTCCAGCCAAAAAAGTCAAATGGCGCTGCTTCCCTTCCGAGCTCTGCCATGCACCCAAATAGTCGTTTACACCCACATATGGGGTATCAGCGTACTCAGGACAAATTGCACAATAACTTTTGGCATCCTGTTACCCTTGGGAAAATAAAAGTTGGGGGTGAAAAGATCATTTTTGTGGAAAAAATATGATTTTTTAATTGTACGACTGTACGTTATAAACGTCTGCGAAGCCCTTGTGGGTTCAAAGTTCTCACCGCATAACTAGATAAGTTCCTTGGGGGGGTCTAGTTTCCAAAATGTGGTCACTTGTGGGGGGCTTCCACTGTTTAGGCACATCAGGGGCTCTCCAGATGTGACATGGTGTCCGATCTGAATTCCAGCCAATTTTGCATTGAAATAGTCAAACGGTGCTCCTTCCCTTCTGAGCTCTGCCATGCGCCAAAACAGTGGTTCCCCCCACATATCAGGTTTCAGCATACTCAGAACAAATTGCACAATAACTTTTGCATCCAATTTCTCCTGTTACCCTTGGTAAAATAAAAAAATTGGACCTGAAGTAATTTTTTTGTGAAAAAAAGTTAAATGTTCATTTTTTTTTAAACATTCAAAAAATTCCTGTGAAGCACCTGAAGGGTTAATAAACTTCTTGAATGTGGTTTTGAGCACCTTGAGGGGTGCAGTTTTTAGAATGGTGTCACTTTTGGGTATTTTCTATCATATAGACTCCTCAAAGTGACTTCAAATGTGATGTGGTCCGTAAAAATAAAATGGTGTTGCAAAAATGAGAACTCGCTGGTCAAATTTTAACCCTTATAACTTCCTAACAAAAAAAATTTTGGTTCCAAAATTGTGCTGATGTAAAGTAAACATATGTGAAATGTTACTTATTAAGTATTTTGTGTGCCATATCTCTGTGATTTAAGGGCCTAAAAATTCAAAGTTGGAAAATTGCGAAATTTTCTAAATTTTCACCAAATTTCCATTTTTTTCACAAATAAACGCAAGTTATATCAATGAAATTTTACCACTAATATGAAGTACAATATGTCACGAGAAAACAGTGTCAGAATCACCAGGATCCATGGAAGCGTTCCAGAGTTATTACCTCATAAAGGGACAGTGGTCAGAATTGTAAAAATTGGCCCGGTCATGAACGTGCAAACCACCCTTGGAGGTAAAGTGGTTGAAGGGAATGTATTATCAAAAAATGACCAGTAGTTCACATTACTATTTTCTATTCAATGTATTTTTTTTAATTTTGTGACTGTTTTCATACCACAATCTATTTTAAAGAAAAGATTAGAAGTTTTTTAATTTTCACAATTGACACTGAGGTTATTTCTGTTCTTTACAGAAGACTATTCAGCAGTCTCATTATCATCACAGGCAGGATTACTGTTGTCTCCCATGAATGGGAACAACTTGCTTTGTGTTTTCTATGTTATGCATTCTATTTTGTGATTGCTAGGCTGAAGCCTTGCCATTTGAAGTTTGTTCCTTCTCCTCCCCTGTAGTTGTTGATGTTAGCCGTTGCTCCTCCCTTCTTCCTCATTATTAGTTTGCTGTAGCCATTTTGGGTGTACATGTGTACTTCTCTGTTTGGGATTACTCTTTCCACCTGCTGCATTGTACTTAATACAAGATTTCAGAGAAAATCAACTCTGTTTCTCCTGGACTCTTTTTACAAGTCAGCGTGGCTGAGTTGGAACTATCTAAGGACGCATTGCATGTGTGTATAACAATCATACAGTTATCTAAGAGATTAATGGCTAAGGATTTAGAGACTCATACTGCCTTGAAGAGTCAGAAAAGTGAAAAGACTGGCCTACCACCAAGAACAGTATACAGCTTACAATCCAGAAAAAGGAACATCTATAAAGCTAATTGTGAAGATACAGCAGCTTCAAAGAGTCTGCAGACACTGCCTGTGCTGCTTATAAATAGCAACATTGTATGTTAGTTTCTCTGCAGCTAGGAGCAGAACAGCCCCCACCTTTGTATAATTGTGCACAATGGCAAATACTGGAAGGATCTCTAATTATCTGCCTGATGTACAACAGCAAGAAAAAGACACAGGATCTCATAGAGCCTTTAGTGAAAGATCCAAACGCTTGACTAAACCAGCATGGAAGGTCAAAGACAATCTAGAAACCACCAAATGTGAATTACTTTCCAGTGTATTTTTCCAATGGGAAAAGGTGCAGAGTCAAGTGACTGTCTTATCTATGCCTGGTGCTCATGAGTTACCACCAGAGGGAGCCCTGGAACGATTGTACTCAGCATATCAGTCTTTCAAGGACACATGTGAGAAATATAGCTACGTCTTGGTGAGAATAACCACACCCGAGTCGAGCTTTCAACAACTCAATTCTGAATGAGACTGCATTGTGCGCAACATCGTGAATAAAACGGAAGCAAAAATTGTGCCGATGCTTAAGTATCGTCTCGCAAATCCATGTCCGCTAAGTACTCAAAGCACTCATCCAGATCAAGTGCATGAAAATTCTCTACCCTCAGTAAAAAAAAGCTTATAATAATCTTTATTATTATATAGCGCTATTATATTCCGCAGCGCTTTACAGTTTGCACACATTATCATCACTGTCCCCGATGGGGCTCACAATCTAAATTCCCTATTAGTATGTCTTTAGAATGTGGGAGGAAACCGGAGGACACCCACGCAAACACGGGGAGAACATACAAACTCCTTGCAGATGTTGTCCTTGGTGGGATTCGAACCCAGGACCCCAGTGCTGTAGCGCTAACCACTGAGCCACCGTGCCGCTTATAAGAGTGTGTGCCAAAGTGGAGACTATGAAAGTGCAAGCCGTCTTCGCCCAAAAGAAAGCTAAGATGGAAGCCGAATCTGCATGCAAGAAGGCAGACATAGAAGCTGAATCTGCACGCAAGAAGGCAGAAATGGATGCGTTGACAGCAAGGGCAGAAGCCAAGGCTGCACGTAAGAAGGCAGAAATAGAAGTCCTAGAGAAGGAATGTGAACATGCGCAGCCATGGTAAGGTTAAAGGTCTTTGAACAAGCTCTAAGTGGGAGTGAAGGGAACAGTATCATCTTGGTGAGATCGATACAGAAGACCCCCTTAAGCACACAAGAGACCATGTATTAAGCCAAAACAATAAACCACCGACCACCACTAATATTCCTGTCAGTCCTGACACTTCTCCAAGGCACCAAGATGCAGCTCCCTGCTTTCAAAATCAGTCCAACGCACAACCAATGTCCAAATCTGAATCTCATTCATGCTCCAACATGCAGCCAAACACTGCAATTCAGCAAACTCCATATGCCAACATCTACATGCAACCTAGCATGACGGAAAGTCACTATACCTTTGACAACTGCATGGCTCCAGCCTCACATATGACAGAGACTGTACACCAAACCGATTGCTGGGTTAAACACTTATGCCGCTCCATACCTTCCCACGTTTTTGAACCTAGAAACTATGACCAAAGTGAACAGCACTACTCAGCTAGCAAGTGTGCTCCCAAAGTCAGAAAGAACAGACATGTCAGATTTTGCAGGGTACATGATTCGCCGAGAACTCAGTAACATAGGTCTCACAAGGTTCAATAACCAACCCGAAAACTACAGAGGGTGGAAGTGTGCCTCCAAAACCACAACTAGTGACTTCGACATTACTGCTGCTGAAGAGCTGGACCTAATGATCAGGTGGCTGGGACTATGATCCACAGAGCGAATCAAGAGACTCAGATCCGTTTACATAAGCAATCCAGCGGCTGGTCTTGCGACTGCATGGGACAGACTAGAGAAAGGTTTTGGCAGTCCTGAAGCTATAGAAGATGCACTGCTCAAACAATTACAGGATTTTACTAAAATATCCAGCAAAGACGCTTCTAAATTCCAGGAACTCAGCGACTTGCTGTTCGAACTCCACCTGGCCAAGACTGACACACACTTACCTGGCCTCAGCTACCTGGACACCACATGTGAAGTGAAACCCATAGTCGCCAAGGTGCCATATAACGTGCAGGAAAGGTTTACTACGCTAGGGACAAGTTGCAAAAAAAAAAAGCACCAGGTGTTGTTTCCTCCATTCTCGTACTTCAGCGAATTCATCAAAGACATTGCAGAGCACAAGGTCGACCCAAGCTTCACCTGTGGAGAACCCACCGGCACAGCTTCATCCACTCCCAACTTTGAGAGCCCTTGTCAAATTGACAGAAAACGTAGAGGCCCAATATAGGTAAAAAAGACTGACGTTCTTCCCAGACCAGCATCGGTTCCTGATGAGGGAGAAGAGTAGAGAATCCAAACCACCAGTGTCCCATCCACAAGAAGCCACATCCGCTGAAGAAATGTATCGGCTTCAAGAAGAAACCGCTCCAAGAAGGCAAGGAGCTTCTAAAAAAGTTTGGAGTATGCTTCAGATGTTTTCCTTCTACCAAACAGCTTGCTAAGGACTGTAAGGTTACAATCAAGTATATGTAGTGTGACAGCGAGGACCACGTACAAGTGCTCCATCCATCCCAGCTTAACCCTACACCTACGCCTTCTCCCACCACAAGCCATGGTGGGGAGAGCACAGGCCAAGCAGCATCTCTTCTCGCAGTATCTTCTTCATGCACAGAAGTCTGTGGAGAATGTCTTTGGGACGAGTCTGGTGTGAAGATTTGCCTGGTAAAGGTATATCCCAAGGGTCACCCAGAGAAGGCCTAGATGGTGTGTAGCATCTTGGAGGATCAGGGCAACCAATCTCCAACAAGGTCAGAACTCTTTGATCTGTTCAATTTAAAGGGAAGCTACTACCCCTACACCTTAGTCATCTGCAGCAGCATCTCAGAAGTCTTCGGAAGAAGGGCCAGTGGTCTCATGGTAACATCTCTTGAAAATACTGTAAAAATACCTCTACCCACACTCGTCGAGTACAATCAGTTACCGTCCAACAAGGAAGAGATCCCAACGTCGGAAGCCGCTCTTCATCACCCTCACCTGAAGACTATAGCCAGCAGGATTCCAGCTCTCGATCTCGATCTCGATCACAACGCAGAAATTCTGATTCTACATCCTCCGTTTACACAAGGTACATCAGCAAATCATCGGTCCTCACGATGCTCCATTTGCTCAACGCTTTGACTTAGGCTGGGTGATCATAGGGAACATCAACATAGACAAAATGAAGACACCTAATGCTATCTTCTCCTACAACACGCACATCTTGCCAAATGGTCCCAGCACTCATTTCTAGCCATGGCCACATCATTACTCGGTGAAAGAGAAACTGAGCAACTCCAAGTGGCGATGGCCACCACTTGACAGTGCGAACACAGACCGACCCTGGGACGATGACCTCGGGTCAACAGTGTTCAATTCCACAAGTGAAGACAACAAGTTGGCACCCACAAGAGAAGATAACGAAATTATAATGGTTATGGACAAAGAATTAGCTCAAGACTACTCCAACAGCTGGGTAGCTCCATTACCCTTTCGTTTTCCAAGACCAAGGTTGCCAAACAACCTGCAGCAAGTAACAGCAAGGTTCTCTTCTCTAAAGCGCACGTTAAAAAGAAGTCCAGAGATGGAAAGACATTTCATTGATTTCATGCAAAACATCTTTGACAGAGATCATGCAGAACTCGCACCACCACAGAAAGAAGGAGAGGAATTCTGGTACCTTCCGTCCTTTGTGGTCTACTACCCTTGGAAACCTAATCAGATCGTGGTGGTATTTGACTCCAGTACTCAGCACGAATACGTCTCCCTCAACAACTTGCTTCTTACTGGACCCAACTTGAATAACAACCTCATAGGACTGTGGATTCGCTTCAGGCAGGAACCCATGTCTGACATCCAGCAGATGTTTCATTGCTGCATCATGAGGGAAGACAGTAGAAACTATCTCAGAGTCCTATGGCACAAGGGCAATGACTTCCACAACGAGGTCATGGACTACTGGATGAAGGTGCACATTTTCAGCAACAGCTCTTCACCTGCTGTAGCGATCTAGTCTGAGACGGGCAGCCCAGGAAGGTGAGAGAGAATATTGACGCGATGCTCGTCAGTTTGAAGAGAAGAACCTCTACATGGATGATGGGCTCAAGTCTTTATCCTCGAGTGAAGAGGCTATCGATCTGCTCTCCAGGACTCAGAAAATACTCTCTTCATCAAATCTCAGGCTCCCCAAGATTATCTCCAACAGTCAAGAGGTAATGGATGCATTTCCATCTGAAGACTATGCCACAAGCTTAAGAAAGTTCCGACGTCCCTCCCACGCAATGCAGTCTCGGTCTGCTATGGAATATTAAACAGGACGCATTTACTTTTCAAGTGTCACACTGCGACAAACCATTCACCAAACAAGGAGTCCTATCTGTCATTAACAGTATATACGATCCTCTTGGGTTTGTCAGACCCATCACTAATCAAGACAAGATTCTGCTAAGACAGCTCACTGCCAAAAATACCGATTGGGATGCTCCACTGCTGTCCCAGAAACAACAAAGGTGGGAGGCCTGGAAGAAATCACTGAAGGTCCTAGAACAACTCCAAGTCCCACGTTGTTATTCTGTAAAATCTTCAGTTGCCGCCAGAAGAGAAGTCCACATTCAGGGTGTCGTGGCTGGCATATGTGTAAGGGTCATCCTACTGTCGAAGACAAGAATCAAGCTGCACAAGTCTTCAGGTGGAAAAAGGTGAAAAAGGAGCACATGTTTAAAATACAAAATTTTATTAATGTCATATCAAAAAAGTCACAACAATATTAATAAAGTGCATAAAAAGACAGTACAAGATACAAAAAGGATGGACTGAAAGAAAAAACAACAATGTCCCCTTCCAGCTATACATTAAAGTGCCCAGGCAGAGAGCTGCTCCCATATAGTGTCAAGGTACACATCACAGTGATAAATCACCAAAGAAACATATAAGTAAAGTGGGGCAGTGCTTAACGATAAGGGGAGCAGGCAGGGACACCGGGTTTGGAACCGACAGAGACCCCCGACGCGCGTTTCACTTCTAGTATGGTATGACTGCTGTTGTGAATTCACTTTCTGGCCTCCCTCTGGTTATTACTGAAGGTAGTGGAGCTGGTCCGATTGACAGAGGGGTTGCGAGTTCTCTTTCTGGGCTCCCTCTGGTGGTTACTGGAGGTAATGGAGCTGATCTGATTGACAGAGGCTTGCCACCTGATAATGAGGAAGACGATTGGAGATCTGGGGTTTCAGACTGGGATTTAAGACAGCCGACTACTTCTATCCCTGCTGGTGATTTTCTTCCTGTGCCTCCTGAGGTCTGATATCTCCAGCTCTGTCCCTGCATGTTCACCTAAGTGGTTCATTTGCTATTCTGTTTGCATTT
Source organism: Dendrobates tinctorius (assembly GCF_039654945.1). Taxonomy (NCBI): domain Eukaryota; kingdom Metazoa; phylum Chordata; class Amphibia; order Anura; family Dendrobatidae; genus Dendrobates; species Dendrobates tinctorius. The sequence goes on from NW_027361694.1 coordinate 17,331,589, forward strand.
GATCTGGTTTTGTCTATTTCTGCTCTGTGCAGGTCAGCCAGCTCCGGCTGGGGCTGTGCTGAATCACCGCCCATATGTTACTGCTTGTGCCAGTTTGTTTTGTCCCCTGTTAGATTGGCCTCTTTTTGCTCTTCTTTCAGAATATACCAGAGTGCTGATATAGTGGGGGCAAAGTCGTGCGACTTCAGTGTTTTTGTGCATCAGACGTGTTGGACTTTTTGCGTGATGGCAGACAGTGTCTTTCCATTCCTGTCCTGTCTAGTCAGTGTGGGCCCCATCATTTGCTCAGTCTATTTTCCTACCTGCGTTTGTGTTTTCATCTAGTCTCACCGATAATATATGTTTGGGGGCTATCTATTCCTTTGGGGTCTGCTCTGGGGCAGTTTAGATTTCCCCTTTCTTGCTTTAGGCTTAGTTAGCTCTCCGGCTGTGCCGAGGCATCTAGGATCATCGTAGGTACGCTCCACTGCTAGTTGTGTGGATAGGATCAGGGGTCTGCAATCCACTTAGTTACCAACCTCTCTGGTTTTCTGAGGCTTAGCCTGGGCCTGCTCTCCTCCTCTGTGACCCATTCATAACATAATCACCAGCCTAACTGTAGACTCTAGGGTGCTCTAAAGAAGGAAAGAATTTAAAAAAAAAAAAGAATTTTTTTATATATTTTTTCCTCTTTTTTCTGGGGCTGCAGGAGCAGATTTTTTTTTCTTTCTCTAAATGGAGACTAAGCAATTGTCTGATCGTGTTGAGCAGCTCGTTGCTGAGGAGCGGGGAATTTCTGCCTATCTCGCTCAATCATCTGCTTTTGAATGAAAAATCCTTACTCCTGATGTGTTTTCTGGGGATCGGTGTAAATTTTGGAATTTTAAGAGTAATTGTAAACTATTTTTTGCTTTGAAACCTAAGTCATCGGGGAGCTCTGTGCAGCAGGTTAAAATTGTCATTTCACTGCTGCGCAGTGATCCCCAGGATTGGGCCTTTTCTTTGACACCCGGAGATCCTATTCTGGCTAATGTGGACACGTTTTTTCAAGCCTTGGGGTTGGTGTATGATGAACCTAATGCTATTGATCAAGCTGAGAAAACCTTATTGCATTGAACCAGGGTCAGGATTCTGCAGAGTTATATTGTCAAAAATTCCGAATGTGGGCGGTCCTTACTAAATGGAATGACTATGCCCTAGCAGCTCTCTTTTGGAAGGGTTTGGCAGAAACCGTAAAAGATGTTATGTTGGGATTTCCTGTTCCCTCTGGTATAGACAACTCTATGTCATTGGCCATTCAAATTGATCGGTGTTTACGTGAATGTAAAACTACACAAGAGGCGTTGCCGCCTTTCGAACAAACGTCTGAACCCATGCAATGTGATAGGGTTTTGTCTAGGGCATAACATCAGGAGTTTAGAAGGCGTAATAAGCTGTGTTTCATCTGTGGGGACGCCTCTCATACTTTTTCTGTCTGCCCTAAACGAGAAAAGCGTTTTGCTCACACATTTGCGGTGGGCAGTGTACAGCCTAAGTTCCTTTTGGCAATTACCCTGATCTGCTCCTTGTCTACATTTTCCGCTAAGGCTTTTGTAAATTCAGGAGCAGCTTTAAATCTGATGGATTTGGACTTTGCTAAACATTGTGGTTTTCCCATGATACCCCTGCGGACTCCTATCCCTTTGAGGGGTATTGATGCTACTCCTTTGGCGGAGAATAAACCCCAGTTTTGGACACAGGTGATAATGCGGTCGCCACGGACCACCAAGAAAATTGTAAATTTTTGGTGTTGCACAATTTGCATGATACTATTTTTCTGGGTTTTCCTTAGTTGCAAACTCATAATCCTGTTTTGGATTGGAAATCTGTGGTGAGTTGTGGTTGTCAATGTGTCCTTAGTGACACTCCTGTTTTCTCCACCTCTCCCCAGTCTCATGATAATCCTGACTATTTGGCTGATTTTTCTGATGTATTTAGTGAGAGTAAGTCTGCGTCTTTGCCTCCTCATAGGAGTTATGACTGTGCAATTGAGTTAATGCCCGGGTGTAAATTTCCCAAGGGTCAGCTTTTCAACTTATCGGTACCCGAACATGATGCTATGCGATCTTATTTCAAGGAGTCGTTGGAGAAGGGTCATATTAGACCATCCTCTTCACCTTTAGGTGCTGTTTTTTTCTTTGTGGCCAAGAAAGATGGTTCATTAAGGCCATGTATTGACTATCGTTCCCTTAACAAAATGACTGTTAAATATCAGTACCCATTACCCCTGATTTCTGATTTATTTTCCAGAGTTAAAAGTGCCTGTTGGTTTACCAAGCTTGACCTCAGGGGGCGTATAATCTTATTCGCATCAAGCACGGGGATGAATGGAAGACTGCATTTAATGCTCCAGAGGGACATTTTGAGTACCTGCTGATGCCTTTTGGGCCCACTAATACCCCTTCTGTTTTCCAATCTTTTATGAACGATATTTTCCGGGACTTTGTGGATAAGTTTTTGATCATTTATCTGGATGATATTTTGATCTTTTCCAGTGATTGGGTTTCTCATGTGGAACATGTCCGGACTGTGTTCCGTATTTTTAGGGAAAATTCTCTGTATGTTAAGGGATCGAACTGCCTCTTTGGGGTACAGAGGATTTCATTTTTGGGATTCATTTTTTCCCCTTCTGCTATTGAAATGGACCTGGCCAAGATACAGGCCATTTATGATAGGGTTCAGTCCACTTCTTTGAAGGCTCTCCAGAAGTTTTTTGGTTTTGCTAATTTCTACCGCAAATTTATAAGTAATTTTTCTGATATTGTTAAACCACTGACTGATTTGACCAAAAAGGGTGCTGATGTGGTGAATTGGTCTCCAGAGGCTGTCTCGGCATTTCAGGAGCTTAAGCGGAGATTCACTTCTGCTCCGGTTCTACGGCAACCTGATGTCTCACTCCCATTTCAGGTGGAGGTAGATGCTTCTGAGATTGGTGCAGGAGCCGTTTTGTCCCAAAAAGATCCGGTGACTTCTAAGATGAATCCCTCTGCCTTCTTTTCTCAAAAATTCTCCACATCTGAACGCAACTATGACGTTGGGAATCGGGAATTGTTGGCCATTAAATGGGCATTTGAAGAGTGGAGACATTGGTTGGAGGGAGCTAGACATCAAGTTGTGGTCCTCACAGACCACAAGAATTTGATTTATCTTGAATCAGCCAAACGCTTGAATCCTAGACAGTCCAGGTGGGCCTTGTTTTTCACGCATTTTAATTTTGTGGTCACTTTTCTTCTGGGCACTAAGAATGTTAAGGCGGACGCCCTTTCTAGGAGTTTCTTTGCGGATTCTCTTGATGTGACAGAGCATACTACCATTCTAAATGAGGATTAATAAATATAACTTGTGGAGAAATTATAGCTCTCAAAATATGGTGATGCAAAATCTAGTTTTTGCAATAAAAGTGTCTTTTGCTGTGTGACAGCAGCCAAACTTAAATATCCGCTATATATCTGGTATCTCTGTAATCGCACCAACCAAAGAATAAGGTCATCTAATCACTTATACCGCACGAGGAATGGCGTAAAAAAATATAAAACCATTTCTTCACCTGCTGTTTTATTCATATTCCCGCCCAAAGATCGCTGTAAGGCTCAGCGAACATTTATCCTGCGATCTACGCTGAGCGCTTGCACCAAGGTTTCTGTGTAAATCTCTGAAATATGTGATTCAGATGGAACCCCAGGTGGAAGATTTCGTATAATGAGGCAGATAGAGGCACTGTGGATGCCATATGACCTTTGATCCATCAGTGTCCATCTTTTTGGAATTGCATAAAAGTGCAGTCGGCCACAGTTTTGTGCACATCTGAAAAGAAGGATACCACTGAACAAGATGATTGCAAATTTGCCTCCAGTATTTGCTGACAACAAGCTGCATTCACCTTTCCTTCAACTTTGACCAAGTTTCCTGTGCCTTTGTAGCTCACTCATCCCCAAAACATCAGCGATCCACCTCCGTGCTTTACAGTAGGAATGGTGTTCCTTTCATCATAGGTCTTGTTGACCTGTATCCAAATGTAACGTTTATGGTTGTGGCCAAAAAGTTAAATTTTGGTCTCATCACTCCAAATTACCTAGTTCCAGAAGTTTTGAGGCTTGTCTCTGTGCTGTTTTGCATATTGTGGCATTTGCAATCATCAGCCCGGAAGCTGTGCATGGGACGCACTTGGACATTCCAACATGACAACGATCCAAAACACAAGACCAAGTTGACCTGTCATTGGCTACAGCAAAGTGAAAGTTCTGGAGTGGCCATCTCAGTCTCCTGCCCTCAATATCATTGAGCCACTCTGGGGAGATCTCAAGCTCGCATTTCAAACTAGACAGCCCAGGAATTTACAGGAACTGGAGGATTTTTGCCAAGAAGAGTGGGCAGCTTTACCATCTGAGAAAATAAAGAACCTCATCCACAACTACCACAAAAACCTTCAAGCTGTCATTGATGTTAGAGGGGGCAATATACGGTAATAAGAAATGGGGTATGTAAACTATTGATCAGGGTGATTTGGATGTTTTGGGTTGTCATTATGATTTAAAAAGAGAAAACACAGTAGTTTGTCAATAAATGGCTTCACCCAACTGTGATGGATCACACAGGAGAAGGGGGTGTCGCCTTCGCTCACCTTGGGGGAGGGGAGAGAAGGACCCAGCAGGGATTGGCTCTCTGGCACCACCACTTGTCCCAGGTCAGTCAGGGAACTACACCGAGGGCAAATAGTCGCAGGAAAGGCTTCCCTTATAGGTACGAGTTACTGAGGCGCTCCCAGTGAGGGGGGATATATATCATCAGTCCAGGCTATCACTGCCAGAGTTCCTCACTAAAACAGTATGGTCTTCTGCCACCAGTTCCTCATTTGAAACCAACCAAGTTAGCATATAATAATCAACGGAGCGTGCGGATGTGGGGATTCGTGTATCTACTTAAAAGAGAAGCCCAAGATTAATATTATATTTAATCGTCGAAAGGCGCACTAAAAATATACAGGCATATTTATAGGTATACAGTGAAGAGTGTAGTACAAGGATAGGGTATATATAGGTTGCAAATACCGTGTTATGTAGCATGTGACCACAGGGAAGTGCTGATGGATCACAGGTCCAAATCTTAGTTACAGGCTGTCCAGGCCGCGTCGGCTAACGGATCCCCCTGCCAGTAGAAAACTAAGCTCAAAATGAGGAGCTGCCACTTATCTCCTAGGCTGCTCCCTCCCATATTTTGCGCCCACCCCTGGACTGGGCTGCCTTCCTCCTCCCATATCTGAGAGTATGATTTTCCAAGCAGAACCGTGGATGGCTCATAACTTTCTGCCTGTAGCTCTGTGCAGGGAGACCAAATACGGCTACTGTATTTAACTCCTGGTAGCTATGCTCTATAACTTCATAATGCAGGGTTCTGGAGGTGGCTAAAAGGTATTGGCGTGTAGGGACAGGAATACTGATTCCGATTATGTGCTTGGCTAGTCTCAGAGATATTGCATTCTGTTATTACAGGTCATTTTCCAGATTCAATACCTCAGAGCCTTGCTTTGACTTGTGGTGCCACAATGTGTCCATGTGCTTGAGTCAGACAAAGGAGTTCAGTTTGGGTAGTCCTGCAGGAAAGCTCACACCCCTGTGTTAATTGATGGACACAGGATCTATGTCCATCCTGGAAAGAGCTTCAAACTAGAGTTAATTAAAGAAAAACATTGATCCTGGGGAATGAATGCCAAGAGAGAGGGGCTGAGTAGTATGAAGTAAGTATTTTTGGGCCAAACTGTATCTTGATTGGAAATTCCATCATAAATCAAAATGATGTCATTTAGATATTATTTTCCCATATCTCACATCACCCTCTAACCATGAGTGGAGAAAAAGTTTATGTGCTATCATTCATATTCTCTGAAAAAAGGCCAAGAAAGCAAAAATTCACCCTGGGTATGTAAACTTTTGAGCACAACTGCATAATGTCCCTGGAAAAGCTAAATGGCTCCTCGTCCCTCAAAAGAAATTCAGCAAGATTTGCACTCTCAATTCCAAATGCCCCCCTCTCTTCTGAGCTCCACAGTGTACCTAAACCACATATAGCATCCACATGTTTGGCATTTCTGAAATGATGGGAGCCCACCTAACTTACGGGTCCATGTCTCCAGTAGCATGAGCTGGACAAAACGTACTGGCGACTGAAATGTACTAGTCACTACAAAATGGTAGTTTGCAATATTCACTTGGCAACATTCATTGCTACTTGTTTCTGGAAAACACCCATGGAGTCAAAATCATCACTATAACTACAGATAAATTCCCAAAGGTGTAAAATTTCTAAAATGGGGTCACTTGAGGGGGGATTTGTCACAGGTGTGTCAGTGTGACAGACAGTCATCCTTGATCCAGCTGCAGAAGGTCTTTGTGTTTAGGTCAAGCACCTTCTTGAGTTTTGCATCTCTGGAGCGATATCCTTCTCCCTCTGGGACCCAATAGTTACCTCCACCTTCTGCTGCTAATCACACACCTGTGCTGAAGGTTTAAATACATTCAATTGCTGCATTATGGTGCAGGTGTTAGCTCTTACTTGCCTCAGTCTTGTTGGAAGTTCTAGCAGTTGGTTAATGCCTTTCCCTGAGGACCCTTGGAGGATTACTGGCATGACATCTCGGTTGTCTTCTCCAGCTAAGTGTTTTCCCTCATCCTTCCTCCCTCTCTCTCTTTAGTTTTAATGGGGACTGACTAGTGCACACCCGGCTCCTCCCTATATAGGAGTTATCACTAGGGTCAGGCAGGGATTTGGTTCCTGCTCAGCGATAGGTGCAGAACCTATATAGGGATGTTTTGGGCAAATAGAGTGATTTTAGATCTGCCTAGGGGTCTCCACTCCCCTATTTCCTAGTGTTTGGGCTCCCCCTTCCCTATTCCCTTTCTTGTGCACTTATCCTTCACAAAGCGTGACAGTTTTCTGCTCTTCTAGCAATTAGGAGCTTAGTCTATGGAGTCCGCAAACTATTCAAGGAAAATCTGCACTACGGGAAGCAAATAGAGCTCCATCACTCCCAAGTCTCTCCATATGGCTAAACATTACTCTACAGTCACATATGGGGTATTGTCACATTCAGTACAAATTGTGGGACAACTTATGGTGCCATTTTTACCCACTTCTTGTGTGAAAATGTAAAATCTGGGGCTAAAACAAAATTTTGGTGGTAAAAATTTAGCTATTTTTTCTTCACTGCCCAATGGTATAAAATTCTGTGACACACCCATGGTGTCCATATGATCACTGCACCCCCTAGATGAATTCGTTAAGAGGTGTAGTTTGTAAAATGGGGTCACTAATGGGGGGCTCTGCTGTTCTAGCAACTCAGGGTCTCTCCCAGTGGGTCATGGCACCCGCAAACCATATTAGTAAAGTCTGCACTACAGTATGGCGTTCCTTCCCTTCTGAGCTTTGGACTGTGCCTGAAAAATATTTCCCGATTAGGCCTCTTTCACACATCAGTTTTTTGCCGTCAGTCGTAATCCGTCAAAGTTGTAAAAAAACGGATCTGGTGACTGAGGCCGCTGGATCCATTTATTTCTCATAGAATTGTATTAGCGACGGATTGCCATGGATGGCCTCACGTTACATCCGTCGTTCGCCGGATCTGTCGGAAATTCTCTGTCCGGTGGCCGGACATGGCACACAAAGCAACGATTTTTGTCTCTGTCGAAAAGTCTGACAGCGACGGATCCGTCGCCATCCGTCTTCTGCTAGAATGGACGCCTATGGGCGATGGATCCGTCATAGTCTGTCAAATGACGGAATCCGGCAACGGATTCCATTTTCTTAACTGAGCATGCTCAGTTTACCTCTGGTCACTGGTGTCAGCTGATGGGACAACTGATCCCATCATCCAACACTTACTACCACTAATTGCAGTGAGAGCAGGAGCGGCATATGGGATTATTCATCTGCCGCTCCTGAGCTGAATATAAAAAAATAATAAAATTTAAAAAAAGGCATGGGTCTCCCCCTATTTTTGATAACCAGCCAGACAAAACTCACAGCTGGGGGCTGCAACCCTCAGCTGTCAGCTTCAGCAAGGCTAGTTATTAAGAATAGAGGGGTTCCCGTGCTTTTTTAAAAATATTATTTAAATAAATAATTAAAAACGGCATGGAGTCCACCCCATTTTTGACAACCAGCCTTCCTAAAGCAGACAGCTGGGGGCTGTTATTCTCAGGCTGGTAAGGGGCCATTGATCTTGGCCCCCCAGCCTAAAAATAGCAGCCCGCAGCTGCCCAGAAAAGGCGCATCAATTAGATGAGCCAGTTCTGGCACTTTGCCAGGCTCTTCCCACTTGCCCTGTAGCGGTGGCAAGTGGGGTAATAAGGGGTTAATGTCACTTTGCTATTGTAAGGTGACATTAAGCCCGGGTTAGTAATGCACGGGTGTCAATAAGACACCTATCCATTACTAATCCTAAAGTTATTTAAGGGTTAAATAAACACACACAATAAGAATAAAGTCTTTTAACGAAATAAATAAACACACAGGTTTTCCATCTTTATTGTTCTCCTAATCCAATTGAATCCCTCGATCTCCTGAAAGAAATAAAAAAAATAAAAAACCATCAATATACCCATACCTGTCCGGCGAACAGTCAAGTCCCACAACGTAATCCATATCTGGGGGGTAAATACTTTACAATCGGGAGCGGTGCTAATGCGACCACCCCGGATGGAGAAAGAAAAATGTTGTGAAGAAGAAACGGAGAGTGGTGGTCATGGGGGATTCCCTGCTGAGAGGAACAGAGGCCGCTATCTGCAGACCGGATATAACTTCAAGAGAAATGTGCTGTCTTCCAGGTGCAAAAATTAAAGATGTGTCTGACAGGATATCAGGACTCTTCAGAGCTACAGATGACTACCCATTCCTGCTACTACATGTGGGGACAAATGACACCGCAAGAAACGACCTGGAAACCATCTGCAGAGACTTTGAAGACTTAGGCAAGAAAGTGAAAGAACTGGGAGCGCAGGTGGTCTTCTCTTCCATCCTCCCCGTGGATGGCCATGGACCAAGGAGGTGGAATAAGATTCTGCAGGTGAACAACTGGCTACGTCGATGGTGCCGTCAGCAACGATTTGGATTTCTGGATCACGGAGTGAACTACTTATACGATGGACTACTTGCTAGAGATGGGGTGCACCTTACGAAGACTGGAAAGCATGTATTTGGAAGTCGCCTTGCTACACTTGTAAGGAGAGCTTTAAACTAGAACAACATGGGAAGGGAAGCAAAAGACCAGAAAAAGCCATACACCTGACAAATGCTATTGAGAACTCTGCTATTAGAAGTGGAAAGGAAGAACAAAGACGAAAGAATCTAATTAATAAAAATATTGGAGAAAGAGAAACCAATCACAAACTAAAATGATTCTATACTAATGCACAAAGCATGGGCAACAAACAAGGAGAATTGGAACTACTAACACAGGAAAAGAAATATGATGTCATTGGAATCACTGAAACTTGATGGGACAATACACATGATTGGAATACAAGACTAGAAGGATACAACTTATTTGCAAGAAACAGACTTGATAAACGAGGAGGGGGTGTCGCATTGTATGTTCGAAACGCGTATATCTGCACAGAGATTGAAGCTTCAGAGACTGGGAGTTCTGTGGAAACTGTTTGGGTAAGAATACAAGGACAGAACAATGGAAAGGACACCATTGTAGGCATTTACTACAGGCCGCCTGTGCAAGCCGAAGATATGGATGAACTCTTTATGCATCAGATGGCCAAGTTCTCCAAAAAATATGACATAGTTGTCATGGGAGATTTCAACTATCCAGACATTTGTTGGGAATCTCTCTCAGGCAAAACTAACAGGTCAAGGAAATTCTTATCCTCTCTTGCTGACAACTTTATCTTCCAAAAGGTAAGGGAGAAAACAAGGGGAACTGCTACCTTGGATCTAATCCTTATAAACAGGGAGGAAATGGTTGAGGAGGTAAAAGTGGCTGGGACCCTAGGAGGTAGCGACCATGCTATTTTAGAATTTTGGATAACTAGAGGCGGAAGACCTGTGAAGACTCAGACGTCAAGGTTAGATTTCAGAAAGGCAGATTTTAAGGGATTCAGAAAGAGAATTGGAGGGATCCAATGGCTGGATATCCTTAAAGACAAAAATGTCCAGGAAGGATGGGAAATCTTGAAAAATGAAATTCTCAAAGCACAGTTGTTAACAATTCCGAAAAGAGGGAAGAATAAGAAGCATTTAAGGAAACCAGGATGGATGAACACAGAACTTAAGCACATGCTAAAAAGGAAGAAAAAAATGTTTATAAAATGGAAAGAGGGAGGCATATCTAAAGGAGAATATAATGCTGTCTGCAGAACCTGCAGGGCACAAATCAGATTATCTAAAGCTGAAAATGAACTGAGGCTTGCAAGAGATGTCAAAAGCAATAATAAAGGATTTTGGGGATATGTCAAAAGTAAAAGAAAAGTCAAAGATGCTATAGGATTTTTACAGGATGAAAATGATGAAATGGTAAGACAGGATGTTGAGAAGGCTGAACTTTTAAATTCCTATTTTGCATCTGTTTTCTCTCAGAAAGGAAATGCAACATCAACTGTTATCCACTGTCCTATTAAGGGAATAGAAGAATCCAGGATATCTATAAACAGAAAGATAGTGAGGAAACACTTAGCTAACCTAAATGAATTCAAGTCTCCAGGTCCAGATGAATTACACCCCAGAGTACTGAAGGAGATAGCAGAAGAAATTTTTGAACCCCTCTCCATAATCTTTGAAAATTCTTGGAGAACAGGAGAAGTGCCAGAAGACTGGAGAACAGCAAATGTTGTTCCTATCTTCAAAAAGGGCAAGAAGGTGGACCCAGGCAACTATAGGCCGGTGAGTCTGACTTCTATACCAGGAAAGATCTTTGAACAAATGATTAAACAACATGTATGTCAATACCTGGATAAGAATGAAGTGATTAAACAGAGTCAGCATGGGTTTGTAACTAATAAGTCATGTCAGACTAACTTAATTTCCTTCTATGATGGTATCACTGATTGGGTGGATCAAGGAAATGCTGTAGATATAGTATATCTTGACTTCAGCAAAGCATTTGACAAAGTCTCTCATACAATCCTTATTGAAAAAATGACTAAGTATGGAATGGACAAGGCAACTGTTAGGTGGATTCATAACTGGCTTAGTGATCGGACCCAAAGAGTGGTCGTAAATGGCTGCACATCCAGTTGGAAGAATGTCTCAAGTGGGGTACCACAGGGCTCTGTCCTGGGCCCTGTATTGTTCAACATCTTTATCAACGATTTAGATGAAGGAATTGAGGGTAAACTGATTAAATTTGCTGATGACACAAAGCTAGGAGGGATAGCTAATACTAGAGAAGAGAGAGAGAGGATTCAAAAAGATTTAAATAAACTGGAGAAGTGGGCAGCAACTAACAGAATGGTTTTTAACAGGGAGAAATGCAAAGTACTACATCTGGGCAATAAAAATGAAAAAAAGCATATATAGAGTGGGAGGAATAGGGCTAAGTGACAGCACATGTGAAAAAGACTTGGGTATACTAATAGATCACAGACTGAATATGAGTCAACAGTGTGATGCAGCAGCAAAAAAGGCAAATGCAATTCTAGGATGTATTAACAGAAGCATACAGTCTAGATCACGTGAAGTCATTATTTCCCTCTACTCCTCTTTGGTCAGACCTCATCTGGAATATTGTGTCCAGTTTTGGGCACCACATTTTAAAAAAGACATCAACAAACTGGAGCAAGTTCAGAAAAGAGCGACCAGAATGGTGACCGGTCTGCAAACCCTGTCTTATGAGGAAAGGTTGCAGGATTTGGGAATGTTTAGTTTGCAAAAGAGAAGACTGAGAGGAGACTTAATAGCTGTCTACAAATATCTAAAGGGCTGTCACATTGTAGAAGGATCAACTTTATTCTCATTTGCACAAGGAAAGACTAGAAGCAATGGGATGAAACTGAATGGGAGGAGACACAGATTAGATATTAGAAAAAACTTTTTGACAGTTAGAGTGATCAATGAGTGGAACAGTCTGCCACGAGAAGTGGTGAGTTCTCCTTCAATGGAAGTCTTCAAACAGAGGCTGGACAGACATCTGACTGGGATGATTTAGCGAATCCTGCTTTGAGCAGGGGGTTGGACCAGATGGCCCAGGAGGTCCCTTCCAACTCTACGTTTCTATGATTCTATGATTTCTATGATTCTATGATGTAAAGCACTGAGGAATGAGATGCTGGGAGTGGAGGTTCAGTGACTAGCGCTGACGTCACTGAAGCTCCGCCCCCTCATAGCCTGACCTGGAGTGAACTCTGAAGCGTGGGAAAATCCAAGGGAAGATGTTACCGCTGGTAATGCATCTATTCTATTCTTTCTATCTGTTCTTTCTTTCTATCTATCTATCTATTCTTTCTTTCTATTCTTTCGTTCTTTCTTTCCATCTATTCTTTCTATCTATTCTTTCTTTCTATCTATTCTTTCCCTCTATCTATAGTTTCTATCTATCTATCTATCTATCTACAGTATCTAGTCTTTCTCTCTATTCTTTCTATCTATTCTTTCTATCTATCTATTCTTTCTTTCTATCTATCTATTCTTTCTATTTCAAAAAACGGATCTGTCAAAAAACGAATGAAACAGATGAAAAAGCAGACGCGACAGATTCGTTATTTCGACAGATCTGTCAGTCGGATCTGTCGAAAAAAACAAATCCGTCGCATCAGTTTTTCACAATCTGCGAGTCGATGGATTTGACTGACGCCAAAAAACTGATGTGTGAATGGGGCCTTATATGTAGATTATTGGTGGGTGCACTCAGATAAACATGGACCTCACTTTGTTGTAAAAAAAATTCCTATTAGCCATTATCAAAATTAAAACTTGGGGCTAAAACAACATTTTAGTGGTAAAAATGTAATTTATTCTTTCTGTGAGGCACAGGTGGTGTCAATATGATCACTGCACCCGTAGATGATTTCATTGGGAAGCGTAGTTTGTAAAATGAGTTAACATATGGGGAGATTCTGTTGTTTTGGCACCTCAGGAGTTCTGCCAATGCTGAACTCCAATATGGTGCCTCTTCCCTTATGAGCTTTGCAGTGTGCCTCCAAAGTAGTATTCCTTCACATATGAGGTATCAGCGCACTCAGGAGAAATTGCACAACTAATTGTATTTTGCAATTTCTCCTATAACCCTTGTGAAAATAAAAAAATTTGGGCTAAAATAACATTTTTTGGGAGAAAATGTGATTTTTTTTTCAACATTAAAAACTTCTGTGAAGCACCTGGGGGTTCAAGGTGCTCAAAACATATCTAACTACATTTATTGAGGGGTCTTATTTCCAAAATGGAGTTACTTGTGTTTGGATTTCCACTGTTTAGGCACATCAGGAGCTCTCCAAACGTGACACGGCATCTGCTAATGATTCCAGGAAACTTTACATTCAAAAAGCTATATATGACTCTCCTTCCCTTCCAAGCCATGCCGCGCACCCAAACAGCAGTTTTCTCCCTCATATGGGGTATCTGCATACTCAGGAGAAATTGCAATACAAATTGTATTGTGCAATTTCTCTTGTTACCCTTATGAAATTGCAAAGTTTGGGGCTGAAAACATATTTGTGGGGAAAATGTGTGTTTTTTTTATTTTCATGACTCAATGTTATAAACATCTGTGAAGCATCTGATAGTTTAATGTGCTCAACACACATCTAGATCAGTTCCCTGAGAGGTTTAGTTTCCAAAATGGGGTCAATTTGGGGGATTTTCACTGTTTAGGCACATCGGGTCTCTCCAAACGCGACATGGCGTCCGCTAATTGTTCCAGCAAATTTTGCATTCAAAAAGTCAAACGGTGCTCCTTCACTTCCAAGCTCTGCTGTACACCCAAACATTAGTTTTCCCCCACATATCGGTCATTGGCATGCTCAAGAAAAATTGCACAACAAATTTTGGGGTCCATTTTTCCTGTTACCCTTGTGAAAATAAAAAAATGTGGGTCTAAATTAAATTTTTTGTGTAAAAACAAAGTTAAATGTTCATTTTTTTTCCACATTCCAAAAATATCTGTGAAGCACCTGAAGGGTTAATAAACTTATTGACTGTGATTTTGGGCACCTTGAGGGGTAAAGTTATTAGAATGGTGTCACTTTTGATATTTTCTATTATATAGACCCCTCAAAGTCACTTCAAATGGGAGGTGCAGGTGGTCCCTAAACAAAAATTGTTTTGGAAATTTTGTTGGAAAAAGGAGAAATCGCTGGTCAAATTTTAACCCTTATAACTTCCTAACAAAAAAGAATTTTGTTTCAAAAATTTCAAATAAACAGGTTATATCGAAGAAATGTTATCACTATTATGAAGTACAATATGTACAATATGTCATGAGAAAACAATCTCAGAATCAGTGGGATCTGTTGAAGCGTTCCAGAGTTATTATCTCATAAAGTGACATTGGTCATAATTGTAAAATTTGGTTTGGTCATTAAGGTCAAAATTGGCTTGGTCATTAAGGGTTTAACAGGAGCTGATTTCATCCCGTTGACTGAGCGTGACACTGGTCAGAATTGTAACAATTGGCCTGGTTATTATCGTGTTTTTTGTAAACTGTTTTTACAGTATTTATTGTGTACAGTAAAAGTAACCTCACAGTATGATTGCAGGGTCGGTCTGGCCTGGCGGAATGCCGGGGAAAAGCCCAGTGGGCCCTTGCAGGAGAGCGGAGAAAATTTATGTAAAAAAAAAGGTGTCGGCCCTTTAAAAGCGCAAGGGCGCATACACGCAGCTTGACAGCCAGGATGCCCATACAGTGGAGAGCAGGGCCAGGGAGCAGGAGAATAGCAGGGGCCGCACGCACAGCAGCATCACAGGCGGGGCAGGCAGCTGCCTATGGCTCCCGCTCCCCCAGGGGCCCCAGCTAGCGGCACATCACGCAGCCACTATGGGGCCCCTGTGAGGCAGGGGGGCCTGCCTGCCACCAGCACCGACTCCCCCAGCCGCTGCATTGAACTATACCGGCATCATAGACGCCTGTACAGTTCACAGCAATGATGGAGGAGAGAGGGTCAGCTGACGCTCCCACTCCCATTATTCCCCGCTCTGCCTCTGACACACAGCGGGTGCGCTATGACGTCATCACGCACTCACTGTGTGCAGGCAGAGCAGGAGCCGGGAGCAAAGCGGGCCCGAGGAGAAGGTGAGGAGTGTGGCTTTTTTTAATGTAACAGTGACTATGGGGCCATTCTCAGGGGGCAGGGAGTTTCGGGCTGTGCTGAATACCATGTGGTGCTGTTTACCATTTGGTGCTGTATACCATGTGGTGCTGTATACCATGTGGGGCTGTATACCATGGGGGGCTGTAAACTCTGGGGCAGTGCTGTATAACATGTGGTGCTGTATACCATGTGGTGCTGTATACCATGTGAGGCTGTATACCATGTGAGGCTGTATACCATGTGGGGCTGTATACCATATGAGGCTGTATACCATGGGGGGATGTATACCATGTGGTGCTGTATACCATGTGGGGCTGTATACCATGTGAGGCTGTATACCATGTGGGGCTGTATACCAGGTGGTGCTGTATACCATGTGGGGCTGTATACCATGTGGGGCTGTATACCATTTGGTGCTGTATACCATGGGGCAGTGCTGTATACCATTTGGTGCTGTATACCATTTGGTGCTGTAGACCATGAGGCAGTGCTGTATACCAAGGGGCAGTGCTGTATACCATGTGGGGCTGTATACCATGTGGTGCTGTATACTATTTGGTGCTGTATATCATGGGGCAGTGCTGTATACCATGTGATGCTGTATACCATGGGGCAGTGCTGTATACCATTTGGTGCTGTATACCATGGGCCTGTGCTGTATACCATGTGGGGCTGTGCTGTGTACCATGGTGCTGTATACCATGTGGTTCTTTGCTGTATACCATGTGGGGCTGTGTTATATACTATGTGGGGCTGTGTGATATACTTTGCGGCTGTGCTATATACTATGTGGCTGTGCTATATACCATGGGGGTACATTATACATTTTATTCTATGGGAGAGGCTGTGTTATATAATATGGGGGACTACATTATATTCTATGGGGAGGTGGGCTGTATTATATTCTATTCGGGGCTACATTATATTCTAAGGAGGGCTGTATTATATTTATTATATTCTATGGGGGGGTGATCGCATCATACTCTATGAGGGGGCTACATTATACTGTATAAGCAGGATACATTTTATTCTATGGGGGGCTGTATTATATTGTATGGGGGCTTTATTATACTTTTTGAGTGGGCTATATTATATTCTATTGGGCTGCATTATACTATATGAGGAGGGCTACATTGTATTCTATGGAGGGGCTACATTATACTATATGATGGGGGCTGCATTATATTCTATGGGGGTTACATTATATTCTGTGGGATGGCTACATTTTGCTCTAAGGGGTGGCTGCATTATATTCTATGGGGGTTACATTATATTGTATGGCGGGGCTGCATTATGCTCCATGGGTGCATTATACAATATATGGGCTGCATTATACTGTGTTGAGGACTATGGGGAATACTTTATACTATATGAAGAACTAGGGGTGCATTATACTATGGGAAGTGAATTGTACTACATGGATGACTGGCGGTATATTATACTATATGGAGCACTATGAGGAGTGTATTATACTATATGGAGGACTGAGCAGTGTATTTTAATATATGGAGGAGTATATTATATTATATGGAGGACTGAGTGTATTTTAATATATGGAGGGCTATGAGGAGTGTATTATACTATATGGAGGACTGAGCAGTGTATTATACTATATGGCGGACTATGGTGCACATTATATTATATGGAGGACTATGGGGTGTAAACTGTAGATGTGCTGCTGATAACATGATACTGTATGGGGACAGTTTGATCCATTAGTGATTGCTCTATCACCATCATTCTTTCTCAGACGGTGGAAAGAGGCTGGGAAACAAGTGTTGAACGACTTCAATATTGTCGATCACACTCATTTAGCATCCTGAACTCAGCGCATGTAACTACAACCGAAATGCTTCTGTGGGATGTGCAATATGTTAGCATTTGGGGCCCCATTTTAAACTTTGCCTAGTGCCCCACTTTGCCTAAAACCGGCCCTGCTCATACATATGACATGATGCAGCATCACAGATCACAATCTCTGCCAGTGCCTCCTATATAAGATACACACACCACACTCTTATATGGCCTAATATGTCATATGAGGCCTGCATACCGACCATACAGACCCCACTATCATCCTCCTGTATGCCGCACATAGGCAGAGAGTGCGGTCTGTACAGTATCTAAGAGGGCAACAGTCTGTATGTCTTATAGGGGGCCTAATAGGAGTCTGACACTCTGTATGTCTTATAGAGGGCCTAATAGGAGGCCGACATGCTGTATGTTCTATAGGGGGCCTAATAGGAGTCTGACACTCTGTATGTCTTATAGGGGGCCTAATAGGAGGCCAACACTGTATGTCTTATAGGGGGCTTAATAGGAGGCCGACAGTCTGTATGTCTTATGGGAGGCCTAATAGGAGGCCGACAGTCTGTATGTCTCATAAGAGGCCTAATAGAAGGCCGACAGCCTGTATGTCTTATGGGAGGCCTAATAAGAGGCTGACAGTCTGTATGTCTTATAGGAGGCCGTCAGTCTGTATGTCTCATAGGAGGCTGACAGTCTGTATGTCTCACAGAAGGCCTAATAGGAGGCTGACAGTCTGTATGTCTCATAGGAAGTCGACAGTCTGTATGTTGCATAGGAGGCCTAATAGGAGGCCGACAGTCTGTATGTCTCATAAGAGGCCTAATAGAAGGCCGACAGCCTGTATGTCATATACGAGGCCAATATGCCGTACATACCACAATATCGGCATCCTATAAAACTACATACCACACTCTCAGCCTCTTATAGAAAGTAACTATAGTAGGAGACCGAGAGTGCGGTCTGTATGTGATATAGGATGTCAAGAGTACAGTCTGTACGATATATAGGAGGCTGAGAGTGCGTTCTGTACGATATATAGGAGTCTGAGAGTGCGGTCTGTATGATATATAGGAGGCTGAGAGTGCGGTCTGTGCGATATATAGGAGGCTGAGAGTACAGTCTGTACGATATATAGGAGGCTGAGAGTGCGGTCTGTATGATATATAGGAGGCTGAGAGTGTGGTCTGTACGATATATAGGAGGCTGAGAGCGTTCTCTTTTGCACACTGTACAGCTTGCTAAAAGGCATACGTTTTAGTGTGAGAGGCCAAAAAATGAACATGTAATAAAATCTTTTATGGGAGCCATAGGGTGGACCCCTAGAGTCAATTCCCCTGGTGGGCCCTAGGTACCCCAGTCCAACCCTGATTCTCTGCATCATTATGATTATGATGTTACCAAACATGTCCAGTTTTTTTAATTACGGTAGTTTAGTATTGAAAAATGTAAAAAAGCCCAAAAAAAACAACCAAGTTTTGGGGGTTGTGTCGCGTCCTGCAGCATTTTCTTTTTCATTAATGCTGTGTGATGGCTTATTTTTTGCAGCACGAGAGACCAAAAAAACTTAATTTTGGCATTCTTGAATTTTTTTCCATTTATGGTGTATATTAATCGGGTTAATTATTTTTTTTTATTTTGATAGATCGGACTTTTCTGAAAGCAGCGACACCACATGCGTATTTTTTTAAAATCTATATTGTTAATGGAGGAACTTTTATTTTTTTATATTTTCACATTTTTTAAAACATTTCTTTTTACTTTTCACTGCACTTATTAGTCCCTTTACGGGACTTCAACATACTATCGTCTGATTGCTTGTGCTATGTACAGCTTTACTGCATTGCTGCACATAGTAAAAATCATGGCCTCTTTTGATGCCCGGCCACAGGCAGGGTTTCAAGGAAGATCCGTAATGACAAGCATGAAGATCTTCACCAGACCACCGACTGTCATAACAACCTATTGTAGAAAAAGCTTGGCACTCAAAGAGAAGTTTGACATGAAAAAAGAGGTTCGCCCTCAGTATGTGCTCACCCTCAGCGATGCCGATCGCATACCGCACCGCGCTGGCCTGCACGGGTTCCTCTCTGGAAACCTGAAGTCTGTTAGGAATATCACTAGACAACAGGATACCCACATTGGAATATAGAAACTCTGCACCTATTCTACTGAACCAGTTCTGACGAAGGTCTTTGTGGAGACCGAAAACTTTTAACATAGTAACATAGGTATTAAGGTTGAAGGGAGACTTTAAGTCCATCTAGTTCAACCCATATCCTGTCCTAACCTGCCCTAACATGTTGATCGAGAGGAATGTAAAAAAAAAACCTATGTGGCAAACAGTGAGCTTCACATTGGGGAAAAAAATTCCTTCCCGACTCCACATATGGCAATCAGACTAGCTCCCTGGATCAACGCAATATTAAGGAAACTAGTGTATATACCCTGTAATATTATACTTTTCAAGAAAGGCATCCAGTCCCTTCTTAAATTTTAGTAGGGAATCACTCATTACAACATCATATGGCAGAGAGTTCCATAGTCTCACTGCTCTTACAGTAAAGAATCCGCGTCTGAGAGTATGCTTAAACCTTCTTTCCTCCAGACGTAGAGGATGCCCCCTTGTCCCCGTCACAGGTCTAAGAGTAAAAAGATCATTAGAAAGGTCTTTGTACTGTCCCCGCATATATTTCTAAATTGTAATAAGCTCACCCCAAAGCCTTCGATTCTCCAAACTAAATAACCCCAAGTGTAATAACCTGTCTTGGTATTGCAGACCCCCTAGTTCCCTAATAACCTTGGTCGCTCTTCTCTGCACCCGCTCCAGTTCAGCTATGTCTTTCTTATACACCGGAGACCAGAACTGTACACAGTATTCTAAGTGTGGTCGCACTAGAGACTTATATAGAGGTAAAATTATGTTCTCTTCATGAGCATCTATGCCTCTTTTAATGCATCCCATTATTTTATTTGCCTTTGCAGCAGCTGCCTGACACTGGCCACTAAATGTGAGATTGTCGTCCACCCATACACCCAGGTCTTTTTCAGTGACAGTTTTGGCCAGTGTTTTACAATTAAGCACATAATTATACATCTTATTCATTCTACCCAAGTGCATGACCTTACATTTATCCCCATTAAAGCTCATTTGCCATTTCTCAGCCCAAGCTTCTAGTTTACATAAATCCTCCTGTAATATAAAATTGTCCTCCTCTGTATTGATTACCCTGCAGAGTTTAGTGTCATCTTCAAATATTGAAATTCTACTCTCTATGCCCCCTTCAAGGTCATTAATAAATATGCTAAAAAGAAGCAGGCCCAAAACTGACCCCTTTGGTACCCCACTGCTAACCGTGACCCAGTCCGAGTGTGCTCCATTAATAACCACCCTTTGTTTCCTATCCCTGAGCCAGCTCTTAACCCACCTACACATATTTTCCCCTATCCCCATTGTTCTCATTTTATGTATCAACCTTTTGTGTGGCATCGTATCAAAAGCTTTTGAAAAGTCCTTGTACACCACGTCCACTGCATTCCCTTGGTCCAGTCCGGAACTTACCTCTTCATAAAAGCTTATCAGATTAGTCTAACAGGAACGGTCCCTTGTAAACCCATGTTGATATTGGGTCATGAGGTTATTCTTCTCCAGATACTCCAGTATAGTATCTCTTAGAAAACCCTCCAGGATTTTACCCACAGTTGAGGTTAAACTTACTCCCCTATAATTACCGAGTTCAGTTTTTGTCCTCTTTTTGAATATTGGCACCACATTTGCTATACGCCAGTCCTGTGGTACAGGCCCTGTTATTATGGAATCTTTAAAGATTAAAAATAATGGTCTATCTATGACTGTGCTTAATTCCTGCAGTACTCGGGGGTGTATCCCATCCGGGCCCGGGGATTTGTCGATTTGTCGATTTTAGTGATTTTTAGACGCCGCCGTACTTCCTGCTGGGTTAAGCAGGTGATATTTAATGGAGAATTTTTATCCCTGATCATGTTATCCGTCATGGGATTTTCTTGTGTAAATACTGTTGAAAAAAGTCATTTAGTATATTGGCTTTTTCCTCATCCTCATCCACCATTTCACCCAGACTATTTTTAAGGGGACCAACACTATCATTTTTTAGTTTCTTACTATTTATGTATTTAAAGAATATTTTGGGATTATTTTTACTTTGCTGTCTTGATTTGCTTTTTACAGAATTTATTTAATCTTCTGTATTTAGTTAATGCCTCATCACTACCTACTTGCTTTAATTCTCTAAATGCTTTATTTTTATCTCTTATTGCACCCCTTACAGCTCTATTTAGCCATAGTGGTTTCCCCCTATTTCTCGCATGTTTATTCCCATACGGTATATACCGTATTGTGCACAGGTCCTTTTCAGGATGCTAATAAACGTCTCCCATTTTCTTTGTGTATTTTTATGTCTCAGGATATCGTCCCAGTTAATTGCACTAAGATCATCTCTCATCCGTTGGAAATTTGCTTTCCTGAAGTTTAGTGTCCTTGTAACCCCTCTACTACACATCGTATTAAAGGATACATGAAAACTTATTAATTTGTGATCACTATAACCCAAGTGACCCCCAACCCTTACATTTGATATGCGGTCTGGCCTGTTGGTTAATATTAGGTCTAGCAGTGCCCCCCCTCTTGTTGGGTCCTGAACCAGTTGTGAAAGGTAATTGTCTCTCATAGTTGTCAAAAACCTATTACCTTTGCTGGAACTGCAGGTTTCGGTTTCCCAATGTATTTCAGGGTAGTTGAAGTCCCCCATAATAATGACTTGTCCTTGAGTCGCTGCTTCATCTATTTGCTTTATGAGGATATTCTCTGTTGCTTCCATTATTTTTGGAGACTTATAACAAACCCCTATCAGTAATTTATTATTTTTCCCCCCTGCCCTTATCTTTACCCACAGGGACTCTACATTTTCATTAGATTCATATATATTATCACGAAGGATGGGTTTTAAGGATGATTTTACATATAAACACACGCCTCCCCCTCGTTTATTTGTACGGTCATTTCTGAACAGACTATAGCCCTGTAAATTAACCGCCCAGTCATGGCTCTCGTCCAGCCATGTCTCAGATATCCCCACCATGTCATAATTATGTTCCAACAACATTAACTCCAATTCCTCCATTTTGTTGGTGAGGCTTCTGGCATTAGTATACATGCACTTTATGTATCTCTCTGTACCTCAATTCTTTCTTAAATTATTAAGTGTTCTAACCCCACCCCCCATGCCACCCCCACCTCCAATTTCATTATTTGCGCCCAGGTCTCTATCTGCACTGTCTTCCCCTCCTATAAAAGGAAAACCCTCCCCCCCTGTCCCTAGTTTAAACACTCCACCAACCTTCTAGCCATTTTCTCCCCCAGCACAGCTGCACCCTCCCCATTGAGGTGCAGCCCGTCCCTAGCGTAGAACCTGTAGCCAACTGAGAAGTCGGCCCAGTTCTGCAGGGACCCAAACCCCTCCTTCCTACACCAATTCCTGAGCCACTTATTAACCTCCCTAATCTCCCGTTGCCTCTCTGGTGTGGCACGTGGTACAGGAAGTATTTCCGAAAATACCACCTTGGAGGTCCTTGCTTTAAGCTTATAGCCTAATTCCCTGAAATCATCTTTAAGGACCTTCCACCTACCTCTAACTTTGCCATTTGTGCCAATGTGCACCATGACCGCTGGATCCTCACCAGCCCCTCCCAGTAATCTGTCAACCCGATCAGCGATGTGTCGGACTCGAGCGCCAGGTAGGCAGCACGCCGTTCGACGATCCCTGTCTTTGTGACAGATTGCCCTATCTGTTCCCCTAATAATTGAGTCCCCCACTACCAGAACCTGTCTAGCCTGCCCTGCTCTCCTATTTCCCCCTTACTGGAGCAGACACTCCTCCGGCTTTCAGAGGACATGCCTTACTGCAGCAGTGCTACTCCTGCACTAACACTCCCCTCATCTGCAAACTTAGCAAACTTATTGGGGTGTGCCAGATCAGGACTAGCCTCCCTGGTGCTCTTCCCTCTACCCCGCCTTCTAACTGTCACCCAGCTAGCTGCTTCATTGTCCTGCAGCTCCAACCTGGCATCCCCCCCTCATCTATCCCATTGAGCATCTGCTCAGTAAGCAGAAGACTCCTTTCCATATTGTCTATGGATCTCAGTGTTGCCAGCTGCACATTTAGATCCAGTATCTGGGCTTCCAAATGCACAACATGCTCACATCTCGCACAGCAGTATGCACCCTCGACCGGCTGTTCAAGGATTTCATACATGCGGCAAGACGTGCACTGGATGGCATTGGAAATAGGGGAGCACATCCTCATGGGGATTGCACAAGACAATAAGATAAGCAAAAATAAATAAAAAATATTAATAAACTATAACAGCAATTCAGTAATACCTCCCTTGGAAACTCCCTGAATCCAAAGTCACTGAATCTCAAGTCACACACTTACAACAGTTCGCACTTATGCTCAAGTCACACTCAGCTCGTTCACACTCGCTCAGGCAGAAGATTTAAAAGATTTTTTTCCCCTTTTACCAGTACACCACCCTGCTGCTCAATGCACTTCCAACACTATTGTTAGATACACAATAAATGGAACATCATTTTTCCATGCCAAATTGCTCTTTGAGTGCAAAGTTTTTTCTAGATTAGATACTACAGACTGGATACCCTACTTGGGCACCACTAATTCCTCATCGAATGAGTGCCATTTCTTTTGCTTTGTCATAACAACCTGTCGGTGATCTGTGATCTTGTCATGAGTGCATAGAATTATGTAATCTCCTGCCGACGCGTTGTTAACAACAGGTTAACAATTTCGGTTCACAATTGATAGAGGCGGGTCCTGGCTGTAGTCCAAAGTGATTACCTGCCCAGTATGGGGCGAGCTCACCCCATGAGCCCGCTCTATACACCAGTTTTCAATTTGCGCTGTACACATATGGCAGATGTCCTGGATGGGTTAACTATCATGCATCTAGAATGTATTGGTCTTCCCATATGAATAAAATTGACATTTTTGGCCCACTTGGGTTCCAGAGTGCAACTGAGACCCTTGCACCTACTTTAATTGCACCCTTCTGTGTATGTGGCCAATCAAAGTCCTTGCTCAATTGAAGGCAATAATAATTGTGCCTGCATTCTGCTGACATGGATAAAAGTACATTGGTCAACCAAAACCCGCTGCTTGTGCTGGGTCATGACTTGTCAAGTCAAATAAGGGTGACTGCTGTATGTAAAGCAAAGTATTTGCGAATGGCCTCTTAATGTCAGAATACAATCAATGGTTTAGAATTGTATCTTACCCTAAGCCGATAACTCCTCATGACTCAAACCGTATACAGTATTAGCTTATTATTTATTGAAAACATTTATATCCGTTATTATTAATATAGTTTTTTATTACATCTGAAATGAAAATAGTAATAAATAAATGCAGTTTTATTACTCAAGCAGAAGTCGATTGTGGAAAGTAATGGTTGCACCTAGCAACTACTAGTGGGTGCCTGCAAACCTCACCAGCCAAACAATGAGGCAAGAAAAGATTCCAGAGAGACAGTGGTACACCCACACATTCTTCACTCAGCATCATATGGGACCTGCTAGTGAGACCGGAGGAAATAAGACAGTACGGTAGTGAGGGAAAATCGACTTTTACTAACAGTCTACACTTTACAAAGCAAATTATAGATGCACAAATTATTGTAATAGGATGCCTTTAGTGTAGACTGCCAAACATTTTGTAATGTAACAGGCCTGAACATTAAACTTTGCTCAAAGTCTAAAAGAAGAAAACATTTTTTAAGAAAATGTGGTATGGCAGTTTACAAGCTTGGCATTTTAACCAAGAAAAAAGCCTCAATATTTACCCAACTAAACTTCTCTGGAAAACTCTTTGCCAATAGTTTGATGGGTCTAAATGTTTTCATAAGACCTTGGTTTCAGTGAGTGTGAAAGACATATTATGAAGGATAATAAAGGATAAGTGGGTTACTGTACGTGCAAGGCTTATGGCATTACATAGTCTTTGTAATAAGAATCTGCTTAGGGAGTCGTCATTGGTCTGAATCGCTATTTATAGCATGGTAATGGCAGAGGCATGCAAATGTTTTTCTTGTAAGAAAATTGTGTTCCAGAATATTACATTACATATCTTCAATGGGATGCTATGCTACTATTCCCCACACCATACTCATGTGGTATCTGCAAAAAAAAAGTATAAAGACTCAGGGACACAGGAAATACTGGACTATTTGACTGAATGGCATGCACAGAGTTAACCATGCTCCTTCAATAGCCTCTGTACACTGTGGTACATTTTCCATCAAACGTCATAAGTATTTAGATATTTTGATCCAAAAGCAATGCTATCAAAGAACAATACTTCTGTACAGTCTGATGGAACATTGCACTCCAAACATCTTGGAAAGTAACCACAGCTCTATGGATGCTGGCTAGGGAATAACTTTCAGTCTCTTCATGTGATCACACAAAGACTCTTTGGGGGTCACATCATCATTTAAAGAACTCTCTGTTCATCTTTTGGAAGATGATTCTTGAGGATATTGGTATGTTTGAAATCTTTGTCCTGCTGCACATTACATTTTGAGTCAATAAGACACCTCTGTAATGGTATTCCACAATGGATAAATATGTGCCTGCATTTCTCAGCATTGAGGATGCAGTTAATCCTAACCAAACTCCCAATTTCATTTACAGAAATGCAGCCTAAAGCTTACAAGGAACCTCAATCATGCTTCAATTTTGCCTGGCATTTATTATTGTACCTGTACCACACATGCTCACTCACTATGGATGATGTAGGGAAGGTGGACTGACAGACAAACCAGCCTGTAGTGAGAAGCAGAGGTGTAGCGCAGTGTAGATGTGAAACCGCTAAGATAAAGAGAAAGGGTGCAGTGTTTTAGCTTGCCCATTGGAGGGCAGTGGAGAGTGTAGAAGTGGGACTGAATAACTGCCATTGGTCAGAGAAACTGTTAGGTGATGGTGGGCGGAGTTACCAGAACTGGAAGTATAAAAGACTGAGGGAAAGTTCTGGAAGAGTCAGTCAGCGAAGGGAGCACAGTAAAGAGGAAGTTCTGCTGAGGAAATAGACAGTGGAAAGGCTCCAGAGAGGACTGACAGTTGAGGCGGTCACTGGGGGGTGGCCCAGAGGACGGTAGCCACAGACGAAGACGGCCTGGGGCTATCATACGAACGGTGTGCTCAGACTGGTGCAGCGCTGTGGTGGTTGGGCCTAGGCCAGCCACAGTGGAAGAGCCACAGAGGACGCCACGATTATAGTTACAAAGGAAGTGAAGGTACTGGGGCCTGTGTACAGAGAAATGTGAAACGGCTGTGGTGAAATGCTGTTGTCGACAGAAGGATGGGCACTAAAAACAGACCTGTTCAAAACAAACTCTGTCTCAGTCTCATGTTTGTCTGCGACAAGAAGAGGGTCCCCCCCACAGTTGGTTATCCTACAGATGATACCTTAAAACAAATTTTTGAAACAAGGTACTGTATCAGCACATACCAGGTGTGTCCAGTCCAGGGTTAAATTTCCGTCTACACTTCCGGAGTCCTACACAGACACTCACAGGCTCACTATGTATTACACCAGAATTAATTAAGTAGAAAAAGGGAAAGGTATTCATACATACACCAGTATACAGTGTTGTGGTACTTTTAAATCTTCGTATATATTTCAATCTCAGTAAGCCTGTCAAGAATCTCCGCTACTGGAAACTACATGGATACAAGTATAGACGCAAAGTCGAGTGTTAGCAGAAATTTTGGAATTACTCATCGTGGGAAAACCTCCCAGTAGATGTTGAAGAGGCGATGCAGACCCTCAATTACTGTGTCTGTGGAGAAAGCGAAAAAGGTTCTTTGTGAAGAAAGGATTGCTTTATCGCAGTAGCGTGGATCACATCACCGTTACTCGTCTCCATCAAATTGTGATCACAGGGAGAGATGTACGCATGGTCCTCACTGCCTATCATGATGTGTCTGGTCATTTTTGAGTGCAAAAGACAGAAGCCACAGGCCGTAGGCGATTAAATTGGATTGGCATGAGAGGAGACATTGAAAAATGGTGGCAGGAATGTCACACGTCTGTGACTATCACAACTGTGAAAGGTGATCATAAACCACCACTGCATCCGCTTGTAAGTTGACGTCCATTTCAAATGGTAGCCATTGATCATCTGACGGTAGAGGCCAGCAGGACAGGCCATAGCTACATCTTAACCATCATTGATCAATACACCAAATTTCTAGTGGCCGTCCCTGTGCAGGGGGGGCACAATCATGGTCGACGGTACTGGCACAGGGCCCCTCATAGTACACTGGTGTGTCTGACGGCGCGTGGGACCTCCCACCGTCTGAGACACTGTATTGTACTATGAGGGGCCCTGTGCCATTGCCGTCGGCCATCAGTGGGCCCATCCACCTGTTCAGAGCAACGGCACTTGCCTGGGTGCACCAGGTCTTGACCCCAGCCGTTGGGGGAGGGGTGGGCAGCCCAGTTAGGGAGGTTTAAAAATTGGCATATATAGATGTGTTGGCTGGACATTCAGCTGCTGCAAAGGGTGTAATTGGGCAAGTCTGAGGAAGAGGAGGAAAAAACTGAGGCACTTTTCTGGTAACCTATGTGTCATCAGGGGAAGGTGGGACAAAATCCTTTGAAACCCATGCATGGTTCCTTTTAATGAAGGTTAGATCAACAACATTTTGGGTCGACAGACGGGTCCTTTTTTCTGTCAGGATTGATCCAGCAGCACTGAAGACTCTTTCATATAACACACTAGCAGCAGGGCAAATGAGCTCCTGTAAGGCATATTGTGCCAATTCAGGCGAGGCGTCCAGTTTAGAGGGCCAATAGTCAAAGGGGAATGACCTGTGAGGGAGAACATCAATGTGGGAGGAAAAGTAGTTTTTAACCATAGTTGACAACTGCTGCCTCCTGTCACTTTTAATCGATGCAGTATTAGCAGTCGTGTGAGCGGTACTTGAGAAATCATTCCACAACATGGTCATTAAACCCCTGTCTCCAATGCCATTTCTGCTGTGTGCACCATAAACACCTCTTCCATTGTGCCCACTACGGCTGGTGGGAGAACCAGCACCGCTGCTGTGTGCTGGGAAAGCCTCAAACAAACGGTTTACCAGAGTTGCTTGTTTGTTTGCCAATATTATCTCTAGGTTCTCCTATGGCATGATATTGTGTAATTTGCCTTTGTAGCGTGGATCGAGGATGATGGCCAGCCACTAGTCGTCATCCCTCATCATTTTGTCAATGCGGGGGTCCCTTTTTAGGATCCGCAAGGCATAATGTGGGCCAATGTTCCAGGTGTCAATGATGCACTGCCCGTGGTGGGTGGAGGAGCAGTTTCTGGCAAATCCACATCCCTACAGTCACGCAGAAACACTGTCCCTGACCTTGGAGCGCCAAGAGATGTACTGTATGAGGAGCGTCCAGCTGTGTAAGGTGTATTAAACAAATTAAATCAACGTCTATATTATGTTAGTCACAGACGCTCTCACAGTATGTATTGGACCGTAATCCAACAAGCAGATATACGGAACTGTATCAGAAGTGTATTAGCTGTATACGAATTTTGTGCAACTAACAATCTCCGTATATGTATTTACGGAGTGCCACACACACAAGCTGACTAGGTATAAAAGTGACTGGAATGCGAACAGTTGGAGAATCGTACAACTCTATACGATGTGCGTAAGGAAAATTGTCAAGCTCCGTGTATTTGTATATGGACTGATACACGCTGTCTCTGTCTAGTTTAGACCGTAATCAAACATCAGATATACAAAGCTGTTTGAAAAACGGACACGACTCTAAGGTGTAGGTCTGGAAAAAACGGAAAAACTCCTCGGTTTTTTTTTCCAGAGTCACACACAGGTAGCTTCTATTTGTCCATGCTAGAAGGCGGTACACGGTAGTGTGTGAGGAGCGTACACCGCTGTACAGTGTGTGTATGTAAAATTGTCAAGTTCCGTGTATTTGTATACACACTGACACACGCTGTCTCTGTCTAGTTTAGACCGTAATCAAACAACAGATATACGAAACTGTTTGAAAAACGGACACAACTCTAAGGTGTAGGTCTGGAAAAACGGAAAAACTCCTTGTCTTTTTTTTCCAGAGTCACACACAGGTAGCTTCTATTTGTCCATGCTAGAAGGCATTACACGGTAGTGTGTGAGGAGCGTACACCACTGTACGGTGTGTGTATGTAAAATTGTCAAGCTCCGTGTATTTGTATACTGATTGACACACGCTATCTCTGTCTAGTTTAGACCGTAATCAAACAACAGATATACAAAACTGTTTGAAAAACGGACACAACTCTAAGGTGTAGTTCTGGAAAAACAGACAAACTCCTCGGCTTTTTCTTCCAGAGTCACACCCAGATAGCTTCTATTTGTCCATGATACCAGCCGGTACACGGTAGTGTGTGAGGAGCGTACACCACTAGACGGTGTCCGTATGGAACATTGTCAAGCTCCGTGTATTTGTATATGGACTGACACACGCTGTCTCTGTCTAGTTTTGACTGTAATCAAACAGCAGATATACGAAACTGTTTGAAAAACAGACACAACTCTAAGGTGTAGGTCTGGAAAAACGGACAAACTCCTCGGCTTTTTCTTCCAGAGTCACACCCAGATAGCTTCTATTTGTCCGTGATACCAGCCGGTACACGGTAGTGTGTGAGGAGCGTACACCGCTAGACGGTGTGTGAAAAAATGAACGCTCAGTAACTCACCAGGACAAAATAATAAAATTTGGAGTGCTTTGAAAAAAGCAGTTTGAACAGCAGTGTGCACACAGCAATGCAGCTAGCAGGTAGCCTTAAAAGGCAGCCTAATCACCACCAGCGCTGCTGCACACAACAAAAATCCTCCCCTTTCACTGCACACTAACTGTACAGTGAAAAGCACTATAAGCAGAAGCAGTTTTTTTTTTCTTCTTCCCTGCCTAGCGCTCTCCCTGTTCAGAATCAGCAGCAGCACCTCTTCCTATTGTAAGATCGGCAGAAGTAAGATGGCGGTCGGCGTTCACAGCCTTTTATACCCCCTGTGACGCCACACAAAGCCAGCCAATCACTTCAATGCCCTTCTCTAAGATGGTGCTGGCCGCTGCGCAAGTCATCGTGTTGCCCACAGTGTGCGTCCTCCATCATGGGTGAGAAAAGGCGCTGAAAGCATCATTTGAAACATGACTTTGGCGCGCTGATCGGCGACCTCATAGCCGACCTCACGCTAGGGTCGGATTTCGATCGGCGAAACCCAACTTTGGCGAAAGTCGGCAATTTTTGAATCTGACCGAAGTGTTTCGCTCAACTCTAATTGTGAGCAGTTAAGTTGAAGATAAAAAGATCTCTAAAAGGCCTAAAGTTAAAGATGACACATTTCCTTTGTATTTTATGCAGAATATATATATATATATATTTTTATCTTTTACATTTTAAAAATTACAAAACGGAAAATGGACCAATGCAAAAGTTTGGGCACCCTGCATGGTTAGTACCTAGTAGCACCTCTTTTTGAAAGTATCACAGCTTGTAAATACTTTTTGTATTCAGCCATGAGTCTTTCAAGTCTTGTTTGAGGGATTTCCATCCATTCTTCCTTGGATAATTCTTCCAGTTCTGTGAGATTCCTGAGTTGTCTTGCATGCACTGCTGTTTTGAGGTCTAGCCACAGATTTTCAATAATATTCAGATAAGAGGACTGTAAGGACCATTGTAAAACCTTTTGTGGATTTTGACTTCTTTTTAGGAACATTATCCATTTGTAGAAGCCATCCTCTTTTCAACTTCAGCTTTTTTTTTTTTACAGATGCTGTTATGTTTGTATTAATAAATTGTTGAAGTTTCATTGAATCCATTCTTCCCTCTATCCATGAAATGTTCCCTGTGCCATTGGCTGCAACACAATCACAAAGCATGATCGATCCACTCCCATGTTAAATGGATGGTGAGATCTTCTTTTCCTGAAATTCTGTGGCCTTTTTTTCTCCACATAAACCTTTGATTATTGTGGTCAAAGAGTTCTATTTTAACCTCATCGGTCCACAGAAATTGTTTCCAAAACACATCAGGCTTGTTTAGATGTTCTTTTGCATACTAAGAGAAGATATACAAGAGGGAAATGAAGAGGTGGAGTCTCTATGGATGGAGATACAAGGAGGGAAAAGTAATAAAATCCTCATAGGGGTTTGTTATAAGCCACCAAATATAACAGAAACCACTGAAAATTTATTATTGAAACAAATAGACAAAGCAGCAAATCACAATGAGGTGATTATTATGGGGGACTTCAACTACCCCGACATAGACTGGGAAACTGAAACCTGCGTATCTCAGAAAGGAAACCAATTTCTGTCAGTAACCAAGGATAATTATCTGTCACAACTTGTGCAGGGCCAAGTAGAGGGACAACCCTTCTGGACTTAATTTTAAGCAACAGGCCAGATAGAATAACAGAAGTACAAGTCGATGGGCACCTAGGGAACAGTGACCACAATATAATACAATTCCACTTGTCCTTCAGTAAGGTGCCCTGGAAGGGGGTTACAAAAACGCTGAATTTCAGGAAAGCAAAGTTTGATCAGCTTAGAGAGGACCTTCGCCGAATTGATTGGGACAATGTCCTCAAAAATAGGAGCACACTGTGAGCTAGCCATACCGTACAGAAATAAAAGAGCTAGGAACAGGAGAACACGAATGTGGCTAAATAAGGATGTAAAAAGGGCAATAAATAACAAGAACAAGGCATTTAAGAAGCTAAAACAAGAAGGCAGTGAAGAAGCATTAAAGTTATAGAGAAAAAAATAAAATGTGTAAAAAACAATACATTTAGCAAAAGTGGAAACTGAGAGACTTATTGCTAAGGAAAGTAAAACAAACCCCAAACTATTCTTTAATTATATAAACAGTAAAATGATTACAATTGATGGTGTCGGCCCTTTAAAGAACAATGAGGGTGAAATCATAGAGAGTGATGTGGGAAAAGCAAAAGTTTTAAATACTTTTTTCTCAACAATGTTCACACAGGAAAAGGATTTGCCAGGGGAAATGCAGAGTGATAATGTAAACTCCCCATTAAGTATTACCTGCCTAACCCAGGAAGAAGTGCAGAACCACCTTAGTAAGATTAAAATTGACAAATCACCAGGCCCTGATGGCATTCACCCTTGGGTATTAAGGGAGTTAAGTAATGTGATAGACAGGCCTCTATTCCTTATATTTAAAGACTTTATAGAAACAGGGTCTGTTCTTTTTGATTGGCGGCAACAAAATGTGGTACCAATATTCAAAAAGGGGTGTAAAAGGGAACCTGGAAACTATAGGCCGGTAAGCTTAACATCTGTTGTTGGTAAAATTTTTGAAGGGTTTCTAAGGGATACCATTATGGAATATCTCAATGTTAATAAATGTTTAACTCCATATCAACATGGATTTATGAAGGATCGCTCCTGTCAAACTAACCTGATCAGCTTCTATGAGGATGTAAGCTCTCAAATGGACCAAGGAGAATCATTGGATGTCATTTATCTCGACTTCTCTAAAGCATTTGACACTGTCCCAAATAAAAGATTGGTAAGTAAGATGAGAAAGCTTGGGCTAGGGGAAAATGTGTGTAGCTGGGTAGGTAGCTGGCTTAGTGATAGAAAACAAAGAGTGGTTATTAATGGTGCATACTCAGATTGGGCCAGGGTTACTAGTGGGGTACCACAGGCTTCTGTATTGGACCCCCTACTATTTAATATATTTATTAATGATCTAGTGGATGGCTTACACAGAAAAATATCAGTATTTGCAGATGATACAAAACTATGTAAGGTAGTTAACACAAAGGAGGACAGTTTGCAACTACAGACAGATTTGAGTAAATTGGAGAATTGGGCTGAAAAATGGCAAATGAGATTTAACACAGATAAGTGTAAGGTTATGCACATGGGAAGGAGAAACAGATGCTACAATTACTTACTAAATGGGAAACTGCTGGAGAAATCAGACATGGAAAAAGACTTAGGCATCTTAGTCAATAAGAAGCTAAATTGGAGTGCCCAGTGTCAGGCAGCTGCCACCAAAGCAAATAGGGTCATGGGATGCATTAGAAGAGGTCTGGGGAAACGAGATGAAAACATAATTCTCCCTCTGTACAAATCACTCGTCAGACCACACTTGGAGTATTATGTGCAATTTTGGACGTCGGTGATCAAGAAAGACATTACTGAACTTGAAAGGGTTCAAAGGCGGGCTACTAAAATGATAAATGGAGTTGGTTCACTACAATACCAAGAAAGGTTATCAAAATTAGGTCTATTTACTCTAGAAAAGAGAAGACTTAGGGGAGACCTAATATATATGTACAAGTATATCAGAGGGCAATACAGATATCTCTCCAATGAACTGTTTGTACCAAGGACTGTGACAAGAACAAGGGGGCATTCTCTTCATTTGGAGGAAAGACAATTTCTGCACCAGCATAGAAGAGGGTTCTTCACGGTAAGAGCAGTGAGGCTCTGGAATTCTCTTCCTGAGGAAGTGGTGATGGCCACCTCACTGAATGAATTTAAGAAAGGAATGCATGCTTTTCTTGTGAGTAACAGTATAGAAGGTTACATATAACATATTATTATAGGTAGATGGTTGACCCAGCTTAGGGGAAGGAATTTTTTTCCCTATGGAGAAAATTGGCTTCTACTCTGTGGGTTTTTTGCCTTCCCTAGAATCAACAATGCAGAACAGCTGCACTAAAAATAGTCTAAACTAGATGGACATAAGGTTTTCCTGCCTTCAAAACTATGTTACTATGTTACTTCTGACACAAAATTTTATATTGAGAACGCAGGAGAGGTTTTCTTCTGATGACTCTTCTATGAAGACCATATTTGTGTAATTGTCTCTGAACAGTAGAACAACTCCAGTCTGCTAAATCATTCTGAAGGTCCTTTGCAGTCAAACGAGGGTTTTGATTTGCCTCTCTAGCAATCCTATGAGCAGCTGTTACTGAAATTCAACTTGGACTTCCAGACCTTATCTTGACCTCCACTGTTCCTGTTAACTGCCATTTTTTAATAACAGCTTGAAATGAGGAAAGGGCAACCTGAAAATACTTTGCTATCTCCTTTTAACCTTCTCCTGCCTTGTGGGCCTCCACCCTTTTCATTTCCAGAGTTCTATGCAGCTGCTTAGAAGAACCCATGGCTGCTGGTTTTTGGCACAAGGTTAGAGAAAGCTGGGTTTTTAGAAAGCTGGAAAATTTGCATCAACTGGCCTTTCCTAAAAATGATAGTGAACAAGCCATAACCCTAACAGGATAATTAAGGTCTGAAACCTTGGTCAAAGTTATCTGAGCACACAAATCTCCAGGGGTGACCAAACTTTTGTATTGGCCCATTTTTTGTAGTTTTTAAAATGTAAAAAATATATATATGTATATATTTTTTTTTTCTTAAAATACAAAGGAAATGTGTACTTAACTGTTAACAATTACAGTGATTTTGACAAAGGGTACTCAAACTTTTACATGCTACTGTGCCTTGTTTCCTGTTGCTGTGCCCAGCTTTAGCATGGTCTTTGACATGAAAGAAGAACAAGAAGTCCTTAATATGGCACCACTAAGCCATGATCTCAACATCATCGGAAGAAGCCTTGTTTCTTGTTACTGTGCCCAGTTTTACCATGGTCTTTGACATGAAAGAAAAACAAGAAGTCCTTAATATGGCACCACTAAGCCATGATCTCAACATCATCAGATCTGCCTGGGATTACATGAAGAAACAGAAGGATTTGCAACCCCTCTGCCAGGTTCTTTCAAAAACTACCAAGAAAAACTGAATGAAAACAATATCACTAGAACAGATTTCATAATTGTAAAGACAATCAGAATAAAGAGGTCTTATACCTTTAGGCTAACAGGCCTAATATATTATGGATACTCCATAGATAATATCTAATAAACCAAGAAACACGGAGAAGAAAATCCATAAAAAAATTTATACATGGCTTTATTCAAAAAACATTCCAAGACAGGTGTATACAGTGGGGAAAAAAGTATTTGGTCAGCCACCAATTGAGCAAGTTCTCCCACTTAAAAAGATGAGACAGGCAGGTGAGTGACATCATAGGTAGACCACAACTATGAGAGTCAAAATGAGAAACAATTAAAGAAAATGACCTTGTCTGATTTGGCATGATTTTCAAATTATGGTGGAAAATAAGTATTTGGTCACCTAAAAACATGCAAGATTTCTGGCTCTCACAGACCTGTAACTTCTTTAAGAGGCTCCTCTGTTCTCCACTCATCACCTGTAGTAATGGCACCTGTTTGAACTTGTTATCAGTATAAAAGACACCTGTCCACAACCTCAAACAGTCACACTCCCAACTCCACTATGTTGAAGACCAAGGACCTGTCGAAGGACACCAGAATCAAAATTGTAGTCCTGCACCAGGATGAGAAGACTGAATCTGCAATAGGCAAGCAGCTTGGTGTGATGAAATCAACTGTGGGAGCAATAATAAGAAAATGGAAGACATACAAGACCACTGATAATCTCCCTTGATCTGGGGCTCCACGCATGATCTCACCCCGTGGGGTCAAAATGATCACAAGAGCGGTGAGGAAAAATTCCGGAACCACACGGGGGACCTAGTGAATGACTTGCATAGAGTTGGGACCATCGTAACAAAGGCTACCATCAGTAACACACTACGCCGCCAGGGAGTCAGATCCTGCAGTGCCAGATGTGTCCCCCTGCTTAAGTCAGTACATGTCTGGGCCCGTCTGAAGTTTGCTAGAGAGCATTTGTATTATCCAGAAGAGTATTGGAAAAATGTCATATGGTCTGATGAAGCCAAAGTAGAACTGTTTGGTAGAAACAAAGCTCATCCTGTTTGGAGGAATAATGCTGAGTTGCATCCAAAGAACACCATACCTACTGTGAAGCATGAGGATGGCAACATCATGCTTTGGGGCTGTTTCTATGCAAAGGGACCAGGATGACTGATCTGTGTGCATGAAAGAATGAATGGGGCATGTATCATGAGATTTTGAGTGCAAACCTCCTTCCATCAGCAATTGCATTGAAGATGAAACATGGATGGATCTTTCAGCATGATACTGATCCCAAGCACACTGCCAGGGCAACGAAGCATATGAAGGTCCTGGAGTGTTAGCCAGTCTCCAGATGTCAACCCAATAGAAAACCTTTGGAGGGATTTGAAAGTCCGTGTTGCCCAGGGACAGGCCCAAAACATCACTGCTCTAGAGGAGATCAACATGGAGGAATGGGCCAACATGCCAACAGTGTGTGCCAACCTTGTGAAGACTTACAGAAAATGCTTGACCTCTGTCATCGCAAGCAAAAGATATATAATATAACAAAAAATTTTGAGCTGAACTTTTGTTAATGACCAAATAATTATTTTCCACCATAATTTAAAAAACAAATCTTGCCAAATCAGACAATGTGATATTCTGGATTTGTTTTCTCATTTTGACTCTTAGTTGTGGTCTACGTATGATGTCAATTACAGGCATCTCTCATATCTTTTAAGTGGGTAAGAGAAAACAAGGGCGGGGGCGCAGACATAGGGCTTCACCTGGTATAAATCAATTAAAATATAAAAGTACTCTGGAGTACTCACCCTTTATGGGTTGTGTTCAGACACAACCACTCTCAACGTTTGTTGCAAGTCATATAGCTGCTGCAGAGCTCGTGCAGGTGG
The DNA here is from genome assembly GCF_039654945.1 of Dendrobates tinctorius. Classification (NCBI taxonomy): domain Eukaryota; kingdom Metazoa; phylum Chordata; class Amphibia; order Anura; family Dendrobatidae; genus Dendrobates; species Dendrobates tinctorius. Next base: position 17,368,449 of record NW_027361694.1, read on the forward strand.
ACAGCGTCCACTAGGTATCATAAGTTGAGGATCCAAGAAAAGCACTTCTGAGCATCCGCGCTGCTTTAGTGATAAGCATTCTTCAGAAATCCATATAAATCTTTCAAGTTCTTTCTTATATGTACTACAGGAACTACGCGTTTCGAGGTGACAAACCGCACCTCTTCTTCAGGTTACAGTACAGAGTTGTGATCGGTCTATACAAATGACAGCTTTATATGCTGTGTGGGCGTAACCCCCCGTTGTGAGAAAAGGGCATCAACCTGCACATGCTGCACATAAAGATATTTGGAAAAGACAAGCAAAGTGACATATATAGAGAAAAACATATATTCGGGATAGTGATAGTATTGTGTATCCTATTCAGACAATCAATGCAATAACATGGACTTTTATAATTAAATAAAAAGAAATATATAGAACACAAAAAAAAGGGAACAAGAGAGGATAAGAACCAGTTTCATTGTGGTGAGTTTGAGACAAATGTCTGGTGGTTTCACCACTGAGCTATCATGAGTGATGAGCTACCAGTGGTGAGGAGTAGTGGAGAGTAATTACTCATTTGATATAACTAGTGAAGATAGAGAGTGCAAAAAGTTTCCTTTCACCAATAGTAGTGATAAATGGGAGTGTATAAAAGGAGCTATATTTGGAGAAATTATGTATTTTAAACCAATGTATTTTTTTTTTTTTTTTTTTATGTTGCCATTCACATGGCAGATCTATGAAAGAACTAGAAGCATATTGCCACAATTCCCAGTGTGCAAATATGCGAGTGAAAAATATAAAACCAAAGTGTTTAATTTAAAGATGTGTTTTAAAATTATTTAAAAAATTATTTAAAAATAATTTTGTGGGGAAGTTTTTAAATCCAAAAAACCAACTTAATGAAAGGACTGATACAAATTAAAAACAAATGTATTTAAAAATGAGAATTAGCGGTGAACCCAACTGTAATATAATTATGTCACCAGAGGGTGCTGAGTGAACTAGAATGACCCAAGGGATCCCTGAGGTATATCCCGGCCAAGAGCGTAGTAGGGGGAAAAAAAAACCCATTAAGAAATGTATCTCACGTATCATATATTATTTTCTCATAAAACTTCTTCTCAATTCACCAGTTAAAATGTGAGGATAATTTCGTACACTTTAAAAATTTTTTACAAATAAATTAATATATTAAATATACAGAAAAATATGAAAAACATTCCTCAAGGTAAGACTTATATAAAAATATCGCACATTTCATTTAAACCTTTTGGATTAATAGTATCGAGTCGATAAATCCAATAAATTTCTTTTCTACTAAGTTGTAGAAATCTATTCGGAGCATTTTCAGGTATATGGTCAATGGGAAAAAATGTTAGAGAAGAAAAATCATTTTTATGATGTAGGGCACAATGTCTAGATAGTCCATGTTTCATATAGCCAATCCTCACGTTGTGCCTGTGGGAGTTCATCCTTTTTCGAAAACACTGAGTAGTTCGCCCCACGTATTGTTTTCCACAAATACATTGTACTAAATATATAATAAAACTTGATTCACAAATGAGATTGGCTTTAATAGTAAAAGTTTCACCCGTTGATGTTGAATTAAAAAGGGTTTTTTTATGACCAATGCCCCTACAACACAAACATTTCTTTTTCCCACATTTATAAATTCCTGGTGGTACTGCAGTTTTCTTTTTAGTTGTCACAGAGATTTTTTGTCCTCTCAATCTACTTGGAGCCACAAGGTTTCTAATATTGGGTGGTCTCCTGAAAGTAACACTTGGGGTTTTCGGTAAAATGGTTTTTAAGATGGGGTCATTTAAAAGACTGTGCCAATTATCCTTTAAAATTTCACGCATTTCCTTATGGTATTTATTAAAAGTAGTAACAAAATTAAGATTAAAACCGTCAGTATTAGTTTTAATCTTTTTAGCTAAAAGTGATTTTTGATCATAATTATTTTGCACATGACAGAGATTCCTTTATTAGTTTTTTAGGATATTTTTTTTCCTCAAATCTTTCTTCTAATATTTTAGCTTGGTTTAAAAAATCAATTTCAGTAGTACAATTTCTCCTAATTCGTTTAAACTGGTTCACAGGTATGTTTACCAGCCATTTGTTATAATGGCCACTGTGGTAATGCAAGAAGCTATTCGCATCCACTTTCTTAAAGTATGTTCTTGTATTAATTTGAAGGTTTTCAATATAAATATTAAGATCTAAAAAGTTAATTTCTTTCTCATTGTGGCATGGAGAAAAGGACATCCCCCAATCATTATTATTCAGATCTATGACAAAATCCTCAATATTCCCTTTACTATTGTCCCATATTATGAAGATGTCATCAATAAAACGTTTAAAAAATTTTATACAATCGTAAAAGCGTGATTTATAAATAAAAATCTCTTCGAATCTCCCCATGAAGAGATTTGCGAAAGTTGGCGCCACTTTTGACCCCATTGCCATTCCCTTCTCTTGGTGATAGGTGTTTTTTAAAAAAGTAAAATAGTTGTTCTTAAGAATAAAAAATAATCCATCATAAATAAACCTCTTTTGTGCCACTGAAAAACGCTCATCATTTCTAACATAATGGTAAAAGCTTGTTAATCCCAATTCATGTTGAATATTCGAGTATAGGGCTGCTACATCTAAGGTAAAAAATGTATAGGATTTTTTCCATGTAAATTCATTCAATAATTCTATAAGATGAGATGAATCCCTCAAGTAGCTGGGTAAATTGGTCACATGTACTTTCATTAATTTATCTATATACTCTGCAAGATTACTCGAGATGGAGTTTATTCCAGATATTATCGGACGTCCGGGGGGATTGTTAATATCTTTGTGTAATTTTGGGATGTGATAGAAGAAGGGTATGTTAGGGTTTTTTATTTTCAGAAATGTACTTTCTTTTTCATTAAATATTCCTTCCTCAGTCCCGCTTTTTATTAAATCCGAATAGGCTGTTATTAATTCAGTTGAAGGGTAATTTATTACAACACTATAAAAATCTGGATCCGATAAGATACGGTTAGCTTCCTGGCAGTATATATCATAGTTTTGAATCACTATACCTCCTCCCTTATCAGCAGGGCGTATAACAATTTCATTATTCTCTAGAAGATCCTGAATGGCATTTTTTTCCCTCTTTGTTAAATTGTTTTTGTATCTATTTTTTATTCCAGATTTTTTCAATCCCAATTGTTTCATCTCATTAAGAATGATATCCCCAAATACAGTTATATGGTTCCCTTTGCTTTCAGTGGGGTAAAAACCTGATTTGGGTTTTACCTCAGCATGTGCATTCACTTCTGGGTTTTCATGTGTTGGTACCTGTTCTAATTTGTTAGTGGTTTTGTTTTTATTCATAATGAAGTGTCGTTTCAAGGTAAGATTTCTTAAAAAGTTTTGAATGTCCAAGAAAGTGTCAAAATCCTTAGGTGTGTACGTTGGACAATAGGAAAGTCCTTTGGACAACACCTGTTTTTCTAATGGTTTTAGAGCATAGGAGGAGAGGTTGAAGATGTTTGATCCATTTTTTTTTGTTCGGATCTATTTTTCCTCTCTTTACTACGATTTTTTCTTCCTCCCCCCCTGCAGCCTCTATAGGGAATTTTCTTTTTTTCTTTTTTACCAGAAAAAAATCCTCAATATTATTTTTCTTAGGTATTGCTCCTGGCAGGAACGGTACTAGGCACTCAGAATTATTTCTACTGTTATCTATGACAACAGTGTTTTGGCTCTCACTGGGTTGTGTATTTTCATGTAGGGAGAGATCCAGTAAGTCTTCTACCTGTATTTCATCTAAATTAATCAGATCAGAGGAAGTACTGGGGATCTCACCTTGATTGAATAATGGCATTGAGAAAGAAGTAGAGATTCTCCTATTCTCCATATACTGTTTTTTTAAAACCTCAAAATCTTGGGTTTCAAATTCCTCTATATTTTTATTCATATTACTCTCAATGATATTGAAACCATTCTTTGGTTCTAAGTTTTTCCCTTTGGATTTTTCTCTTATATCAGGTTTTTCCTCCTTTTTAGCAGTTGATTTTTCAGACTTTTTATCAATTTTTTGTATAATTCTTTTGCCGTTTGTATTATTCTCCACTCCTTTTTTAGAGGGTTTTTGCTCTAGAGATTTTTTAATAACTGGATTTTTTTCCTGACATTTTTCTGAGTTTTTTATTTCTTTTTCTCTTATATTATTTCTATTAGAAAATACTCTATTTCTCACAAAGGGTATAGGATTTTCTCTATCTGTAATAAATTTATTACAGATAGAGAAAATCCTATACCCTTTGTGAGAAATAGAGTATTTTCTAATAGAAATAATATAAGAGAAAAAGAAAAAGAAATAAAAAACTCAGAAAAATGTCAGGAAAAAAATCCAGTTATTAAAAAATCTCTAGAGCAAAAACCCTCTAAAAAAGGAGTGGAGAATAATACAAACGGCAAAAGAATTATACAAAAAATTGATAAAAAGTCTGAAAAATCAACTGCTAAAAAGGAGGAAAAACCTGATATAAGAGAAAAATCCAAAGGGAAAAACTTAGAACCAAAGAATGGTTTCAATATCATTGAGAGTAATATGAATAAAAATATAGAGGAATTTGAAACCCAAGATTTTGAGGTTTTAAAAAACCAGTATATGGAGAATAGGAGAATCTCTACTTCTATCTCAATGCCATTATTCAATCAAGGTGAGATCCCCAGTACTTCCTCTGATCTGATTAATTTAGATGAAATACAGGTAGAAGACTTACTGGATCTCTCCCTACATGAAAATACACAACCCAGTGAGAGCTAAAACACTGTTGTCATAGATAACAGTAGAAATAATTCTGAGTGCCTAGTACCGTTCCTGCCAGGAGCAATACCTAAGAAAAATAATTTTGAGGATTTTTTTCTGGTAAGAAAATTCCCTTTAGAGGCTGCAGGGGGGAGGAAGAAAAAATCGTAGTAAAGAGAGGAAAAATAGATCCGAACAAAAAAACAATGGATCAAACATCTTCAACCTCTCCTCCTATGCTCTAAAACCATTAGAAAAACAGGTGTTGTCCAAAGGACTTTCCTATTGTCCAACGTACACACCTAAGGATTTTGACACTTTCTTGGACATTCAAAACTTTTTAAGAAATCTTACCTTGAAACGACACTTCATTATGAATAAAAACAAAACCGCTAACAAATTAGAACAGGTACCAACACATGAAAACCCAGAAGTGAATGCACATGCTGAGGTAAAACCCAAATCAGGTTTTTACTCCACTGAAAGCAAAGGGAACCATATAACTGTATTTGGGGATATCATTCTTAATGAGATGAAACAATTGGGATTGAAAAAATCTGGAATAAAAAATAGATACAAAAACAATTTAACAAAGAGGGAAAAAAATGCCATTCAGGATCTTCTAGAGAATAATGAAATTGTTATACGCCCTGCTGATAAGGGAGGAGGTATAGTGATTCAAAACTATGATATATACTGCCAGGAAGCTAACCGTATCTTATCGGATCCAGATTTTTATAGTGTTGTAATAAATTACCCTTCAACTGAATTAATAACAGCCTATTCGGATTTAATAAAAAGAGGGACTGAGGAAGGAATATTTAATGAAAAAAAAGTAAATTTCTGAAAATAAAAAACCCTAACATACCCTTCTTCTATCACCTCCCAAAATTACACAAAGATATTAACAATCCCCCCGGACGTCCGATAATATCTGGAATAAACTCCATCTCGAGTAATCTTGCAGAGTATATAGATAAATTAATGAAAGTACATGTGACCAATTTACCCAGCTACTTGAGGGATTCATCTCATCTTATAGAATTATTGAATGAATTTACATAGAAAAAATCCTATACATTTTTTACCTTAGATGTAGCAGCCCTATACTCGAATATTCAACATGAATTGGGATTAACAAGCTTTTACCATTATGTTAGAAATGATGAGTGTTTTTCAGTGGCACAAAAGAGGTTTATTTATGATGGATTATTTTTTATTCTTAAAAACAACTATTTTACTTTTTTAAAAAACACCTATCACCAAGAGAAGGGAATTGCAATGGGGTCAAAAGTGGCGCCAACTTTCGCAAATCTCTTCATGGGGAGATTCGATGAGATTTTTATTTATAAATCACGCTTTTACGATTGTATAAAATTTTTTAAACGTTTTATTGATGACATCTTCATAATATGGGACAATAGTAAAGGGAATATTGAGGATTTTGTCATAGATCTGAATAATAATGATTGGGGGATGTCCTTTTCTCCATGCCACAATGAGAAAGAAATTAACTTTTTAGATCTTAATATTTATATTGAAAACCTTCAAATTAATACAAGAACATACTTTAAGAAAGTGGATGCGAATAGCTTCTTGCATTACCACAGTGGCCATTATAACAAATGGCTGGTAAACATACCTGTGAACCAGTTTAAACGAATTAGGAGAAATTGTACTACTGAAATTGATTTTTTAAACCAAGCTAAAATACTAGAAGAAAGATTTGAGGAAAAAAAATATCCTGAAAAACTAATAAAGGAATCCCTGGGTCATGTGCAAAATAATTATGATCAAAAATCACTGTTAGCTAAAAAGATTAAAACTAATACTGATGGTTTTAATCTTAATTTTATTACTACTTTTAATAAATACCATAAGGAAATGCGTGAAATTTTAAAGGATAATTGGCACAGTCTTTTAAATGACCCCATCTTAAAAAACATTTTACCGAAAACCCCAGGTGTTACTTTCAGGAGACCACCCAATATTAGAAACCTTGTGGCTCCGAGTAGATTGAGAGGACAAAAAATCTCTGTGACAACTAAAAAGAAAACTGCAGTACCACCAGGAATTTATAAATGTGGGAAAAAGAAATGTTTGTGTTGTAGGGGCATTGGTCATAAAAAAACCCTTTTTAATTCAACATCAACGGGTGAAACTTTTACTATTAAAGCCAATCTCACTTGTGAATCAAGTTTTATTATATATTTAATACAATGTATTTGTGGAAAACAATACATGGGACGAACTACTCAGTGTTTTCGAAAAAGGATGAACTCCCACAGGCACAACGTGAGGATTGGCTATATGAAACATGGACTATCTAGACATTGTGCCCTACATCATAAAAATGATTTTTCTTCTCTAACATTTTTTCCCATTGACCATATACTGTACCTGAAAATGCTCCGAATAGATTTCTACAACTTAGTAGAAAAGAAATTTATTGGATTTATCGACTTGATACTATTAATCCAAAAGGTTTAAATGAAATATGCGATATTTTTATATAAGTCTTACCTTGAGGAATGTTTTTCATATTTTTCTGTATATTTAATATATTAATTTATTTGTAAAAATTTTTTAAAGTGTACTAAATTATCCTCACATTTTATCTGGTGAATTGAGAAGAAGTTTTATGAGAAAATAATATATGTTACGTGAGATACATTCCTTAATGTTTTTTTCCCCCCCCCCCCCCCCCCTACTACGCTCTTGGCCGGGATATACCTCAGGGATCCCATGGGTCATTCTAGTTCACTCAGCACTACTCCCTCTGATGGACATAATTATATTACAGTTGGGTTCACCGCTAATTCTCATTTTTAAATACATTTGTTTTTAATTTGTATCAGTCCTTTCATTAAGTTGGTTTTTTGGATTTAAAAACTTCCCCACAAAACTATTTTTAAATAATTTTTTAAATAATTTTAAAACACATCTTTAAATTAAACACTTTGGTTTTATATTTTTCACTCGCATATTTGCACACTGGGAATTGTGGCAATATGCTTCTAGTTCTTTCATAGATCTGCCATGTGAATGGCAACATAAAAAAAAAAAAAATACATCGGTTTAAAATACATAATTTCTCCAAATATAGCTCCTTTTATACACTCCCATTTATCACTACTATTGGTGAAAGGAAACTTTTTGCACTCTCTATCTTCACTAGTTATATCAAATGAGTAATTACTCTCCACTACTCCTCACCACTGGTAGCTCATCACTCATGATAGCTCAGTGGTGAAACCGCCAGACATTTGTCTCAAACTCACCACAATGAAACTGGTTCTTATCCTCTCTTGTTCCTTTTTTTGTGTTCTACATATTTCATATATTTCTTTTTATTTAATTATAAAAGTCCATGTTATTGCATTGATTGTCTGAATAGGATACACAATACTATCACTATCCCGAATATATGTTTTTCTATATATATATGTCACTTTGCTTGTCTTTTCCAAATATCTTTATGTGCAGCATGTGCAGGTTGACGCCCTTTTCTCACAACGGGGGGTTACGCCCACACAGCATATAAAGCTGTCATTTGTATAGACCAATCACAACTCTGTACTGTAACCTGAAGAAGAGGTGCGGTTTGTCACCTCGAAACGCGTAGTTTCTGTAGTACATATAATAAAGAACTTGAAAGATTTATATGGATTTCTGAAGTATGCTTATCACTAAAGCAGCGCGGATGCTCAGAAGTGCTTTTTTTGGATCCTCAACTTATGATCTTTTAAGTGGGAGAACTTGCACAATTGGTGGCTGACTAAATACTTTTATTCCACACTGTACGTACAGTACCTGGAAAAGAATTAAGTGATTAAGCAGATTCAGCATGGGTTGGTAACTAATAATTAATGTCAGACTAACTTAATTTCCTTCTATGACAGAATCACTGACTGGATGGATCAGGGAAATGCTGTAGATATAGTATATCTTGACTTCAGAAAAGCATTTGACAAAGTATTTCACACCATCCTTATTGAAAAAAACTACTAAGTAAGGAATGGACAAGACAACTGTTAGGTGGATTAAAAACTTGCTTAGTGCTGGGACCCAAAGAGAGGTTGTAAATGGCTGCACATCAGGTCGGAAGAATGTCTCAAGTGGGGTACCACAGGGCTCTGTTCTGGGCCCTACATTGTTCAACATCTTTGTCAAAGATTTAGATGAAGGAATTGATGGTACGCTGATTAAATTTGCTGATGACACAAAGTTAGGAAAGATAGCTAATACTAGAGAAGAGAGAGAGAATTCCAAAATATGTAAATAAACTGGAGTAGTGGGCAGCAAATAACAGATTGCAAAGTACTACATCTGGGCAATAAAAATGAAAACAGCATATACAGAATGGGAGGAATAGGGTTAAGCAACAGCACATGTGAAAAAGACTTGGGTATACTAATAGATTATAAACTAATCATGAGTCAACAGTGTGAGGCAGCAGCAAAAAAGGCAAATTAATTCTGGGATGTATTAACAGAAGCATTCAGTCTAGATCACGTGAAGTCATTATCCCCATCTACTCCCCCTTGGTCAGACCTCATCTGGAATACTGTGTCTAATTTTGGGCACCACATTTTAAAAAAGACATCAACAAACTGGAGCAAGTTCAGAGAAGAGCTACCAGAATGGTGACTGGTCTGCAAACCATGTCCTATGAGGAACGGTTACAGGATTTGGGAATGTTTAGTTTGCAAAAAAGAAAATTGAGCGGAGACTTAATAGCTATCTACAAATATCTCAAGGGCTGTCACATTGCAGAAGGATCATCTTTATTCTCATATGCACAAGGAAAGACTAGAAGCAATGGGATGAAACTGTATGGGAGGAGACATAGATTAGATATTTGAAAAAACTTTTTGACAGTGAGAGTGATCAATGAGTGGAACAGGCTGCCACGTGAGGTGGTGATTTCTCCTTCAATGGAAGACTTCAAACAGAGGCTGGACAGACATCTATCTGGAATAATTTAGTGAATGCTGCTTTGAGCAGGGGGTTGGACCAGATAACCCAGGAGGTCCCTTCGAATTCTACCATTCTATGATTCTATGAGTGAAATTTACAGCGAAAACACTGAATTTACATTAAATTTATTTGGTTTTAGAATTGATTTAAATCTGCGGCAAATCTACAAGGAAGCAATAAGCAACGTGCGCATAAGAGAAGATTAATCGAAAACCCAAAGCATGTAACGCCAAGATATACCCAGACAAGAAATATATATTGAAAAGGTATATCTTTATTACATAGAATAACACCAAATGAAAAAAAAAAAGGCAAACAAGTGGCACAATGTAAAATGTGCATGTACCAAGATATCTAATAATAGGAAATAATACAAAAATATATATAGATTGTATATATGTGGCAAACCAATATTGCGAGTGGTGGATTAAAGGTATAAAAAATTAAAAATAAATATCTAAAAAAATCACCAAGGCACAACAAGGAGATGTGTAATAAAACCAAGTAAAGATCTCTCATGAGACAAAAAAGTACACAAGAGTTGAATCAATTAGTGTCCTAAATACTAATTCATATCAAATATATAAAAAAGAATTCATAATCAAATAAGGACCTCACAAGGTAAGGACTAAAGTGCACAAGTGACAGTGTAAATAAATCACCCAAATAACATATTAACGGTGCATAGTGCTAAAGTGCCATAGGAATAAAAAATAGGAAATATACCTTTAATGACCGCCAAATCTTGATACCGTGCACCCCGATGCGCATTTCAGAAGCATTTTCCTTCATCAGGGTGTGGGGTCTTTGCAAGATCGGTGGGTTTACACATACAAAAGTACTTAAATCTGGCGCCAATACCAATGAACCCAAGTTAGAACGGCGCATGCGCCTCCAGGAGGACCTGGCAGTTCAGACAGCTGCATCACGTGACAGGACACACGGGATGTGTACCCGGTGTTGCCAAGGCCACAGTGATGCGGTGGCCCAGACAGCGAGACACAATCGGCGCATGCGCGACACTCATGGCACGGTATGAGCAAAAATATAAAATTGAGGAAGTTACCCAGTGTGTGGTGTCTAATCTACAGAGCATTGTGGTAGACAAATAAAGGGGAATATTACATAATCTAGGGAAATTCAAAAACGGGGTCATGGACAAAGAAAATATATAATGCACCAGAAGGGTCAGAGGTCAGACTGTATATGATGTGTATTAAAATAGAATGGTACATAATTAATTAAAGATGATAAAAAAAGGATGTTGACTTAAAGCATGAAATAAGATAAAAAATATATAATAAATATGATGCAATTAAATACAGCATTAAAGGGATGTGACATTAAAGGGATAGGATACAAACTCAAATGATGGCAAAAAAATTAATAAAAGGAAAAAGAAAAAAGAAAAAACCTAAATAATAATAGTGAGTAATAAAACTAAGGAGAAGATATCATGTGATAAATTGAAAAATAACACAAGTAATAAATAATAATAATTAATAATAATAATAATAATAATAAATAAATACAAAAAATTATTACAAAAGATTATTATTATAAAGAGAATATTTTTGATCACAACAGTCTTTTAATTCTTCTTAGTAGTAAGTCCACCAGTCAACATATACAAAGGGAATCGTACAATTGATGATCCAACCAAAGGTCCTGCCAAAGCCAAGAGTCAGCGATGCAAGACGTCATCACCACAAAAGGAAGAGCAAAAAAGGCAACCAAAAAGGCAGCCCAGCAGCAGCACCACGGAGCACCAGGACACAACCACACATGGTAAGTCATAGAGTTAATAATACCTAAAATAATTAAAAATGTTAAAACCATAAAATCTAATAAAAAACAATATTACAAAGACTATAATAAAATAAATAAAATTAATAAGTGGTTTGTAAAAAAGCAGCAAGACAAATTTTCATTTAGTCCATACTTAGAAACGGTATCTAATGCCCATGTCCATTTGACCTCCAATCTGGCCAGAGGTACACTAATTCTCACTCCCCTCTCACTTGGCTTAATTACGCTAATCTGTTATGAATGGGTCACAGAGGAGGAGAGCAGGCCTAGGCTAAGCCACAGAAAACCAGAGAGGTTGGAAACTAAGCAGATTGCAGACCCCTAATCCTATCCACACCACTAGCAGTAGCCGTGGAGTGTACCTACGATGATTCTAGATGCCTCGGCACAGCCAGAGAGCTAACTAAGCCTAAAGCAAGAAAGGAGAAATCTAAACTGCCCCAGAGCAGACCCCAAAGGAATAGATAGCCCCCAAACATATATTGTCTGTGAGACAAGATGAAAACACAAACGCAGGCAGGAAAATAGACTGAGCAAATGATGGGGCCCACACTGACTAGACAGGACAGGAAAGGAAAGACACTGTCTGCAATCACGTAAAAAACCCTGCAAAAGTCCAACATGTCTGAAGCACAAAAAACACTGTTTTTTGCCCCCACGATTTAGCCCCCACTATATCAGCACTCTGGTATATTCTGAAAGCAGAGCAAAAAGAGACCAATCTAACATGGGACAAAACAAACTGGCACAAGCAGTAACATATGGGCGGCGATTCAGCGCAGCCCCAGCCGGAGCTGGCTGACCCACACAAAGCAGAGATAGAAAAAACAGATCAAATGCAAACAGAAGAGCAAATGAACCACTTAGCTGAACCATGCAGGGACAGAATTGGAGACATCAGACCTCAGGAAGCACAGGAAGAAAATCACCAGCAGGGATAGAGGGAGTCGGCTGTCTTAAATCCCAATCTAAAACCCCAGATCTCCAATCGTAATCCTCATTATCAGGTGGCAAGCCCCTGTCAATCAGATCAGCTTCATTACCTCCAGTAACCACCAGAGGGAGCCCAGAAAGAGAACTCGCAACCCCTCTGTCAATCTGACCAGCTCCACTACCTTCAGTAATAACCAGAGGGAAGCCAGAAAGCGAATTCACAACATCAATCCCAAATACTTTCAAAAGAGAGGAATCACAATTGTGATGAATTTTGAAGTGCTTAGTAGAGTTGAGCGACTTTGGTCGGATCGGGTTTCGTGAAACCCGACTGAAACAAAATTTGAGTCGGATGAAACTGTGAAACTAGTCTGACTAGGGCAAAAAAAAGTCGGAGTTTCGTCTGAAACCTGACCCCAATGTAAGTCAATGGGGAAGAAAAGTCGGCATTGAGTGGATGAATGTCATTTGCCGTTTGGAGAATAGACCATGATTTTGCCAAGTAGGGTCACATTAAGTCAGTCTGGCCATGATATTGAGAAGTATACCTGACAGGTCGAGTTGTTGTTGAAGATCTGGTAGTATATAGGGCTTGATATCGAGTCGTGTGTTTAGCCTGATTATATGCTTTTTTAATTGAGCGTCGGCTATAACCACGATCGAGAAATCTCTCCTTAAGATTTTCAGCCTGTTTTTCAATGTCCACCTCACTGGAGAAAACTCTGCGCAGACGCAGGAATTGCCATATAGGGATGGATCGTATCATAGATGGAAGATGTGAAGAAGCTGCATGTAAAAAGGAATTCACTGATGTAGACTTACGAAAAAGGTCACTCTGTAGATAACCATTATCCCCACTTCGAATGCTTACATTCAAAAATTCAATCAGGTTCGCATCAAATTTATAAGTTAAATGTGTGTTGCGAAAATTCTGATTGAGATGAGACATAAAGGATTGGAGGGACTCCACTGACCCCTGCCAAATGAAAAATATGTCATCGATGAACTGCACCCACAAGAGAATGCGATCCATCGAAGGCACCTGGTCGGACAAAAAGACGTCCCTCTCCCACAGCCCCAGAAAAAGATTAGCATAAGCCGATGCAAATGAAGCACCCATAGCAGTACCCTGGAGCTGCAGGTAGAAGGACCCCTTGAATAGAAAAAAATTATTCGACAATAAAAATTGTAGCAATTGGATAATAAAGTTGCTCATATCCATAGATGTAGAAGAAGACCGTAAAAAATACTGAGCAGCTTGAACCCCTTTGTTGTGGCGTATATTTGTGTAGAGCGATTCTACATCACAAGATACCAAAAGAGTGTCATTATCAATATGCAAACCATAATTTTTTTTAAGGAACTCATTAGTATCCTTGATAAATGATGGTAATTCCTCCAAATAGGGTTGCAATCCAGAATACACAAATTTATTAATATTCTCAAGATAATTCACACATCCTGAAATAATAGGTCTACCAGGCAGAGTATTTTGATTTTTGTGGATTTGGGGTGGCAAGTAAAAGGTTGGTATCATGGGTTCCACAATTTGAAGGGCTGTCAATAAATCTTTCGTAATCACCTCAGTATCTAAAGCCTCACAAAGCTTTAGTGAATCCTGCTTTGAGCAGGGGGTTGGACCAGATGACCCAGGAGGACCATTCCAATTCCATTCTATGATTCTATGGGTGAAATCTACAGCAAAAACACTGAAAGAATTTACATTAAATTGATTTGGTTTTAGAATTTATTTAAATCTGCTGCAAATCTACAAGGAAGCAATAAGCAACATGTGCATAAGAGAGCATATGAGAGTAATGTCATTCATAATGTGACAAAACTGCACTGTGTGCACAGACTCTGAGGGTCTCCACCTTGAGGGTGCAGGTAGAAACATCTCATGAAGCAGGTGGAAGTAGTGGATGAGTAGGAGGGAAGGGGGTAGGGATATAGCTCATCACGCTGTCTAGTTCATATTTCCACAGTTGAAGGGTGTTAATCCTACTGGTGCCGCACAGCCGATAATCAGGAAAATGAGATCTGGCACAATCTTTGGATAGTTGTGCCAGATCTCCTCCTTGTTTCCCTAGTAAGTGAGTAATCAATCAGGAAACCAGTGCTGAGGATTCCTGTACTCTGCCTTCCCTATACATCACTTCTCACTGCCATATGTCTTAAAATTGAGAAATAAGGAGTAAGTTGACAGTTGTCATACCCTCACTCAGGGCCATCATCGGTGCATTACTGCCCTGATTGGCCTATGGGGCTATCCGAGCAGAGGGGGCCCGCATCAGTCCCTGTCTCTACTGCTTACCGGGCCCCAGCGGCAGGATTCTGCCGTTTCAGTAACTGAACCAGTAACTCTATTGTTATGTGGGTCCACGCAACAGCAATAGTTAAAAAGCTGCCAGCTTCCTAGGAATAGGAATCTGGCAGCTGACATCAGCGTGCACTTCGCCGGCGTATGGCGTCATTGGCATTTGCCAGCGAGTATACGCCTAAAATGCCTGGGGTGGATGTCGCTATGGCCAGGTAAGTAGAAAGTGTTTTTTTATTGAAAGCGGCAAGCTAGCCACAATATGTTTGGGTGGCAGGTTGGAGACACATGGAACATGTGGCTCCATCCTGCCCTATCTGTCTCTTTCCTGCCTCCTGATCCTGCACCATGTGACATGATGCAGGATGGAGACACATAGTGCAGGATCATGGGGCAGGATGGAGACAGATGAGCACTATGGAGAAACATTGTGCAGGATGGAGAAATGGGGCAGGATTGAGTCAAATGGGACAGGAACATGGGGCAGGATGGAGGCAGATGGTGCCGGATCATGGAACAGGATGGAGACAGATGGACAGGATGGAGACAGATGGGGCAGGATCATGGGGGCAGGATGAAGACAGATGGGGCAGGATGGAGACATGGGGCGGAATGGACACATGGGGCAGGATGGAGGCAGATGGTGCCGGATCATGGAACAGGATGGAGACAGATGGGCAGGATGGAGACAGATGGTGCAGGATCATGAGGCAGGATGGAGACAGATGTGGCAGGATGGAGACACATGGTGCAGGATCATGGGGCACGATGGAGACACGGTGCAGTATATAGACATGGGGCAGGATAGAGACAGATGGTGCAGGATGGAGACCGATGGGACTGGATCATGGGGCAGGATGGAGACAGATGGGGCAGGATCATGGGGCAGGATGGAGACACATGGTGGAAGATTGTGGGGCAAGATGGAGACACATGTGCAGGATCATGGGGCAGGATATAGACATGGGGCAGTATAGAGAAAGATGGTGCAGGATCAATAGGCATGATGGAGACACATGGTGCAGGATGCAGAAATGGTGAAGGATCATGGGGCAGGATGGAGACAGATAGGGAGAGATGGAGACAGATGGGACTGGATGGAGACAGATGGGGCAGGAACATGAGGCAGGATGGAGACACAGTGCAGTTTCATGGGGCACGATGGAGATATGGTGCAGGATGCATACATGTAGTGGAGGATCATGGGCAGGATGGAGACAGTTAGGGAGGTATGGAGACAGACAGGACAGGATGGAGATAGATGGTGCAGGATGGAGACACATGTACAGGATCATGGGGCAGGATGGAGACACATAGTGCAGGATCATGGGGAAGGATAGAGACATGGGGCAGGATAAAGACACATGGTGCAGGATCAAAGGACAGGTTGGAGACAGATGGGACAGGATCATGGGGCAGGATGGAGACACATGGTGCCAGATCATGGGGCAGGATGGATGCGATGGAGACAGATGGGGAAGGATCATGGGACAGAAGGGGCAGGATCATGGGACAGATGGGGCAGGATGGAGACAGATGGAGCAGGATGGGAAGATCATATGGGGCAGGATGGGACATCACATGGGGAGAATGGATACTCATGAGGGCAGGATGGGAGAACATATGGATGGAGTCAGGAATGAGATACAAGGGGGGCCAGGATGGGGGATATTATTACCCTAGGGGCTAATTAAATACTGTTTTCAATGGGGGGTCCTGTTACTGTGCAGAGCCACACTATGTCACCTTTCTTTCTTCGTCTAGCATAGCGAAGAAGTTTGGAAAAAAATACGTTATGTGCTCTGCTGGCGGTGCTCTAGATAACTGTGTTATTACCTGCAGAGATGAGCCCTGGCTGGAAGAAGTGATGGCGGTCTGTGCTGGATGAAGATGAAAAGCAAAGATGAAGAACTTCACCGAGAGACGCCACTGGTGAGTCAGTGTGTCACCTGTACATTGACACTATACACTGTATGCTTTATACAGAGGTCCTGTATGCAATGTCACCAGTGATCACTGTATTACCTGTACACTATACACTATATACAGAGCTCCTGTGTATTATGTCATCGGTGATCACTGTATTACCTGTACACTGACACTGCATTACCTGTACACTGACACTGCATACTAAGTATAGATCTCCTGTTTATAATGGCACTTATGGTGATATTAGTATTGTGTTTTTCTTTTAATGATCAGTATTGTAGTATTCTGTCATTATGTTGTGGTAATATGATGTCTGGTCATGGTGCGGTGGTATTTATTCCTTTTATGTGGTATTATTAAATCACTGTGGTGGTAATATGTGATCTGGTCATGGTGTGGTGGTATTTGTTCCTTATATGTGCTATTATTCGGTCACTGTGGTAGTAATATGTTGTCTGGTCATAGCGTGTATAACGAATGGAAGAGGAGTCACACATGGTGAAATTTACATTTGTTTATTGCCTTTTGAGTGGAACCTTGGGACCACGGTCCGGGGGGCTTCAAAGGGGGTGTGACTAAGTGAGCCCCAGACCCCCATAGTAAAACCCCTCGAACAGGGTCAGAATGGAATGCCTGGAGGACACAGGTGCTACCTCCAGTTAGATTCCAGACCCGTGGTAGCTGTCCCAGGGGGACAGATGGAGAGACAGTATTAAGAGATATGATTGAGCTGACTGGCAGATTCCGGGTATTTGGGTAGAAGCTGGCACTGGTGGTAACTGGCGGACTCCGGGTATTCGGGTGGAAGCTTCCTCTAGAGGTACTGGCGTTGTCCAGAGGTTCGGATGGCTGAGGGGCGGAACGAGACGGAACTGAGGCAGACGGTACAGACGTTGTCTTGGACAGCCGGAAAACAGGTAACAGATAGTCTGTGGAAACAAACAGTATAAGCGGAGCACTTGGCAAAACACTGCAGAAGCACAGACACCGGAACTAGCAAGAGTGGATACTCGTTGCTCTGGTGCCCTCTCTATGGCAGAGGGGACAGAAGTAGTGCACACAAAGAAATCATTGGGTAGCTACTTTTTTGAAAAATGCTCGCTGTCTCTTTAAGAGACCTAGAGAGTGTGCGCGCGCAGCCTTAAACTCATACCAAGGGATGTGCTGACCATGTGCCAGGAAGCAGGGGAAGGGGCAGGACGGCAGGCAACGGACTGAGAGTGAAGGCCCCACCAGGGGTCTCGCTGAGGTACAGCCACCACAGCACAAGGACGGGGATCCTGCCGAGGGTCTCGTTGAGGTATGGCCCTCACAGCCTGAGGACGGGAACACTGCCGGGGTCTCGCTGAGGTACGGGAACAGATGTAACAGTGTGGTGGTATTTGTCCCTTGTATGTGGTATTATTGTGATATTATTGGTCATTGTAAACATTGAAAAATAAATAAAAATATACCTAAATAGTATTGGATACAAATGATTAATAGGATAGAGTAGAGTATGGCCCGGCCAAAAGAGTTGACCTGGTTGTGGTGACGGATTAAAAAATCTTTTGGCCAAAACAAAATCTCCTGGCTATGCATGTGATCTGGTGATCTGGTGATGTGAACTGTTAATGTGAGGACATGATGCAGATGTGGAGTTTTTCCAAGAGAGGGCGGTCGCACTGTGGACAGTTCGAGGGGTGGAGGCAGGGCTGGGTTAAAGCCTGGGTGGAGTCTCAAGGGGGCCCCTGAAAATTTTGCCAGTATGGTGCACTGAAATTCCATGTAGCAGCCCTGCTCTCACTGTACTAAGATTGCAAGCACTGACTTCTATTTACCCTATTTGGGTATGGGGTACTTCAAAGAATGTTTGGAATGCTGCAGTAATAATAATGTATGCATATTTGAAATATTAATCACTTTTAAATTTACATTTATTAAGACCTCATTTTAATTGTAGGGAAACGTCTTTAGATCTTCATACAGTTCCTTTTTATTTAGTGCTATTTTTTATGATCTTTACAAGGGAGAATTGCTACAAGGATTAAATAGCTTAAATAGTGTGCTTAGGCTTTTTTGCATTATTGCCTTGTCACACTTGAAAAGACCATAAAAATGTGCACTCAATATAAAGTTCCATATCTCTGGAACTTTAAGGGCCCCGTCACACATAGCGACTCACCAGCGATCCCGACAACGATATGAACTTGTCAGGATCGCTGGTGTGTCGCTACATGATTGCTGGTGAGCTGCCAAACAGGCAGCTTCACCAGCGATCAGCACCAGCGACGACGAGCGTGCGCGTCGCTGTGTACCTTAGTTACCAGCGCGTTGGTGCAGGGAGCTGGTAACCAAGGTAAACAGCGGGTTTCTAAGCTTTGCGTGGCACTTAGAAACCCGCTGTTTACCTTGGTTACCAGCTCCCTGCACCAGCGCGCTGGTAACTAAGGTACACAGAGGGTTTCTAAGCGCCGTGCGTCGCTTAGAAACCCGCTGTTTACCTTGGATACGAGCTGGGAGCTCGCTGGTCACTGCTCTCCTGCCCACCACATGCAGCGATGTTTGCTGGCCTGCGGGACACCAACGACCCAAAAAAAGTCCAGAGCTTTCAAGAACGATCAGCGATACCCGGCAGGGGGGCCGGTCACTGATAGATGTCACACACAGCGATCTCGCTGGTGAGATCGCTGTTGCGTCACAAAACTTGTGACTCAGCAGCGATCTCGCTAGTGAGATCGCTGTGTGTGACGGGGGCTTAAGGCTCATGGGAGCAGCAGGAAGTTAATGAGAGCAAACACTGGTAACTTCTGACAGATCCCTTTTAAAGCAAATCTGTCACTAGATTTCACTATAGAAATTGCATAAATTATTAAATATATCTCTTAAGGCCCCTTTACATTTAGAAAAGCACCAGCGATCCCGACCACGATACGACCTGGTCAGGATCGCTGGTGCATCGCTAAATGGTCGCTAGTGAGCTGCCAAACAGGCAGATCTCACAGCGATGCAGCGACGCAGCAGCGGTCGTTACTTACCTTTCAGATGCGGCGATCCTGACGTCCTCCCGCCCGCGTCAACGCGTCGCTCATCGGCGCCAGCAGGAAGCCCAGCAGGAAGCGCCCGTCGAGAAATGGAGCTGCACGATCTCGCACGATCAGCGACAGACAGCGAGGGAGCCGGTCGGAGGTAAGTATCACACTTTGCGATATCGCTAGCAATATCGTTGCTGCGTCACAAAATCAGTGATGCTTTAGCGATATTGCTAGCGATATCGCTATGTGTAAAACCCCCTTTAGACTTTATGAGACTTTATGTTGTTTCTATTAAAAGATCTAAATGGCTGCACATCTCTGAATAAGTTCCAATAACTAATATCATAATGAGTCTGAAGCAACAAAAAGAGCGGTCTATAGGAGCGCTAAAGGAGAGGCAGAAACCAGAAAAAGGGTAAAAAACTCACCATTTATTCTTCCTCCAATATCCACAACGCATTTCTACGGTCACAGCCATCTTCCTTTAAAAAAATTAAAAAAAAAAAAACTTTAAAAATTTTTTTAATTTTTTTAAAAGTTTTTGAAAGAAATAAATTTTTTTTTGCAAAAGTTTTTCTCTTTTGTTGGGGGTTTTTTATCACTTGGACAGGGTTTATTATTAGATTTTTATGGCATATTGATGAGGTTGAATGTCGTAAACTGCCAAATGTATAATGATTGTTTAACGAAAATTTTTTCACAATGTTTTTATTGGGGATGTAAGGGTTAACGCGCAACATCAAGGGGAGGTCGCATAGGATTGTGGGTTGTTCCAACTAGGGCTACCTATAAAGGCTGTAATAATTGATGCTTCCTTCATTCCACTTGAGGAAGGCGGTAGAAACGCGTTGTGGGTATTGGAGGAAGAATAAAAGCTGAGGTTTTTTACCCTTTTTCTGGTTTCTGCCTCTCCTTTAGCACTCCTATAGACCGCTCTTTTTGTTGCTTCACATTGAATTTTCCTCTCTGAGGATTAGCGGCAGGAGCAGCTTGGAGGGCAGTTGTTTGTGGGAGAACCTGCATTTGCTGGGCGGTGCTGGGAAGCTCCGGGACCCTTGGTGTTCATTTACGGCTGGGATTGGTTTCAACTTCACTTCCGGAAGCCGGTGAGAGATGGACTGACCAGGAGAGTGGAGGTTGCTGACAGCCAAGCATAGTGCCCCTCTGGGTTGCGAGGACACGCTCCCCAACTACCATTTACGTTCACACCGTGGTTGTGCAAGGGTGGCACAACCCTGTAAGGTGAGCACCCTGTTGATTCAGTTAGGGAATTTAATTTCAACACAGGTACACTCATTGCGCCTCTCTTTGCATTTTATTTTTCATCATAATGAGTCTAGCTCATCATAAAATGCTGATTTTATTTTCAGGATTATACAGTCATTCTGCCATGGATTTCTAAAGTAAGTACACCAATCTCATAAGGGATAGATTTAATTTTATAGGTAGTGTGTACTGTGAAATGTGGTGACAAATTGTCTTTAAACTAGGTTTTCAAACACAGATTTCTGAAGGATCAGAATTTTACATTGTTAGTTTGAGATGGCCTTTTCTGCAGACATTTTAAGTTAACCAGTTCTCATCTTCACCATCTATTACAATTGTATTTAAAAAACCCTTTCTATTTCTCACCACTTCTACTGTTTGTTAAATTGTCAGACATTCTGGACTTTCAGTTTCCAGATTATGCTTCCCCCATTTAGAATATTGACACTTTACAGTAATGATGCCATCTCAATATCCTGCTTTTATCCAATATGCCAGAATCAGTTCATCTTGTGATGTCAAAATAAGCTGAAGGAGTCTTTGGATGCATTTTCACTTGGCATCAGTACTGAAAATTGATATCCAGTGAACACTCCGAGTCATTTACCTGAATGATATTTGGAAGCTGTCATACAGCTGTCATACAGTTATCATTGCTTATTCTCTAGAAAACCTGCTATTTATTACTACTTTGAGATTGTACTGACATCACAGTACTTGCAGATTAGTAAATACTAATTTTAAATACATTAGATAGGACTGCTCCGAGATGGGTACACCGTGACGTTGGTCGATTTTTTGCAAAAAACGCATCAACTAAATACCCTGTTTTTGCTATCATCTTTTTACTAGCACTTGCTGTCTACTGTTATATATATTTTTTACAGCAGAGTATTTTTGCACGTTTGTCATACTGTGTTTTTTCTTTGTGTTTCAGTCTTTGGGTGGTGTGAACACTGTCCGACCTACCTGTTCACTTTTGTGCATGTCTCATGTGTTTTTAATCTATTAGTTTCTTGCTTATGCAGGTTTTGGGAGTTTCCTGCCCCTTTCTTGTGTGACATGCACATAAGGAGCCGTCTTGCACAGTGTGCCCACATCAGGCAGAGCCTTTCTGAATCCTGCTCATATAGGTACTGTTCACATGATCAGGTTATAAATACATTAGATAGGACTGCTCCGAGATGGGTATACTGTGACATTGGTGAAGTGGCTTAGTATACATTTTTTGCAAATAATGTATCAACTAAATACCCTGTTCTTGTTATTATCTTTTACTAGCACTTGCTGTCTACTGTTATATATATTTTTTACAGCAGAGTATTTTTGCACGTTTGTCATACTGTGTTTTTAATTTGTGTTTCAGTCTTTGGGTGGTGTGAACACTGTCCGACCAACCTGTTCACTTTTGTGCATGTCTCATGTGTTTTTAACTTGCAGATTAGTGTAGGCTGTTAAACCATGTTTATGCACACAGATTCCTGACAAATCAGACCAATCTTACAAATTATGTAATTGGTCTGAATTGGCCATTTATACAAACTGATATTTTGTTAGGATACAATCAACGCCTCTTCCATGGCTGCTATTATTATCCTAAAATAAAATTTCCTTTCACTATAGTTTAGTTATATTTTAGATATCTTTCAAATGTTATTTACACACTGCAATCATTGTGAACAATACACAGAGTTACTAGAACATCAGATCAGTTTTCTGGCAGATGGTTCAGACTACTATCAGATTAGTTTGCCATTTCCACACGCTAAGTATGTATGATGGACATTGGTTGGAATGGAGAGAAATTTGTCCTGTATGTATCTATGTATTGTAGGGGTTTTTGCTCCCTGGTAACTGCTTGGATATGCATTGACACAGAGTGTTTATATCAAAACAGAATAAAATTTATTGTCTTTCATAAACTTTACAGCTCAAAAGCGGAAACAGTCTTTTTTCAGCACAAATTAATAACCAACAGTCCTTTCTTTAACACACATGAAAAACAAAACAGTCATTTCTCTGGGTAAGGCAAAGTAAATCAAAATGGTCTCACCAACTTGGTATTACAGGCACTTCTCAGTCTCTTGCATTGACAGGTTCATCATTAACAATATTTCTCCATCTCCAACACAACACACTCTGCAAAGTTAACCCAGCTGCTTCTTGTTATACACGTAAGACCTGGACTGGTGTATGGGAGCGACCTTTCCCATGTTGGGTCTTTTAAAATCAAGTTACATTTAAACCCTCTCAGTAACCTATTGATGCACTTTATCCCAGGATTTATATAATCAAGGCCAACCACCTCGGTGACACATATCCACCATCCAAGACCTTACATCTTGCTTTCTTACATAATGTAAATAATATGCATGGGTAAATAGTAATAGTTCCATACATTGTATAGCTAACTTAATGGATTATGAAAAATATTCACCAGTCTTTATAATTTTGGCAGAAAAATGTACATTATTTGGCTAAATGTATGTGGACCCCCATCCTAATTACTAAGTTCAGATGTTATTGACAAACACACTGCAAACAAGTTAGAGGCTTGGCTAGGGGAACTGCACAGGGGAGCAAATAAATGGTCCTCTAATCATGGTTACAACAATGGTGCCACACAGTAATGATAGTAGATATAGCGGGAACCTCAGCAAATGACCACTATACAAAGACAAATACTGATATTCCTACTATAGGGTGACCATATATTGGTAGATACCAGTCCTATAGAACATGTGGGATTACAGTACAGTTATAGATAGTGAGTCACACATGACTCTCTGACAGGGGTGGACACTGACAGCTTGGGGCCCCTGTGCAAGAAATGTGTCTGGGCCCCTCTCCTTTTATGGCAACAAAGATACATATAAATATATAAGGGAACACAAACAGCCTGTTGCAAATGGAGTAGTGTTCTCTTTAGTTTTTGAGCAGTATATATATATATATATATATATATATATAGCAACACACATACATGTATGTATATTACATAGTCTCCTTTATTATGTATATTGCCGTCCCTTATTATAAGTGCCCTCTCTTGTTATGTACAGTACCATCCCTTACATATTAGATTATATAGAGCCCTGTTTTTATTACATACCATCCTGTCTTGTTAGTTGTATAATGCAATCATGGCTGATGGAGCATGGGAAAGCTTCTTTTATAATGGAGGAGATGATGGACTGGTAGTCTGGTTACCGGCTCCTACATCAGCAGTTATTTTATATCTAACAAGAGAAGGAACTATGTAATAAAAGAGGGCTCAGTGAATAACAAAAAAAACAAGAATACACTATTTAAGTGACAGCACTGTACATAGCAGCAGAGGAAGCTATATAATAAGGGACGGCATCATATATAACTAGAGAAGATGGTATATAATAAGGGACGGTGTTATACATAACAAAAGAGGAAGCTATGTAACTAAGGATGGGGCTATACATAATAAATGAGTACACTATATACTAAGGGACTGTGTTGTACATAATAAGTAAATACAGTATATACTAAGGGACTGTGTTAGACATAAGTGAGTACACTATATACTAAGGGACTGTGCTATACATTAATGAGTACACTGTATACTAAGGGACTGTTCTATACATAAAAAGTGACTGCACTATACATTGAAGGATGGCGCTATGCATCATAAGCGAGTACACTATACAGCTTTTCCAAAAATTAAGAGACCACTTCCAAATGTTCAGTTTGTCTGATTTTTCTCTTTATAGGTATATTTTTGAGTAAAATGTAAATTGTTCTTTTAGTCTACAAACTTCTGACAACATGTCTCCGAATTTCCAAGCAATAAATTTAGATTTTTTTTTCGAAGAAGAGAAATGGTCAAAATTTAAAAAAAAACCCAGCGCTTTCAAACCTCAAATAAAGCAAAGAAATCATTTAGAAACAACAATACTAATGTTTTAACTCAGGAAGAGTTCAGAAATCAATATTTTGTGGATTAACCATGATTTTTAAAAACAGCTTTCATGCGTCTTGGCATGCGTGCCACCAGTCTTTCATGCTGCTTCTGGTGCAAAAATGTAAGCAGTTCTTTGTTTGATGGCTTGTGACTATCCATCATCCTCTTGATTACATTCCAGAGGTTTTCAATGGGGTTCTGGTCTGGAGAATGGGCTGCCCATAACAGGATTTTGATGTGGTGGTTTCTTAATTTTTGCCAGAGCTGTATACTAAGGGACTGTGCTATACATAATAAGTGAGTACACTGTAAACTAAGGGGCTGTGTTATGTATAATAAGTGAGTACACTTTATACTAAGGGTCTGTGTTAGACTTAATAAGCATTAATAACATCTTCCTTTACCTCCATCTGTTCCTAAATCCATTATAAATCTTCCTTCCTCCCATCCAAATCTCCCACACCCCTCATTATCCGCCTTCTCCACATCCCATTATTGTCCTCTCCCCCACCATTGCCCTCTTCACCACTTCCATCATTGCATTTTGCCCCACCACCCCATTATTGCCCATTCCACCACCTCCATCTTTGCCTTCTCCCCTACCACCCCCATCATTGCCCATTCCACCACCATTGCCCTTTCCACCATCATTGTACTCTTCACTACCACCATCATTGTATTTTTCCCCACCATCCCCATCATTGCCCAATGCACCACCTCCATCATTTCCTCCTCCCCAACCACCCATATTATTGCCCTTTCCACCACGACCAAGATTGTCCTTTCCATCACCACTATCATTGCCTTTTCCCCACCACCCCCTTCATTGCTTTCTCCCACACCACCCCCATCATTTTCCTTTCCACCACCTCCATCATTTCCTCCTCTCCCATCACCCCCCATTGTTGCCCTTTCCACCACTCCCATTATTGTCCTTTCCACCACCTCCATCATTGCTTTCTCCCCCACTACCCCATCACCGTCGCTTCCTCTCACTGACACAGCCGCAGCACTTAATGATGACATCATCCAGCCATACCGTTGACTGCTGTGTGAGACAGGAAGCACAGGCAGGAAGCAGGACAGATCGCTGAGCTCCGTTCCTCTGCCATTTTCTCTTGCAGGCAGCGGAGACACAGGGATCTCTTCTTGCCAGCCGCACATGAGGGCAATCTGGCCAGGGTCCCCCTGGAGCCTTGGGGCAGGATATGCAAGCCAGATTGCCCTCATTATTAGCTGCCCTGCAGAGGCCCCCCATCCACCTCCGGGACCTGGTGTAGTTGCACATTCGGTAAGTCCGCCCCTGTTCTCTGATTAATTTTCCTGTATTTTCCAATTGGCCCAGATCACCATGACAATTTCTTCGAGACACAAATTGTCTGGAGAGATCACAGCAAACTCACATTTAAGTACTTACATTTTCAGTACCATCCCCATCTATGCCGAACCTACATAAATTCCTCATGCTACTGACACCCCAATTCTGAGCCTGCTGCTGCTAAATTTGTCCCTATTAGTGCATCTGATGTGTGGCACTATAACAGTGCTCCTCCTAGTACCCCACATAATTGTGCCAAAAAAAGGTAATTCTGCTGTTTTGATTTTTTTTCTTGTTACACTGTTTAACAATCGGATTAATTCACTATGTAACAAATTTTTATTTATTTTTTGTTCCTGGGTCCAAAGTGTGTTTTCCTAACCCGTTATGCCTAAGGTCGGAGTCACACTAGCGAGAAAAAATCGCATAGCACTTGGACCAATGTTAATCTATGGGGAAGCTCCCATCAGCCGATTTTTTTTCTCAGCCGTATTATACGTGCTGAGAAAATCGCAGCATGTTGTAATTGTCACCGTATTACGCCGGTAAAACGGCAAAGCAAGTCTATGGGGGTGAGAAAAACACGGATTACACACGGACCAGACGTGTGACTTGCGATAAATACGCACCGGTGTCCTTTAAACAAAAGCAGGCAATTCAGTTTGAGATACATTAAAATCACACTGGCATGTTTAATAAAGAATAGAAAGAATAGATATATACACATAGAATACATATATATATGTCACTGAGACACATATAAATATATATATTTATATTTCATAGAGTTCTACATAGCATAATAGCCGGTAAATCAATTGCCAGCTTCTGTAAAACCATTACCAAACCCGACATGAAATGACACATGGTTTACATACAGTAAACCATTTCATTTCATTTAGTTTTATATATGTATTTCACTAATAATTAGATTAGGTTATGTGTGTAAAATTTTGGACATGTAGGTGGTAAATTAACGGGTTAATTCGTTGAAAAAAATTGTGTGGGCTCCCGTGGTATTTTCTTCGCCAGAGAGGGAAAGCCTGTGAGTGAGGACAAATATTAATAGCCTAGAGAAGGACCATTGTTTTTGCCCGGCTAAAAAAAATCTGCCCCCAGCCACCCCAGAAAAGGCGCATCTATAAGATGCGCCTTTTCTGGCACATAGCCTCTCTATTCCCATTGCCTTTAGCGGTGGCTCATGGGTTAATAATGGGTTAATGTCACCTTGCTATTTAAATGTGACATTAAGTTGGGTTAATAATGGAAAGGTGTCAATAAGACACCTATCCATTATTAATCCTATAGTAGTAAAGGGTTAAAAAAGACACACACATTAATAAAAAATTCTTTTAATGAAATAATGACACCAAGTTTTTGACAAAATTTATTATGCTGCCAATCCAACAAAAGCCCTTGTTCTGTAAAAAAAATAGCAAAATAAAAAAAACAACAATATCCATACCTCTCCACAGTTCAGTCAGGTCCCCCGCTGCAATCCATCCCAAGGGGTCAACTAGTTTACAACTGAGACCAGGGCTGGTGCTATCGACCCAGCTGTAAACCACTGCAGAATGAATGAATTCATCTCTGCGCAGGCTCCCCGGCTGACTGGGGATGAACTCATAAGCGTGGGAAAGTTTCTGAACTTTTTCCCACGCTGTCAGATCACCGTGGGTCAGGCAGGACTCGTTGAAGCGCAAGTGCGTGAAACGGCCTTTGTCCACTCTCTGTACATTCCTCCCGTGCCTATGCCTGTTAACCAATAAAGAATTTCCACTATAGAACGGTGAGTGCCATCCTTTCTCATCTTTTTCATACTATATATATATATTCTATGTGTATATATCTATTATTTTGTTTGTGTTTTAACCTGTCATTGGGATCCATTATATGTCTATTTTGCAAGTCGGCGAGAAAATCTCGTCATAGGGATGCCATACGGGTACTTATATGCGCAAAAAATGCAGCCTCGCATTGGCAACGGATCACATATGGATCACTGTTCAGGGAACATTTCTGCGTATTTCGACCGTAAAATACGGTCCGTATTTTTATACGTTGTGTGTGACTCCGGCCTAAAACAAATAGAAAATAGTTGTTGTTCCACAAAAACTTTGCTTTTGTGATCAGGACAATGAAATTTTGAAATTTGACTGTTTTCTGGAAAATTCTCAATTCGTATTCAATACTGAGTAGTCTTCTAGAATATTGTTGAACTGCTAGAATTGTGCAGAACTTTCCACAGTGTGTACAGGAGAGGGTCCAAGAAAAGGAAGAAAGGTCCAGCTCCAGAAATTTAAAATCCAGGATTTTATTGTATCATGTTTAAAATACATTCATGGCTGCTTGTGATCTGACTCTGAGTCTAAGAGCACTTGTGCTCGAAACACGTACAGAGACCTGGAGAATATCCCCATGCGGTGAACTTTGTTGCTGTTACTTGATCACATCCTGGATTTTAAATTTCTGGAGCTGGACCTTTCTTCCTTGGAGTCATTATACGTCCTGGCAGAGACGTGTCCGCGCTCAGAGCTTTTCAATAGTTCTTACGAACCTACAAGAGGTGAGCTGAAATTTATCTTTTTCAGTACAGGAGAGGGTACCCTGTGGTTGGCACTCATAGCAATGCAGTAATTATGCTACATAGAGGTGATCTGAGCCCGGGTCACTGCTGCCGTTACACATCCCGCTGATACCGGGCCGGTACCGAGTACCCCACAGCCCTGGGAGGGCGACCCATTTTTGGCGGCACGAACACGATGACGAGACCTGATGCCATCTGGTACTGTGTGCCTAAGACTTAAAGTTTTTGAAAATGTGCAGAAGACCCAATTTAATAGACTGTAAAATGAATGCTAAAAATGGCCGCTGGCGCGGTGAAGAAGGGCGTGACAACATGGGAGGTCCTAAGAAAAGACCGCGAACTGTCCTGGGCCTCCCCTGCCTGAATTACTATGCGATAGCAACATGGCCCACCCTCTCGAGGGGTTCGTATACTGGCTTGGTATGGAGGAGTTGGAAGAAGACGTTGCCCCCAGAAGGAGGAGCGGAAGCCAGTGGCGGGAAAAGAGCAGAGACAGGAAGGAGAACGCCAGAACGCCATCTTGGAAGGAGAAGGGAGGAGGCCTGCGGAGCGCGAGAAGGTTATGCTGGATCTCCCCGGCGCCATGGCTGAAGGCTCCAACCCAATTCCCGAGATGAACCGCCAGCAGCTGGAGGACGAAGTAGCCCAGCTGACGCGCCACCTGCAACCTCGGGGACTGGGCCCCGGCCTTGCGCTTAGAACTTCTAGGCAGGGTTCTCTTCTAACCAACGTCCTCTGTTCCCTTTTACTCCTACGTTCCGTACTAGTCTTTTCCTTCTTATGGAAGATCAGGGTTCTCTTCAATGTCTGTCTCTTTCTTTCCTTTCCCGTGCCAACAGACCCAGGTCACTGTGATCTGCTGCAGCACTTCCTTTTTCCATCCCTCTCCCAGGGATCTCCTCTCCTCCTCTCTCAATTGAACTGAACTGAACTGACATGAACTCCTAACCCTTCCCACTCTTTTATGTATTCTAACTCCACCCGCCTCCCAGCACGTTTCGTGTTCCAAGCAGGGAGCCACCAAAGGTGCTCTGCTACACTCCAAGCAGGGAGCCGCAATGTGGCTTTGCTACACTACTTTGTGATGATGGGTGCAGGTGTTGGAACGTGGTCAGGAGCCTCCAACTTACCTGGATGGTGGGGTACCACACCTCAGGAGGAGGTGCAGTACCTCTGTGGCAACTGAACCCTCAGGGGCTCTACACAAACATACACATATTTGGTATCGCCACATTCAGAATCGCCCAATCTATCAATAAAAGAAAGGATTAACCTGATCGCTAAACGGCGTAGTGAAAAAAAAGTCAAAGTTTCCTTTTTTTGACACAATAAATATGAAATTTTTCTGGCCTGTGGTCATAAAATCAAAGTTTTTGCTGAATGTAGTTGTTTTCCATAGTCTTTAAACATAAGCAGTTGAAATATTACACTTGGAAGCCAGGAACAAAAATTGTTACATAATGTTATTTTTATATACTAGCTTGGCCCGTGCAAAATTTTCGCACATTAGTCATCGGGGGAGCAAGCAATTTCAGAAAAAGCAAGCTGGTCAAATGTAAATGTATTTCATGAGCTTATGAACATACACAGGTATTTATGTATGTAGATTGGAAATACAATAAATTGTTTTGATAAGTAGAGGCCAAAAAATGTTTTCTGGTTGAGGTTCCACCTGCAGGTCATTGTGTCTTTCTGCAGGTTTATGAAAATGAATGTTTAAACTGTATTTAGTGATAAAATCATGAATGTGTGGTTTGTTTGGCTGTTTTCTTGCTGAAGGGAGCAAGTTTACCTTTCAAATGGTGTATCATGTGTGTGTATGGCAAAGTAATCAGCGAAAAAGCAGTGCATGTTTACAAATGTGTTGGCAGTGTGCTTTGGGGTACTGTGGTGCCACCTGCAGGTCATTTTTCCTTACTGCAGGTTTATGAAAATTAATGTTTAAACTGTATTTTGTGATCAAATCGTGGATGTGTGGTTTGTTTGGCTATTTTCTTGCTGAAAAGGGCAAGTTTACCTTTCACATGGTGTATCATTTTTGTGTGTGGGTGCAGTATGAACGGGGATACAAAGGAATCTTTGAAAAACAGTGTTTAGAAATAATAGAATAGATTGGCAGATCGAGCAATTCTGAATGCGGCGATGCCAAATATGTTTATTTTTACTTTTTTTAATTGTATTATTTTGAATGGGGAAAAAGGGAGATGATTTGAACTTTTAATTTGTTATATTTTTAAAAACTATTTAAAATTTTTTACTGCCTTCAATAGTCTCCATGGGAGACGAGAACCTGCTATCATCCAATCACTTGTGCTATACATAGCAGGGCTTTAACCCTACTATGTGTAGCTAAAATGCTCATTTGCTACGAGTGCCGGCCACGAGGCAGCACTCATAGCAATCTGGAAATGACAACCACAGGGGTCTCCTGCAGACCTGGGTTGTCATGCCAACCCATTAGCAACCCGCGGTTATGTGACACGGGCTCCGATGAGCGGAGCTAATGACGCGCTTCCGGCACGATCATGTTAAATGCTGGTTTCAGAGATTGACAATGGCACTTAAAATGTTAACAGCCATAGGTGGATCGGATTCCACCCGCGGCTGTTAGGGGCAGATGTCAGCTGATGAAATAAGCTGACATGTGCAAGAAAAGTTGCTGCTCATCGCCGGAGCCCGCATCAATGTCTCTTGAGCCCCTCATGTACAGTAATAATGTCCCCTAAGTTCCGTCCCACATACTGTAATAATTGCTCATGAGTTTCCCATATATACAAATAACTATGTACACAGTATGATGACCTCCAAAGCCCCCCACACAGTATGATGTCCTCATTGCTCCCCTATAGACAAAGTGATGGCCCCGACTACTCCTTTATACACAATATGATAGTACCCTCTTTTCTTCTATACACAGTATGATGCTCCCTCTACTCCTATTTACACAATATTGTGGCACCCAAAGCTCCCTGTTCACAGTATGATGGCCCCCCACTGCTTTCCTATATTCAGTATGATGTCCTCACTGCTCCCTATGTACAGTATCATGTCCCTACAGCTTCCTATACACAGAATGATGCTCTTACAGCTCCCCTATACACAGTGTGATGCCCACAGCTCCCCTATACACAGTGTGATGCCCCTATAGCTTGCTATTTAAAGTAAGATATGTCTCATAGCCCCCTTTAGACAATATAATGCCTCACCACACTGTATGAATGCCCAATAGTAGTCCTCACTCAGTATAATTCCCTCAAAGCCCACAGTACAATGTATACTGCTCCCTAAGCTCCCCTATACACTGTATGATGGCCTCTACAGTAGTTCCCATACCGTACGATGACCGCAAAGACCCCTATAAAAACTACTAAAACTAAAATAAAATCTAAACATCATATGCTCACCTAACCCTGGATTCTTGCAAGTATGCCAGCACATAGTAGTAAGGCACAGGTGGACCAACTTGGTGAGACAAGCATAGGATGTCAGAGCCCTGCCGCAGTGTTGTCATCACAACAATGTGTCCCCACTTGGGACTCATGTGAGTTACCCTGCTGTTCTGTAAAGCGATCTGCAGCCTATAGAACAGAGTGCGGTAGAGCAGAGAGACTACTGAATCAAGTACATAAAATCCCACAGAGTAATAATAGCTCGGGCACAAACTGATAAACCAGCTTATAGAAGGTGGTTTACTTTTTCTGGAAAACTGTGATCCTTTGCCTAAACTAGGGTTGATTTCCAAGGTCTAGTGTGAAGTTTCCACAATCAGTGATAGTTTGGTGAGACATGTCATCTGCTGGTGTAGGTCCACTGTATTTTATTAAGACCAAAGTCAGCGCAGCCATCTACCACAAAATTTTAGAGCACTTCATGCTTCCCTCTGCCGACAAGCTTTTTGGAGATGGAAATTTCTTTCTCGAGCAGGACTTGGCACCTGTCCACGCTGCCAAAAGTACCAATATCTGGTTTAAAAACAGTATCACTGTGCTTGATTGGCTGGAAAACTCATCTGACCTTAACCCCATAGAGAATCTATGGGGTATTGTCAAGAGGATGATGAGAGACACCAGATCCAGCAATGCAGACTAGCTGTAGGCTGCTATTAAAGCATCCTGGGCTTCCATAACACCTCAGCAGTGCCACAGGCTGATCGCCTCCATGCCACACCACATTGATGTAGTAATTGATGCAAAAGGAGCCCAAACCAAGTATTATTCTAATTTACTGAGATAATGACTTTTGGGTTTTCATTGGCTGTAAGCCATAATCATCAACATTAATAGAAATAAACACTTGAAATAGCTCACTCTGTTTGTATTGACTCAATATAATATATGAGTTTTACTTTTTGTATTGAAGAACTGAAATAAATTAACTTTTTGATCATATTCTATTTTTGTGAGATGCACCTGTACAGTATATATGTTAGTTAAAGGAG
The DNA here is from genome assembly GCF_039654945.1 of Dendrobates tinctorius. Lineage (NCBI taxonomy): Eukaryota > Metazoa > Chordata > Amphibia > Anura > Dendrobatidae > Dendrobates > Dendrobates tinctorius. The sequence goes on from NW_027361694.1 coordinate 17,401,757, forward strand.
TTTGGTGTAGAGGAAATTGAATGGTTTTAGAGGAAATCAAGTTTACAGGAAATGGAGTCCTGACTTCAACTCCACTGGAAACCTTTGTGATGAATTGGCACACCAATTATAATCCAGTCCTTGTCTAACACCAGTGCCTGATGACTTCACAAAATAAAATCTTATGGAAAGCCATATTGGAAGATTGGAGGTTGTTATAGCAGCCAAAGGAGGCGCAACCACATTAATACCCATGGTTTCCAAATTGGATGTCCAAAAAGATAAACTACTGAAGGTGTAAAGGTCAGATATGTTTGACCATGTGGTGCATGCTGGATCTCAGCTTGATATTAATTATGGTGTGAGAAACACATCTACAAAACTGTATAACAGTATGGTCTTAGATTTGCAGTGGTAGTATGAGTCTCTGAGTAGTATGGATATTCTGTCTAGAATAATCTGATTATATAAAGTTTTTCACGGTTAATTTGTTGAGGATATTCTAGATAATATACAGTATAATAAATTATTCTTTGGATGTTTTTTCAATGCATTATTTTGAGGTAGTCCTGTTGATGAAATGAGCAAAAATCACACATTTCTTAGGTCAAAAGAAGAATTTATCCTCATGTTTAAAGTTTCACTGTTCTATACAACACCAGCGGCTCTATACAGTATTTCCATATTCTACGGTATTAACTTTAATTTTCTGGGTACATTTGTTCAGGGAAGCCATGGCCAATGCTTCTAAAGTTTTCTATTTTTATGAAAAAGCAATTATGTAGAAGATTCGGGATACTATTTTCAAGGGACTGTAAACATTTTTTTTGAGAATAAAGCTGTCTAGCCATAAAATGTAAAAGTCACTTTGAAATTAATACTGCATTATAGTTTTGTACCATTTAATACAGCTAGCAGAGTAAATAATGGAAGTTTTTAATGTATGTATCAAGGTTATGTAAAGGGACATGTCTAGATCTTCATTGAAAAAGCTTTTTTCATGTTTTTATAGAAAATGTCATACAGTGTAACAGTATTTTAGGGAAACCAGTATAGACGAAAGGCGAAAATGCATCTCATGTAAATATGACTCTTGACATAGCCATGGCAACCAGAATGAAAGCATCCATTATCCACAATTCTGTATATAGAGAACAGGATAACATAATCATACAAGTTTTATATTAGAAAGTTACTTCTTTACATATTTAATGACTGGATATTTTTTTCTTAAAGTGTTTACGTCCCCTATAATAATATACTAAATGGACAAAAGTATTCGGACACCTGCACATTACACCTATAGGAGCTTTTATGAAATTCCATTCTAAATTAATAGGCATTAAACTTTTCCGACATCGGGCGTAACAGTACGCTGATGTCGGACTCTCTCCCATTGATGTGGGCTCCGGCGCTCAGCCCACATCTTTTCCGGCACATGTCAGCTGTTTTCAACAGCTAACATGTGCCTTTAACAGCAGCGGGTGGAATCGCGATCTACCCGTGGCTGTTTACTAGTTAAATGCTGCTGTCAATCTCTAACAGCACCATTTAACACGCGCTTCTTGCAAGCGCAACGGAAATCCTGCCCATCCGTGACCCCACCATGTGATCGCAGGTCACTGATGGGTCAGCATGACAACTAGAGGTCTCCAACAGACCTCTATGATTGTCTCTGCTGTATTGCGCTCATAGCAAGTGAGCAATTCTGCTACATACAGGCGATCTGATCATTGCCTGTATGTAGCAGAGCCGATTGGATTATGGCAACTTCTAGTCTCCCATGGAGTATATTGAAGCATGCCAAAAGTAAAAAAAAGTTTTTAAAAATATTAAAATAATAACAAAAATGTGAAAGTTCAAATCACCCCCCTTTCGCCCCATTCAAAATAAAACAAGAAAAACAAATCAAGCATACACATATTTGGTATTGTAGCATTCAGAATCACCCAATCTATCAATATAAGAAAAGAATTAACCCAATGGCTAAACGGCATAACGAGAAAAAAAATCAGAACACCAGAATTACTGTACATCTTTTTGGTAGCCGGAATATTGCATTAAAATCCAATAATGGGCGATTAAAAGATCGTATCTGCACCAAAATGGTATCATTAACGTCAGTTCGAAAAACAAAATGGAGGGCACCAGCCTTAGATACTAATTATATGAAGGGGATCTGCCTATAGCATGTAAGTGACAAGACATACCAAAGCGAGAAGACATGCTATAATGGCGATCAACCAGAAAAAATGTATATAGAATATATAATACAAAGTGCAAATTTTATTTGGCATAAGCAGAAAACACACAAAAATCAATTAAAAACAATTAAAAGACCAAATGCCCAGGAAGAAAGATGCTTTTTTTTGGAACCCCACAGACTCAAAATAGATATTATAGTCAATAGCAATTTTTTGGCACCTTTACAATAGAAATAGACAATAGAATGCTGAAACCATTATTTGCTAAATATAAAGAGACCTTTGTAGGACTATACAATATCCAATGCTAAACAATCCCAGCCAGAAGAGAAATGTATGGAACAATTCAAAATAAGCAGAAAACACAAAATCCATTAAAAACAATTAAAAGACCAAATGCCCAGGAAGAAAGGTGGGTTTTTGTGGAACCCTACAGACCCAAAATACTGTAGATATTATAGTCAATAGCAATTTTTTGACACAAGAAAAAGATAAGCAGCAATTGGCTACCATAAGAAGAACGTCATCCTAGTGGAAAAGGCTGCCACAGCACCTATTGAGAACGACCATGAGGACTGCCAATTGAAGCCTGGAGGTGCCAAGGAGTTGAGGGTGCATAAAAGCCCGACGCATGTCACTTTACATGTTCCCCTGTACCTGATCCTGGGGCAGTTTTGGCAGGGACTTTTTGCAATCATGCCTGTCTATCCTTGCACGTTTTAAGGTACACAGTGACCTATTTTGAATTGTTCCATACATTTCTCTTCCGGCTGGAATTGTTTAGCATTAGATATTGTATATTCCTACAAAGGTCTCTTTATATTTAGCAAATAATGGTTTCAGTATTCTACTGTCTATATCTATTGTAAAGGTGCCAAAAAATTGCTATTGACTATAATATCTACAGTATTTTGGGTGTGTAGGGTTCCACAAAAACCCACCTTTCTTTCTGGGCATTTGGTCTTTTAATTGTTTTTAATGGACTTTGTGTTTTCTGCGTATGCCAAATAAAATTTGCACTTTGTATTATATATACTTTTTATGCATTTTTTTCTGGTTGATCACCATTATAGCATGTCATTTCTCTTTGATATATATTAACGTCAGCTCGGCGAGCAAAAAATAAGCCCTCACCAAACCCAAGATCACGAAAATAGAGACGCTATGGGTATCGGAAAAAGGGACAATTTTTTTTTTTAAACGAACTTTGGAATTTTTTTTTTACCACTTAGATAAAAAAAAACTAAACATGTTTGGTATGTATGACCTCGTAATAACCTGGAGAATCGTAATGGAGGTCAGTTTTAGCATTTAGTGAACATGGTAAAAAAAAAACAAAAACACTTTTTTTGCAATTTCACCGCACTTGGATTTTTTTTCCCCCGCTTTCCAGTACATGATATGTTAAAACCAATGGTGTTGTTCGAAAGTACAACTAGTCCTCCAAAAAATACACCCTCACATGGCCATATTGACCGAAAAATAAAAAAGTTATGGGAAGAAGGGGAACAAAAACAAAAACGCAAAAATGAACATACCTCCGGAGATTAAGGGGTTAATATGGGTTTGGTGTTGGCGTGTGTTTGTGGGAAATTTTGCCCATTCATCTAAGGCCGGTTTCAGATGTCCTGATATTTCCGGTACCGGAAAAAATGGTACCTGAGATGTCTGTGTCCGTGTGTCAGTTTGTCACATACGTATGGCATCCATGTGCTATCCGAGTGTACCATCCGTGTGTGATCCGTGTGCTGTCCATATGCTGTCCATGTGTCCGTGTTCGTGTATTGAAACAATTTGTTTCAATGCTAACCCTATGACTTTTAAAACGCACACGGATGGCACACGGACGGCACACGGACGCCATCCGTGTTCATATGTGTTTACATGGACCCCATTGACTTGTATGGGTCTGTTTGATCTGTGCTGTTGCTAAAAAATGGACATGCCAGCGTGTTTTACACACGGACACATGGTCCATGAAAACACGCTGACATGTACATAGACCCATTTATTTGAATGGGTCTACATGTGTCAGTGTCTCCGGTACGTGAGAAAAATGTCACCGCATGTACTGGAGACAATGACTGGTGAAACTGGCCTAAAAGAGCATTTGTTATTTTAGATTCAAATGTTGGACAAGAGGGCTTGGCTCGCAATCTCCTTTCTAGTTCATACAAAAGGTGTTTGATGGGATTTAGGTCAAGGATCTGTGTGTCCAGTAAACTTTGTCCACATCATAATTTCCCAACCATGCCTTTGTGGATCTTGTTTTTACTGGGGCACAAGTGGAACAGAATAGTCCTTCCCCAAACTGTTCCCACAATGTTAGATGTATAGTAGAACAAGGCACTCCTGAATAAAGGTGCCCAAGGGCCCAATCCATAAATCAATATTTGACAAGCTTGGCACTCAAGTATAATGCAAAGAAATAATTTTAACTGCAATTCACAGTAAAATATGTGACGTTTCGGTCTATTGTAGACCAGATTGGCCATAGAGTATGTGACACAAAAGAATGCTGAGAACTTGTATGCAGTGCGGTATACCTGCAGTGGTATTCCACTATCACCTCGTGCTGCACTTTATACAATGTTTTTTTTATTTTAAAGAAATAGATAATCAATAGCATGGGTAAAGGGGAAAAGGAAAATAGTCAGCTCACCAGTCTTCTGCAGGTTTCTCTGATTGATCACGCACGGAGCCGCCTTGATCAGAGGCGTGGTTCACAATGAAAAATGGAAGAGGAAAAAAAATTAAAAATTCTCCAGCGTGTAATCCAATAAAATCAATTATTTTATTCAAGACATATTAAAATTTATGTATCAAAAATACAAAAGAAAGGAAGGGTGGGGTCCCCACAACAACCAAGAAATAGATACAGTGGATGTGAAATGTCCACATTTCACATCCACATCATTGTCAGAAGCTCCTTGTCCTGCCCAACAGCTGCAGGAACCTTTGCATGCAACCAGAAAAAATTTAAAGCCTGTCCATTTATAATGACCACGGACAAGATAAAGATCCCCAATTCACATCAGGACTACAAGATGCCAGGTACTTTCAGCTGCATCATATCTAATGTGGTGTACCTAATTATTTATACTAAATGTCCAACTAGGGGTCTGTATGTGGGGGAGACCGGGCAAAAACTGAGAACAAGGATGAATTCTCATCAGCACACAATAAGAGAAAAAAGAACAGATATACCTGTGGCAAAACTTTTTGTATCCCCAGTCAAAGCAGGATGGACATTAAATTACTTGTATTAAAAGGTAACGTCAAGTCCCAGAGAGACAGGAGGGTCTGGGAGTATAAATTTATGACACACTCAGTGCAGGAATGAATGTGTCGCATTAATTTATATCTTTTTACATCAATTAAAGACTGCTCTTCAGACCTTCTGGGGGCATCACACAACACAGAACCAGAACCCAATCAGAGGACAATATAACTTTCACACTCCTTATTTATAAACTGTTCCAATATTTATGTTTAGCCCTCTCCCATAATGACAATTCTGCTTCACGTCACTTGACTTATCTATTGAGTTACTTCTGTGCTGTTCTGTATATAATGTATATGATGTGATTCATCAGATGTTGTATTAATCTAGTTTGATGAAGAGACCTGAGTAGTCTCAAAAGCTTCCAATTTGTTACCATCTTTTCAGTTAGCCATTAAAAGGTATCAACCACTGAGTACTCTCAATTCTAAATATTTTTTGTGAAATGTCCAGACACCTATGTTGAAATGCAAGGTTTTTGTCATGTAAAAAAACTCACCAACATGAATTATTTCAGAACTTTTCCACCTTTAACCCTCCACGACATTTGACAGAAGTTACATCATGTTCGGGAAGGAGTTTACGCAAAATGACTTAAATGTGAATGACATCATGGTCATCACATTCCCAGGCCATTTACCCCCCAAATGCCCTCTACCATGTGATTGGCTGCCCCATGACATCTTTGTGAGGGCCTGATCATTGCCATTGCAACCTGAGGTCTTCATGATGATCTCTGGGTCTATCAGCTAAGTAGACCTGTTTAGACCATACCCGGAGCAAGGCCTAAAGGCGATATGTCTGTGTAGCACTGACACTGTAGGTTTCATAGAGGGACTACTGTTAGTAAAAAGTAAAAAAAAGTAAGAATAAAATTGTCCAAATATTTAAAAAATCATAAATGAAATAAACAAAAAAATGAAAAAAATATTAACTCCTTAATGACAACTGATATGGCTTTTTTACTGCAGCAGTTAAGGGTACTTATGTCTCAGCGCCGCTTTTTAATGGCGCTGAGAAATAAGTGTGTAGGGCCCCGAGTTTTGGAATTTCTCTGGGGTCTCGGATAGCTGAGACCCCAGAGAACATGATTTAGGTTGGTTTTTACTGACCCCAGTATTGTGATCGACATTATTAACAGAATAAAACGATCACAAAAAAATTTGGATTTCCCGTTTAATTTCTCTCTCCTCTGATGTGATCACACATCAGAGGAGAGAGAAATGAGGTCCCTCTATCCTCCCCCCGGTACCGCCAGTGTCCCTGCATCCCCCCCGTGAAGTCCCCCTGCTGCCGATGTCTTTCTGGGAAGAAAATGGCGGGCGCATGTGCAGTGCGCCAGCCGAGATCTTCCAGCTGGCACCCTTCAACAATAGGAAATTTTTCCTATTGGTTCATTTTGATCACTGTGATAGACCCTATCATAGTGATCAAAATAAAAAAAATAGTAAATCTAACCCCTATTTATCACCCCCTTAGGTTGGTAAAAATAATAAAATAAAAATCAGTATTTATTTCCTTTTTTCCATTAGGTTTACAGTTGGGCTAAAGTTAGAGTTGGGCTAAAGCTAGGTTAAGGCTAAAGTTAGGATTAGAAAAAACTGCCAAAAAATGAAGCACAGAGAACTGTGGAAACTACAAAAAACAATAAAGAGAAAGGTCCTCCAAAAAATATTTAAAAAAAATTGTTTTCTTTATTGAACCATGTCAGAGAATAAAAAGGGAAAATCACATACAAGAAAAAACAGTGCAAACATTGAGCGGAGGAACAAGTTCAGCCCACAGTAGAAATGACTGGAAAAAGTCCCTATACAATGCATAAATAAATTGGATTTTTTAAGGATATATATGTGCTTGATCAAGTCCTGAATGACACTTATTTGGAATATTTTATATGCAAGCTCACATAACAATACGGGCCTAATTATAAAAGCACGACACGGCGCCACCATTGATTCCAGCCAATTTTGCATTCAAAAAGTTAAACGGTGCTCCCATGCACCCAAACAATGACTTTCTCCCATATATGGGGTATTGGCGTACTCAGGAGAAATTGCACAACAAATTTTGTGGACCATTTTCTCCTTATACCCTTGTGAAAATAAAAAAAATTGGTTCCAAAGTAATTTTTTTGTGAAAAAAGTAAAATTTCATGTTTTCCTTCCACATTACTTTAGTTCTCGTGAAACACCTGAAGGGTTAATAAACTTCTTGAATGTGGTTTTGTGCACCTTGAGGGGTGCAATTTTTGAATGGTGTCACTTTTGGGTATTTTCTGTTAAATTGACCCCCAAACTCACTTCAAATGTGAGGTGGTCCCTAAAGCAATGTTTTTTAAAATTTTGTTGGAAAAATGAGAAATCGCTGGTCAACTTTTAACCCTTATAACATCCTAACAAAAAAAATATGTTTCCAAAATTGTGCTGATGTAAAGTTGACATGTGGGAAATGTTATTTATTAACTATTTGTGTGACATCACTCTCTGATTTAAGGGTACAAAAATTAAAAGTTTGAAAATTACAAAATTTTAAAACATTTTGCCAAATTTCTGTTTTTTTATGTCATATCAAATAAATTTTACCACTAACATGTAGTACAATATGCCACGAAAAAACATTCTCAGAATCAGTGGGATTCGCTGAAGCGTTCTAGAGCTATAAGTTCAGAAAGTGACAGTGTTCAGAATTGTAAAAATTGGCTTGGTCATTAAGTACCAAATTGTCTCTGTCACTAAGGGGTTAAACCAATAAAATGTATGTAAACAAAAAACAATAAACAAAAAATTCACATATTTGGTATTGCTGCATTTGGAATGTCCCAATCTATAAAACTATTTAAATCCTTCAGTGAACATCTTAAAAAAATAATAAAAAAGTGGCAAACAAACATGTTCTTTCATCATACCTCCAAAAAGAAAAAAAGATAAAAAGCAATTAGAAAGTTGAATGTAAATAAAAATAGTATAGCTGAAAAGTCATTTTGTCAATCAAAAAACAAGCCGTCATACAGCTCCATCAAGCAGAGAAATAAAAGAAACAAAAACCTAAGGAGATAAACTGGAATATAAGTTGGTGTCCATGCAACATGTTGGTGCATGTTCACACTGACCACTAAACAGACAAAACAGAAAACAAAAACAAAATAAGCAAACACCCTGCAGTAAATAAATGAATAACAGTGCATGAAAATAATATAGGTTTCTTAATTAACATAATTTTGATAAAAAAATTATAAAAACCTTTCCATTATCTCAAGGTGACACTATACGGCACGGTTCTAACTTTTAGTATTAAAACCTTACCATATGTCAAGTGATTTGAAGAGCCCTTGACATGCCAAAACAGCAAAAGCTTTCGCTTCGCAAGTGACCCCATTTTGGAAATCACACCTCTCGAGGAATTCATGTAAGAGTATATCAAGCTTTTTTAACCCTTACGCGATTCACATAATTATATAACAGTGGGCTGAGTAAATGTGAAATTACCATTTTTTCCATGTTAAAAGTTGCCTAGGCCCAAAGTTTTTAGTCTTCAATGTGGGATAATAGGAGAAAATGAAGGTACAATTTGTTAACCAACTTCTCTTAAGTACGCCAATACCCCATATGTGGTTGAAAACTATTTTTGAGGCAAAGTGCACAGCTCAGAATGGAAGAAACGCCATATTGGAGTTCAGATTTTGGTTGACTATTTTGAGAGTGCCATGTTACATTGACAGGACCCCTCCATAAGTGACCCCATTTTACAAACTTCACTTCCCAATGAATTCATTAGGGGGTTCAGTAAGCATGTTGACACAACATGTGCTTCACAGAATTTTATACCATTGGGCAGTGAAGAAAGAATTATTACATTTTTGCCACTAAAATATTGTTTTGGCCCCAAGTTTTTAATCCTTATAAGGCCTAATAGGAAAAAATAGACCTATCAGTTTGTTGCGCAATTTCTCCTGAGTGCACCAATACCTTACATGTAATCGAAAACTACTTTTCAGGCATAGTGCAAAGTTCAGAAGGAAGGAGCGCCGTATTATAGTGAAGATATTGCTGCTATGGTTTGTCACATTAGAACAGCCCCTGTGGTGCCAGTACAGCAGAACCCACCACAAGTGACCCCATTTTACAAAATAAATATCTCAATGAATTCATCAAAGGGTGCAGTAATCATATTGACACCACGGGTGTGTCACAGAATTTTATACCATTGGGCAGTGAAGAAAAAATAATTACATTTTTACCATAAAAATGTTGTTTTTGGCATCAGATTTCACATTGTCACATGGGAAAATGATGTATTAAGAGGATGTTTTAAGAGGATGTATTAAATGATGTATTAAAAGGATGTATTAAGAGAAGCATAGATTCTAGATCATGTGAAGTAATTATTCCGCTCTATTCCTCCTTCCTTAGGCATTATCAGGAATACTGTGTCCAATTCTGGGCACCATATTTTAAAAAATACATTGAAAAACTGGAGCAAGTATAGAGAAGAGCAACCAGGATGGTGAGCAGACTGCAAAGTATGTCCTACGAGGAACTCTTAAAGGATATGAGAATGTTTAGCTTGCAAAAAAAGAAGGCTAAAAGGATACTTAATAGCTGTCTACAAATATCTGAAAGGGAGAAGATATAGATTAGATATGAGAAAAAACTTTTCGACAGCGAGGGTGATCTATGAGTGTAACAGGCTGCTACAAGAGATGGTGAGTTCTCCTTCATTGGAGGTATTTTGTCTATTGTCTGTACAAGTCCCCTTTAAAATGTAAAGTGCTGTGGAATATGTTGGCGCTATAGAAATAAAATTATTATTATTATTATTATTATTATTATTATTAAGTCTTGAAACAGAGGCTTAGTGAACCCTGCACTGCATTGAGCAGGGGGTAGGACACACTCTTGCAGAACATATGTTCCTAGAATAGTTTGCGGACTCCATATACAGAGCTCCTTAGTGCCAGAACAACACCCCTTTGTCAATTTATCTACCGGTGTAGTGACAATTTTGACTCAATGTGTCTTTTCCAGAAACAAGCAGTAGTGGATGTTGCTGACTGAAAGCTGCAAATCTGTTATTGTAGTGCTCAGTACGTTGTAGTGCTCATACAATGTGCCCAGCTCAAGCTTCTGGAGATATTCACCAATAAATTAAGCGGGTTCTCATCGCTACAGAAATGCCAAATTTGTGGACGTTAAATGTAGCTTAGACTGTACAGAATCAACTGCACTCAAATGAAGAATTTGAGATAAATGTTGATTGATTTTTATTCATACACAATATTTCACCATAGAGCTGGGTGGGGGGGACACAAAGTGACAGGTAGTGCTTGACGTTTCGATCTTTTTCAAATTGTTCCTATGGGGAAAGTGGTAATTTAGTAAAATGAGTACTTTACAAACGTTATAATCACTGTCCCCATTGGGGCTCACATTATAGATTCCCTATGAGTATGTCTTTGAAATGTTGAAATGTGGGAGGAAACCGGAGTACCAAGAGGGAACCCACACAAACATGGGGAGAACATGCTAACTCATTGTAGAAGCTGTTCTCAGATTGATTTGAACCCAAAACCCAAGTGCTAACCACTGAGCCACAGTGTTTTTTTTATTGTTCCAGTATAATGAATAAGATTTTATGAGACCTCATATACATGTTGAGAAAATCCACGGCATTAATTGACCAGCACTCCAGATTCATCTTTTGCAATTCAATGGATGCTGCACACAGCCTATAGAGTATCCCACATAAAGTCAATTAAAACATAACCTTTAATGAACCATTAAAAGGACATACACAAAAACATTACAAAAAAGTACTCATGTGAACCAGTGCTCAATAAAAAATGGTTTGGTCTCACCATTGGTATTAGATATAGCATTCCAGCATCAGGGCGTATCCTGCTGGAGAGACGATCCACTCATGGGTGTTAGGGACAGCGGAACGCACTAAATATAAAATAATAGAAAGTGCGTTCGCTGCCTGGGGTCCACCGTGCAGTAGGTGTTAAAACCGCTGCTAGACAATGGCAGATGTGCTATATGGCGGTATAATGCGTACGGGTTAAACGTCACCCGATGTGCGCAGTGCGGACTCTGTTAACTCACAGAGGCGCTGTAACATAAACATAAACACCGAGCCTGTTAGACTCACAGGTCTCAGCGAAATTGCACGCACGGTATCAGGTCACAGGACACGTGTCCAAGACAGGGGATGGCGTCCATCTAGACCTACCGTGCGTGCGGCGTCACTACTGCGGACGCCGGTAAATGCTGCTGAATGCAACGCGGCGGCAGACATAGCCGCTATGCGATAGTGCCGTGAGAGACGTTACACCACTGGACGCTAGTGTAGAGGTGCGGTGTGAACAGTGGCCTAAGGTTTGCCACTGACTGGCGCTGACTCTTTCTCTAGTTCCCTATCCACATGCGTAATATCAGAGGGAGGGGAATCTTAATAAGTCAGTCACCAGAATCATACATCCATCACCATTCACACATCTAGCAAGAAAAGTCTATACTAGCGCATGGCCGAGCGGCCATGCGGGCCTTTTATAGCCGTGCGCTGCCGGGACCTTCCAGATCTCTGAGATGGACCAACCAGATCTGGAGAAGGACCTGAGCACGTGACTCCTGACCTCCAAAGGGAGATCATCTTGTGAGCATGCTCAGTGGAGCAGCAGAGGGACTTAGCCTCAGGAATAGCTTGCTGCAGAGCAGCATGTGAGGCTCTGAATTCCTGTCGTGTCGCTGCAGGAATCTGACGCCTAACAATGGGGAGCTGAGACATGGGAAAACCAGTGTTAATGTAAAGTATTCCCCTACACTCCCTGTCGTGCCCCAGCGTTACTCCTGTCCTAACAAGGACAGGCCCCAATTGGATCCTGTAGTGGATACCCCCACTGATAAGGGGAAAAATAGACAGAAGCTCCCTATGCGTTTCTTCCCCAGTGGTGGGAATTCATTAGAGGAGTCCCTTGATTGTGAACCAAAAAAAAGGTTGTATTAACAAAACTAAAAACAATGTTTATTTCAACATTAATACATTTTTGAAAAAAAATAATGTCTGCTTCTTGTTCTGCCCAATGGTGTGACATTTTTGACCTGGAGGTTGTTGGGCTGGGATGATTGGCTAGGAGTGGTTGGGGAAGTGGTTAACAGAGAAGTGGCAGATGCTTGGGGGAGTGGGTCAGACACATTGGAAGCAAATGAAACATTGGGGGAAGAGGACACATTAGGAGAGGCAAACAAAGTGGAAGGATTGACAAATTTGAAGGCATTGACACATTGGAATTGATTGAAAAATTTGGAATGGACAGAAGGAGCATAAGGTGGGGACACACTTGGAAACAGAATCAGGGACAGTTGAGGTTTGAGGTGGTAGGAAAGGTGAGTGTTGAGGTGGGAGTACAGGTGAGGGTTGGGATGGGAGGACAGGTGAGGGTTGAGGTGGGAGGACAGGTGAGGGTTGAGATGGGAGGACAGGTGAGGGTGGAGGTGGTGGGTTGGATTTCGGCAAAGTTTTTTTCCGTGAGGTTTTGCTGGTTCCTAGCCATTTTGCTTGGCTCTGGTCCTGGGGTGCTGCACTTGGCTGAGATGTAGATGGCATATCTTCACTCTGCTGCATGGTGGTACTTGCACTCGGCTGTGTGGTGAAGCTGGGTACTGTCCTAATGTCCAGCCATGGTGGTGGTGGAAACATCACTTGTGCTGGTTCAGCTGACGGGTATCCTAGTCCTTGTGAGGTGTTGAAAGGTGCTGGAGGATTCTGCCACTGCTGCTGTGCTGGCGCTTGTTGACCTGTATGGAAGGAAGGTGGTACCTGCTGCTGATATTGGGACAGCTGCTGTAATGTCTGGTTATAAGCAACTTGGCAGGCCTGCATCACTTTCAGCTGGAGATCAGGTGGTAGAATTTCCATCATGCACTGTTCCATAGAGGAAAAAAAATGTTGCGCCGGTCTCTCTTAGTTGGCTTCCAGGTGGTCAAAGGCTTTTTTTGAAGTCCTGGAATACTGTGTGCAACAGAGTGAACCCACTATCCATTCTGTCTACAATCACCTTGTTCCCATCCCGGAAGATCGACCCTAAGTACTCAACCTTGGGCAAGACTTGCCTCTCCCAGGCCCTCTGCTGCTGACGAGAAGACACAAATACAGCAGTGTCAGAGGGCTGGGAGAGTGGAAAACTAGATGAACCGGCTGCCTGTTCCCCAGCCTGTGAAGCCTGCCTGGTTGCTCCATCGCTGGGGGATGGCTGGGATTGGGCCAGTTCGTTGGCTGGTCGATGAAGGTCCACTCCAACAGAGGATGGTCCAGGTTCTGCAGTGCTGCTTCAGGTTCTGTTTGGAAAATAAATTAAAAACATTAAATATAAAATTTAGACAGTTTGTATAATAAAACACAAAAGATACTCACGTTCGCTGAGCAAGCGCAAGCCTCAGAAACACAAGCTGTTGGTGATATTTGTATTTTCTCAGCCTTTGAGCAGCACCACTTCGAACCCGAATCTGCTCTCTCAAGTCCTTGTTGAAGTGATCCTTCATCGAATGCCAACTGACTTTTATACTCTTCACTAAGAAGGGGAAGAAGAAAAAAGAAAAAATTGTTAAACAATGCACATACTGTACATTTTCAGGTTCAGTGCTGCATCAGAACACTTACAAAAATACTTTCTGGAATGTGGCATGGCATTGTCCCAATCATCCAGCAGCGATCTTGCCACTTCTTCCAAGAGTCGTTGAATCACGACTGCATCAGAATGATTCTGATCATGGGGGTCCCACAACGCTGCTCGCTCTTGCACTGATTGAATGAGTGTCATTATCGATCTCTGGTTTGCGATCACGTTGTGGAACCTATAGGGAAAAAAAAAATTGGTAAGTAAAACTGACAAAAAATTCAATTACAACTCTGATAATGAAAAGAATACTTACACCCCGTCTTTCAACCTCAGAAGCTTGAGGCTGACGATTCAGAGAAGATTCATTTCCACTTGACTGCTGCTGCTATTCCCCACTGTCAGGTACCTGTAAAGAAAATACATGATTCACATGTATAGTATTGACAGTCAATACATACCAAGCAGTATATCAAATGTGCTTACATAATCACTGTCATGTCCACCCTGGGATGATTCACTTGAGGATATGTTGTAATCACAGGCAGCAGTCAAGTGAAACACTACAGAAAAAAAACAAAGAAGAAAAATTAAACTTTTTAAGAGCCAAAAAAAGACACCAATACTTACATTACAGGCAGTAGTCCAACAGCGCAACACTACCGAAAACAGAGAAGAAAAATTAAACTTGTCAAGAGCAAAACAAAAAACAAATTGACATCAATACTTCCTGCCTGTAGTCCAACAGCAGCACCAGGATGGCACCAGCAGGACCAGAGCAGGAGGACCGGAGCAGGAGGACCAGAGCCAAAGGACTGCAGCAGAAGGACCGGAGCAGCATGACCAGAGTAGAAGAACCACAGCAGAAGGACCGGAGCAGCAGGACCAGAGCAGGAGGACCACAGCAGAAGGATTGGAGCAGCAGGACCGTAGCAGAAGGACCATAGCAGCAGGAACAGAGCAGAAGGACTGCAGCAGAAGGACCGGAGCAGCAGCACCGGAACAGCAGGACCAGAGCAGAAGGACTACAGCAGAAGGACTGCAGCAGCAGACAGTTTACAAGGAATAGAAAAAAATTAGTACAGAGTAATGACTGCAGAGACAGACAGACATTTTCAAAGCTTCCATCCTTACATATCAGGCTGATGCTCACATCCACAGAGGCCAGAGAGTAATGGCCTTGCAGTGTCCACACATTTATAGGGCTCTCAATTAGCAGGTGGTGTATCACTTCCAGGCCAAACCCATTAAAAGTATGCATGCGTATTGAACACAAGCGTACGTATGTTCTTGCGTATGCTTGCATTCTCATAGACAGTGTTTTAACACACCCCATCCACAATCATCCACATGCGTATGACAGCGCATAATTGATGCCTCCAAAAATGTAACATGTTGCGTTTGCCAGACACTTCTGCACACCGCGAAAAGACGCATGTGTATGCAAACGCATGCAAACTGATGCAAACGCATGTCCATGCGTACACCATGTTATTATTATTATTATTTATTTATGTAGCGCCATTAATTCCATGGTGCTGTACATGAGAAGGGGGGTTACATACAAAGTTATAGATATCGTTAACAGTAAACAAATTTACAATGACAGACTGGTACTGAGGGGAGAAGACCCTGTCCTTGCGGACTTACATTCTACGGGATAGTGGGGGGGAGACAGAAGGTCAGGGGTGCAGCAGCTCTGGTGGTGATGAGGTGGCAGCTCAGGTGGTGGGGAGGCGGCAGAATGGTCATTGCAGGCTGTAAGCTTTCCTGAAAAGATGGGTTTTCAGGTTCCGTTTGAACAATCCGAGGGTGGTGGATAATCGGATGTGTTGAGGCATGGCATTCCAGAGGATAGGGGATATTCGGGAGAAATCTTGGAGGCGGTTGTGGGAGGAACGAATAAATGTGGAGGAGAGTAGGAAGTCTTGAGAGGATCGAAGATTATGTGAGGGAAGATATTGCGAGATTAGTTCAGAGATATAGGGAGGGGAAAGGTTGTGGATGGCTTTGTAGGTCAGTAGTTAGTAGTTTGAACTCGATTCGTTGGGGAATTGGGAGCCAATGGAGGGCTTTGCAGAGGGGGGAGTCAGGGGAGTAGCGAGGAGAGAGGTGGATTAGTCGGGCAGCAGAATTGAGGACAGACTGGAGTGGTGCAAGAGAGTTAGCAGGGAGGCCACAGAGGAGAGTGTTGCAGTAGTCAAGGCGGGAGATGATGAGGGCATGTACAAGAGTTTTAGTAGATTGAAGACTGAGGAAGGGACGGATTCTGGAAACATTTTTGAGTTGGAGGCGACAGGAGGTGGCAAGAGATTGGACGTGTGGTTTGAAGGACAGGGCAGAGTCGAGAGTTACTCCGAGGCAGCGGATTTCAGGTGCGGGAGAGAGCGTGATATGCCATTTACCATAATAGATAGATCGGGTAGGGAAGATACGTGAGATGGAGGAAAGATAATGAGTTTAGGAAGCAAGAGGTGAAAAAGGAGGATATGGCTGATAGACACTCTGGGATTCTGGACAGCAGAGAGGTGACATCTGGGTCAGAGAGGTAGATCTGAGTGTCATCTGCATACAGGTGGTACTGGAAGCCATGGGACTTTATGAGTTGTCCTAGGCCAAGAGTATGGATGGAAAAAAGTAGGGGCCCCAAGACAGAGCCTTGGGTGACTCCAACAGAGAGGGGGAGGGATGAGGAGGTAGTGTGGGAGTGGGAAACGCTGAATGTGCGGTCAGAAAGTTATGAGGAAATCCAGGACAGGGCAAGGTCTTTGATGTCAAGGGAAGAAAGAATCTGTAGCAGTAGGCAGTGGTCAACTGTGTCAAAGTCAGAGGAGATGTCAAGAAGGAGGAGGATGGGTGTTATGGGTGGCATGATTGAAGGCAGAGGGGAAGGTACCAGAAGTTAGGGATAGGTTGAAGAGATGGGTTAGGGCTGGAATGATCATGTTAGTGAGGTTGGGGAGAAGGTGGGATGGGATGGGGTCAAGTGCACAGGTGGTGAGGCATGATTTGGAAAGGAGATGAGTAAGCTCTACTTCAGTGATGTTGGAGAGGGAGGTTATTAGGGAAGGGAGAGGTCTGGTGTGTGGAGTGGTGGGGTGGTGGAACTGTAAAGGTTTGCCTTGTTTGGTCAATCTTGTTTTTGAAGTAGGTGGCAAAGTCCTCAGCAGAGATGAGGGGAGTTGGAGGTGGCAGTGGTGGGCGGAGGAGAGAGTTGAATGTGCTGAACAGTTGTTTTGGGTTGTGGGGTAATGAAGATACAAGGTTTGTGAAATAGGTCTGTTTAGCAGAGGTGAGGGCTAATTTAAAGGCAAGTGTAGCTTGTTTGAAAGCAGTGAAGTCGTCTGGCAGGTGTGTTTTCCTCCAATGCCACTCCGCGACCCTGGATGCTTGTCCAAGTTTTTTGGTGAGGTTGTTGTGCCAGGGTTGCCTATTGGTTTGTCGCACTTTGCCATGCATGAGTGAAGCAACAGAGTCTATGGCTGATGTGAGGGTGGCGTTGTAGAAAGCGGTGGCACTGTTGTGGAGTCAAGATATGGAGTACAGAGGTAGAAGAGAGTCTGAGAGTCTGTGGATGTCTAGGAATGCGAGGTTTCTGCGAGGATGTGCTAGTGGCTGGACATGGGGGCAGGTGAGAAGGACAAGGATGAGAAGGTGAGTAGATGGTGGTCAGATAGGGGGAAGGGAGAGGTTGTGAGATTAGATAGGGAACAGAGGCGGGTGAAAATGAGGTCTAATATATGTCCATCTGTGTGGGTGGCTGTGGATGACCACTGAGTAAGTCCAAAGGATGTGGTAAGTGACAGGAGTTTGGAGGCTGCTGGCTGGTGGGTGTCAATGGGGATGTTGAAGTCCCCTATGATGATGGTGGGGATGTCAGCAGAGAGAAAGTGGAGGAGCCAGGTGGAGAATTGGTCGATGAAGGCAGTGACTGAGCCCAGTGGTCGGTATATGATAGCCATTTGGAGATTAGAGGGAGAGTAAATACGGACAGAGTGAACCTCGAAAGAAGGGAGGATAAGGGAGGGTGGGGGTTGGATAGGGTTGAAGGAGCAGTTTTTAGAAAGGAGGAAACCCACTCCTCCACCATGTCTGTTTCCAGGGCGAGGAGTGTGGGTAAAGTGAAGGCCGCCATAACCCAGTGCGGCCGAGGAGGCCATGTCAGGGGGTGTCAGTCAGGTCTCAGTGAGGGCCAGGAAGGAAAGGTTGCGGAAGGTAAAGAGGTTGTGGATCACGTGGAGCTTGTTGCAGATGGAGCAAGCATTCCAAAGTGCTCCAGAAAGAGGGTGTGGGAGGGAAGGGGTCAGTGGCACAGGTTTTAAGTGTGAGGGATTGCGGTAGTTTCTCTTAGTGTGAGAAAGATAGGGGTGAGGATTAGTGGGATGTATGAGGCAGGGGGGGCCAGGGTTGGGGGATATGTCACCAGCAGTGAGAAGAAGCAGAGAAAGGGAAAGCAGGTGGGTGTTAAATATATGTATGCATGACGAATGCGGATGAAACGCTGCGCACATAGATGCAAATGTGAAGCCAGCCTTACCTGTAGGGCCATAACTTTTTAAAACTCTATTCTTCCAGGTTGTCACACCTGATGGGTATAACAGCATTCCAGTGAATACACAAAGTGAACTGCAGACAGCAGCAGAAGAAATTGTCAATGACTCCTATGTTGCTCTCTGGGTTGCCAAACCAAAAGAATAAATGCTGTACTGCAGTACCCAGCAGTGGATGTTACACTTTGAATGGAGCATCTCTGCATCTCCATTAAAAGTGTTTACTTCCAGCCACTGTTGGAACAAGAAGCAGCTGATCATAGGTGCCAGATGTCAGACCCCAAACTGATCTAATACAAATTACCTATCATATAGATAGGCTAACATATATCTATACCCTGTAAGAGGGTCACTGGTAAAATACTGGAAGGGAAGTATGCTTCACAGAGGTGATTTGCTTTAGTGATATTAACCTGGAAGTTTGTTCCAGCATGTTATGTGCAGAGAGACATTAATCGGCCATGACTGGGTCAGATTTTTGTGAATAGCTAAACAATTGGGCAGGATGGCTGTTTATCATATCTCCACCCTAGGATGTGGTCCAGCAGGTAAAAATTTAGCCTATGGACTCAGAGTTCTGTGTGCTCTGAAGGTGCGCTGACCTGCAGAGCTGTGCTCTTGTTAAACAGAGCTGAACCGTTTTCTGAGCAGATGGACCCCGCAGTTATACGGACTGTAATGAGTGCTGTTTGTTCATGCCAACAAGACTGAATATGTCTAGTTTGTTTTGGATTGGTTTATGAAGCATGTTTTAATAAACTAGTTTAAGATTTAAAGGGGTTATTCCCATCTTCAAGATTCTATCTCAATATGTAGTTGGTGTAATAATAATAATATTAGGAAATACCTCCAAATAGAAATGTAAAATAGTTTTTCTGATTTGCTATGTCTCTAACATTATGTGCAGGCATTATTAGGCATCCATGGTTATGATGACCACTGAAATAGTGACTGTTAGTTAGCTAGTTGCTAGTGGTCATAACCATGAATACCTAAGGTCCTGCATTGCCTGTACATGAGGAAAAAGACAATCAGCTAATCAGCAAAACTATACTACATTTCTAATTGGAGGTATTTGTTAATATTATTATTATTATTATTATTATTATACCTACTAGATATTGGGATAGAATACTGGAGATGAGAATACCCCTTTAAATGAAAATCATTCCTCTGAGAACCTTGTTAAGGAGATGAGTGAGCCGATCAACCACAAACTAGATAAACCCCTTTAAAGTAACTGCATGATTCTTGAAGCTATTTCTATTCCTAGCAACTATTCAGATTCCAACTTACATTTCTTCAAAATAACAAATGGAATTAAAAAGCCACAATGGTTGCTATGGGCACCTCAACTAGTTTTCCTTGGCATTAGTTTAGTTAAAGAGCTTGTTGTTTTTGAGTCTTGATAGTCCTTAAAAATAATGTTTAGGCGAGCCCTCGAGAGTTACTCAAGAAGCCATAAACAGTGAACATTTTTCTTTTCCATTCATAGTTTAAATAGAAAAACTCTATAAAAACTCTTAAATGCCCTCAATTCTAAAAAAAACACTATATGGCACAATTCCAGGGCAGTTTTGAAGATGAATACAGAATTTACTGGGTGCTACAGCCAAACATTTTTTTTTCAGAATTGTATTCATGCCGAAGGTCCTTTTTAAAGTCCAATTTAATGTGTTTTACCAGGAACTCTTGTTGGTATTCTAGCTGGTATTTCTTTAAAATCAGTTACTCATCAGTAATTCATGTAATAGTCACAAAACCACTAAAATGATTTTTTTCTCACATTTATATTTATAGATTGTTTCTTGCTAATAAAGAATAGCTTTGCCCTTGAAAAAAGCATTATTGTATGAGTCAGTAATTGTAGATAATCGTCTGAATAGATCCATGTGAAATAGACTTATTCAGATGCTATTTGGCTGAAAGTAAAGAACAAAAGTACAATAGAGTGTGCATAACATGAATAAGGCTCAGTCATTACTCTTTGTGTATGGATTATCATGTTAGATTTAATCACATATTAATGTGTTACTTTATGTTAATATTCCATAAGGCATATAATCTTTGTTACTTCTAGTATATTTGAAAAGTTACATTCAACTTCACTCATGTTAGGCTCAATATTAAAAGTGACATTCAAATACAATGGAAATAATTTGAAATATAATTTGTCAATATGTTATAAAAGCAAAGAAAACATTATTGACAGATAGTTCTTGCATTTAAATAATAATAATAATAATAATTAGAGTTGAGCGACTTTTGGTTTTTTAGGGTCGCGTTTCGTTTCGTGAAACCCGACTTTTCCAAAAGTCGGGTCGAGCAAGATCTTCCGATTATAGGGAAAAGTCGGGGTCGTCCCGAAACACGAAACCCAATGTAAGTCAATGGGGAATAAAAGTCGGCAGTGAGAGGAGGACAGGAAACACACCTACAGTGCCCATTTGAATGCCAAAAGCATCAATTCTTCTTACTTAAGTTTGTCAACCTTAATTAACTTCATAATACAAGTTACGCACTGAAAAATGGGGGTTATTTGGCTAAAGTTGTGGGGGGGGAGGGCTGGCTGCAGGTTTTCATGTGCCCTGGGCGAAAGAGCGCCCCTTTAACACATATCACAACTCATCATGCTCCGATATGGCAGATAAATAGCGGTATAGTACAATGAAAAATACCTCACTTTTTACATCTCATGACGAGGCCCATCTATTTCTCCATACAGAATCATTGGTCCCATATAATGTTTGAAACAGTATATGATGAGCTCCACATAATGCTACAGTATATGTTGGTCCCCATGGATGAAGCTCCACTGTCTTATGGGCCCAAATAATGCTCCAAACATAATGGGCCCCATTTCTAATGCTCCAGTGTATAATGGGCCCTGTAAATGCTGCTCCAGTGTCTGATGTCCACCTTTGGAATGTTCCAGTGTATGGTGGGCCCCACCTTCATTCTCCAGAGTATAGTGCTCCCCAAAAATTGCTGTCCCAACATTGAAAACAATCAAATAAGTCTCCTCGCTAGGGAATCCCTGTACTTGTCTGGACAGGTGCTGTAGCTTGCTTAACAGCTCGCCAGCCGTTCTCACGCCCAGTATGGATTGCACGTGATTGCACAAAGGTTAGAAAGGGTACCGTATCCCTGGATAACATGTATGGATAGCGTACACATTCAAAATATATGTCTCAGGAGGCAGGCTCAGACGGTGTCAGGCCCAGTATGGATTGCACGTGATTGCACAAAGGTTAGAAAGGGTACCGTATCCCTGGATAACATGTATGGATAGTGTACACATTCAAAATATATGTCTCAGGAGGCAGGCTCAGACGGTGTCAGGCACAGTATGGATTGCACGTGATTGCACAAAGGTTAGAAAGGGTACCGTATCCCCGGATAACATGTATGGATAGCGTACACATTCAAAATATATGTCTCAGGAGGCAGGCTCAGACGGTGTTAGGCCCAGTATGGATTGCACGTGATTGCACAAAGGTTAGAAAGGGTACCGTATCCCCGGATAACATGTATGGATAGCGTACACATTCAAAATATATGTCTCAGGAGGCAGGCTCAGACGGTGTTAGGCCCAGTATGGATTGCACGTGATTGCACAAAGGTTAGAAAGGGTACCGTATCCCTGGATAACATGTATGGATAGTGTACACATTCAAAATATATGTCTCAGGAGGCAGGCTCAGACGGTGTCAGGCACAGTATGGATTGCACGTGATTGCACAAAGGTTAGAAAGGGTACCGTATCCCCGGATAACATGTATGGATAGCGTACACATTCAAAATATATGTCTCACGAGGCAGGCTCAGACGGTGTTAGGCCCAGTATGGATTGCACGTGATTGCACAAAGGTTAGAAAGGGTACCGTATCCCCGGATAACATGTATGGATGGCGTACACATTCAAAATATATGTCTCAGGAGGCAGGCTCAGACGGTGTTAGGCCCAGTATGGATTGCACGTGATTGCACAAAGGTTAGAAAGGGTACCGTATCCCCGGATAACATGTATGGATAGCGTACACATTCAAAATATATGTCTCAGGAGGCAGGCTCAGACGTGTTAGGCCCAGTATGGATTGCACGTGATTGCACAAAGGTTAGAAAGGGTACCGTATCCCCGGATAACATGTATGGATAGCGTACACATTCAAAATATATGTCTCAGGAGGCAGGCTCAGACGGTGTCAGGCCCAGTATGGATTGCACGTGATTGCACAAAGGTTAGAAAGGGTACCGTATCCCTGGATAACATGTATGGATAGCGTACACATTCAAAATATATGTCTCAGGAGGCAGGCTCAGACGGTGTTAGGCCCAGTATGGATTGCACGTGATTGCACAAAGGTTAGAAAGGGTACCGTATCCCCGGATAACATGTATGGATAGCGTACACATTCAAAATATATGTCTCAGGAGGCAGGCTCAGACGGTGTTAGGCCCAGTATGGATTGCACGTGATTGCACAAAGGTTAGAAAGGGTACCGTATCCCTGGATAACATGTATGGATAGCGTACACATTCAAAATATATGTCTCAGGAGGCAGGCTCAGACGGTGTCAGGCACAGTATGGATTGCACGTGATTGCACAAAGGTTAGAAAGGGTACCGTATCCCCGGATAACATGTATGGATAGCGTACACATTCAAAATATATGTCTCAGGAGGCAGGCTCAGACGGTGTCAGGCACAGTATGGATTGCACGTGATTGCACAAAGGTTAGAAAGGGTACCGTATCCCCGGATAACATGTATGGATAGCGTACACATTCAAAATATATGTCTCAGGAGGCAGGCTCAGACGGTGTCAGGCACAGTATGGATTTGACGGCCCAGATTACACAGCGGAGGAGCAGGGAGAGGTAAAGATTGCAAATGCTGGGGCCCTGCCCAAGCAAGGGGGGCCCACTCGTGGGCGTCGGTACTGGCACTGGGCCCCTCATAGTACAGCGGTGTGTCTGACGGCGGGTGTGCACCACCACTGTCAGAGACACTTGATTGCACTATGAGTGACCCTGTGCCAGTGCCCGCGCCCAAGAGTCGGCCTACCCACCTGTCCAGGGCAACGGCACTCGCACGGTGTCGTGCGGTAGGTGGTGACCCCGGCCATGGGGGGGGAGGCAGCACAGTTAGGGAGTTTTAGAAAGTGGCATATGTTGATGTTGGACATTCAGCTGATGCAAAAGGCGAAATAGGTGAAGTACCAGGAAGAGGTGGACCAAAGCAAGCCATTTTTCTGTTACCCTATGTGTCATCAGGGGAAGGTGGGACAAAATCCTTGGAAACCCATGCGTGGTTCATTTTAATGAAGGTTAGATCATCCACATTTTGGGTTGACAGACGGGTCCTTTTTTCTGTCAGGATTGATCCAGCTGCACTGAAGACTCTTTCCGATAGCACACTTGCAGCTGGGCAAGCGAGCTCCTGTAAGGCATATTGGGCCAATTCAGGCCAGGTGTCCAGTTTAGCGGCCCAATAGTCAAAGGGGAATGACCTGTGTGGGAGAACATCGATATGGGAGGAAAAGTAGTTTGTAACCATAGTTGACAACTGCTGTCTCCTGTCACTTTCCATCGATGCAGTATTACCAGTTGTGTGAGCAGTATTTGAAAAATCAGTCCACAACATTGTCATGAAACCCCTGTCTCCAACGCCACTTCTGCTGTGTGCACCACGAACACCTCTGCCAAGCTGCCCCCGGCCCGTACGGCTCATGTGAGAACCATCACCGCTGCTGTGTGCTGGGAATGCCTCAAGCAACCGATTTACCAGAGTTGCTTGTTTATTAGCCAATATTAGGTCAAGGTTCTCCTGTGGCATGATGTTTTGTAATTTGCCTTTATAGCGTGGATCCAGGATGCTGGCCAACCAGTAGTCATCATCGTTCATCATTTTGGCAATGCGGGGGTCCCTTTTTAGGATCCGCAAGGCATAATCTGACATGTGGGCCAATGTTCCCGGTGTCAATGATGCACTGCGAGTGCTGGGTGGAGGAGCACTTTCTGGCAAATCCACATCCCTCCAGTCACGCACAAACCCTGTAACAGACCTTGCCACGCCAACATTTTCACTTGCCCCACGAGATGCATCCTCCTCCCCTAAGTAATTATCCCCATCCTCCTCCTCCTCCTCCTCTTCTTCCTCCACCTCGTCCAGGAGAGGTCCCTGAGCAGACAATGGCTGAATGTCATCAAGGATTCCCTCCTCCTCTTCCTCCTCATCAACATTGGCTGCAGACGCCTGCTCCTTAAGGTGCGTCAAAGTTTGCATGAGCAGACGCATAAGTGGGATGCTCATGCTTAGGATGGCGTCGTCTGCGCTTACCAGCCGTGTGCATTCCTCAAAACACTGAAGGACTTTACAAAGGTCTTTCAGCTTCGACCACTGCACGCCTGTCAACTCCATGTCTGCTCTCAAAGTGCCTGGCCGTGTATCCTCCCACAAATGCATTATGGCCTGCCTCTGCTCGCACAGCCGCTCCACCATGTGCAGGGTGGAGTTCCACCTTGTTGCAATGTCGATAATGAGGCGGTGGTTGGGAAGGTGGAGCAATCGCTGCAGCTTCTGCATACGAACGGAGTGTACAGGCGACCGGCGAGTCTTCGCACCTTCTGGAGCAGGGCTGTTAACTCCGGATAATTTTTGAGGAAGCACTGCACCACCAGGTTCAAGGTGTGAGCCAAGCAAGGTATGTGGCTGAGTTTTGAAAGGGCTATGGCTGCCACAAAATTACGGCCGTTATCACTAACTACCTTGCCTGCCTCAAGATGTACACTGCCCAGCCATGACTCAGTTCGCTTCAAGTACTCGGCCAGCACCTCGGCGGTGTGTCTGTCGCCCAAACACATCATCTGCAACACAGCCTGCTGACGCTTTCCACTAGCTGCTCGATAGGGGGACACATCGTGTGCAACAGTGGCAGCTGCAGATGGAGTGCTCGTACGACTGCGCTCTGTGGACGAGCTTTCGCTTCTGGAGGAGGAGGAGGAGGAGGAGGGTCGAACGTCTACAGCCAACTGTTTCCTATACCGTGGGCTAGGCAGCACTGTCCCACCACCGCTGTCCCCTGTGGACCCTGCATCCACCACATTAACCCAGTGCGCAGTGATGGACACGTAACGGCCCTGGCCATGCCGACTGGACCATGCATCAGTTGTGAGGTGCACCTTTCCGCTCACTGACTGCTTGAGTGCATGGACAATGCGGTCTTTCACATGATGGTGGAGGGCTGGGATGGCTTTGCGAGAGAAGAAGTGGCGACTGGGTAGGTCATAGCGTGGTACTGCATAGGCCATGAGTTCGCGGAAAGCTGTGCTTTCCACCAACCGAAAGGGCATCATCTCAAACGAGATTAGTTTGGCAATGTGGGCGTTCAAACCCAGTGTACGCGGATGAGAGACTGAGTACTTTCTTGACCTACTCATAGTGTCTGGGAGGGTGAGCTGGACTTGAGAGCTGCATATGGTGGAAGTAGCGGTGGACAGGGCGGACTGAGAGAGGGTTGATGATGGTGATGGAGTTGGTGTTCTTTCTGATGGCCTAGAATCAGTCTTTCGTTGATATAACAGTGGGATTCCCTGACTGCTGTGGTCTTGCAACGACACCTCAACATTTGCTGCTGTGCTAACCGATGGGCTTACAGTGGGGGAAACAATGTAGCGTTGCTGACTACCTTCGTTGTGATCAGTTGCACATGTGGCACTTGAGGTTTGGTGTTGTGTCCACGCTTGCAAGTGCATGCTGGTTAAATGTCTAAGCATGCAACTGGTATTCAAATTTTTCAGATTTTTCCCTCGGCTAAAGGTCTTTGCGCACTTCTTACAGATAACCTTGGCCTGATCATGAGGATTTTGTTCAGAAAAGTGCCACACTGCACTCTTCCTACTTTGGCAGACATTTTGCGGCCTAGCACGCTGTGATCTTTTGACCCTCTGGACAAGCTGTCCAGCAACTCTTTTGATGTTTGGAACCTGTCTTTGGAGTGCTCCGGGCCTGCCAGATAACAGCTGTTGCGATGTCGATGTCTGCTGTGGATGCTCCTCATCTGAGCTATTGGAAGCAGCACCCTCTTCCCCCAATGGATGCCAATCTGGGTCAACAACTGGGTCATCCATCACCTCCTCTTCTATGTCATGTGCACCTTTCTCTGTGTCACCGTGTATGGTGGTATAGTGTGCGGGAAGGGGCACCTGAGTCTCATCAGGGTCAAAATCTGGCTCTGTACACTGCGAGGACAATGTAGTGCTCTGAGTGAATGTACCAGCAGAATCATCCATCAGCGGCTGTGCATCAGTGCACTCCATGTCAGATTCATCTTGGCCTGGGTAATTCACCATTTCACTTGATAATCCAGGCATGGTATGTGAAAACAGCTCCATGGAGTAATCAGTAGTATGGCCTGCGTCATCCTTCAATCTTGGTTGGGGTGAAGGACACAAGGAAAGGTGTGGTTCATGAACATGAGCCTCCAATGACGACTCAGTGCTTTTACTTTTTACAACTGAAGAAGAGGAGGCAATAGAGCTGGAGGCTGAGTCAGCAATGTAAGACAAAACTTTTTCCTGATGCTCTGCCTTTAAAAGCGGTTTGCCAACTCCTAGAAAACTAAGCGTTCGAGGCCTTATGTAGCCAGACGATGACGCAGGGTCAGCACCTCCTGCATTCGGTCCTATTTTGCTCTTTCCACTACCATCAGATCCACCACCAACACCATCATTACCAGCTGCCAACCCCCGCCCAATTCCACGGCCTCTTCCACCAGCCTTCCTCATTTTTGGTAGAAACGTAGACAAAATCCAACAAACTATATAGTAATGTAAAACAAGGTACAAGGTGTCTATAGGACAGGGGAGATTTAGAATTTCTGCACACACTTGTGGACAGTGGACACTTTTGGATTGTATGAGGCCCACTGATATCTGAGCGCTATGTGACATGCTAGATGGCACAGCTGCCTGTGACCAAAGTGACGAGAGGATAATGGAGATTTTGAATCTCTGCGCACACTTTTGGACACTGGACACTTGTGGATTGTGTGAGGCCCACTGATATCTGAGCGCTATGTGACAGGCTCGATGGCACAGCTGCCTGTGACCAAAGTGATGAGAGGATAATGGAGATTTTGAATCTCTGCGCACACTTTTGGACACTGGACACTTGTGGATTGTGTGAGGCCCACTGATATCTGAGCGCTATGTGACACGCTCGATGGCACAGCTGCCTGTGACCAAAGTGACAAGAGGATAATGGAGATTTTGAATCTCTGCGCACACTTTTGGGCACTGGACACTTGTGGATTGTGTGAGGCCCACTGATATCTGAGCGCTATGTGACACGCTCGATGGCACAGCTGCCTGTGACCAAAGTGACGAGAGGATAATGGAGATTTTGAATCTCTGCGCACACTTTTGGACACTGGACACTTGTGGATTGTGTGAGGCCCACTGATATCTGAGCGCTATGTGACACGCTCGATGGCACAGCTGCCTGTGACCAAAGTGACGAGAGGATAATGGAGATTTTGAATCTCTGCGCACACTTTTGGACACTGGACACTTGTGGATTGTGTGAGGCCCACTGATATCTGAGCGCTATGTGACACGCTCGATGGCACAGCTGCCTGTGACCAAAGTGACGAGAGGATAATGGAGATTTTGAATCTCTGCGCACACTTTTGGACACTGGACACTTGTGGATTGTGTGAGGCCCACTGATATCTGAGCGCTATGTGACAGGCTCGATGGCACAGCTGTGACCAAAGTGACGAGAGGATAATGGAGATTTTGAATCTCTGCGCACACTTTTGGACACTGGACACTTGTGGATTGTGTGAGGCCCACTGATATCTGAGCGCTATGTGACACGCTCGATGGCACAGCTGCCTGTGACCAAAGTGACGAGAGGATAATGGAGATTTTGAATCTCTGCGCACACTTTTGGACACTGGATACTTGTGGATTGTGTGAGGCCCACTGATATCTGAGCGCTATGTGACAGGCTCGATGGCACAGCTGCCTGTGACCAAATTGACGAGAGGATAATGGAGATTTTGAATCTCTGCGCACACTTTTGGACACTGGACATTTGTGGATTGTGTGAGGCCCACTGATATCTGAGCGCTATGTGACACGCTCGATGGCACAGCTGCCTGTGACCAAAGTGACGAGAGGATAATGGAGATTTTGAATCTCTGCGCACACTTTTGGACACTGGACACTTGTGGATTGTGTGAGGCCCACTGATATCTGAGCGCTATGTGACACGCTCGATGGCACAGCTGCCTGTGACCAAAGTGACGAGAGGATAATGGAGATTTTGAATCTCTGCGCACACTTTTGGACACTGGACACTTGTGGATTGTGTGAGGCCCACTGATATCTGAGCGCTATGTGACACGCTCGATGGCACAGCTGCCTGTGACCAAAGTGACGAGAGGATAATGGAGATTTTGAATCTCTGCGCACACTTTTGGACACTGGACACTTGTGGATTGTGTGAGGCCCACTGATATCTGAGCGCTATGTGACAGGCTCGATGGCACAGCTGTGACAAAAGTGACTAGAGGATAAGGGAGATTGGATTGATTTTAAAAAAGCAGTTTGCGGAGCAGTGGGTAAACAGCAATGCCAGCGTGTCAGGAAGCCTTAAAAGGCAGCCCAACAACCAACACCACTGATACACCACAATATAGCCTCCCCTTGCACTGCACACACAGTGACTTGTGTGTTGTGCAGGCCAAATCGCTAGCAGCAGAAGCAGTTTTTTTGTCTTCTTCCCTGCCTAACGCTCTCCCTACAGAATCAGCAGCAACCTCTCCCTATACTAAGATCGGCAGAAGTAAGATGGCGGTCGGCGTGCACGCCCTTTTATACCCCCTGTGACACCCACCAAAGCAAGCCAATCACTTGCATGCCCTTCTGAAAGATGGTGGTGACCCATGCCTAGGTCATCACGTTGCCCACAGTGTCCGTGGATCCTGATTGGCTGAAAAAGAGCGCAAAACAAACTTTTGAAACGCGACTTTGGCGCGTAAGTCGACGACCTCGTGGCCGACCGCATCCTAGGGTCGGGTTTCGTTTCATGAAACCCGACTTTGCCAAAAGTCGGCGACTTTTGAATTTTTTCGACCCGTTTCGCTCAACTCTAATAATAATAATAAATTTTATTTCTATAGCGCCGACATATTCCGCAGCACTTTACATTTCAGAGGGGATTTGTACAGACAATAGACATTACAGCATTACAATAATCACATACAGTAGATTATAACAAATACCTAGAGGAATGAGGGCCCTGCTCGCAAGCTTACGGTCTATGATGTAATCTTTAATTAATTTGAATGAAAATAAAGAGAAAAAACTAATATATCGAACATGGCATTGCATTGTATGATTTTCTGGCACAGGTATCTTTCTGGCTATACCATATGCTCAGTATCATCAATTTTATAGAATAAACATTAATTTCTTTGAGAAAACCAATGTGAGCAAGTTATAAGCATATACATCATTGTTCTAAAATGGCAGCTAAATGTGAACAATGGACAAATCCCTGAAAGTTAAGGGCATGTCACACTAAGCGATATCGCTAGCAATATCGCTATAACTTGTGACGTTATAGCGATATTGCTAGCGATATCGCTGTGTCTGATACTTACCTACGACCGGGTCCCCCGCTGGTTATCGCTGATCGCGCGAGAACGTTCAGGACTATTTCTCGTCGTCAGCTTCCTGCGGCGCTTCCTGCTGTGACGACGAGCGACGCGTGGAGCCGGGCGGGAGGACGCAGGATCGCCTGGTGTGACAGGTAAGTAGCGACCCCCGTCCCCAGCGATGTCGCTAGTGAGATCTGCCTGAGTGGCAGCTCACTAGCGACCACTTAGCGATGTACCAGCGATCCTGACCGCGTCATATCGCTGGTCGGGATCGCTGGTACATCGCTAAGTGTGACAGTACCTTTAGTCCTGGGGAAGAAACTATTGACATGTATTTTACAGAGTCACCATACCACAATGTGACCCTTGATCCTTCTATAGATAATACATTTAGAGATTTTGGACCCTTTGATCAGAATGAACCAACTGAGAAATTGTTGAATGTGGGCATATTGCCACAACTTTACGACTGTGGGGGTTCAGCTGCTGGGACACCCACTTCCCCAGAGAACAAATTTGGCACTGCCTCCTTTTCTGACTTTTAGACATTTTCCTTGCTCAGATGTTCTTTTCCATTCATTTGTATGGGGCTGTACGGCTGTTATCTGTACAGTACAGTTAGCTTTTCAGTGTGTGAAAAATTGTGCAGGGGAAAAGGAAGAAGCACTGTGACACCTTCATTACTAGGATGGTTAAGCTTTTGGTAAACGTGACATAAGTGATATGCCATCAGAGTTTATGAGAAGCAGCACGTTAGCTCAATAGTTAGCAATGCGATTTTGCAGTGTGGGTTCCTGAGTAGTGATGGGCGAACCCCGCTATGTTCAGGATCGACAAGTTCGCCCAAATTTTTTTGTAAAGTTCGAGTTAGGGGCCGGAGATGACGCAAACTTGCATCCGAACCCCGAACTTGGACTTTACAGATATGGGATGGGGCGGGGGGAGCTGTTAAAAAAAATCAGAAAATTAATAATAAACATTATAATTATACTTACCTGTCCAGCGACGCGTCCTCCCGTCCTGCTGTCTCCCGGCAGCATATGCTTCCGGGGCCGCTCATTAACTTCCACCGGTATTCACTGCACTCGGCAGTCTTCGGCTTTTTCCGGCAGTGTTCGTGCGGTGACATCAGTGTAGGTAGGTATACCACAATATATTATACACATATCCATCTCAACTAACAGTCCTCCTGAAGACTAATCCAACTGCATAGATATCAGTGCTAGGTAGGCAGGCAGTGTATGTGGCAGACTGCAGTGCATATAGCAATAGGGTCCATTCCAGTTTTGTCTGGTGCTGCTCCTGCTTTTACAGATATTTCAAGACAGCCCCAGGTATCAGGGGCCAGGAATAATTTTTTTTTGGATCTTAATCCTGATTATTTGCTTTAAAAGCAATCCACAAAATTGTTGTCACTGCAGAATACAGCCAGATCCTTTGCATATTACAAGCGATAAAAATCCATCTATTTAAAACTGTGGTTTATTCGTCACACAAATCACATATAAGTGCGCTCAAAATTCTGCCATTTCTAACCTCCATTTAAATTTTGTTGCAGTGTGTTATCAAAGTTATTGACACCAGTTTGCTGATAAAAAAAGTTACCTGCAGGCCAGCTATTTAAAACTGTGGTTTGTCCATCACACGGATCACATATAATTGCGCTCAAAATTCTGCCATCTCTGGCCTCCATTTAAATTTTGTTGCAGTGTGTTAGCGAAGTTATTGACACCAGTTTGCTGTTAAAACTAGTTACCTACAGGCCAGCTATTTAAAACTGTGGATTTTCCGTCACATGGATCACATATTAAATTTTGTTGCAGTGTGTTTGTTAGCAAAGTTATTGACACCAGTTTGTTGTTAAAAATAGTTACCTACAGGCCAGCTATTTAAAACTGTGGTTTTCCATCACAAAGATCAGATATAAGTTCGCTCCAAATTCAGCCATTTGTAGTGAACGTGGAAAATATTGTCCTCCATTTAAAATGGGCAAGGCGTGTGGCAAGGGATGGGGAAATGGAAGTGGTGGTGATGGTGCATGCAGAGGCCGAGGCCGTGGGCAAGCTGAAATTGTGCTTCAACAAACACCCACATCTTCGCAGCTGACCTTCCTGTCCCAATTACTAGGGGACCACAGCACAACACTATTGAACCCAGAGCAGTGTCAAAAGGTTGTTGGTTGGATAGAGGATAATGCTTCCAGTCACTTTACCACCACAACCACCATCTTCCACACGGTCAAATCTCAGTAGCCATGAGTCTGGACCACATATTCCTCACCCTGTTCCTCCTTCCTCCCACCATGCCGAGTGCCTGTGCTCCAAAGAGCTGTTCACTTTTCCATTTATAGATTCGGGCCCCATACCAGGTCCACTTGAAGAGGATATTGCATGTAGCAATGCCCAAATATTTGAGCAGCCACGGTCACACAAAGATGACGATGGGAAAGTGTCACAAGAGGTGGACGATGATGAGACACAATTGCCAGAAAGTCAGGAGGATGACCACGGTGGGTGCGGAACTGAAAGACGAGGTCTTGAATGATATAGTAACTGACCCAACCTGGCAGGAGAACATGCAGAGCGAGGACAGCAGCACACAGGGGGAGGGAAGTGTAGCACTCCAACAGGCAGGAAGAAGCAGTGTGGTGGCTGCAGAGAGCAGGTAGGCTAACGTTCCCCGTAACACCAACACGACGGACGATGGAAGTACAACTGTTAGGTCTTCCTGAGTCTGGTTGTTTTTTAACCCCTTTACCCCCAAGGGTGGTTTGCATGTTAATGACCAGGCCAATTTTTACACTTCTGACCACTGTCCCTTTATGAGGTAATAACTATGGAATGCTTCCATGGATCCTAGTGATTCTGACATTGTTTACTCGTGACATATTGCACTTCATGATAGTGGTAAAATTTCTTTGATATGACTTGCGTTTATTTGTGAAAAAACAGAAATTTGGAGAAAATTTTGCAAATTTCGCAATTTTCCTGTCACAGTTCCACTCCTCAGGGTGTCTGGGATGCAGTTACTGACAGCGCATCCAATCCAATCCAGTACAGGGCGTGCTGAAGCTGTCAGTACTGTGATTGACAGAATGACCTTCCAGTCTGATTCAGGGGAGTGCTGAGCTGTCGGTGTGTTTATTGACAGATCAGCTAGCCAATCTGTGACTGCTGGGCGTTGGTTGTCTCATGTGTTCATTATTCCAGTTAATGGCAATGCTTTTTAACTGAGCTGAGTTTCCCAGAACACTGCCAAAGTACATTCATCTTGTGAGGTTTGTGCTTTGTGCTCTCCTGTGCCTTGAGTTCTATATGCTTCATCTGTTGCCTGACTTTGGACATTGTTCTGACAATCCATCTGTTTAACCCTTTCACATTTCAACATATTAATAACAAAAGGTCAGATGTACTCACTTTTATGGTAGAGGGTATTGAAATTTATTCATAGATCCATAGGTAGATGGTGTATTCAGTAGTAGATGCTAATGAGGTAATAATGATAGTTAATACCACATATCAGAATAGATAAAATGACATGCGAGCTGTCTGTTTTTGGAGTTGTTGCCTTTTTCCTTCCTCTTCCACTCTTAGGGTATGTGCACACGCTGCGAACTCTGCTGCGGATCTGCAGCAAATTTGGCCCTTCGGATCCGCAGCAGTTCCGCAGACATTGTACAGTACAATGTTAGCCAATGGGATTTCAAATCCGCAGTGCAAATGCTGCGGATTTTTCCGTGCGGACTTGCTGCGGTTTTAAATCCGCAGCATGTCAATTCTTTCTGCGGATTCCGCAGCGGTTTGCCACCTGTTCTATTGTCCAGGTGTCAATCCGCAGGGGAAAACCGCTGGCAAATCTGCAGGAAAACTGCAGGTCACTTTACCTGCGGTTTTACCTGCAAATCCGCGTGGAAAAATCCGCAGGTGAATCCGCAGCATGTGCACTCACCCACATGTGCACTCACCCTTAGTTTTGATGCTGCAACTATCAGCAAAACGTGAACACAGCTTTTGCTCTCCAGAAGCAGTGACTCCTATATAACATATATACAGCAGTCACAGTATCAACTATATAATTTATATAGACAATTGCTGTACATACAGGTGATACTGGTACTGTTGTATTTAATCATAATATCACTTATGTATTGTATATACAGCAGTCAATATACAATATACAGGTCAAACTGCAAATGCTGTATATACAATATACAGTATAGGTGACACTGTGATTGCTGAGTATAGTCACAGTATATATAAACAGCTGTATCACCTATATAATGTATATACTCAGCAGTTGCAGTATCACCTATATAATGTATATAGACTGCTGTATACACATTATATAGGTGGTACTGTAATTATATGCAACAGTATGACCAATACATTGTATATACAGTAGTAAGTATACATTATACAGGTCAAACTGCAAATGCTGTGTATACAGCTCTGGCAAAATTAAGAGACCACTGCAAAATTTTTAATTCTTCTGATTTTTCTCTTTATAGGTATATTTTTGAGTAAAATGTAAATTGCTCCTTTACTCTATAAACTACTAACAACATGTCTTCGAATTTCCAAGCAATAAATTTTGTATTTATTTTCAGAAAATGAGAAATGGTCAAAATAACAAAAAATGCAGTGCTTGCAGATCTCAAATAATGCTAAGAAAACATGTTCAGAATCATTTAGCAACAACAATACTAATGCTTTAAGTCAATATTTTGTGGAATAACCATGTTTTTTAATCACAGCTTTCATGTGTCTTGGCATGTTTTCCATCAGTCTTTCACACTGCTTTTGGGTGACCTTATGCCACTCCTTGTACAAAAATTTAAGCAGTTCTTTGTTTGATGGCTTGTGACTATCCATCTTCCTTTTGATTACATTCCAGAAGTTTTCAATGGGGTTCAGGTCTAGAGATTGGCCTGGCCATGACAGGGATTTGATGTGATGGTCCTTCATCCACACATTGATTGACCTAGCGGTGTGGCATGGCACATTGTCCTGCTTGAAAAAAACAGTCCTCAGAGTTGGGGAACATTGCCTGAGCAGAAGGAATCAACTGTTTTACCAGGATAACCTTGTATACGGCTTCATTCATACGTCCTTTCCAAAGATTAACCTGCCCAATTCCAGCCTTGCTGAAGCATCCCCAGATCATCACCGATCCTCCACCAAATTTCACAGTGGATGTAAGACACTGTGGCTTGTACACCTCTCCAGGTCTCCGTCTAACCATTAGATGACCAGGTGTTGGCCAAAGCTGAAAATTAGACTCATTAGAGAAGATTACCTTACTCCAGTCCTCTATGGTCCAATCTTTATGGTTTTTGCAAACTTCAGCCTGGCTCTCCTTTGCTTCTCATTGATGAAAGGCTTTTTCATAGCTTTACATGACTTGAGCCCTGGCTCTAGCTCTAAGCCTGTTATGAACTGTTCTTGCCGTGCACTTCACCCCAGCTGCCATTTGCCATTCCTTTTGTAGGTCACTTGATGTCATCCTGTGGTTGCTGAGTGACATTTGAATAAGATGATGGTTATCCCGGTCAGTGGAAAGTAATTTTTGCCCTCTGCTGCGGTCTGTAGCTTTGTTGTGCCCAATATCTGCTGCTTGACATTGTTGTAATGGACTGCCGTCTTAGAAATTTTATGGATGGAGGCAACGTAACGCTCACTGTATGCCTCTGTTAGGCGTCGGGTTCCTGTCACTGCAAAGCAGGAATCCCAAGCCTTGCATCCGGCAGTCTCCCATTCCTCTTCGGCCACAGAGGAACCTGCATAGCAGACTCGTCGATCCCAGCGCTCTGCTCAAACCAGCTCTGTTGGTTTGGTTGCTGTTGCCACCTCTGGCCCAGCTATAGCAACGCATGCTGGTCAGCAGCGAGCTACTCCAGGGACTAAGTCCTCTTTTCAGTCCACTGAGCATGCCCGTGGGATGATCTCTCATTGGAGATTGGAGGTCACATGCTCAGGTTCTTCTCCAGCTAGGATTTGACCAGCAGAAAGGTCAGGAAGGTCCTGGAAGGACGCGGCTATAAAATGTTCGCATGGCCGCTCAGCCATGCGCTAGTATAGACTGCATTATCAGACTATGAGGAGTGAGTGTCATATGCATGTATGAATGTTTCTGGTGAAATACTCATTAAGAAACCCCTACCCTTGGTAAGCATGTGTTAGCCTAGCCTGTTAAGCACCCAGGCTTAGGTGTAGGTAGGACAGAGTCTGAGACAGGCATCAGTGTCCACGGTGTACGTGCTCGACATTCCATAGTCAGCATCTATAGTGGCATCCGCAGGTGCGACGCCGCGCGCTCAGAAGGTCTAGAGGGACTCTGACCCCGTGTCCTTGGGGCAGAGTTCTGTGACCACTTTCTGTGCGCTCCGTGGTCGGGCTCTGTGAGCTAAACAGGCACCAGCATTTATGTTCTGCGGTAGCGCGGCTCTGTGAGTTAACAGAGTTCACTTATGTTCACACTGGGTGACGTTAACCCACATGTGACCTTTTGTACACCGCTTTATACTTCCGCCAATACTAAGCAGCGGTTTACCACCCCTGCACCCTGAACCCCGGGATGCAAATGCACCTTACTATTATTTTATTATTTGGTGCATTCCGCTAGCCCTAACATAATACTAGCGCCAGGGTCTGGCTAGTAATGGCGGACGAACAGCGACTGCTGCAGTACATCTGGCAGCTGCAGGGCAGGTTGGCGGCTCTTGAGCGTTCAGCCTCAGCTGCGGATGTTACTACGGTCGCTGTTCAGGCAGCCAAGGAGGCTGTCTCCTGTGTGACCACTGCCATCCCTGCCCTGACTTGTCCCGCCTCCCGCTGCCTGAGAAGTTCTCGGGCGATAGTGCTTCTTGTAGGGGTTTCATGAGCCAGTGCTCTATACAGCTGGAGCTGCTGGCAGTATGATTCCCCTCCGAGTGGGCTAAGGTAGGATTCATTATTTCCCTCTTGTCGGGCAGGGCTTTGGAATGGGCCACACCTCTGTGGGAGCGTGGTGATAACGTGGTGCAGAGTGCTTCGCAGTTCTTGGGCAATCTGAAGCAGGTCTTCCTGGGACCACGAGTCACCCATGACACCGCGCTCCGGTACTGGCATTGTCACAGGGCTTGTCCATGGTCAGCCACTTTGCCATCCATAAGGTCCTCATCCCGGCATTATGGAGAGGTTTGGCTGACCATGTGAAGGACGCTCTGGCCACCAGGGAGATTCCCGCTACACTGGAAGAGCTTATCACCATCTCCACCCGTATAGACCTTCGCTTTGCCGAGCGAAGGTTGGAGCGGTCCCAGTGTAGGCAGAGGTTTAGGTTGGCATCCAGTTTTGCCAAACCTCTGGAACCTCCAGATCGGGCGTCCGAGCGTCAGGGGGCTTCCCATGAGGGATCCAGGCCCCGGTCCGCTCGAATCCCTGTGATCTGTCATGGTTGCCGGCAGTCCGGTCACCTTGCCAACCGGTGCCCACAGCGGCTGGGGAGACGCTCACATCTAGTGGCCGTAGGAGGCGGCTCTCTTGAATCAGCGGCATTTTCCTCCAAGTTGTCCTTTAAGGGGGGGACACTTGAGTTTAGTTCTTCCACTCTGGCGGTGGAGGTTTGTGTGGATTCCGGAGCGGAGGGCAATTTTATGTCATCTGCCTTCGCTCAACGGCACGCAATACCACTGGTTATGATATCTAAGCTAGTCACCGTCAGCGTAGTGAACGGCGCGACTCTGCCCTCACAGATTACCCACCAAACCACTCCACTGATATTGTCTGTGTCTCCATCTCATCAGGATACGATATCTCTCCTCGTCATGCCCGAGGGTATCACCAGGTCCTTCTAGGGGTCCCCTGGTTGTGGTACCACTCTCCCCATATAGAGTGGTCCTCGGGGAGAATTCTTGGTTGGAATAAGTCATGTGAGGGTAGATGTCTGAGGGAGTGTTTCAAGGTTGCCTCCACCGAGGTCCCCGCAGATCTTTCTTCGCTCCCCAAACATTATCGACAGTATGCGGATGTGTTCTCCAAAAAGGCGGCGGAGACCCTTCCACCGCATCGCCCCTATGACTGCCCTATTGACCTCTTGCCAGGTGCGGAGTCTACTCCTTATCTCTCCAGGAGACAGAAGCCATGTCTCAGTACATCAGGGAAAATCTGGCAAGAGGCTTTATTAGGAAGTCAGTGTCACCTGCAGGGGCCGGGTTTTTCTTCGTGCAGAAGAAGAACAGAGAACTACATCCATGCATAGATTACAGGGGTCTTAACGCCATCACCGTTAACAACAAGTACCCTTTGCCCCTGATAACTGAGCTTTTTGATAGGCTGCGGGGAGCGAGGGTCTTCACTAAGCTGGATCTGCGGGGTGCTTACAACCTGATTCGCATCCGTGAGGGAGACGAATGGAAGACGGCCTTTAACACCAGGGACGGGCATTATGAATACCTGGTGATGCTCTGTAATGCTCCTGCCGTCTTCCAAGACTTTGTGAATGAGTCACATCTTCCGGGATATGCTCACCACCTCGGTTGTAGTCTATCTGGATGATATCCTCATCTACTGTCCAGATATAGACTCCCACCGGAGGGATGTTTGCAAAGTCTTCGATCTCCTACCGGCAAACTCCCTATATGCCAAGTTGGAGAAGTGTGTGTTTGAGCAGGAGTCCTTGCCTTTCCTGGGCTATATCATCTCAGCCCAGGGGTTGGCCATGGATCCTGCCAAACTACAGGTGGTGAAGGATTGGCAGGAACCTCACTCCCTCAAATCGGTGCAGCGCTTTATGGAATTTATTAACTACTACCGCCAATTCATCCCTCACTTCTTGACTTTGGTAGCTCCCTTGGTTGCCCTCACCAAGAAGGGAGCGAATCCTAAATTGTGGTCAGAGGAGGTCTCCAAGGCCTTCCTCTCCATCAAGTCCCACTTCGCCAGCGCTCCCATTTTACAGCGCCCCAATGTGGATAAGCCATTTATTTTAGAGGTGGATGCCTCGTCCATCGGTGCTGGAGCAGTCCTGTTCCAAAAGGATGCTCAAGGTCGGAAGCATCCTTGCTTCTTCTTTTCCAAGACCTTCTCGCCGGCGGAGAGGAACTATTTCATTGGGGACAGGGAGTTGCTAGCCATGAAGTTGGCCTTTTCTGAATGGAGACACCTCCTGGAGGGGGCTCGCTATCCCTTCCAAGTTTACACTGACCACAAAAACTTGGTCTATCTCCAAACCGCCCAGTGATTAAATTCTCACCAAGCCTGATGGTCTCTGTTCTTCTCCCGGTTCCACTTCACCCTACACTTCCTTTCCGGTGAGAAGAATGTCCGGGCCGATGCGCTCTCTCGCTCCGTGATGTCAGCGGAGGAGGAGGAGGAACCTCGGTTAATTGTACCATCTGAGAACGTGAGGACAGTGGTTCCGGTCGTCCTTGAGTCTGTACCTCGCGCAACACTTTTGTCCCTGCCCATTTGCGTCCGGAGGTCCTCTCTTGGGCTCATGCGTCCAGGGTGGGTGGGCACTTTGGTACTAAGTGGATGGTTGAGCTTTTGGCGAGGACGTACTGGTGGCCGCATATGGCTTGTGATGTCAAACACTATATTCAGGCATGTGTCTCCTGTGCCAAGAATAAGCCTTCCCGGCAACGACCCGCTGGGTTACTTTACCCCTTACCGGTGATGGACAGGCCCTGGGAGATGGTTGGCATGGACTTTGTGGTGGGTCTACCCAAGTCCAGTGGCAGCACAGTTATTTGGGTCGTCACCGACCATTTTTCTAAAATGGTGCACTTGGTGCCTCTCTCTCGGCTACCTTCCGCACGTGGCCTAGCAGTGATGTTCATCAAACACGTTTTTCTGTTACATGGCATGCCAGACAAGATTGTCAGTGACCGGGGTCCCCAGTTTGTGTCACCCATGTGTGACATTTTGTACACCACTTTATACTTCCACCATTACTAAGCAGCAGTTTACCACCCTTGCACGGTGGACCCGGGTCTGCGAACGCACCTTACTATTAGTTTATTATTTGGTGCGTTCCGCTAGCTCTATCACCCTCTGCTAGTAAAGCCAGAATTGAGCCCTTCTTTTCCTCACTCAAGACTTTTCTTTTCAACTCCTTTGGCATGGTTAAAAGTTATTTTTTCATTCCTATTACTTTTGGGATTTTACTAGCACTTGTTTGGCCATCCAGCTTGTCCTCTTGCAAGAGGATTGTGAACACCACAGCATGGTTTTTTTTATACTTTATTTCATTAAATAAGATTTGGTTCAGGTGATCACCTAATCAGAAGCACATTAAGTAGAATGAGGTGTACTATGGTTGGAATTCAACTGACACTGGAATGGAATGGCTGTCAGACAAGTAGAGAAGCTGATTTTTATAAAACTGTGCAGTGGTCTCTTTTTGCCAGAGCTGTACATAAAAATGCTTTAATCTCGGGACTCACCCAGATCCCTGAGATGGGAGGAGAATGAAGAGCTGAATTCACTGTTCAGCATCACAGGTGCTAAGGAGCGGATGACGGGGATTGATGAGGAAAGCCTAGTGTTATCTAATGTTGCTACTGGACTGCATCAGACAGAGAGATGCAGGCGTTCTGTGTGTGCTACGACTGCTTTTTCAAACTTCTGACTAGGCCCTGTGTATGCTCTCCTGCTTGCCCTCACTGACGCGGACCGCCATGGTTCTTGTCAGCGCAAGCAACAAGAGAGTGTGCTCACATAGGACCTAGTTAGAACTTTTAAAGTGCCGGCAGCCCATTTTGTAGTTCAGAGCCACTGGCCCACGGCAAGAACGAACGAGGACCACGCTCAAGCACCGACGCGGGCCGCTGCGACTCTTGTCAGTGTGTACAACAAAAATTTTTATTGGATTAAAAAATATTAATAGATTCCATCAAGAGTGTAGATAGAGCTAAGCATTTAGAACATCTATTGCATTCTTTCACAAAGCAGCTTTGTTAAAGAATGCAATTGTTGTTGGAAATGCTTAGCTGTATCTACACTCTTGTTGGAATCTATTAATATTTTTTAATCCAATAAATTTTTGCAAGCTTGGAAGCTGGATCATCTTATTTTTTCATTTCCACAAGTGGTTCCTTGCAGATACGTGCCTCCTGGGACACCTAGCTGGTGTGAGCTGGTTAATCTTTTTCTACAAAGTGAAAACACCTTTGGAGCCAAAATCGTCACTTCATTGAGCGGTACAATTTCTAAAATGGGTTAAATTTAGTTTTTTTTCTTCTGCTTTTATGTCACCTCCGTAAATGTTCCCCATAAACAGTTCCAGCAACATCTGTGCTCCAA
Source organism: Dendrobates tinctorius (assembly GCF_039654945.1). Taxonomy (NCBI): domain Eukaryota; kingdom Metazoa; phylum Chordata; class Amphibia; order Anura; family Dendrobatidae; genus Dendrobates; species Dendrobates tinctorius. Next base: position 17,443,337 of record NW_027361694.1, read on the forward strand.
AAGCCAAAAAAGTGCTCCTTCCTTCCAAGCCCTGCCATGTGACCAAACAGTAGTCTCTGGGAATATATGGGGCATCGCCACATTTAGGAGAAATGACCCAACAAATTGTGTGGTCTTATTTCACCTACTACATTTGGTGTAACTGAAAAAATTGTAGGTAATACTAAATTTTTTATCACTAATATATTAGATTTCCACTTCCCAATGTTTTAAAATTCTGCGAGGCACCTATGGGTTCCAAATACTCCATATATCCCTATATGAGTTCCTTAAAATGGATGTCCGGTCCAATTAGATATGTCTGCAGTCACTCTGTTTGATGGCAGACTTTTGAATGGCTCCAGCGCACGCACTGTGCGCTGCGGGAATTCGCCTGTTTCTGAGCAGGGACCGGAAAGTATGTATTCTCCCAGCCAGATCCCATCCAGTGGGTGCAGCCTCGCTCCATACACTTGTACAGTCCAGACTAATGGCACAGTCATCCAGTGAGTGTGGCTGACTAGAGGGCATGGCCTCACTTTATACAAGTGTGGGGAGAGAGATTGTGCCCACTGGATGGGCTCTGGATGGGAGTATGTATAACGCATACATTCCCTCGAGTCCCGGCTAAGAAACCGGCGAATCCTCGCAGCGCATAGTGAGTGTACTGGGGGGATTCATAGGTCACAGAGTGACTGAAATATTATCATTTTGGACCGGACAAACCCGTTAAGCAGTGAGGTTTCAAATATAGGGTCACTTGTGTGGTTTTCTGCACCTTAGGGGCTCGGCTAATGATGCCTACCTATTCAAATTTAATCTGTTTTCAAGAATCCAAGTAGCACTCCTTCCCAAATGTGTGCTCAAATAGTATTGCACAACCACACATGGGGTACTGCCACATTCTGTAAGAATTCTATAACAAATTGACCTGCTCTTTTACTCCTGTTACTCCCTGTTAACTTTAACCGCTTTCCGACATTGGGCATAATAGTATGCGTATGTCGGGCTCCCCCTTTTGGTGTGCTCTCCGGCACTGAGCCTGCACCTTTCTGGTTACATGTTAGCTGATATATACAGCTGACATATGCCCGCAACAGCCGCGGGTGGAATCGAGATCCACCCACGGTTGTTAACTAGTTAAATGCTGCTGTCAATTTCCACCCATCGGTGAGCCCGTCACGTGATCGTGGGTCACCGATGGGTTGGCAAGACAACCAGGGGTCTTCAGCAGACCTCTATGATTGTCACTGTCAGATTGCTATGAGCTCCGCCCAGTGGCGCAATATTTTTAAAACAAACTTTTTATTCACCACTTAAAAAAAGAACCTATATATATTTAGTGTCTGTGAACTTGTAATGTGAAAAATGAGGATGAATGAACTCATGGAGATCAACATCCAACACTGCGGAGACATCATCACATGTTTCTCAATGCAGTGATTCTAGAGCAATGCCCCCATCCCTTATGGGAAATATGTAAAAACATGCAAAACACAAGCCGCGGACACACCATCACATGTTTCTTAATGCAAGCAATGACTAGCCAGGTCTTTCCCCGGGAAGGAACAACCACGGGAAGGGCAGTCTCCAATGAAGGAAACCACTTATGCCAAAACATGGTATCAATCCACAGACAGCTGTTTCGGGGTATTGCCCGGAGTGGAGTAGGAAACTGGCCAGTAGGTGTGATGGTGTCTCCGCAGCTTGTGTTTTGCATGTTTTTACATATTTCCCATAACGGATGGGGGCATTGCTCTAGAATCACTGCGTTGAGATACATGTGATGGTGTCTCCGCAGTGTTGGATGTTGATCTCCATGAGTTAATTCATCCTCATTTTTCACAGTCTTCTACTAGGCATTGCTCCTACTGGCCAGTTTCCTACTCCACACTGATGAGGGGCAATACCCCGAAACAGCTGTCTGTGGATGGATACCATGTTTTGGCATAGGTGGTTTCCTTCAATGGAGACTGCCCTTCCCGTGGTTGTTCCTTCCCAGGGATAGACCTGGCTAGTCATTGCTTGCGTTGAGAAACATGTGATGGTGTCTCTGCGGCTTGTGTTGTGAACTTGTAATGACCTGGAGATTCATAATGGCAGGTAAGTTTTAGCATTTAGTGAACTTTGTAAGAAATTGTTTTTTCTCCCATTTTCCAGTACATGATATGTTAAAACCAATGGTGTTGTTCAAAAGTACAACTCATCCTGCAAAAAACAAGCCCTTACATTGTCATTTTGACCAAAAAATAAAAAAGTTATGGCTCTGGGAATAAGGGGAGCAAAAAACGAAAACGCAAAAACAGAAAATGGACCAAGGATTAAGGGCTTAAAGTTCTCACCATACCCTTAGATGAATTCCTTATGAGATTTAGTTTGTCAAATGGAGTAACTTGTGGGTGTTTCAGTTTTTCTGGTACTTCAGCGGATCTGCAAATGGAACATGGTATCCAAATTTGTGTTCCAAAAATTAAATTGTGTCAATTGCTTTCTATGTTTTGCTGTGTCCCCAAACATTAGTTTTTTTTAACCACATATGGGGTATCACTGCATTCAGGGAAATTGCATAACAAATTATGGGGTCCATTTTCTACTATTATTCCTCATGGAAATTATACATTTGGTGCAAAAACTTTATTTTAGTGTAAAAAAATTGTTTTTTGTTTTTACATCTAAATGTTATAAAGTTTTGTGAATTACATGTAGGTTAAATGCTCATTATACCCGTAAAATAATTATTTGAGGTGTCTACTTGCAAAAAGGGTAATTTGTTGGGGGGTTTCTGCTGTTTTGGTATGTCAGGGGCTCTGCAATTGCAACAATGGATTCACAATATAGACTTCAAAATCAAATACCGCTGTTTCCTTTCCAAGCCTTGCACCTAACACAGTTGTTTTTGACCACTTATCATCATCATCGTGTTGTGGAGAAATTAATTATGAAGTCAATTTTCTTCTTTTATCTGTTGTGAAAATTACAAACTTGGTGCTAAAACATAATTTAAAATTTTTTTTCGTTTTCATGTCAAAAATTTTAAAAGTTCTGTGAAGCACCTATGGGTTCAAAATGCTCAAAACATCTCTAGATTAATTTTTTGAAGGGTCAAGTTTCCAAAATGGAGTCACTTGTCAGGGGTTTCTCTTTCTGTGGTTTGCATGTGGAGCGCCCGGGGCGCGCGCGCGGCGGCGTGAGGGCGCGAGAGGGCGCGCGCGCTGTGCAGGCAGGGCTGTGGGATACTCGGTACCGGGCCCGTCGACTTCAACAGGGGACGGTGTCACGGTGGCTGCGACCCAGTCCGTGGCTCTGGGGCTACCATTAAGTAAAATGATGAAAGGGGAAGGGGAAAAGTTGTTGGTGATGTGGTAAAAATGAAGATAAAGTTTGTAGATGATTAAATACGTGACACCACGTGTGGTATTCTGGTCAGAGGTGACCAGTGCTGCGGTGTTGTTCCCCTGAGACTGTGATGTGGCGCAGCTGAGGTGAAAATAGCTCTCCACAGGTAGAGCAATAGTCCCAGGGCAAATATGTTAGATTAATAGTCAAAATGGCTGTGAAAGTCGGGTGCAGAGAAATGAGAGGAGGACACAGAGGTGCAGTTTCTTTACCTTTTACTGGTAATTGGTTGCAATCCGGAGTACCACATACAGGTGATGGAATGAGTCCGGCTCGCCTGGAGGCATTCAGGGGTTCCACCATGCCAGGTGGGGATTTTGGGCCTTCCTTCTGCGCTTTGTGTGTGGGTCTTCACTGTTTATAACCAAGCTGCGACCCTCAATTGTGTGCTGATTTCACTAACCTGTACGGCTGTCAGCATGAACCTATTCCATGGGTACCGTCCTTTTCACCATCGGCCCCGGGCTCCTTATCTGCTGCCGTGCCCTCAGGTGTTCAATGTCGCACAGGAATTTACAATCCCCTGTACTTTCAGATTCGGCGATCAGGACATATAGCTCCTGACCACCAATGACTCTGGCATCCCTCTCTCTCCAATAACGCTTCGCTCTGGGGGCTGCTATACGCAGTTTTTTCGTTTCCCCAGAGCCTCTCCATCTCTGCTCGCATCCTTTCACTCTTCACAGATCAGCTCTCCCTCACCAGCTCCTCACAGATCAGCTTCCTGTCTTGAACTGACTGGATCTTCCAGAAAGATCTTTTTACCTCACGTTTAACTGTCTTGTCATTTTCCTCACAGCTGCTCTTGTTTCCATGACAACCCCCTCAGCTCACTTCTAGCTGACTCACGAACCCCCTCTGCTGGCCAGAATTTATAAGGCAACTCCCTTTTCTGACCTGCAGCAGGAATTGTGATTTAATCTATGTTACCTGGCATGGGGGTCCCCTTTCTGCCTCTAAGCATGACTTCACCTCTTAGAGGGAGGCAATGTCACTGTGACAACTGGACTCTGGGGTGTCACACATGTTTAGGACTCTGCAAATGTAACATGGCGTCCACAATCTGTTCCACTCAAAGTTGTACTCCAGTAATAAAATAGCACTCTTTTCATTCAGGACCCTGCCATGAGCCCAAACAGTAGTTTTTTTTTTTTTTACCACAAATAGGACATTGCCACGTTCTGGAGAAATTGCACAACAGATTATGTGTTTCATTTTCTCCCATTATCCCTTGTTGAAAAACTTGAGGCTAAAACAAGATTTCACTGGAAAAAAACATAATTTTTCATTATCACACCCAAATGTTATAAGGTTATGTGAAGCACCTGTGGTTTCAAAGTGCTCAATACACCCCAAGATGAATTCATCAATATGTTTAGTTCCAAATTGTGGTCACTTGAGGGGGTTTCTGCTGTTTTCATACCTCAGCATCTCTACAAATGATACGTGATGCCTGCAATCTACTCCAGCCAAATTAACGCTCCAAATACCAAATGCAGCTTCTTCCCTTTCAAGCCCTGCTGTGCACGCAAGCAACAGTTTTTGACTACATTTGGGATATTGCCACTTTGGTAGAAATTGCGTAATACATTTAAGGGTCCATTTTCTCTTATTGTACGTTGTAACGAAATAAAGAGACATTTGAAAAATGATGCTGACAGAAAGTAGACATATGGGCAATGTTATTTATTAGTTATTAATGTGGTATGACTATCTGGTTTAGGGATGTACAGTAAAAGTTTGAAAATCGATAGTTTTAAGACATTTTAATTAAATTTCACATGTTTTCTAAAAAAAAGTGGAAAACAACGTTTTGATATAAATTACAATGTGCCACGAAAAAATATTCTCAGAATCAAAAGGATACATAGAAGCATTCTAGTGTTATTACCACATAAAGTGACACTGGTCTGATTTGTAAAGTGGGATAGGTGTCTTCACTGTCTGAGACCGCAGACTCACCTCAGACACACTTGGCACAAGCAAATTCCAGAGGAACCTTGCCTTTCACACTTTCCCATGCACAGGAATTTGACCATCCGGTAGTGCAAACTAGAGGAAAGAAGGGTCACCAACTAGGGTCGACGCTAACAGGTCACATCAGGAACAGAATCGCAAAACAAGAGGATAGTCAAAATTCACACCAAGGTAAGAAAACAGAAGAAATCAAGAAACCAATACAGGCAATGATTAGCAGAGGTAGCAAGACTAATTGATGAAAAAGAGCAATCAAAACCAGACAATAAACCCATAGTTGCCATATCTCCTGGCACCAAAAGACCCAGGAATAAAACAGCACTTATGATAGCAAGCATGATCCGCATCTCAAAGGCACGGACCCTCTTACCAAACAAAGCAGAAATATAAATGGATACTACACTGGGTCAGTAAGCTCAAAATTGGCTCTTTCAATAAGGGATTAACTAGCCACCCTTGCTAGTAACATCACTGATCTCCTGCAGGTGGCGTATCCTGACACCACTCTGTTGAAGGCTGATTACTGATCTGCATCAACAACAGAGGGGATGATGTCACTGTGCAAATCGCACTGTGCACAGCTCACATGGAAAGTATATTACTTGCTAAACAATTGCATACAAATATTATAATTTCACTTACAGTTTAGTTTCCATGGAAATGGCATTTTACTTTGGCAGAAATAAATATATAAAAAACCTACAACAAAAACTATTTTTGATTTTGTTACTTTATGGCCCCATGGGATTTTTTAAGTCCCTTTCCTGTTTTGTCATTTTTAGTGCCATATTCATTAAAATGGCACACACAATTCATAATTTTGTTGCAAAGTTAAAAAAAATAGGCTTTTTTCCTGTTTTGAACTGTTTTTGTGACTTCTGGCACCAAACAATCACATGCTGGTATCAAAAACTTGCATCAGCTGTATCTAAAATTTGGGCATATTCAAATTGACACCAGTTGAGGACTGGAGTGAAGTTGCACCAAATCAAATTTTGCAATTATTTAAAAGGATGCAATTGATGAATCAGTCTAAAACATCTGGAATTGTTAGACTCTGCCCAGAAAGCAAAATAATACCTTGGCCAGTATAAAATAGACTTAAAAAAAGTGCAAATAGGATAATGAATTGGGTACATAAAAGGTGCAAAGCACAAACACATAAGACTAAACAAAATACAGGTGTAAAGGCAATAATGAATCGGGACCAATGATTCCCATTAGTAAGACTGTTGATTAACCCCTTTCCGACCTTGGACATGCTCAGTACATCAATAGTGGATGGTACTTACTAACCTTAGACGTACTGAGCATGTCCAGGCAATTTTGCTGCAGGGAGTCACCTGATTCTGACAGCTAACACCCGGCACGCAGTGCAGGAGCGGTGCCTGCGCCAATGGCTGTGGCGATTTGGCGTCAACAAGAAGCACAGGAGTTTGCAGCCACCTTGGACTACCAGGAACAGCTGCTAGAGGAGCTGTTGCCGACTGACCGTGCTGAGTCATCGGGTCTGGAGGCTGGCCCTGCTGGACGGCGGGGTGAAGAACATCGGCTGCTGGAGGAGCTGCGGGATGGACTGTCGGGAGCTGCGTTGTCGGGAAAGGTGAGCATTACTCCCACTCAGCCGACAGCACCGCAGGCAGACCCCGCCCCCATGCCCCATGTACAAGACAGGCCCCAGGGCCCTGACACCAGCCCCCGGCCTCCCCGCCTGACCTCCCGTTCTTCAGCGACCCCGGCCCAGAATGACTTTGTGGCTCCTGTCAGCGATCCTGAGCCGCCCCGCCCAGCGGCACCTTGTTCTGTGTCGCTGGCACGGAACCGACCTGTGGCCGCCTCTGCCGCGCTCCATCTTCCGGCGGCCTATCCATCGGGGCCTGCTGCCATTTCGGCCCCTGTTGCGGCCTGCTCCGTGGCCTACCCGCCGATGCCTATGGCCACCTCTGTCCCGTCCGTGACTCTGGTTGCGGCCTGCTCCCCAAAGTCCGCAGCCGCCTCTGCCCCATTCTTGACCCTGACTGCGGCCCACCCACTGGACTTTGCGGCCTACACCAGACCCTCCGCCTGGGATGCAGAGATTATTGAGCAGAAGGAGGCCAAAGAGCGGGAGGTGTGGGCACTGTTACACGGTATAGAAGAGACAGATGGAATCAGAGCAGACAACAGTCCATAAGTCAGACCCCGAGTACCAGACGAATACCCCAGTAGGTTAGGAGGACGTTGACGATGACCTGGTAGGTCAGGGCCTTGGTCATGACGTTAAGAGGGTGACAGAAGGGGAGAGCAGTGGGAGGTACACATCCGTAGAGTAGTCCGGATGGACCTAACCCAACCTGAAGGAATTGTCATGGTGGCGTATGCGCTGGCGAGAGAGCTGTGAGCTTCTCGGAGCATGATTGCTCCCGGTTTGGTTCAGCCCCCCGTGTATCGCGGGCCTGGCTCAACAACCCATCCGACAAAAGAAGGTGAGAAAGTTTCAGAACGGAAAAGAGGGAGACCAGATTGTCGAGGATGACAATGGATAAAGGAAGGGAGAGTGTAGGGAAGGTGGACTAACGGACAAACCTGTCTGTAATAGGAAGTCAAAGCGTGTAAGGCAGTGTAGGAGTGAGAGATGGAAAACAGCTGTAGATAAAGAGAACGAAGCGTAGTGTTGGGGTTTGACCATTAGAGGGCAGTGGAGAGTTGTAGGGTTGTAGGTTAGGACTGAACACCAGCCATTGGCTAAGAAAAACCGTTGAGTCATGGGGGGTGGAGTTACCAGGGCAGAAGGTGATAAAAGGCAGATAGAAGGTTCTGGAAGAGTCAGTCAGCCAAGGGAGCACAGGAAACAAGAAGCACGGCTGAGGAAAAAGGAAGTTCCTGAGAGGACTGACAGTTGTGCCAGTTACAGGGGGTGGCCCTGACAGGATTAGCTGCAGACAGAGACAGCAGAGGCCACAGACAGAGAGCAAAGAGAGGCCGCAGACAGAGACAGCCTGGGGTACCACTAAACCGAACGGACTCGGACTGGTGAAACGCTGTGGTGGTAGGCCTAGGGCAGCAACAGTGACAGAGCCGCGAGGGGCGTCCACTTGTCAACGAAAGAAAGTGAAGGTACCTGGGCCTGTGTACGAAGTCAAGCAGCTACTGTGTGTAGCTGAGAGAATCGTCGAGCAGCTGCTGTGTGAGGCTGCAGAAGTTGTTGAGCAGCTGCAGAGGGAGGCTGCGAAGTTTGTCATGCAGCTGTTGACTGATTAATAAAGAAGACCTGTTGGACACGATCCTGTCTCTGTCTCAAGTCTGTCTGCGGCCAGTAACGGACCACCCCCCCGGTCGGTTGCCCCCCCCACCTCCCCTACACTTCTGTAGGGCCTCAAGACATAGGGGATCCCGCTTATCCGTTTTGCCCTGGACTTACAGGCTTCAGCCCTATTTAAGATCTGCCACATGGTGAATATTCTGCACCCTGCATGACTTTTGGACCCGAAATTCTCTTCTCCTGTCCCAGCTGTAGAACCGTACTTCTTTGGTGCTCCCGTTCTATACAGCACCCTTCTGTTTGTGCCTGTTCTTTTTCTTCACTTACTGAACATTGCGTAGCTGCTGTGTTGTCCTGGGCCTAGAGCCCTTGTGGACTTCGGGCGTGCTCACCCTTCTAACCTGTTCCTATATCCTACACACACTTATCCCATAGCAGCTCCTCCTATAATTATCCCTCTTAGAATTTCCTACAAGATATACCTACAAGGCCCACTAGTATGCCCCCATCTAGTGGCCCAAAACAAAGCTACACTTACCCGTATCTATGAGAAATATATACTAAAAGCGCCCTCCTCTAATGACCCAAAAGGATGCACTAGCTTACCCTATTCTACACTTAAATATGCAGAACATTAAACAACACAATATATTACAATCTTTACAGCATGGTAATACATATATAATGTGGCAGTACCACTAAGACAAGCGGTAATACCTGTAGTCATGTAGCAGTACCGCTAGCATTTAACATATTTACATTAGGATTTCTTAAAGGGGATGAAATTAAAGGGGCATCTTCCTTCAATCCCCTTCACATCTACCAGCTGACAGAGGTAATTGTCCTCGACTGTGGATAAGAACCTGCAGATTTTAGCACAACCATAAGATTCTATGTCCCATTAAATGACTGGATAGTTAAAATCCCCCATAATATGGACCCTATTATTATTTGTTGCCTTTTTAATTTGTTGCAGAATTTCATCCTCTACCTGTTCAGCTATATTAGGAGGCTTGTAGCAACCTCCAATTTGCAGCTTTCCATTATTGCCATCCTCATGTATGTTTATCTATACTGACTCTAAATTGTCGCAGCTCCACCCAATATTGTCAATGAGCACAGGTTTTAAGTTGGATTTTGCAAAAATACACCCCCCTCCACCTTTTCTTAATCTTTCCTGTCCTTTCTAAATATATTGTAACCATCTATATTTGTCACACAGTCATGGCTTTCATCCAGTCAGGTTTCCGCAGTGCCCACCACATCATACTTGTGCCACCGTAAGTTGCAAAAACAGTTTAAGACAGGAAGAAAGCCCATTTTTTGAAATGAGGAAAATCCAGGTCCACGAACTGTGATTCTTTTATTCACACAAAATATATGGAGGGCATACAGAGTCAGCAATACAACGTTACATGACATGCAGCATCCACACATTTTTCCCTTTATTTAATGTTTTTGGTGCAGACTTAAAGCGTTATAAATAGTGTTGAGCATTCCGATACCGCAAGTATCGGGTATCGGCCGATACTTGCTGTATCGGAATTCCGATACCGACTTCCGATATTTTTTCAATATCGGAAGTCGGCATCGGAATCGGAAGTTCAAAGTTGATTGACAGCCTGACGTCATCATGATGCGCGGTGTGTGCGCATCATGATGCGCCGTCATTTCGGGCCTTCCGGGGGTCTCTGCCGGCCTGCCGGGGGCCTGTGTGGACTGCCCGGGGTCTGTACCGGCCTGCCGGGGGGCTGTGCCGGCCTGCCGGGGGGCTGTGCCGGCCTGCCGGGGTCTGTACCGGCCTGCCGGGGGGCTGTGCCGGCCTGCCGGTGGTCTGTGCACCCTGTGGGGGTCTGTACCGGCCTGCCGGGGGGCTGTGCTGATGTCTGGGGGGTCTGTGCAAGCATCGTCCGATGGTACTATAAGTCCCATCTGGCGATGCCTGCTACCATGACAGTGATTGACACATTAGCCAATGATGGGACAGTAGTAGTCCCATCATCCGGCTAATGTGTTAAATGTTAAAAAAAAAAAAAAAAAAAAATACTACATACATACTACATGCATGCTACATACATACTACATGCTACATACATACTACATATATACTACATGCATGCTACATACATACTGCATGCTACATACATACCACATATATACTACATACATACTACATGCATGCTACATACATACTACATACATACTACATACATACTACATGCATGCTACATACATAACACATATATACTACATGCATGCTACATACATACCACATACATACTACATACATACTACTTACATACTACATGCATGCTACATACATACTACATGCTACATACATACTACATATATACTACATGCATGCTACATACATACTACATGCTACATACATACTACATATATACTACATGCATGCTACATACATACTGCATGCTACATACATACTACATACATACCACATATATACTACATACATACTACATGCATGCTACATACATACTACATACATACTACATACATACTACATACATAACACATATATACTACATGCATGCTACATACATACTACATGCTACATACATACTACATACATACTACATGCATGCTACATACATACTACATGCTACATACATACTACATATATACTACATGCATGCTACATACATACTACATGCTACATACATACTACATATATACTACATACATACTACATGCATGCTACATACATGCTACATGCTACATACATACCGCATACATACTACATACATACTACATGCTACATACATACTACATATATACTACATGCATGCTACATACATACTGCATGCTACATGCATGCTACATACATACTACATACATACTACATGCTACATACATACCACATATATACTACATACATACTACATACAATACATTCATACAATACATACAGTACATATAACATAGAGTAACATACTTACCAATACTTGTCACATTGTTCCCCGAAGCCATTGTCTTTTACGGAATAAATATTAACATAACAAACCACAAAAATACTCACCCACGATCCGAAGCAGTCCACGAGTGTGTCCCACGACGATCTTGGGTAGAGAACTGCAGCATCAGCTGATGCTGCCGTTCTCTACGGGCTGCAGGATTCCAATGACGGAAGGTAGGTATCCTTCCGCACTGTATTCCTCCGCCACTTAAAAAAAAAAAAGTCCCTAGTCTCACTTTATGCCATTGCTGCGTGGGAAATTCCCACACAGCAATGACATAAAGTGAGACTAGGGACTTTTTTTTTTTTAAGTGGCGGAGGAATACAGTGCGGAAGGATACCTACCTTCCGTCATTGGATTCCTGCAGCCCGTAGAGAACGGCAGCATCAACTGATGCTGCAGTTCTCTACCCAAGATCGTCGTGGGACACACTCGTGGACTGCTTCGGATCGTGGGTGAGTATTTTTGTGGTTTGTTATGTTAATATTTATTCCGTAAAAGACAATGGCTTCGGGGAACAATGTGACAAGTATTGGTAAGTATGTTACTCTATGTTATATGTACTGTATGTCTATGTATGTATTGTATGAATGTATTGTATGTAGTATGTATGTAGTATATATGTGGTATGTATGTAGCATGTAGTATGTATGTAGTATGTATGTAGCATGCATGTAGCATGCAGTATGTATGTAGCATGCATGTAGTATATATGTAGTATGTATGTAGCATGTAGTATGTATGTAGTATGTATGTAGCATGCATGTAGTATATATGTAGTATGTATGTAGCATGTAGTATATATGTAGTATGTATGTAGCATGTAGTATGTATGTAGCATGCATGTAGTATGTATGTAGTATGTATGTAGTATGTATGTGGTATGTATGTAGCATGTAGCATGCATGTAGTATGTATGTAGTATATATGTGGTATGTATGTAGCATGTAGTATGTATGTAGCATGCAGTATGTATGTAGCATGCATGTAGTATATATGTAGTATGTATGTAGCATATATGTAGTATGTATGTAGCATGTAGTATGTATGTAGCATGCAGTATGTATGTAGCATGCATGTAGTATATATGTAGCATATATGTAGTATGTATGTAGCATGTAGTATATATGTAGTATGCATGTTGCATGCATGTAGTATATATGTAGTATGTATGTTGCATGTAGTATATATGTAGTATGAATGTAGCATGTATGTAGTATGTAGTATGAATGTAGCATGTATGTAGCATGTAATTTTTTTATTTTTTTTTACATTCAACACATTAGCCGGATGATGGGACTACTACTGTCCCATCATTGGCTAATGTGTCAATCACTGTCATGGTAGCAGGCATCGCCCAATGGGACTTGTAGTCCCATCGGACGATGCCTGCACAGACCCCCGAAGCCTGCACAGACCCCCGGCAGGCCGGCACAGCCCCCCGGCAGGCCGGCACAGCCCCCCGGCAGGCCGGCACAGCCCACCGGAGCCTGCACAGACCACCGGCAGGCCGGCACAGCCCCCCGGCAGGCTGGCACAGCCCACCGGAGCCTGCACAGACCACCGGCAGGCCGGCACAGCCCCCCGGCAGGCCGGCACAGCCCCCCCCGGAGCCTGCACAGCCCCCCCGGCAGGCCGGCACAGCCCCCCGGCAGGCCGGCACAGACCACCGGAGCCTGCACAGACCCCCCGGCAGGCCGGCACAGCCCCCCGAAAGGCCCGTACAGACCCCAGAGAGGCTGTACAAGGCAAAAACAGGGTTTTTCTTATTCCGATACCGGAAGTCCCATAGACTTGAATGGGACTTCCGGTATCGGAATCGGCGATACCGATACTTTTTTTTAAGATCGGCCGATCCATTCCGATCCGATACTTTGAAGTATCGGACGGTATCGCTCAACTCTAGTTATAAATACTTTTTTCATAGCTCAAAACATCTTTGATTCTACTCTTAAAAAAGCAAAAGCTGATTTCTTTACATGCTTTTTTTTACGTATTTTATTTTAAGGCTCTTCATAGAAGTCTACAGAGAAAAAAGTACCAAAACTACACAGTTCAACAGCGTCTTTTGATGCATATTGGGCAAGAGTTTTCATGAAATCACATCCACTTTGTTTGGACTGTTAAGTGCAGCATATTTTCTGTGCAAAAGACAAACAAAAAAAATGCAGTTGTAAAAATGAGCATGGCCTAGCTGTCCAAGTGAATGTGATTTTAGGAAAACTAATACATGTTGACTGAATATGAGTCAACAGTGTGATGCAGCAGCAAAAAAGGCAAATGCAATTCTAGGATGTATTAACAGAAGCATACAGTCTAGATCACGTGAAGTCATTATTTCCCTCTACTCCTCTTTGGTCAGACCTCATCTGGAATATTGTGTCCAGTTTTGGGCACCACATTTTAAAAAAGACATCAACAAACTGGAGCAAGTTCAGAAAAGAGCGACCAGAATGGTGACCGGTCTGCAAACCCTGTCTTATGAGGAAAGGTTGCAGGATTTGGGAATGTTTAGTTTGCAAAAGAGAAGACTGAGAGGAGACTTAATAGCTGTCTACAAATATCTAAAGGGCTGTCACATTGTAGAAGGATCAACTTTATTCTCATTTGCACAAGGAAAGACTAGAAGCAATGGGATGAAACTGAATGGGAAGAGACACAGATTAGATATTAGAAAAAACTTTTTGACAGTTAGAGTGATCAATGAGTGGAACAGGCTGCCACGAGAAGTGGTGAGTTCTCCTTCAATGGAAGTCTTCAAACAGAGGCTGGACAGACATCTGACTGGGATGATTTAGCGAATCCTGCTTTGAGCAGGGGGTTGGACCAGATGGCCCAGGAGGTCCCTTCCAACTCTACGATTCTATGATTCTATGATTCTATGATTCTAAAAAACATAGTTGCATTTTTAAGTTGAAAATCATGCTTTCATGTACTATGAAAAAAAATGATACTTCAAATCTGCACCAAAAATGCATCAAAAAAGAGAAAAGGCAGAAGAAAGTTGCAAAACACAATAATTATTAGAGAAGATTACTATTGGATAATGTGGGGTGAACACCTTATGGTAGATCGGCTCACACGACTGCACACGGGAACACTGCGACTTGAAAGATTCACTTGGTTTATTAAGTATGACATAAACCAAGTGTTTAGCACAAAATAATCATGGCCCTCTATGTAAAACAGCAAAACAAAACAAAAAGGTAGCACTACGTGCAGTCCTTGCATTAGTGGGGCTCAGCCCACTTAGGGCTAGCAATGTCCATTAACAAACACCACATACACAAACACTTTCCTGGAGTCCTTTCACTGCAGACACTGAGCACACAGACTGCCTCTGGAGCCCATATATTTAAGCCAAGGTCATGTGACTCCTCACCCATGTGACTGATCACATTGTTGTGACATCATGGCTCCCACCCTGACGTCAGAGGCAACTGTCTGAAGCACAAACTCCCTAGTGAAATCCGGTGCGATCAAGACGGGTTGTCTGCACAGGACAAGCTTCAATCCCTGGAATGCCATCTCTGCTTCAGAGGACCACTTGACCATCGATATCCTCGTGCGCTTGATCAGATCCTTCAGGGGTGTGGCTATCATGGCAAAATTTGGGATAAATCTTTGATAATATCCTACAATTTCCAGAAACACCCTAACCTGCTTTATGGAGACCGTCTGCGGCCACTTTTGGATTGCCTCCACTTTGTTTATGTGTGGCTTTATCTCTCCCCTTCCAACAATGTAGCCCAAGTATCTTCTTGGTGCACTTCTTTGGGTTTATAGCAAATCCTGCCTTCCTCAGTGCATCCAGTCCTGCCTGTACCTTCTGCAAGTGACTTCCCCAATCCGGGCTGAAGTTCATGATGTCGCCCAAGTAAGCGGCGTCATACTTCTTGTGAGGCACTAGTATCTGATCCATAGCCCTTTGGAGCTGGGGCTCCTTGTAATCCGAACAGCATCAGGGTATACTGAAAGCATCCATCAGGTGTAGAGAAGGCTGTCTTCACCTTGGCACTTGGGGACAGGAGAATCTGCCAGTACTCTTTCGTTAGGTCCAGGGTTGTGATATATCTGGCTGACCCTAGCCTCTCAATGAGCACATCAACCCGGGTCATTGGATATGCGTCAAACTTGGACACCTCAATTAGATTTCTGTAATTGTTTCAGAAGCTCCAATATACATCCAGCTTTGTCACAAGGACAATATGGCTGGACCAACCTCTCTTCAACTCCTCGATGACGCCCAGACTCAACATTCTCCTAACCTCCTTGGAGATCACCTCACGGCAGGCTTCGGGAATCCAGTACTGCTTATTAACTCTCACATGCGGTTCCAGTCAGGATCTCATGCTCCACAATCTGTGTACAACCTGGTAGCTCCGTAAACAGGTCCCAGTTTCGCTGAAGCAGCTTATGGCATTGTTGTTTCTTGGCCGGTGACAGTGTCTCTGTCACTGTGACATCCTCGACCCTGGCTTCAAGGCATGCAGCCTCCCCCGTTCCCAGTCTCGCCACGGTTTGAGCAGGTTGATGTGGTACAGTTGGTATGGCTTTGTTCTCACTGGTTGGTGGACCTTGAAGTTGATGTCACTCTGTGACACCCCAGAGTCTGGTTGTCACAGTGACATTGCCTCCCTCTAAGAGATGAAGTCATGCTTGGAGGCAGAAAGGGGACCCCTATGCCAGGTAACATAGATTAAATCACAATTCCTGCTGCAGGTCAGAAAAGGGAGTTGCCTTATAAATTCTGGCCAGCAGAGGGGGTTGGTGAGTCAGCTAGAAATGAGCTGAGGGGGTTGTCATGGAAACGAGAGCAGCTGTGAGCTGTGAGGAAAATGACAAAACAGTTAAACGTAAGGTAAAAAGATCTTTCTAGAAGATCCAGTCAGTTGGGGGTGGAGAGCTTATCTGACAGGAGGGGAAGGACAAGAGCAGAGACGGAGAGAGGCTCTGGGGAAGCTAAAAAAACTGCATATAGCAGACCCCAGAGCGAAGCGCTAATAGAGAGAAAAGGGACGTCAGAGTCCTTGGTGGTCAGGAGCTGTATGTCCTGACCGCTGAATCTGAAAGTACAGGGGATTGTAAACTCCCGTGCAACATTGTACACCTGAGGGCACGGCAGCAGATAAGGAGCCCAGGGCCGACGGTGAAAAGGACGGTACCCGGGGAATAGGCTCACCCTGACAGCCGTACAGGTTAGTGAAACCATCACGCAATTGAGGGTCGCAGCATAGTTATAAACAGCGGAGACCCACACACAAAGCGCAGAAGGAAGGTCTTAAACCCCCACCTGGCAAGGTGGATCCCCTGATTGAAGCTGACGGGCCCGGTACCGAGTACTCCATGGTCCTGCTTGCATTGCGCGCGCACTCTCTCACGCCACCGCACGTGCCCGGGCGCTCCAACTGGTGTCACAAACAGGATTAAGCGAGCCTAGCAAAGCTGGGTAAAGAAGACTGGCAAAGCTGGGTACTGTGTTCCATAGACTTTATTAAATTGAGTGCTAAAGATTTGACTGAGCTTTCAAGTAACTGCCAAAACTGCCTCACACAGTGCGCGCGAGCAGAGAGGGGCGTGCCAGAGAAGCTGGAGCTGCACTCTATTGTGAGCAAGTGAAAAGCAGAAAGAAAAATGCCCAACTCGGGTGAAGATTCAGCGGCGGTCGCAGCCTCCATAATGCCACTATCAATGCCATATATACAGGAGCAGCCTGGTTACCTCAGTACTCAGGGAAGTCGCACACCCTGAATGATTTTAAAGAAAGACTATGTAGTTTGTTCAAAGTGTACCCTGTTGTGAGTTCATTCTCTGGTTCACCAGTTGTGAGCTCTCCTTCCAGACTCCCTCTGGTGGTAACGGGAGGTAGTGAGGCTGATTTGATCGGTGGAGATCTGCCACCTGAGAATGAGGATGACAATTGGATCTCTGGAGTCTCAGATTGGATTTAAGACAGCCGATGCCCTATTCAGTTGCTGGTGATTCCTTCTGCTTGTCAGGTCTTGGTTCTCAGCTCTGTTCCAGTCAGCTCAAGCTAAGCTTCTCTGTTAATGTTCACACTTGATTTTGTTGTTCTATTCAGTTTTCTGTGTGGTCAGCCAGCCCCGGCTTGGGCTGTGCTGAATTTCCACTCTTATTTATCTGTGTTTGCCAATTTGCTTTTTGTCCCTTATTAGATTGGCCTCTTTTTGCTCTGTCTCAGAATATTTCAGAGTGCTGATATAGTGGGAGAAGTCTAGTGACTTCAGGGTAAATTTTGTTATCAGAAGTGTTGGACATTATTTTGTAGGGTTTTGGGCAGATTGCAGACAGTGTCTGTCCTTTCCTCTCCTTTCTAGTTAATTTGGGTCCCATCGTTTGCTCAGCCTATTTTCCTACCTGTGTTTGTGTTTTCATCTTGTTTCACCGTCAATACCTGTGTGGGGGCTGTTTATTCCTTTGGGGTCTGCTCTGGGGCAGTTAGCTTTCCCTTTTCTTGTTTTAGGCTTATTTAGTCCTCCGGCCGTGATGAGGCGTCTAGGTTCATCGTAGGCACGCTCCACGGCTGCTGCTAGTTGTGTGGTAGGATCAGGGATCTGCAATCTGCATAGTTACCAACCTCTCTGGTTTTTCTGGGCTTAGCATGTTTAGGTTTTTTCCTCCTCGGTGACCCATTCATAACAGTACCCCCTGTCAGAAAGCCAAAAAGTCAGTATCCTCATTGGCCATTTAACTGGTGCGGCCCAGAGGGAAGTAAAGTCCTGGCCGGACACTGATAAAGGGACTGTCCAACAAATCTTGGCCAGACTGAAGAACACTTTTGATACCCGCACTGCAACAGAGATAAAAATGAGATTCTTTGAGTGCAAACAGAGAGTGCAGGACAGTATACGGGACTATGCCCTTAATCTTCAGGAGGCACTACGGGCCGTAAAGCAGGTTGACCCTGAGAGCGTGCAAGATGAAGAGGGACTCCAGTCTAACAACCAAAGGACACAGCTGCACATAATGGCCCTACAAAATCCTGAATTGGACTTTGCACACTTTAAGGATAGAACCATACGGGTGCTACGTGAACCGAATCCTAACAGCACAGAGCCCTCTAAGGATCCAGCAATTACATACCAGCAGGAGACAGCATCCTTTCCAAAGACCCCTATTGAGACTGACAAGCCGTCCCAAGATGATGATTCTGCTGCAGACTTACGTCTCCAAGTCAAGGAACTAACCAAAAGTGTGGCTACACTCACAGAAGCTGTGCAGTCCCTGCAAGTGACTCCAAAGAAGAAGATCCAGCTGGCCTACAGTCCCAATGATGTCCTGTGGCGACAACAGAGGAGAATCCCACCGACCAGAGGGAGAGATAGCGATCGTTACAACAAGGACGGACAGCCCATATGTCGCCGCTGCAACAAGGTGGGACACCTAGCAAGATACTGTCATTTAAACAAGCAACCCCTGGGGCAAAGGGCCAACCCCCAGGAGTAAGACGACCAGGCCCACCAAATTGGCGAGACAAGTACGTAGGAGGACGACTAGTCTTGCCTGTTGTGATTGACGGTTTTCCAATAACGCTTTACTGGACACCGGCTCCCAGGTGACAACGATACCATATGTTCTTTTTAAGCAGTACTGGGCAGATTCAGACATTACTCATAGCCCAGATAAAGACCTTAGCATTTTTGCCAGCAATGGTCAGCCCTTGCCTCAGATGGGATATAAAGAGGTGACCATCAAGATTGGCCGAGTAGAATTGCAATTGTAAGGTTTGATTATAGTTGATATTGACAAACAAGAATGCCATCCTATGATCACTTTAGGCACTAATGTAATTGAAAATGGTCTTGGAGAAATTATTGCTTTGTTACAACAGGTAGCCGAGACACCCAGCAGCAGGAGGATTGGTGTCAACAGCTACACGTAGGCACTGACTCCACCCCTTCGCACCAAAAGCATGGGGCTTACCGGGTGGCTCGAGAATTTGAACGGGTCTTCAGCAAACATCCTCTAGACTTTAGGCAAGCAAAAGGGGTCCACCATCATATCCCCACCAGAGATCATCCACCCATTAAAGAGAGACACCGGCCTGTACCCCCAGCACACTATCAATGTGCCAAGAGTATGTTACGGGAGATGAAGGAGGCTGGGGTAATCAGAGATAGTTGTAGCCCCTGGGCAGATCCATTAGTCCTCGTTAAGAAGAAAGATGGTACTATGAGGATGTGTGTAGACTACAGGCGGATTAACAGCATTACACATAAAGATGCTTACCCATTGCTTAGAAGTGAGGAATCACTAGCTGCACTGAGAACTGCTAATTATTTCTCTACCTTAGATCTCACCAGTGGGTATTGGCAGGTTCCTGTGGCAGAGGTAGACAAGGCAATTTCTTGGGTTAGTAGGCTACTACCGAAGATTTATCAAGGACTTCACCAAAATAGCAGCACCGCTGCAAGATCTTCTAGTGGGCCAATCCAAGAAGGCCAAGAACAAAAATCTTCCATTCAAGTGGAACAAAAGGATAGACGAGTCCTTCACCAAGTTGAAATTGGCCCTCACAGGAGATGAGGTCCTGGCCTACCCTGACTATGACCAACCGTTTGTACTTTACACTGACGTCAGCAACATGGGATTAGGAGCAGTGCTGTCACAAGTGCAGAAAGGCAGAGAGAAAGTGATTGCCTATGCCAGCAGGAAGCTTCGTCCCACTGAGAGGAACCCCGACAACTACAGTTCCTTTAAGCTGGAGTTCCTAGCCATAGTCTGGGCGGTAACTGAGCGCTTCAAACAACACTTGGCTTCCACAAAGTTCACCATCTACACGGACAATAATCCGCTAACTCACCTTGAAACGGCAAAGCTCGGGGCACTTGAGCAGCGATGGATGGCCCGGCTGTCCAACTACGAGTTCACCATCAAGTACAGAGCAGGACATAAGAACGCTAATGCGGATGCGCTGTCCAGGATGCCCAATTCACCTGACGGGGGAGAAGATCCAAAAGAACTCGAAGAAATCGAGTTACCAGACTTCCA
The DNA here is from genome assembly GCF_039654945.1 of Dendrobates tinctorius. Classification (NCBI taxonomy): domain Eukaryota; kingdom Metazoa; phylum Chordata; class Amphibia; order Anura; family Dendrobatidae; genus Dendrobates; species Dendrobates tinctorius. Next base: position 17,463,920 of record NW_027361694.1, read on the forward strand.
CCGTCCAATTGCAGCCCAGCACTCCCAAGGAGTAAGGAATAAGCGCTTTATCGTATGAGAGGTAACGTTGAACCCGTTACCCCATCATGAGTGGGCAGAGACACAAGATAGTGACCCAGCTGTTTGCCTAGTAAAGGAGTGGCTGGCACAAGCTGATGCACACCCTGGTCCAGACGACCCACAGAATACCACAGGTGGCGTCACGTATTTAATTAGCTATAAACTTTATCTTCATTTTTACCACATCTAACAACATCACAAACAATTTTTCCCCTTTTTCCCCTATTTTAATATTTAATGGATGACCCAGGGCCACGGACCGGGTCGCCGCCGCCGTGACACCGTTTCCTATTGAAGTCAACGGGCTCGGTGCCGAGTACCCCACGGCCCTGCACCGCACGCACGCCCTCTTACGACGCCGTGCGCTCCAACTCAACTTCTCGACCACCTCGTATGGCCCTTGCCACTTGGCCAGGAACTTACTTTTCATGGGATGGATCAATACCAACACTCAGCCTCCAGGGGTAAACTGTCTTAACATCATGGCTTGGCTATAGACCCTGACCTGGGATTGTTGTTACTGAACGAGACTCTCCTTCACAATCTGCATCATCCTTGCAATCTGGTCCTTCATTTGGGCCACATGCTCAATGATGCTCTGGTGGGGTGTAAGTTCTGCTTCCCAGGCCTTCTTTGCAACATCTAGAAGTCCCCAAAGGTGTCCTTCGTATAACAGCTCAAATGGTGAGAACCTCGTAGAAACCTGCGCAACTTCCCTGATAGAGAACAACAGGTATGGCAGTAGGCAATCTCAGTCTCAGTCATACCTCTCCAAGACCTTCTCAGGCATGGACTTCAAGGTTTTGTTGAACCTCTCCACCAGGCCATCCATCCTGCGAATGGTACACCAACGTGTATAGCTGTGTAACCTGGAGATCCTTACACAGTTCCTTCATCACTTTGGACATAAATGGTGTGCCTTGGTCCATCAGGATCTCCTTTTTCAGCCCCTTCTGAGAAAAAATATGGACTAACTCTTGGGCTATACTCCTGGTGGATGAGTTTCTAAGGAGTACCGCCTCCGGGTACCGTGTTGCACAGTCCATCACCACTAAAATGTATTGGTGACCTCTGGTGGACTTAACCAAGGGCCATACAAGGTCCATGGCAATCCAGTCAAATGGGACCTTTAAAATTGGCAACGGCACTAGGGGACTTCAGAAGCAGTAAGCTGACAAGTAGGGCAGGACAGGCAGTAGTTGATCTTTCTGTGATACCCTGGTCAGTAGAACCTCCTAAGGACCCGCTCTTGTGTTTTGTCTACTCCCAGATGTCCACCCAAGACATGGGAATGGGCCAGGTCTAATACTCTAAGCCTATGGAGACCTGGTATTAACAACTGCTTTACCACTTCCTCTGTCAGCTTAGTTATCCAGTATAGCAGCTCTCCATTTACAGCAAAATGTGGAAAACTGATGTCAGCCCCCGGCTCTTGGGCAACCCCATTTATCACAGTCACTTTTCCAATGCCCCTTTTAAGATAAGATCCCACATTTGACTAGTTGAGTAGTTCTAAAATTTCCACCAGAAGCCCCCAGTTCAGGAATCTTGGCCTCACTGGTCATTGTCTCCTCCTCATCACCAGCCAGGATACACAAGGGAAACTCATCCACCTCCAACTGCGATATTTCATCAAGACTGAGCTAGCTTTTGTCTGAGACACTTGGTATCCATACCTTCCTCCATAAGTCCCTGAACTGGCTAAAATCCTGCCCTATCATCACCAATTTTAGCAAGTCCTTAACCACCTGACCTCAAGCGATTCATTTCCACAGTTAATTTTAATGGTAATGTGATAGTCCTCCGTGTTTCTGTGGATACAGTGGACACCCACATGTTTCTCTGGGATCAACTGGTGGGGGAGTTTGGCCCTTAACAGGGTCACCAAACTCGCTGAGTCCAAGAGTCCTGACACCAGTACTTTGCTTATTGTCACGCGACACAATTGTGGCCCCTCATCAGGCTGATAGTCCACACTGCAGATGGGATAGGCATAGTAGAAGCAGCACCTCTATAGGCTGCAGTCCATCTCTTCGGAGGACATGTGACAACAGGTGCCTCTATGTCCCGAACCGCAAGATCTCCAGCACAGCAAATCTTTACCCATGGCATTTGACAACCCCTCAATAACCCTTTGGGGTCTAGGACTCCCCCCTGTGGTGGCTCTACTACACCTCTTTTGAGGGTCAGGTTTCTGTTGAGTACCCTAGTATGGGGATGCACCACCCCCTGGCTTCCTCAGGGACCTCTCGACCACCAGGCACTGTTCTTCTAGGCCCATCAGTTCATCCCCATTCCAGGGATCTCCCTGGAACCCAGGTCTGCACTGGCCTAGGAAGGAAGTGCACGAACCTGGCCATGGCAACGCACTTGACCATCTGGGCTGGAGTGTAGGATTACGGTTGAAACCACATCTGCACCAGATGCAGCAGATCAAACACTTGGGATTGAGGCAGTTTGTCCTCATATCATGCCTAGTGATGAACCCTTTGTGCTCTGGTGGACATAGTCACTCCTGCGTGCGTCAAATTTTTTGGTTTTTAATTTGGTATACTCCTGAGCATCCTGTAATGCCAAATCATAATAGACCTTCTGGGGCTCACCAGTCAGATAGGGGCCAGCACCTCCGCCCACTGCTCTTGAGGTAACTTCTCATGCTCCATTACCCATTCAAACACAATCAAAAATGCATCCACATCATCACACAGGGTCATTTTTTGCATGGCTCATCTTACCGTCTTCCGGTTGTACGTGTAGTCACCTGGACTTAGAATAGAGGCTGCTGGCCTTCCATGAACCATCTCTACAAGCAAGTCAATCTGCTTCTGGTCCTGCTGCTGCATCTGCTGCATGAGCAGCTTACTGGTTGCTTGTTGCGCCATCTGTTGCTGGAATTGTAGTTGCTGCTGTGCTTGTAGCAGATGTTTGAGCTGGTCTTCCATCATGTCTGATGTTGTATGGTGGCTTGTGGCCATCACACGTGTTTTCTGGCATTGCTGCCCGAAATTCTAACACACCCTGTGATAGATTGGCTTACTCGTCAGCACATGGAGGTAGACACGGGAACACTGCGGCTTGAAGGATGCACATGGTTTGTTAAGTACGGCATAAAACTATGTTTAAGCCAAAATTAACATGGCACTCTGGGTAAAACAGCAAAACAAAACAAAATGGTAGCACTACGTGCATTCCTTGCATTAGAGGGGCTCAGCCCACTCAGGGTCCTTTAACAAACACCACGTGCACAAACACTTCCTTTCCAGACACTCAGCACACATACTGACCTCTTGAGCTCAGATATTTGAGCCCAAGCCATGTAACTCCTCACCCATGTGGCTGATCACATGATTGTGACATCACATGGGTCATGTCAGCACACGGTGGTGACGGCTATGCAGGTGGAGATAAGGTGGACATTCTCCCACCCACTCTATGAATGTCCACATAAAACCAACCCATTTATGCAACTTTAGCTTAAGCCTCACAACATTTTAGTGTGCTGGAGGAAAATATTCTGACTTTATATCACTAACTCCATTAAGCGTAGTAACACATATCTCCCTTCCAGTACTTTATCAGTGACTTTGTCACAACCTGCAGAAAATGTGGAGATAAAGAATAACACACAGTCTCAGTGTTACATTTTAGCAGCTTTTTTATCCATTTACTGGAAAAAATAACTAATTGAAAGCATTTCTTAAGCCATTTACATATCACCATCTGTTCACAGAATTGTACTGGTTATGATTATAGGGATACAAAATATGCCTTTGTTATCTGCTGCTTTGCTATATATTTTAAGTGCATTAGAAATGTGATTATTGTAATTGTTCTTTTATTATTTGTTAGTAATTTTATTGAAGAAAAAAAAATTGTGACTTTTATTTTACCCATAGAAAACAGATACAGAGAAATGAACTGGTATATAGAAATTTAGCTGTATGTACCAATATAAAATGCATGTAATGAAGAAGAATACAGTACACGTTTAATCAGCGAAAATTTTCCTAATCTTGACTGTGCAGCCTGTGATGCATGGCTTTTGCTGCTGCCTCCAGTACTACAGGTTAGGCTAGTTTCACACTAGCTTATTTTCCATGCAGCGCTCGGCGCCACTAAGCCCCACCCCCTGCCGGCTCCCTGTCCGCCCCATCCGGTCATCGCCACCTACTATCGCACACGGCTGCATGCGATCTGCGCACCCTATCTTTAGCATAGGGTGCGCAGAGCGTGTGCAGACCGTGCACTAGTAGCATTTTAGCATGCGCTGCGCACTTTTGTAGGTGCGCCGGTGTGCGCCGAATGCATCATGTTGCATTTTGGTGCGCTCGGCGCACCTTCAAAAGTGCGCAGCGCACGCTAAAATCCTACTAGCGCACGGCCAGCGCACGGTCTGCGCACCCTATGCTAAAGATAGGGTGCGCAGATCGCATGCAGCCGTGTGCGATAGTAGGCGGCGATGACCAGATGGGGCGGGCAGGGAGCCGGCAGGGGGCGGGGCTTAGTGGCGCCGAGTGCTGCGTGGAAAATAAGCTAGTGTGAAACTAGCCTAAATAGTACAAATCAAGGGGAGACCAGACTTCAAGAAAAGTAAAGCATAATTTAAATAAATGAATATAAGTATGTACATTGCACAAAGATGCCAGCCACTTTTACTGAAGAGGAAGAGGAGCTAATATCTCAATGAACTATGTAACCCATTTAGTGAAGCCTGCATGGCAGAAGATGAGACATCACAGAAAGAGAGTGACTGTAAGTCGGGATGTGTTCCTGCCCTCCTGAAACAGCTCCCCCATGTTTGGCACGGCCCCACTGGATCCAGGATGGTTGCGAGCTATGTCAACCATTTAAGATCAAACATCTTCATACATCAGTTTACCACACACAAACCTTTAAGATTTAATAAAACTCATAAATGTATGTTGAAAAAAAGTAGTTGACAATGATACTAAAGTATAAGAATAAAGAGCATTATTTACCGTACTTTTTTAGTTGAGGTTCACTATTAGGGAAGTACCAGAATGTTCTACTGGATTCATACCTTTTAAATTGCTCTATAGTAAGCACCTTCTATGACTTGATATAGCCAAAGAAAACTGGGAGCAGGAATCCATCTCTCATTGGAGCATCACTGATCATGTATCTCTGATGCCAAGATCAATCAAAGTGGTTCACTCAACAAGTGCAACAATATTAAGGAAAAATATATAACGGGAGCTAAAACAACCAGGTGACTGGGTGCTTGTGCTAATCCCACAGTGTAAAGCATATTTTTAGCTAAATAGCCAAGGCCACTTACCATTATTGAGAAAAACAGAGAGGTGAGCTGCAAGGTTTATCAGCCTTCCTAAATCAGGTTGTGATTGTCTGATGTTAAAATAAGAGATTCAGCAGAATTTCTAATGATTGAATTACCTGGCTTTGCACAGGTCTGTTTGGCTAAACTGTTTTCTGTGTGTGGTTTAAAACTTTTTTCTACTCTTTTTTTGGTGTTCTATTTTTTTCATGAATATGTCAAAAACAGTATTTTAGGGTACTGAAACTTGGTTAAAAACTTTCGGAAGCACCTGAATTATCTACAAGCCAAATGTTGTGCAGGTTGATCCCATCATTTGTCTGTTAATTAATATGTGTTGTTGCATTCCATTTTTTGGCTAATATCTTTAAAAAGGGTAAGTCCTAGAGAGCTGAAACCTGGTGTATAATCTTCCGAAGTGTCTGATTTACATGTGTGGTGAATTTAGAGCAAATTAGTCCAGATGCTCGGTCATAAACTAATGTGTTCTTTTGTTATTCATTTTTTGGCGAATAACTGAAGAACATTTTTGCAGTACGTTTTTTGGCGAGTAGCTTTTAGAGGCGAATGTTTTTGTATTACATTTTGATGCTTAGGTCTTAGTGAGCTGAAACCTGGCTTAAAACCTTCAAAAGTTCCTGATTTCTGTATGTGGTAAATGTGAGGCAGATTTGTGCACTCATATGGCTGTAAATTAATATTTGTATCTGTGTTCATTTTTTTGGGGGGGTAAATACCCTGAGAGTGGTGTGCTTAGAGATCTGAATCCCAATGCTCTGCCCATTTATGTGTAGCAAGTTAATTCATAGTGTAGTACCACTTATAGCCATTAGCTGTCATTAGTTGCCCATTTATCCTGTTTCTGGATAAAGTGAGCATTTCTCTTCAACAGTGTGTTTTGATTAGAACCGCCCCTTTAGTTTCCAGAGCAAGAAGGCTTGCAGACATTTTCTCCCAGACCTTTGAGTCTTACACACGTGTTCTGGTACTCTCTCCTTGCAAATCACTGTTCCTGACAAGCGGATTCCAGTGAGAGTCAAATGTACTTACAGTTGTGGCCAAAAGTATTGACACCCCTGCAATTCTGTCAGATAATACTCAGTTTCTTCCTGAAAATGATTGCAATCACAAATTCTTTGGTATTATTATCTTCATTTAATTTGTCTTAAATGAAAAAACACAAGAGAATGAAGCAAAAAGCAAAGCATTGATCATTTCACACAAAACTCCAAAAATGGGCCAGACAAAAGTATTGTCACCCTCAGCCTAATACTTGGTTGCACAACCTTTAGCCAAAATAACTGCGACCAACCGCTTCCGGTAACCATTAATCAGTTTTTTAAAATGCTCTGCTGGAATTTTAGACCATACTTCTTTGGCAAACTGCTCCAGGTCCCTGATATTTGAAGGGTGCCTTCTCCAAACTGCCATTTTTAGATCTCTCCACAGGTGTTCTATGGGATTCAGGTCTGGACTCATTGCTGGCCATCTTAGAAGTCTCCAGTGCTTTCTCTCAAACCATTTTCTAGTGCTTTTTGAAGTGTGTTTTGGGTCATTGTCCTGCTGGAAGACCCATGACCTCTGAGGGAGACCCAGCTTTCTCACACTGGGCCCTACATTGTGCTGCAAAATTTGTTGGTAGTCTTTAGACTTCATAAAGCCATGCACACGGTCAAGCAGTCCAGTGCCAGAGGTAGCAAAGCAACCCCAAAACATCAGGGAACCTCCGCCATGTTTGACTGTAGGGACCGTGTTTTTTCTTTGAATGCCTCTTTTTTTCTCCTGTTAACTCTATGTTGATGCCTTTGCCCAAAAAGCTCTACTTTTGTCTCATATGACCAGAGAACATTCTTCCAAAACATTTTAGGCTTTTTCAGCTAAGTTTTGCAAACTCCAGCCTTGCTTTTTTATGTCTCAGGGTAAGAAGTGGGGTCTTCCTGGGTCTCCTACCATACAGTCCCTTTTCATTCAGACGCCGATGGATAGTACGGGTTGACACTGTTGTACCCTCGGACTGCAGGGCAGCTTGAACTTGTTTGGATGTTAGTCAAGGTTCTTTATCCAACATCCGCACAATCTTGTGTTGAAATCTAATGTCAATTTTTCTTTTCCGTCCACATCTAGGGAGGTTAGCCACAGTGCCATGGGTTTTAAACTTCTTGATGACACTGCGCACGGTAGACACAGGAACATTCAGGTCTTTGGAGATGAACTTGTAGCCTTGAGATTGCTCATGCTTCCTCACAATTTGGTTTCTCAAGTCCTCAGACAGTTCTTTGGTCTTCTTTCTTTTCTCTATGCTCAATGTGGTACACACAAGGACACAGGACAGAGGTTGAGTCAACTTTAATCCATGTCAACTGGCTGCAAGTGTGATTTAGTTATTGCCAACACCTGTTAGGTGCCACAGGTAAGTTACAGGTGCTGTTAATTGCACAAATTAGAGAAGCATCACATGATTTTTTGAACAGTGCCAATACTTTTGTCCACCCTCTTTTTTATGTTTGGTGAGGAATTATATCCAATTTGGCTTTAGGACAATTCTTTTTGTGTTTTTTCATTTAAGACAAATTAAATGAAGATAATAATAACAAAGAAATTGTGTTTGCAATCATTTTCAGGAAGAAACTGAGTATTATCTGACATAATTGCATGGGTATCAATACTTTTGGCAACATCTGTACATGTTTGTGTCAGAACAGTTATGCAGCCACTGTGTAGCATACTATGTAGTTAGGCATGTTGTGCTTTGTATCATGTTGCTGTTTTCTCTGTATGCAGATAGATGCATATCTGTGTAGGGGATTGGAATGCAACACCCTTTTAATGCTTCCTCCCCTTTAATAGGTCTAATGTAAATATGCTATTGTGTTTTGGTACTGCTACATGGCTGTGTATTACCGATGGTCTTTTTGGTACTGCCACGATTATGTGCTACCAAAATGTAAGATATTATGCTTTGTTATGACTTTGTATTATATTGTATTGTATGTCGTATGTTCATGTATAGATTAGGGTAAGTTAGTGCATCCTTTGGTAACATTAGAGGAGGGCACTTGTATATACTGTTCATAGAATGGATAAGTGTAGTTCTGGAATGGGACACTAGATGGGGGCATACTAGTGGGCCTTATTAGGTATAGCTGTTAGGAAGTTTGCTTAAGGGTTAATTGTAGGAGGAGCTGCTATGGCTTAAGCTAGCATAGGTTGTAGGAATTAGTCATAAGGGCGAGCACAACCGACAGGTCCACAAGGGCTCTAAACCCAGGACAACGTAGCAGATACGCAATGTTGTTGTGAAGAAGCACGGGCACAGTCAGATGGGTGCTGGATAAGACCGGAGCACCTGGGAAAGTTACAGTTCATGTCAGCAGCAGGAACGAAGAAGGAAACGCTGTCCAAAAGTCGTGCAGGGCGCAGAATGTTCTTAATGTGGCAGATTCTCAATAGGGCTGAGGCCTGCAAGTCTGAGGCGAAGTGGATGAGCAGGATCCCCTATGTACTGAGATCCTACAGTAGTGAAGCTGCGGTACCGCCAAGGGTGCTACTACCCCATTATGTACGTGAGGGTAAAGAAAGTAAGAAAGGGAAAGAGCAGGAGTGATGCTGTGTGGACTGTGATGTAACTGATGTGTCCGAGACTGTTAAAGAAGAAAGTAAAGGCGTTGAGTTTGCATCAGAACCGGTATCTTTGTCTGTTGTTTCATCTACATGCACTGGAAGTAAGTGTGCAGGGGCTGGGTCGCACCGCAGTGGAATCCCTGACTGTGGACCAGCAGCAAGATCAGGTACACCAGTAGATGCTGAAGATATTCCTGTGGGAGGAGGTCAGGACACCAGAGCCCCGGTGTCCTCGGCTGTGTCTACCGTCCTGCCCTCCTCTCACATCTGTATAAGTAGTACAGTGCTGGCAGCCTGAACTCGCTTTAGATAGCCATGATAACTGTATCTCTGTGTTATGCTGTGCTATGTGCTATCTCTGTAAAGCCCCAGTTACTGATGTTAATTGTACCCTGTATCATGCTATTGTCTCTGTTATCTGTTGATATTGATACAATATTTTTGTAGTTTTTACCACTCCGTTACCATCCACTCTGTGATCTTATATTGTCCACCGTCATCGTTCACTGTTACTAAGTTCACATCACCACCTCAATAAATATAGATTTAAGCACCCATACAGTCTGTTTACTGGGGGACTGCATGAGGTTTAGCTGTATGCTGAAATCCACAAAGCACCATATGTGGAGGAAGGCAGAACAGTAAAAACAGAGTGCCGGTCGCAGGCAGTGATTGCACAGACTGTACGGAACCGCTACCAGCCAGACTGCACTGCATACAGGTATTACAGCAGCCGCCATACAGTTGCAGGGAATAAGAGTCCAGGCCCAGTTAGAATGCTGCCTTCAGTGAAAATGATAGCCGGTTGCAGGCTGTACTTGATCAGGCTGTATAGACCGCTAATACCCACACTGCTCTGCATATGGATATCACAGCAGCTGCCATACAGCCGCAGAACGAGAGTGCAGCCGGCCAACAAGCACTACACCATTCCCACCACGCGGAAGCTTGCCCACGCATAGACTGTTTCCCGCCAAAATGCTCAACAGTAAATACAGCATCTAAGCAGCAGCTAAGCACACAATGTCTCTGTTCAGCACATCCTCACTCAAGATGTCATGAGCAAGCTCTAGCAGGTCTTCAATGGCAGAGCTTGCTGCTGTTCCCCTGCCGAAGCTGAAGCGGCCAAAGCGAGTTCCTCCTTTGCCAAAAAGAGATGCATCTAATGCTGAAGCAGGCAGAGCGGGAAGCCGAAACTGCATGAATACAAGCCGAAACCGCACGTTTGCAGGTAGAGCAAGTGGCAGAGAGTGCGCGCCTGCGAGCGTCTCTAGAAAGACTTGTGGCAGACAAAGAGACAGCAGATGCAATAGGTAAGGCAGAGTACTTGGAAGCTATGAAGGATCCTGATTATGAGAGAGGCAGCAATGTTCTCGGATCAGATCTAGAGCAGCATGACCCAGCGCAGCCATCAACCATCAATGTCCATCAACATTCTGGCATGGATGACAGACCTGACACAGCACATCGACCAGCCTATGCTGATTACCAATGATCCAACCATGAACTTCGCTACTATAGACAAGAAGACGCCCAGCACAGAGATGTCGACCACAGCTACCGTTCCACCGAGCAGATGGTACAGCTTCCGTCCCGCCTTAAAGAGTCACCTTCTTCACTGAGAAGGTACTGCACAGACTATCCAAAGCCAGAAGCGTCTTACAGGTATGGTGATACACCGCACACTAGACATGACTGTAACACACCGGCTGGTACCAGCACTAACCCAGCCACCCTGGACTTTGCAAAATTCTTTGCCTGCCGAGAACTGGTTACAAAAGGACTTGTAAAATTCACTGATAAAGCTGAGAAATATAGGTCATGGCGAACCTCGTTCCAGAACGCCATTCATGGTCTGGACCTTTCTAGTAGTGAGGAGTTAGATCTCCTAGTAAAGTGGGTCGTAAGTGTGTCAGCTGAACATGCCAAAAAACTAAGAGACATTAATGTAAATTATCCACACATACAGTGGGGAAAAAAAGTATTTAGTCAGTCAGCAATAGTGCAAGTTCCACCACTTAAAAAGATGAGAGGCGTCTGTAATTTACATCATAGGTAGACCTCAACTATGGGAGACAAACAGAGAAAAACAAATCCAGAAAATCACATTGTCTGTTTTTTTTTCATTTTATTTGCATATTATGGTGGAAAATAAGTATTTGGTCAGAAACAAGCAATCAAGATTTCTGGCTCTCACAGACCTGTAACTTCTTCTTTAAGAGTCTCCTCTTTCCTCCACTCATTACCTGTAGTAATGGCACCTGTTTAAACTTGTTATCAGTATAAAAAGACACCTGTGCACACCCTCAAACAGTCTGACTCCAAACTCCACTATGGTGAAGACCAAAGAGCTGTCAAATTACCCTTAACCAGTACAGGGTCAGGGGCGCTGCCATGGGAATGACTGGCTCCTCAAACCTTTTCAACAAAGATTTATGAAAGACGTTATGAATCTTAAACGTAACTGGAAGAGCCAAACGAAAAGAAACGGGGTTACGGATTTCCAAAATCTTATAAGGTCCAATAAACCTTGGCTTGAATTTTGGAGATGCAACCTTCATGGGAATATTTTTTGAGGACAACCAAACCATATCACCCACTTTAAACCGGGGACCAATGGTCCTATGTCGGTTGGAAAACCGTTGGGCCTTTTCCTGGGACAACTTATCCACTACTTGGTCCCAAATCTGCTGCATTCTCTCTACCACAGAATCCACTCCTGGGCAGGCAGAAGCTTCTACCTGCCCCGAAGAAAATCGAGGATGAAACCCAAAGTTACAAAAGAAAGGAGACATCAAAGAGGCAGAGCGAGCCCTATTGTTTAGCGCAAATTCGGCCAAGGGCAAAAATGAGACCCAATCATCCTGACCAGCAGATATGAAACATCTCAAATAGGACTCCAATGTCTGGTTTGTTCTCTCAGTCTGCCCATTGGTCTGAGGATGAAATGCAGAGGAGAAAGACAACTGAATTCCCAGTTTGGAACAAAAAGCCCTCCAAAATCTGGAAACAAACTGGACCCCTCTGTCCGACACAATGTTCTCAGGAATCCCGTGCAAATGAACCACTTGTTGTAAAAACAAGGGCACCAATTCAGAAGAAGATGGCAACTTTGGGAGACTGACTCACCAAATCCCTGGTACCAAAGATACCTGGATGACCAGCCAACACGGAGCAATGAATTTCAGACATTACTCTTTTCCTCCACAGGTCAGGTACATACAATTTTCCCATAGGGCATCGTTCAGGTTTATCCTCCTGAAATTCCTCCAGGGCACGTCTCAAATCAGGAGAGATGGCGGAAAGAACTACACCCTCATTTAGAATGGTTGCAGGCTCGGTCACGTCAAAAGAATCCGCAAAGAAACTCCTAGAAAGGGCATCCGCCTCAACATTCTTAGTGCCCGGAAGAAAGGAGACCACAAAATAAAAACGCGTAAAAAACAAGGCCCACCTAGCCTGTTTAGGATTCAAGCGCTTGACTGATTCAAGATAAATCAAATTCTTGTGATTGGTGAGGACCACAATTTGATGTCTAGCTCCCTCCAACCAATGTCTCCACTCTTCAGATGCCCACTTCATGGCCAATAATCCCCGATTCCCCACGTCATAGTTACATTCAGATGGAGAAAATTTTTGAGAAAAGAAGGCACAGGGATTCATCTTAGAAGTTACTGGATCTCTTTGAGACAAAACAGCTCCTGCACCAATCTTAGAAGCATCTATCTCCATCTGAAAAGGGAGTGAAACATCATGTTTCCGTAGAACCGGAGCAGAAGTGAATCTTTGCTTAAGCTCCTGAAATGCCTCTGGAAACCAAATTACCACATCAGCGCTCTTTTTGGTCAAATCCGTCAAAGGTTTAACAATACCAGAAAAATTACGTATAAATTTACGGTAGAAATTAGCAAAACCCAAAAACTTCTGAAGAGCCTTCAGAGAAGTGGGCTGAACCCAATCATAAATGGCCTGTACCTTGGCCGGGTCCATTTCAATAGCAGACGGGGACAAAATGAATCCCAAAAATGAAATCCTCTGTACACCAAAGAGACTCTTTGATCCCTTAACATACAGAATATTTTCCCTCAAAATCTGGAACTCAGTCCGGACATGTTCCACATGAGAATCCCAATCACTGGAAAAAAATCAAAATATCATCCAGATAATGATCAAAACCTTATCCACAAGGTCCCAGAAAGTATTGTTCATAAAAGATTGGAAGACGGAAGGGGCATTAGTGAGCCCAAAAGGCATCACCAGGTATTCAAAATGTCCCTCCGGAGTATTAAACGTCGTCTTCCATTCATCCCTGTGCTTGATGCGAATAAGATTATACGCCCCCCTTAGGTCAAGTTTGGTAAACCAACGAGCACTTTTAACTCTGGAAAATAAATCAGAAATCAGGGGTAACGGGTACTGATATTTAACAGTGATCTTGTTAAGGGAACGATAGTCAATACATGGCCTTAATGAGCCATCTTTTTTGGCCACAAAGAAAAAACAGCACACAAAGGCAAAGAGGATGGTCTGATATAACCCTTCTCCAATGATTCCTTTATATAAGATCGCATAGCATCATGTTCAGGTACAGATAAGTTGAAAAGCCGACCCTTGGGAAATTTACAACCGGGCATTAACTCAATTGCGCAGTCATAACTCCTATGAGGAGGCGAAGACGCGGACTTCCTCTCACTAAATAAATCAGAAAAATCAGCCAAATAGTCAGGAACGTCTTGAGACTGGGGAGAGGTAGAGAAAACATGAGTGTCACTAAGAACACATTGACAACCCCAACTCACCACAGACAGAGATTTCCAATCTAAAACAGGATTATGGGTTGGCAACCAAGGAAAACTCAGTACAATAGTATCATGTAAATTGTGCAACACCAAAAATTTACAATTCTCATGATGGTCTGGGGCGATCCGCATTACCACCTGGGTCCAAAACTGGGGTTTATTCTCTGCCAAAGTGGCAGCATCAATCCCCCTCAAGGGAATAGGGGTTCTCAGGGGCACCATGGGGAAACCACAACGCTTAGCAAAGTCAAGATCCATCAGATTCAAAGCTGCTCCTGAATCCACAAAGGCCTTAGCTGAAAAAGTAGGCAAGGAGCAGATCAAGGTAACTGCTAAAAGGAACTTTTTCTCATTTAGGGCAGACAGAAATAACATGAGAGGCGTCCCCACAAAAGAAGCATAACTTATTACGCCTTCTAAACTCTTGACGTTGCGTCCTAGACAGAACCCTGTCACATTGCATGGGTTCAGAAGTTTGTTCAAAAGGCAGCACCGCCTCTCGCATACTTTTATGTTCACGTAAACGTTGATCAATTTGAATGGCTAATGACATGGAGTCGTTAAGACCAGAGGGGACAGGAAATCCCACCATAACATCTTTTATGGTTTCTGCCAGACCTTTCCGAAAGAGAGCTGCTAGGGCATCATCATTCCATTTAGTAAGGACCGCCCACTTTCAGAACTTCTGGCAGTATAACTCCACAGCATCCTAACCCTGGTTCAATGCCAATAAGGCCTTCTCAGCTTGATCAATAGTATTAGGTTCATCATACAACAACCCCAGGGCCTGAAAAAACGCATCCACATTAGCCAGAATAGGATCTCCAGGTGTCAGAGAAAAAGCCCAATCCTGGGGATTGCCGCGCAGCAGTGAGATTACAATTTTAACCTGCTGCACCGAGCTCCCCTCTGAATTAGGCTTCAAGGCAAGAAATAGTTTACAGTTATTCTTGAAATTCAAAAATTTAGACCGATCCCCGGAAAACACATCAGGAGTAGGGATCTTTGGTTCTACAGCAGATAATTGAGCGAGACAGGCAGAAATTCCCTGCACCTCAGCAGCAAGCTGCTCAACACGATCGGATAATTGCTTAGTCCCCAATAAAGAAAAAAAAAATCCTCCTACGGCCCCAGAGAAAAAGAGGAAAAAATATATAAAAATAATTCTGACACTTTTTTTTTTTTACAATTCTTTCCTTCTTTTGAGTACCCTAGAGTCTGCGGTTAGGCTGGTGATTCTGTTATGAATGGGTCTCCGAGAAGGATGGCAGGAACAGGCTAAGCCACCACAAGACCAGAGAGGTTGGTAACTAAGCGGATTGCAGACCCCTGATCCTATCCGCACAACTAGCAGTAGCCGTGGAGCGTTCCTACGATGCCCTAGATGCTTCGTCACAGCCGGAGGACTAACTAAGTCTTAAGACAGAAAGATGAAATCTACCCCGGAGCAGATCCCCAGAGGAATAGACAGCTCCCAAACATATATTGTCGGTGAGACAAGATGAGACACAAACACAGGCAGAGAACAGACTGAGCAAACAGTGGGGTCCAAGCTGTCTAGACAGGACAGGACAGAAAAAGATGCTGTCTGCAATAACGCACAAAACCCTGAAAAAGTCCAACACTTCTGATATACAAAAATACCTGAGATCACATGATCTCACCCCCGCTAGATCAGCACTCTGGTATAAACTGGCAGCAAACAAAATATACTAACATAACAGGGGACTGAACAAGCTGCAACATATGAAGCAGGGCCCAGCACTGCCCCCCAGCAGGGAGCACGCTGACCCCTAGCAGCAAAACAGAAAGCAAAAAAAGACACAACCAGATTAGATGCAAAGTATTAGCAAAAGAATCACTTACAGTTGTGGCCAAAAGTATTGACACCCCTGTAATTCTGTCAGATAATACTCAGTTTCTTCCTGAAAATGATTGCAAACACAAATTCTTTGGAATTATTATCTTCATTTAATTTGTCTTAAATGAAAAAGCACAAAAGAGAATGAAGCAAAAAGCAAATCACTGATCATTTCACACAAAACTCCAAAAATGGGCCAGACAAAAGTATTGGCACCCTCAGCCTAATACTTGGTTGCACAACCTTTAGCCAAAATAACTGCGACCAACCGCTTCTGGTAACCATCAATGAGTTTCTTACAATGCTCTGCTGGAATTTTAGACCATTCTTCTTTGGCAAACTGCACCAGGTCCCTGATATTTGAAGGGTGCCTTCTCCAAACTGCCATTTTTAGATCTCTCCACAGGTGTTCTATGGGATTCAGGTCTGGACTCATTGCTGGCCACCTTAGAAGTCTCCAGTGCTTTCGCTCAAACCATTTTCTAGTGCTTTTTGAAGTGTGTTTTGGGTCATTGTCCTGCTGGAAGACCCATGACCTCTGAGGGAGGCCCAGCTTTCTCACACTGGGCCCTACTGTTATGAATGAGTCACCGGAGGAGGAGAAAACAAAAATACAAGCTAAGTCCAGAACACCGGAGAGGTTGGTAGCTATCAGATTGCAGACCCCTGATCCTATACACCACAACTAACAGTAGCCGTGGGGGGTTCCTACGGTGCCCTAGACCCCTCGTCACAGCCGGAGAACTACATAAGCCTAAAGAAGGAAAGGGGAAATCTAAACTGCCCCAGAGCAGACCTCAAAGCAATAGACAGCCCCCAACATGTATTGTCGGTGAAAAACAGATGAAAACACAAACACAGAAAGACAGGCTGAGCAAACAATGGGGCCCAACTAACTAGATAGGA
This sequence comes from Dendrobates tinctorius, assembly GCF_039654945.1. Classification (NCBI taxonomy): domain Eukaryota; kingdom Metazoa; phylum Chordata; class Amphibia; order Anura; family Dendrobatidae; genus Dendrobates; species Dendrobates tinctorius. The sequence goes on from NW_027361694.1 coordinate 17,480,463, forward strand.
CAGGACAGAAAAGATGCTGGCTGCAATCCGCAAAAAACCCTACCAAAAATGTCCCAACCGTCTGATAGGGAAAAAGGCCCTTAAGTCGCTAGACTTCAAAATCACTATATCAGCAGTCGGGTATATTCTGAAAACAGAGCAAAGAGATCAACTGATCAGAGACAAAAATGGAATTCAGCCAGTCCCAACCAGGACTGGCTGAACACAAACACTAAGCAAACCAGACAAAATCTCATGGAACAACAGCAGGGCAAAAACTTAGCTTTTAGTAGACAGGAACCAAGCTGGATGCAAGAGCTCAGAGCAGAAAGGATCACCAGCAGCCCTGCAGGGCGTCGGCTGCCTTATATCCACTCAGAAATTCCAGATGTCCAATCACACTCCGCCTGCTCAGATGATAAGTTCTTCCCATCCCAATCAATTTCACTACCTCTCTTCACCAGCAGAGGGAATTCATCAGACATCAAAGGTGAAGGGGAGAATGAACTCACAACACCCTACATTATGCTGCAATATTTGTTGGTAGTCTTCAGACTTCATAATACCATGCACATGGTCAAGCAGTCCAGTGCCAGAGGCAGTAAAGCAACCCCAAAACATCAGGGAACCTCCGCCAGGTTTGACTGTAGGGACCGTGTTCTTTTCTTTGAATGCCTCTTTTTTTCTCCTGTAAACTCTATGTTGATGCCTTTGCCCCAAAAGCTCTACTTTTTTCTCATCTGACCAGAGAACATTCTTCCAAAATGTTTTAGGCTTTTTCAGGTAAGTTTTTGCAAACTCCAGCCTGGCTTTTTTATGTCTCGGGGTAAGAAGTGGGGTCTTCCTGGGTCTCCAACCATACAGTCCCTTTTCATTCAGACACCGATGGATAGTACGGATTGACACCGTTGTACCCTCGGACTGCAGGGCAGCTTGAACTTGTTTGGATGTTAGTCAAGGTTCTTTATCCAACATCCGCACAATCTTGCGTTGAAATCTAATGTCAATTTTTCTTTTCCGTCCACATCTAGGGAGGTTAGCCACAGTGCCATGGGTTTTAAACTTCTTGATGACACTGAGCACGGTAGACACAGGAACATTCAGGTGTTTGGAGATGGACTTGTAGCCTTGAGATTGCTCATGCTTCCTCACAATTTGGTTTCTCAAGTCCTCAGACAGTTCTTTAGTCTTCTTTCTTTTCTCCATGTTCAATGTGGTACACACAAGGACACAGGACAGAGGTTGAGTCAACTTTAATCCATGTCAACTGGCTGCAAGTGTGATTTAGTTATTGCCAACACCTGTTAGGTGCCACAGGTAAGTTACAGGTGCTGTTAATTACACAAATTAGAGAAGCATCACATGATTTTTCGAACAGTGCTAATACTTTTGTCCACCCTCTTTTTTATGTTTGGTGTGGAATTATATGCAATTTGGATTTAGGACAATTCTTTTTGTGTTTTTTCATTTAAGACAAATTAAATGAAGATAATAATACCAAAGAATTTGTGTTTGCAATCATTTTCAGGAAGAAACTGAGTATTATCTGACAGAATTGCAGGGGTGTCAATACTTTTGGCCACAACTGTTGCTGAACATGCAGATCAGGCAGGGCACAAAAGAGCTCCAAATGAACACAGGAAAAAATCACCAGCAATCTTCAAGAGCAGTCAGCTCCATTATATGCTCCCAGCCAGCAATCCCCAATTATCATCATCATCAGATGGAGAACCTCCATCCACCTGGCCAGCTCCACTACTCTCAGTAACCACCAGAGGGAGCAGAGGGAGCTTCGGCTCAGAAATCCGAGCAAGGGAGTTCACAACACACAGGAGCATCATGAGAAGTAGAAGAACACTGACGAAGACACCTCTGTGGTCACCTCTAAATGTACCGAGATCTGCAAGGGACTCACAGGAGGAAGATCCAGTTAAAAAATCTGCCTTGTCCAAGTCTACCCAGCAGGCAGCAGGGACAAAGCGCTCAAGATATATGCAATCCTGGATGACCAAAGTAACAGGTCTCTAGCCAAGTCCATCTTCCGCATCGTAGGCCCGGGTTCTCCCTACTCTTTGAGGATGTATTCATGTACCATTGAGATAGCGGGGAGGAAAGCAACTGGATACAAGGTGGAGTCCATAGATGGCCAGACCAGCCTATCGCTACCGACCTTCCTGGAGTACAACCAGATTCCCGACAACAGGTCTGAGATACCACCACCTGAAGCGTATAGCCAACCTGATACCTGAATTGAATCCAGAGGTCCCAATAACTTTACTCCCGGGAAGAGAGATACTACGAGCCCACAGGACTAGAGACTATATCAACAGCTTCCAGAACGCTCCATATGCACAGAGGCTTGACCAGGGATGGGTCATTATAGGAGACGTTTGTCTAGGAGGAGCCCACAAGCCGGCCTCAATCAACAGTATGCTTACCAGCACATTAGAAATTGGACGTCCATCTCTCTTCCAGCTATGTCACAATAGTCTGCTGGTGAAGGAATTACCAAACAGCACTCCCCTACCTTGCCCTTTCTCAGTTCCTACCAATGAAGACCACGCCTGTGAAGGTGAAGAAGACCACATAAGATGACAGCCTTCCATAGAACAAAGGAAGACGACAAGGTAGCGATGTCTATAGAAAAGAGCATGTTCTTGGACATTATGGAAAGACAAATAGTCAAGGACAAGTCGAACAGTTGGGTCACACCTCTACCATGTCGACCTCAGAGAAGACGCCTACCCAACAACAGGGAACTGGTCTACAACTGATTCATATCCCTCAGACACAAGCTTCAGAAGTCACCTGAGACTAAGGAACATTTATTTACCTTCATTGGGAAGATATTCAAGAACAACCACACAGAGATTGCACCTGAACTTTGGCACTCAGAGGAGTGTTGGTACTTGCCCATCTTCGGAGTGTACCATCCTAAGAAGACGGGTCAAATAAAAGTGGTATTAAACTCAAGTGCCAAATGCGAAGACATCTCATTGAATGATGTCCTACTGTTGGGCCCAGACCTCAACAACAGACTTCTACAAGTACTACTCTATTTCTGCAGAGATTTTGTGGCATTTATGGCTGACATACAACAGATGTTCCACTGTTTTCTCATCAAAGAGGAAAACAGAAACTACTTGAGGTTCTTCTGGTACCGCAACAACGACCTGGACAAAGACATCAAAGAGTACCGGATGAGGGTACACATCTTCACATCTTCGGGAACAGCCCTTCCCCAGCAGTCGCTATCTATGCTCTGAAATTCCGACAAAGAGGGCGAAGAAAAGTACGGGTCAGATGTCAGATCCTTCATAGGAAAGGACTTCTACGTAGACAACTGTTTGAAGTTCACACCGACAAATGAGTCTGCAATAGTCTCCTAAAAAGGCTCAAAAAATGCTCGCTCAGTCTTACCTAAGGTTACACAAGATATCCTCCGTCAGCCGAGAGTTGATGGAAGCCTTTCCCACTCAAGAATATTCCAGTGATCTAAAAGAATTAGACCTAAGCATCGACTCCCTTCCCATGCAGCGGAGCCTTTGATTGCTTGGGATCTGAAGACGGATGACTTTACCTTTCAAGACCCGCAAAGATGAGAAACCCTTCACGCGCAGAGGAGTTCTTTCCTTTGTGAATAGTCTATGCGACTCCCTGGGGTTTGTAGCTCCAGTAACCATCCAAGGAAAAGTGATGCTAAGAAACTTCACCCAAGACACGTCTGATTGGGACGTTCCACTTCTAGCAGAAAAGACTGACCTGTGGGCAGAGGGGAGGAAGTCTCTCAAAGCCTTGACTGACCTTCGTGTGTAACGACCTTAAGCTCCCGTACCGTCCACAGAAGTCAAAACGCAAATACTTTGTATTTTCTGTGACGCATCGGTCAAAGGAATCGCAGTAGTAGCGTACCTCAAGACTAGACGTGAATGAACAATTAGAAAAAAAAGTTCAGCTCACCGTAGTGGACATCTTGATTCGCGGAGCACAGAACCGTTGTGTCAGAACGTAGAACAATCAAAACATAGAAATCTTGAATAAGGGTGTTAGTTCACCAGAAACACATCGATATCGCATTTCTACTTAATTGTTCATGCTGATGTTTTAATCCTCCACTGAAAACTTTTTAAAGTGAATAAAAAGAAGAATTTTTTCACTACATCGTTGAGCTGGATTTCTATGTTGTGAATGAACAATGCCATATTGGGTTCGTTATGAGCCTGACAAAATTGGTGCCACTTCGCGAACACATGATTCCCAGACTGGAACTCCTTGCAGTTGAGTTGGCCGAACTTATCTCAGGTGGGATGAATCTGGAGATCAAAGATGCAAAGTTTTACACCGATATCAAGGTGGTAATGGGATACATCTGCAATGAGACGCAATGCTTCTACAGTGGGGAACCAAATAGTGGCATCCGTTGATGCCAAGCGGGGAGTGTTCTGCCCATTTATGTGCAGCAAGTTAATTCATCATGTAGTACCAATTGTAACCATTAGATGTCATTAGTTGCCCATTTATCCTGTTCCTGGATAAAGTGAGCATTTCTCTTTAACAGTGAGTTCTGATTAGAACCGCCCCTTTAGTTTCCCAGGCAAGAAGGCTTGCAGATATTTTCCCCCAGACCTTTGAGTCTTACACACGTGTTCTGGTACTCTCTCCTTAGAAGTCGCTGTTCCTGACAAGTTGATTCCGGTGAGGGTCAAATGTACTTACATGTTTGTGTCAGAACAGTTATGCAGCCACTTTGTAGCATACTGTGTAGTTGGGCATGTTGTGCTTTGTATCATGTTGCTCTTTTCTCTGTATGCAGTTAGATGCATGTCTGTATAAGTAGTGCAATGCTGGCAGCCTGAACTCGCTTTAGATAGCCATGATAACTGTATCTCCGTGTTATGCGCTATCTCTGTAAAGCCCCAGTTACTAATGTTAATTGTACCCTGTATCATGCTATTGTCTCTGTTATCTGCCAGTACTGATACACTGCTTATTCCCTTTTAGTTTTTACCACTCTTATATTGTCCACGTCATCGTTCACTGTTACTAAGTTCACATCATCACCTCAATAAATATAGACTTAAGCACCTATAAAGTCTGTTTACTTGAGAAGTGGATGAGGTTTAGCTGTATGCTGAAATCCACACAGCATCATATGTGGAGGAAGGCAGAATACCCGATATAAAACCTTCCAAAGTGCCTGGTTTATCTAAGTGGCAAATTTGGGGCAGTTTCATCCAGTCATTTGTCCGTAAATAAATAATTGTTCTTATTTTCAGTATTTTTGGGGAATATCTCGAAGGAAGGTCTGAAGGAGCCAAAACCTTGTGTAAAACCTTCCAAAGTTTGATTTACCTATATGTCAAATTTTGAGGATGTTGGTCTAGTTGTTTGACTGTAAATTAATAATTGCTTTTGAATTACGCTTTTTTAACAAACCTCTTGAGAATGATAGCTTCCAAACAACTGAAACAGAGTCTAAAACACTTGGTAGAACCTGATTTACATATTTACCAAATTTGGTGCACATTGGTCTAGTCATTTGGCTGTGCATGTAAAAAAAGGACATCAGATAATAGAAATATATATACTGCATGTACAGTATATTAGACATGTAGCTCCACAGACTCTGGATGTTTCATGCAAGCCAGCCCCAGTTAATTGGAAACCTTTTCTAATTTACCCTTGGGTCTACCTAGAGCAGAGGTGAGGAATCTTTTTTCTGCCAAGGGCCATTTTGATATTCATACCATCCCTCGGGGGCCGCACAAACTCCGCCCACAAAGTACATCCTGACTCTGGCACTGGTGTCAGGACGTAATCTTTCATTGCATGCCCTTCAGTGTTCACTAGTGAATGCTGCATGTGTATGCTCACAGAGCAAGAAGAAATTAAGGAGCTGGTGGTAGCCAAAATACAACTCCCTGCCAAAGCACTGCAGTCCCTGAGAATCTGCCCGGGGGCTGGATAAAAGGTCATTAAGGGCCGTAAATGGCCCTGGGGCCTGAGGTTCCCCACCCCTGGCCTAGAGCAACAATTGGGTATATTATGTGAGTGTTCATTTATACCTCATAATATTAATCTATTTGGAGACTTTCTCTATAACTAAATAGTCCATAGATTATATAAATTTGGATATAATTTAATTCATTTATTATCCCTACCTATTCTGCAGAATACACTGTATATAATTGATTATGTGACCAATAACGAATACCCCTTACCAATATGGTGCTGCAGGCCTTAGGCTACGTTCACACGTAGCGGAACTCTCGCGGAAGTTACCGCGAGAATTCTGGAATTCCATTCCGCAGGAAAATCGCATTTTAAATTCCCACGATTTTCCCGCGGAAAAACTAGCAATTTACAAGCGTAATTATCTTGCTGAATGCTAGTGTTTTCCAAGCGATCTGGAGCATCGCTTGGAGAACTGATTGACAGGTTAGGTCACACTCCTCAAACATAGTGTTTGACAAGTGTGACCAACTTTTTACTATTGAGGCTGCCTATCCAGGCATCAGTAGTAAAAGATAAAATGTAAAAAATAATTAAAAAAAAATATTGTTATTCTCACCTTCCGGCATTCCGCGCAGCCTTCTCGCCTCTCTCCACGCTCCCGGTCCCAGTAATCCTTTGCGGAAATGACCACGAGATGTCGCGCTCCCACGACGTCATCGCGAATGACCACGAGACGTCGCACTCCCGCGAGATCGCGACGTCATTGCGGTCATTCTTGCAAAGGATTACTGGGACCGGGAGCGTGGAGAGAGGCGGGAAGGCTGCGCGGGACGCCAGAAGGTGAGAATAACAATATTTTTTATTTTAATTCTATTTTTTACAGGGATATGGTACCCAGAGCCCGGAGGACTGTCTCCTCTCCTCCTGACCGTGGGTACCATCCGCAAATGTTCTGCTTACTTTTCGCATGGTGGGCACAGTCACATGCGGAAAGTAAACAGAACAATGCAATCCTATGTGGGCAGAATCGCCGCTATTCTGCTAAATTAATGAGCATGCTGCGTTTTTAACCGCGAAACGATTCCCCCGCAGAAAAAAACGCAGCATTAGCACAGCATTGCGGAATCCCATAGGATTATTTTTCGTGTTTTCGCGGCAAAATCGCGCGTTTAAAACTGCCATGAAAATGCGAAAAAAAACGCGACGTGTGAACTCAGCCTTAATATTACATGACGCTGTCCAGTGGTCCAAGGTCAAAGAGGGCCACTCAACCTTGGTCAGTCTTGTTTATGTTTCTTCTCCTGAGGCCCCACCTATAACCTATGTAATTTCCTCCCTACCTTCAGACCACTACCCCCTGGATCACCTTTCGTCTCCCTCCCCACTCTCTCCCATCTTCTCCCATTAGGTCACTCCCTCCCATCAAGCATCATGTCAAGCCTCCACCTACCAACTGCGTGGAGAGTCCAGCTGATGCTTGACTCTGGAAAGGTCTATTTTTGTGACCTGACCATCAACGCCAATCCTACCTCCCCCGGAAAGTTCCTCTCAACCCCTCCCATAAATAAAAACTCAGACAACATCCATTTTTCTTTGGATATAAATGGCCACAGCAGCCAATTTATTGATAATTAAAACAATTGGCGGGGTCCTCGAAGCTGCAAAAATCTGGTGATTTTCCATGACATTGCCCCTCCCCTCCCAGACTTACTCCTAACTGTGTTCACCTGCATAGGAGCACCGTGAAACCGAGGGAATAGGTTGTCCTATACCTTTAGTATGCACCCAACATTCCATTGCCAGGTATCCCCCAAATCTCACCAGACCACCATCAAAATAACCATCCATTAAAGGGGAACATCAAATTTAATGAATCCCCAATCCCAAATTTGTAACCAACTTTGAAGACCCACCACCGACACACCGAGAGCACCTTGACAACTTCAAGTGCTCGAGATCCTACCATCCAGCAATGATGTGGCCCTTTCTATCCCCTCCTGTAACCCTAAAGTCCACAAATCTATTCCCACCGCATTCAAGTGCACTCCGTCTGCCAACCAAAAATCCTCTTCGTGGCGCACTACCACTCCCCCGTTCCGTACTATGAATTTGGATACCGCCTTGTTGATTTTAATGCATGCCTTGTTAATCTTTGGAACTGCTAACCAAAAATCCTCTTTGTGGCGCACTACCACTCCCCCATTCCATACTATGAATTTGGACACCGCCTTGTTGATTTCAATGCATGCCTTGTTAATCTTCGGAACCGACAGTACACCCCGCCAAATCTTTCTGGGTACAATGTTAGACCACACTATTTTCAAACCTGGGAATGCCAACCATAGCAACATCAGTTCTATTTTAATGTCCCTAGCCAATATCCTCCCAGAGCGGAGGCCCAGGTCATTAACCCCACATGCAAGACTAAAATATCTGGGGCCCTATCTAGGTGAACAGCTTGATAAACTTTGTGTAGTACCCAATTCCAGGCCATACCCCTAAAACCAAGCCACCGAAATAACACGGTGTCCCTTGCAAAACCCATTTGTCTCCTGTCAGTCCCTCTTTCTGCTCTCAGCGTTCTCCAGTAAACGTAGGAATGGCCTAGAGACCATACTAGAAGTGGAACTCGTCCTGTAATGAAACAAACATAAATTAGTGAATTTTTAATAACCAGAATGATTGTGCAACATTTAACAAGACTGCATATGCAGACAGGTTTAAGTGAAGTATACGAGCAGTCAAAATATACTGTCTCAATGCAGAAATGAAAATATTAAAAATTCAAGATATAAATTAACAATATATAGATAACAGGATACAAGTGACTAATATGCATCTAAAATATAAGCAATAGCCCATAAAAAATGGTACATCAATTTCACTATTTTCTTGCCATTCAACCGAGGAGAAGGGATTCCCACACAATATGGTGATCACATTCATTGATGGTCATTTGGTATGATGAAGGGAGATTCCAACAGTACACATTCAAAATTCATCTAGAATAATAACAACTAGGATATCATAAAAACAAAAAGACACACAAATTAAAATCAAAATTCAGGAAAGATACTCATAAAAAAGAAGCAAAACTTAGTTGTTCATTAAGAATTGCTGGTATCATAGTACCCAAAATAGTGATCCATCGGAATTCTAGCTGTGCCAAAGTACGCTATATATCACCGACCCTAATGCTACATTGTACCCTGTCAATACCTTTGATTTTAAGATCATTCAGGTTGAAATTGTGGTAACTTCTAAAATGTATTGGAATTGTTTTTAACAATGCCTCCTGTAAGGAGGTGATGAGACCCTCACATGCCTCCTCTCCCCTGAACGCTGTTCACATGATGACATGTGGCTCCTCATTGTTCAATATTATTATTTGTTATGTACTGTGTATAGGCTTAGGGATAGACTAGTTATAGAATAGGACCGTAGGGGAATTGGATTCGAATAATGGAGTCATCATAGAGATAGGGAATAGAATAGATTAGGAGTGTTAATTAAGTACAGTTAGCATAGGCGTATAGCAGTTGGGAAGAGCTATAGGGCAGTGCAGTGCAGAGCAAGGGGATATAGTCAGGACACTTCCTTATTAGGTAGCAGAGCCCGGGCAGCCTTGCCCAGGGCAAGGTGGGAGGAGCAGTGAAGCAGATGGTTTTACCATCCATGGGGAAAAGTTGCTATGGCAGGAAGGATTGTGCAGTTGGGTACCAGCTAAGAAGAATTATCCCAAGAAGGATGCGGGGTCTTCGACCAGGGCGGGAGTAGCTCAGATGGCGTTCCTGGCACCTTTCCCTATTGGAACCGGACGAAGGGCTGGCAGGCAGCTGGTGAAACTGAAGGCATGGATTGACGTAAATTGTCTAGAGCCATGGCAAGGATTGCCGGAAGAAGAGAGACAGAGCTGACAGGAAAGATAGAGGCTGACCTGAAGGCAGGGAAAGATTGAAGGATGACCCTTTGCATAAACTTTGCTGCAAGTGTGATGAATGCCCTACTGAATAGTAAAGTTAAACTGTTGTGGAAAGAACTGTGTCTCTGAGATGTTTTGTGGAGCTCTGAAACGAGGAGCCAGAGTGACAGAACTTGAAAGGACTCTGACACTGAATGTAAGTGTACTGCTGTGCATGCTGCACATGCAGAAGAAGGGACACTGTATTCTATCTGTGGGGCACCAGGATGTGGGAACAGTTCAGCCCGTTGCCACGGCTACCACCCTGGCCGCCTTATACTCCACCTTCCGGGCAGCCACAATGTCACTCACATGCTCACAAGTGCGTATCTAAAATTCTTGTGATATGAGCCCCACAATTATAAGTTTAAAGTATACTATATAAGTCGTGCTACAATAGTGTTCAAAATAATAGCAGTATTCAAAAACATGAGTTAATCACAAAATATGTCTACCAGTTTTTATTTCCATGCATCGAGAACATTGCACAGTTTAAGTACTTTACAGAAAATAGCAAAAAATGAACATTGGACTGTTCTAAAAAATAGCAGTGTCTGCATTTGCCTTTTTTAAACTCACAATATGTACTATTTTTTATGACGATTTAGCATTCCTGTGAACCACTAACATAACGTTTAGTTGTATATCCACAGTTTTTTAGAACTGCTTCACATCTATGTTGCCTAGTATCAACCAACCTCTGGCACCTGTCAGCTGTTATTCCAGCCCAGGATGCTTTGACTACATTCCACAATTTTTTGGTATTTGTTGGCTTTGCTTCAGAAACGGCATTTTTAATGTCACCAAACAAGCGTTCTATCAGATTAAGGTCAAGGGATTGGGCTGGCCACTTCATACCCTCAATTTTGTTGGACTGAAACCAAGATTTTGCACATTTGCTTGTGTGTTTAGGGTCATTGTGTTGTTGAAACACCCATTTCAAGGGCATATCCTTTTCAGCGTAAGGCAGCATGACCTGTTCGTGTATTTTTATATATGCAAACTGGTCCATGATCCCTGGTATGCGGTAAATAGGTCTGGCACCATAGTAAAAGAAAAATGCCCTTATCATGATGCTTGCTCCACCATGCTTCACTGTCTTCAAAGTGTACTGTGGCTACAATGCAGTGTTTGGGGGTCGTCTTACGAACCATCTGTGGCCCACGGACCCAAAAAGAACAATTTTACTTCCATCAGTCCACAAAATGTTTCCCCATTTCTATTTAGGTCAGTTGATGTGTTCTTTGGGAAATTGTATCTGCTTCAGTACATATCTTTTTCTTAACAGTGGGACTTTGCGGGACTTCTTGCTAAGAGATTAGTGTCATACGGGCATCTTCTAACTGTCACAGTACTCACAGGTAACTTGTCACTGTCTTTGATCATCCTGGAGCTGATCACTGGCTGAGCTTTTGCCATTCTCGCTATTCTTCCATCCATTTGAAAGGTAGCCTTCTGTTATCTTCCACGTCTCTCTGGTTTGGCTTTCCTTTTAAAATCACTGGAGATCATTTTAGCTGAACAGCCTATCATTGTCGGCACTTCTTTAAGTTTTACCCTCTCCAATCAACTTTTTAATAAAAGTATGCTGTTCTTCTGAACAATGTCTCGAACAACCTATATTTCTCAGGCTTTCAAGGAGAAATGCAGGTCCTGGCTTCACTTTTAAATAAGGGCCACCTGATTCACACCTGTCTCTTCACAGAATGATTGACCTCACTAATTGAACTCCACACTGCTATTATTTTGAACACAGGCCCTTTCAAATAATTATTCTAAACATGCAGATCATGAATGCTGAGTCTATTGTTTTTCTTAGAATCTACTGCACCAACTGGTAAATTGTTTGGCTATGGTATGGTATGGTATGGCTTACCTGGTTCAGTCCTGACTTTGGTCCCTTTTGTTTGTTTTCTCCTTGGGTCACACTGTGATAAGACCTATTTTTATCCATCAAACTGTTTTACATATTGACTAATTTTCTGAGATATTGATATTAATAACATTTTTTGCAATTTTTACTTTTATGGCTCATAATTGACTCTTTGTTCCTCTTGATTATAAGTGTTTAGATATGTTGTAGTTATTTGAATTGTTTCTATGTTTCCTCTAAATAAATATCAGAAAATTTGCATGACAAAATATTCAGCATCTTTATATTTACAAAAATAATAATGTTTCAAAGTACTGAAACATTTATGCATTAATTATATGTAGCAGTAAAAAGAAAACTCTTTGATGTCATAGAAACAAGAGCCAACTAAAAAACTAAAAATTCTTATTGTCACGTTTGAATTCAGGAGGTCAAAATGATAATGGCTTATTTCATAACAGAAGCTGACAACTTTTGAACTGCGTGCTAGCAACCTGCAAACAGCAACCAGGGGCTAGGGAGGCAAATTAGCAGGCAAATGCTGTCAGTATATGCAGTCATAAGAGAGCAGAGTATGCTGCAGGGCATGCAAGACAGCAGGCAGAGCATGCAACATAGAGCACGCAGCTGAGCTGAGGGACTTGCACGCACAGAAACACGCTACCCTGCAAGATTCACAAAAGTTAACATTCCTAATCAAAAGAAAGAACCTGCAGCAACCTTATGTGACAGCCTGGAACCCTACTAGTAGAGCAAAACATGCAGCAGAATTGAGACATGAGGTTCAGCTTTAGCCACTGATGACCATGCAGAAGGTTTCCTCATCTGGACTTTGCAGCAGCCCTCCTCTGATCATCTGGGCTTTGCTGCACCCTCCTGTCATTACTGGGAACCTGCCGCACCCCTAATTGTCTAACCTGGACTTTGCAGAATCCTTTATCTCATTGCACCGCAATCAGCACAGAGGGGCTTGGGTCTCTGACTGGAGTGTATTAGCCAACTGCTTACCAATCCCACTGGAAGCTTTAACTTTTGAAAATATGTAGGACAGTGTTCAGGGGCGTAACTAGAACTGATTGAGCCCCATAGCAAACTTTTAAATGGGGCCCCCTCAAAGACACACACCCTCAAAGACACACCCCTCCAGGAACTACATTTCCCAGAGGTCCATGCGGCAGGCAGCTGTACAGAAAGCTAATAGACAGCGAGGGCTCAGGGAAGGGGCAGGACTGAACTAGTCTGTAGCAATACACTTTGTGACTGGCTGCAGGCAGGGAGGCGGGCCCAATATGTGCTTCGCTCCGCACAGCAGGCACAGAAATGTAGCGTAGGCTGCGAAATCATAGTGTACATTTTTTTCCGCCGGTGCCCCGGATCCCCTAAACCAGTGGTCCCCAACCTTTTTTGCACCAGGGACCGGCTTTAAGCAAGACCATTCTTCCATGGCCCGGCAGGGCGGGGCTTTGATAATAAGGGGGCGGGGCTATGAACGTGGTTGTAGTTTAGCAGTGCATACTTATCATTTAATTATAACATTTAGAATGTGACTCAACTCCCCATAGGTTTTGAATGAGTAGGAGCACCTGGCTTGTTTCTTTGTTTCAGTGGGAGCACTGGGCTACTTCTACTGATGACCGTCACTTCTAATGGTGATTGGAACCTACAAGGAAAAGGAGCATTCAGCACTTAAGAAAAATTGTACTGGAGTACTGTACATGCTGATTATTTTCTAATCATCAGAAAATGTATGTGTGGTTCCCCCCATCCTGTCCAGCTCTGTGTGGCTTCCCCTGTTGTATGCATGGCTCCCCTGTCCCATCCTTGTATACATGGCTCTGCTCCCACCCTCCAATCCTGTATACATGGCTCTGCTCCCACTCTCTCATCCTGTATACATGGCTCTGCTCCCACTCTCTCATCCTGTATACATGTCTCTGCTCCCATCCTCCCATCCTTGTATACATGGCTCCACTCCCACCCTCCCATCCTGTATACATGGCTCTGCTCCCACACTCCCATCCTGTATACATGGCTCTGCTCCCACTCTCCCATCCTGTATACATGGCTCTGCTCCCACTCTCCCATCCTATATACATGGCTCTGCTCCACTCTCCCATCCTGTATGTGTGGCACCCCTGAGGGCTCAGTTGCCACAGAGGTACTGCACCTCCTCCTGAGGTGTGGTACCCCGCCATCCAGGTAAGTTGGATGCTCCTGACCACATTCCAACACCTGAACCCATCATCACAAAGTAGTGTAGCAAAGCCACATTGCAGCTCCCTGCTTGGAGTGTAGCAGAGCACCTTTAGTGGCTCCCTGATTGGAACACGAAACATGCTGGGAGGCGGATGGAGTTAGAATATATAAAAGAGTGGGAAGGTTTAGGAGTTCAGTTCAGTTGAGTTGAGTGTTGAGTTTAGTTCAGAGTGGAGGAGAGGAGATCCCTGGGAGAGGGATGGAAGAAGGAAGTGCTGCAGCAGATCACAGTGACCTGGGTCTGCTGGCACGGGAAAGGAAAGAAAGAGACAGACATTGAAGAGAACCCTGATTTTCCATAAGAAGGAAAAGACTAGTACGGAACGTAGGAGTAAAAGGGAACAGAGGAAGTGGGTTAGAAGAGAACCCTGCCTGAAAGTTCTAAGCGCAAGGCCGGGGCCTGGTCCCCGAGGTTGTATGGATACTAAGGGTCCTACAGCAGACACAGGTGGAGTAGTGGGCTGTAAATGCACTACTCCCATCTAAGACTTGAGGGCACAACAGCAACTTGGATAGTGAGCCGGGACTTAGGAGTAAGGAGTCCCCGAAGCAGGCTACAGCTGTCTGCCGTACAAGTATAGTTCTTGGGAACATCTGACAGGAGGAACTCAAGTGTAACTCAGTACTGGGAGTACTTCACTCAAAGGCGCTATAGAGGAGACGTTCAGAAAGGCACATTTTGGCGGAGTGTTGGAAGGGAGCATTCCATCTTGCTTGGAGGCTGACTGAGCCCCTGACTCGGAGGACACAGCACGGAGGCAGGCACCTGTTTGTACAACAGACTGTGAGTAAAACTTTGGAACTACAAGTCCTTTTGTCCTCTACTCATTCCGGCACCAACACCCCCAACACTGCTAAATTGCTGGACCATTCACGTCTCCCAACTATCATCTCCTTTACACTGCCCTGGGACTACAGCTCCACCTGTGGGGAGCTTCAACATCTTTGCTGCACCACACCACTAGTCCCAGAGGATCTGCATGCAGCGTCGGCCTAACATCTCAATTGCCGAACACCACAGGTGGCGTCACACACTATTCATTTAATCCACTACATTCCACCATTCAATCTCCCCTATTAATTGGGTGCCCAGGGCCACGGACCGGGTCACTGCTGCCGTGACACATCCCGCTGATGCCGGCCCGGTACCGAGTACCCCACAGCCCTGGGAGGGCGACCGATATGCATGGCTCTGCTCCCATTCTCCCATCCTGTATACATGGCTCTGCTCCTACTCTCCCATCCTGTATACATGGCTCCGCTCCCACCCTCCCATCCTGAATACATGGCTGTGCTCCCACCCTCCCATCCCGTATACATGGCTCTGCTCCCACCCTCCCATCCTGTATAAATGGCTCCCCCGTCCCATCCTGTATGCATGGCTCCGCTCCCACCCTCCCTTGTATTTATGGCTCTGCTTCCACTCTCCCTCCCTTGTATATATGGCTCTGCTTCCACTCTCCCTGCCTTGTATATATGGCTCTGCTCCCACTCTCCCTCCCTTGTATATATGGCTCTGCTCCCACTCTCCCTCCCTTGTATATATGGCTCTGCTCCCACTCTCCCTCCCTTGTATATATGGCTCTGCTCCCACTCTCCCTCCCTTGTATATATGGCTCTGCTCCCACTCTCCCTCCCTTGTATATATGGCTCTGCTCCAGCTTTCCCTCCCTTGTATATATGGCTCTGCTTCCACTCTCCCTCCCTTGTATATATGGCTCCGCTCCCACTCTCCCTCCCTTGTATATATGGCTCTGCTTCCACTCTCCCTCCCTTGTATATATGGCTCCACTCCTACTATCCCTCCCTTGTATATATGGCTCCGCTCGGCTCCCCCATCCTCCTTAACCTCATGTCTCTGAACTTCCCTCCCTGCATCTCACGGTGCTTCAGCTTCTTTCTGTGCGGAGCGGTCACATGCTACCGCTCATTAAGGTGCATGAATATGGATGCCACGCCTATGGAAGAGGAGTGGCGTCCATATTCATGACCTTAAATGAGCGGTACATGCTGGATGAAGCCGCCGCGCCGACAGGAACCGCTATGCAGGGTGAGTATCAGCTGCTACACAGCCGCCGGCTCCCCTTGTGTCCGAGGACTGGCAAGATCACTGCATCGGCCCGGTGCCGCAGTAATGTACTTAATTAAATTGCACTACCGGGTAGCGCCGATCGAAGCTGGGGACCAAGGCACCTATATGGGCCGGGCCCCAAAGCAACCGCTTTGGCTGCTACCCCGGTAGTTACGCCAGTGACAGTGTTATTTGTGTTGTTTTTACACATTCATTTAGTTTCTCTGTCAGAGCCAATTAGAAATGTTATAAAAGAGTATGAAGTGATACACTCAAAATACTGCATAATTTAAAGCCATAGTCTAGCCATCATCTATGGCACACGTCAAACTCTGGGTCGCGGGCCAAAACTGTTCCTCAGGGTGAGTAAATGTGGCCCACGACTTCAGGCGGGACAATTATATTGTATGCAGCACTATATGAACCCATTATACAGTATGAAGCACTATGGTGGACCATTATACTGTATGGATCACTATGTGGGGTCATTATACTGTATGGAGCACTATATTGAGCCATTATACAGTATAGAGCATTATGTGGGGCCGTTATACGGTATCGATGACTATGTGGGGCCTATTATACTGTATGGAGGACTTTGTGTGGTCCATTATATTGTGTGGAGGGCTGTATGGGGATTATAGATGGGGAATCATACTGTGATGGGGTCACCATACTTTGCCAGGTGGGCTGAGGAGAGGTACAGTAGGGTCATAATATTGTGTATGTGGAGGGTACTGTAAAGGAATTCACTATTAGAGAGCATTACTGTGTTTGGGGCACTTTTGTTGTTATCATACTTTATTATCTGCATTATTCAAATTTTTTTATCCTTTGTAGTTACTTATTTAAATTGGGCCATTTGCTTTTTACTGCACTTACATAGCATATTATATTATTCCAATATGCTAAGATCTATTAATTAAAATTTACTTTGTTCGTGGGACAACGCCTTTAAATTTGTTTTCATATGAAAATGTTTATCAGTATATTTGAGAAGGGAAAACTTCCTCAATTGTTGACATTTTTTTTAAATAAATATCAAGGTTGGCCCGCCACTTTGTAGAGTAGCAGAAAGCACAAAGGGAAGAACCCCTAAAATATAACTTTTATATTGATTGATTGATCACAAGAAGCTAGTAAAATTTAACTGTTCATTTAAACCTGAAGGCTGTGTGCACACGCTGCGGATTAGGTGCGGATTCATCCGCGCGGATTTTGTAAAATCCGCAGGTGAAACCGCAGGTCAAAATACCTACGGTTTTACCTGCGGATTGCTCTGCGGTTTTGCCCTGCGGTTTTTCATCTCCTCAATAGAGGAGATGGCAAACCGCAGGGGAATCCGCAGAAAGAATTGACATGTCAATTCTTTCTGCGGATTGAAAACCGCAGATAATCCGCGCAGAAAATTCCGCACCATCTGCATTGCGGTTTTTGATTCCCATAGGGAATCATGCTACTGTACACCGCAGCAAAAACTGCTGCGGGTCCGCAGCGGCCAAAACCGCTGCGGAACCGCAGCAAAATCCGCAGCGTGTGCACACAGCCTTAGGGCTTTGTGATTCAAGCCAGAAAATCCAGCGTGTTTCTCGCTGTAGGATTTTCCTATCCCAGTCTCCCTGTCTTACTGCGGGCTGAACTCTCTCAATCACATGAAAAGAAATCTGTTTAATGTCACCCCTATGTACGAGATTAATGTGGCGTGCAAGTGGCATGTCTCTACAATGTCTGATATCCCCCAGATGTTCACCTATTCGGACTCTCAGCTCACGTTTAGTTTTTCCCACATAGTCAAGGGGACAAGAGCAGGTGCACAGGTATACCACTCCTGCAGTTTTGCAATTAGCAAACGATTTCATGTTATATGTCCTTTTAGTTTACGCACTACAAAATGTCTGTGATGGACATACATGTTTACAAAAACTGCAGTGTCCGCATCTAAATGTACCAATGGCTCTATTTTGTTGCCATGTACCCTCTCTCTTACAGAGTTCAAGATGGCTCCTTACCACCCAGTCTTTGATCAATCTACCCTTCCTATACGTCACTGAGGGTTTTGGGGTAATGTGATTACATATGTCTCGGTCAGTTTTTAAAATCGTCCAATGTCTTTTGAGTATATCCAAAACTTTGTCGGACTGGTCATCGAAAGTGCCTATCAGCCTGGTCAGATTATTTGGGTCCTCCTTCTCTTTAGGAATCAAAAGAGATGTCCTATTAACTTGTTTAGCATGCTGATAGGCAGGTTCTATGATCCTCGCAGGATTCCCCCTATCTCTGAATCTTCCCAACAAGTCTCTAGGGCTGTACTAGGGTATACTAGGGCATTATAGCCTATTGCCCTTCTGATATATATGGATTTTTGAAAATTTACGCTGCTGGTACACCACTGATTTTGTGAACCCTAAATTATTCTTCTTGAGGTTTATGGCCCGCCACTTTGCCCAGGCTTTTAATTTTGGCCCTCTGTGTGTTTGAGTGTGACATCCCTGGTCTATGGGAACAGGCAGGAGTTGAGATCACTGTAATTATTAAAATATCATAATTCTACATTTGTCTCTATGTTATGATTGCCAGTATTCTATTACGTAAATTTCATAGAATTAAAAAAAAAAAAATTAATTTAATGAAAATACAGAAACACTAACAGATCTTTGTAGTTCTGAACACATTTGTTCATGAAATGATTAGTTATTTTTAGAAATGAAGTTTTATTAAATCAAATTGACACCGAGTTTTAAACATTACAGAAACTAGTTTACAGTTACATGAAACCAGACAAGAAGCTTTTCAAACAGATTATGAACTTTTGACAACATTGTATCAACACTGTAGCTGAGTATTCTCTATGCAGAAAGGCAAAAAATGGGGTGAAACCATAACTTTGCTAAGGTAGACAGACAAGCAAGGAATGAAATGTTCTCTCCAAGTGACATAGATTTATAACTGACCCATGGAATATGTCTTTCATTACTAATGGCTTTCAATAAAGTATTGGTACAGTAAGTTCTGCCAACTCATGTGTACTAGTGCAGAAATTACACTGCAGGATTCTTATCGCCCCACACTAATTTTAGGATATTACAAATCACCATGTCTAATACTGTCATTACACTGGCTCATATTACAGCCTCAAGAGCTTTGTAAATATAGTAGACTAACAAAAAATTAGCAAATTACCAGGTTACAATAAAAGTCAAAATTCAAGAATTTCGTTACATTTAATTTAAACCGAACTTTGTTGTTTGACAACTGCTGAACATAATTTAATACAATATCTACAGTATATAGGTCCAGACATCTGTACTTTCTTTGCATCTTCTGTAGGTTTGTTTTTCAATTCAAAGCACCAAATTCTACTGTGGGAGAGAGGTTTGAAGGTATTGAAGCTTCAGAGTAATATTTTTTTTATGTGCATTCCTTTTATACCACAGAGTCCATTCAGAAACAGGGCACGTGATATGCTAGTCACTACTTATGGACACGCTTTGAGGTGGGGAAGTCAGGGAGTCAGCGGTCAAAAGCGAGGAGGGTACTTCATAAACAGAGGGGTAGTGTAAAGGGGCTAGATAAATGGATGGTCAAAGGTGAATACAAGGTCGGCCAACAAAGATCAAATTACTAGAACTCAAAGCAAAGAGCAAACATGCACCAAACTGAGCAGAGCTACAACTGGAAGTGATAAGAAGCAGACAGCAAGCTAAATAGCCTGGGAATCACTTCGAACAGGGGACACTTAAAAGAAAACCTTGCACCCCCTAGTCCTGATTGGGTAACTAGACACTGACAGTTCAGCACACCCAAGCCCCACATCGCACGGCTGAGCTGCCACTCATCACATTGAGAGGAGGAATCGTGACAACCTGATTTGTGGTTTTCTATCAGTGATTGTTTGTTCATTGATGATTTGTTGTGCCAGAGTCATGAAAATGGTGCATGTGGTAAATGGCTTTTGTGCAAAATAGTCATTTTTTCTATCTTCAACAGTTTTTGCTATTTTTTAGAGCAAAAAGTTGAATTTTTCTCAAAAATTAGGAAAAATTTTCTGCTTACCTTGAATTACATCAGGGTAAAAACCAGAGTACATTTGTGACAGTAACAAAGTTTGGAACATTTTGAATATTGCAAATAGTGAATCAGGCCAAAGCATCTGGAAATCCTAACCCCCACCCACATGGATTAACAAAAAAAAAAATTCTATAAAGCACTTGAGGTTTAAAAATGCTTAAACGGAACCAGTCAGGTCCATTAATGCTATTAATATGCAATATAGAGTTAGTCTGCAGGTTAATAGCATTATAAAAGTACCTGGTTGCTGTACTGAAAGCCTGATACCTGGTTGAAAGAGAACTTTATTTCTCCCAGGAGCCCCTGACTTTCAATATGCAGGCATGCCTAAAGTTATTACAGTCACTGCTTACAGCACTGAAAGCGTGCCCTGGCACTCAATTTTGCAGTATATATTCACCATTTACATTAACACCAAATCCTCAAACTGCCACATACTATGCCCCCATGATTATAAGATTATCATAGGTCATGGTTTTGAAAAGGCTACCCTGTTCAGACTTGGCACAAGCTACTCCATCTGGCATATTCCACAGAGTAACCTTGACCATCCTTTAACTGATGTAAAAGGATCTGGTCTTACAACAGGATACAGTAGATTTCTTCCACACAGGGGCTGCGCTCCGGAAGAGAGAACTAGAGGAAGGAAGGAAGGGTCATCAAGCAGGGTCAAAGACAAGCGGTCACAATAGGGAAATCATTCTAAAGCAAGCGGGAGGTCAAAATTAAAGCCGAGGTCAAATAGAAGGAACAATAAACAGGAGCTCAACACAGCAGTAAGTACCAGGACAGCAATGCTATTGACTGTCAGTGGAGTCAGAGCTTCAGGGGTTTAAATAGCTAACTTGCTCACCCTGGGCTCTGGAAGGAATAATCGAAACCTAGACCAAAATTTATCCCATAGCTACCTTATAAAGCAGCAACTAAAGCCACCGGTGTGCTGTCACGTATCACAAGCAACAAATACTCGCTGCTGCCCAGCAGCCAAAGCAGAAACAAAGTTATTACAAATATTTTCACCTGCTTTGCTTTTTTGAGTATAATAGCAGTTTAATAGCACAAAACGCTGTGCCCTTGAATATGGTTGTGCCACAGTTTGATTCAATACTGCGCATGCATTTATAATCCATATATAATTTGTATGACAAGGACTTAATGATAAAAATAGCTATGGTGATCTGATTTTAGATTAAAAACTTAAAATTTGGAAATGTCAATCCATTTCATTTATTCAAAACTCTGTTTCTGAACTAGAAAAAAGTTTGGTACTTTACAAATGGTGAGCTCTTCATTCACATGATAGCACTACTCACTATAACCTCTGTATATAGTAACAACCCACACTGTCCATAGTATGTATTATTGCCACAATCTGTTTTATAAATATTATATTGTCTCGCTCTGTATTTGATGAATATAATAGTGTGACACAATATTCCACCTATATTTATAGGTATATATGCAGTGCCTTGCGAAAGTATTCGGCCCCCGGGAACTTTTCAACCTTTTCCCACATATCATGCTTCAACCATAAAGATACCAAATGTAAATTTTTGGTGAAGAATCAACAACAAGTGGGACACAATTGTGAAGTTAAACAAAATGTATTGGTTATTTTAAATTTTTGCGGAAATTCAAAAACTGAAAAGTGGGGCGTGCAATATTACTCGACCCCGCTAACTTAATACTTTGTTGCGCCACCTTTTGCTGCAATTACAGCTGCAAGTTGCTTGGGGTATGTCTCTATCAGTTTTGTACATCGAGAAACTGAAATTCTTGCTCATTTTTCCTTGGCAAATAGCTCGAGCTCAGTGAGGTTTGATGGAGATCGTTTGTGAACAGCAGTTTTCAGCTCTTTCCACAGATTCTCGATTGGATTCAGGTCTGGACTTTGACTTGGCCATTCTAACACCTGGATACATTTATTTGTGAACCATTCCATTGTAGATTTTGCTTTATGTTTGGGATCATTGTCTTGTTGGAAGACAAATCTCTGTCCCAGTCTCAGGTCTTGTGCATGTGAAAAATGAGGATGAATAAACTCATGGAGATCAACATCCAACACTGCGGAGACACCATCACATGTTTCTCAACGCAGTGATTCTAGTGCAATGCACCCACCCTTATGGGAAATATGTAAATATATGCAAAACACAAGCTGCGGAGACACCATCACATGTTTCTCAACGCAAGCAATGACTAGCCAGGTCTTTCCCCGGGAGGGAACAACCACGGGAAGGGCAGTCTCCAATGAAGGAAACCACCTATGCCAAAACATGGTATCCATCCACAGACAGGTCTTGTGCAGACTCCAACAGGTTTTCTTCAAGAATGGTCCTGTATTTGTCTCCATCCATCTTCCCATCAATTTTAACCATCTTCCCTGTCCCTGCTGAAGAAAGCAGGCCTGAACCATGATGCTGCCACCACCATGTTTGACAGTGGGGATGGTTTGTTCAGGATGATGAGCTGTTTTGCCTTTACGCCCAATATAACGTTTGGCATTGTTGCCAAAAAGTTCGATTTTGGCTTCATCTGACCAGAGCACCTTCTTCCACATGTTTGGTGTGTCTCCAAGGTGGCTTGTTGCAAACTTTAAACAACACTTTTTATGGATATCTTTGAGAAATGGCTTTCTTTTTGCCACTCTTC
Organism: Dendrobates tinctorius; assembly: GCF_039654945.1. NCBI lineage: Eukaryota > Metazoa > Chordata > Amphibia > Anura > Dendrobatidae > Dendrobates > Dendrobates tinctorius. Next base: position 17,503,278 of record NW_027361694.1, read on the forward strand.
CATAACGGCCAGATTTGTGCAGTGTATGACTGATTGTTGTCCTATGGACAGACTGTCCCATCTCAGCTGCAGATCTCTGCAGTTCATCCAGAGTGATCATGGGCCTCTAGGCTGCATCTCTGATCAGTCTTCTCCTTGTTTGAGATGAAAGTTTAGAATGACGGCTGGGTCTTGGTAGATTTGCAGTGGTACGATACTCCTTCCATTTCAATATGATCGCTTGCACAGTGCTCCTTGGGATGTTTAAAGTTTTGGAAATCATTTTGTATGCAAATCTGGCTTTAAACTTCTCCAGAACAGTATCACTGACCTGCCTGTTGTGTTCCTTGGTCTTAATCATAGAATCGTAGAGTTGGAAGGGACCTCCTGGGCCATCTGGTCCAACCCCCTGCTCAAAGCAGGATTCGCTAAATCATCCCAGTCAGATGTCTGTCCAGCCTCTGTTTGAAGACTTCCATTGAAGGAGAACTCACCACTTCTCGTGGCAGCCTGTTCCACTCATTGATCACTCTAACTGTCAAAAAGTTTTTTCTAATATCTAATCTGTGTCTCTTCCCATTCAGTTTCATCCCATTGCTTCTAGTCTTTCCTTGTGCAAATGAGAATAAAGTTGATCCTTCTACAATGTGACAGCCCTTTAGATATTTGTAGACAGCTATTAAGTCTCCTCTCAGTCTTCTCTTTTGCAAACTAAACATTCCCAAATCCTGCAACCTTTCCTCATAAGACAGGGTTTGCAGACCGGTCACCATTCTGGTCGCTCTTTTCTGAACTTGCTCCAGTTTGTTGATGTCTTTTTTAAAATGTGGTGCCCAAAACTGGACACAATATTCCAGATGAGGTCTGACCAAAGAGGAGTAGAGGGAAATAATGACTTCACGTGATCTAGACTGTATGCTTCTGTTAATACATCCTAGAATTGCATTTGCCTTTTTTGCTGCTGCATCACACTGTTGACTCATATTCAGTCTGTGATCTATTAGTATACCCAAGTCTTTTTCACATGTGCTGTCACTTAGCCCTATTCCTCCCATTCTATATATGCTTTTTTCATTTTTATTGCCCAGATGTAGTACTTTGCATTTCTCCCTGTTAAAAACCATTCTGTTAGTTGCTGCCCACTTCTCCAGTTTATTTAAATCTTTTTGAATCCTCTCTCTCTCTTCTCTAGTATTAGCTATCCCTCCTAGCTTTGTGTCATCAGCAAATTTAATCAGTTTACCCTCAATTCCTTCATCTAAATCGTTGATAAAGATGTTGAACAATACAGGGCCCAGGACAGAGCCCTGTGGTACCCCACTTGAGACATTCTTCCAACTGGATGTGCAGCCATTTACGACCACTCTTTGGGTCCGATCACTAAGCCAGTTATGAATCCACCTAACAGTTGCCTTGTCCATTCCATACTTAGTCATTTTTTCAATAAGGATTGTATGAGAGACTTTGTCAAATGCTTTGCTGAAGTCAAGATATACTATATCTACAGCATTTCCTTGATCCACCCAATCAGTGATACCGTCATAGAAGGAAATTAAGTTAGTCTGACATGACTTATTAGTTAGAAACCCATGCTGACTCTGTTTAATCACTTCATTCTTATCCAGGTATTGACATACATGTTGTTTAATAATTTGTTCAAAGATCTTTCCTGGTATAGAAGTCAGACTCACCGGCCTATAGTTGCCTGGGTCCACCTTCTTCCCCTTTTTGAAGATAGGAACAACATTTGCTCTTCTCCAGTCTTCTGGCACTTCTCCTGTTCTCCAAGAATTTTCAAAGATTATGGAGAGGGGTTCAAAAATTTCTTCTGCTATCTCCTTCAGTACTCTGAGGTGTAATTCATCTGGACCTGGAGACTTGAATTCATTTAGGTTAGCTAAGTGTTTCCTCACTATCTTTCTGTTTATAGATATCCTGGATTCTTCTATTCCCTTAATAGGACAGTGAATAACAGTTGATGTTGCATTTCCTTTCTGAGAGAAAACAGATGCAAAATAGGAATTTAAAAGTTCCGCCTTCTCAACATCCTGTCTTACCATTTCATCATTTTCATCCTGTAAAAATCCTATAGCATCTTTGACTTTTCTTTTACTTTTGACATATCCCCAAAATCCTTTATTATTGCTTTTGACATCTCTTGCAAGCCTCAGTTCATTTTCAGCTTTAGATAATCTGATTTGTGCCCTGCAGGTTCTGCAGACAGCATTATATTCTTCTTTAGATATGCCTCCCTCTTTCCATTTTATAAACATTTTTTTCTTCCTTTTTAGCATGTGCTTAAGTTATGTGTTCATCCATCCTGGTGGATGCTCTCTGTGCTTCAAACAGAACCCTGAGACTACCACAGAGCAGGTGCATTTATACGGAGACTTGATTACACACAGATGGATTATATTTATCATCATTAATCATTTAATACAACATTGGATCATTCAGAGATCCACAAGGAACTTCTGGAGTGCGTTTGCTGCACTGAAAGTAGAGGGGCCGAATAATATTGCACACCCCACTTTTCAGTTTTTGCATATCCACAAAATTTAAAATAACCAATAAATTTTGTTCAACTTCACAATTGTGTTCCACTTGTTGTAGATTCTTCACCAAAAATTTACATTTGGTATCTTTGTGTTTGAAGCATGATACGTGGGTAAAGGTTGAGAAGTTCCGGGGCCGGAGGCTGAATACTTTTGCAAGGCATTGTATGTATGTTATAAAGGGAACACTAAAATACCACATCCTAGATATCTCTGAATGAAATATTCAAGTTGCAAATTTTTATTCATTGCATAGTGGCATGTGTTCAGAACAATAAAACATAACAATTATCAATGTAAATCAGAATGAATATCCCATCGAGGTCTGGATTTGGAATGATACTCAAAATCAAAGTGGAAAATAAATTACAGGCTGATCCAATGTCAGTGGAAATGCCTCATGTCAAGGAAAAGATGCTCAGTAGTATGTGTGGCCTCCACGTGCCTGTGTGACCTCCCTACAACACCTGGGCATGCTCCTGATGAGGTGATGGATGGTCTCCTGAGGGATCTCCTCCCACACCTGGACTAAAGCATCCAACAACTCCTGGACAGTCTGTGGTGCAACATGACGTTGGTGGATGGAGCGAGACATGATGTCCCAGATGTGCTCAATCGGATTCAGGTCTCGGGAACGGGCGGGCCTGTCCATAGCTTCAATGCCTTCATCTTGGAGGAAAGGCTGACATACTCCAGCCACATGAGGTCTGGAATTGTCCTTTATTAGGAGGAACCCAGGGCCAACCGCACCCAGCATATGGTCTCACAAGGGGTCTGAGGATCTCATTTCGGTACCTAATGGCAGTAAGGCTACCTCTGGTGAGCACATGGAGGGTTGTGCGGCCTTCCAAAGAAATGCCACCCCACACCATTACTGACCCACTGCCAAATTGGTCATACTGAAGGCGTCTCCAGACTCTGTCACGTCTGTCACATGTGCTGATTTCATCTGTGAAGAGCACATGGCGCCAGTGGTGAATTTGCCAATCCTGGTGTTCTGTGGCAAATGCCAAGTGTCCTACATGGTGTTGGGCTGTGAGCACAACCCCCATCTGTGGACGTCGGGCACTCAGACCATCCTCATGGAGTCAGTTTCTAACCCTTTGTGCAGACACATGCACATTTGTGGCCTGCTCATGGTCATTTTGCAGGGCTCTGGCAGTGCTCCTCCTGTTCCTCCTTGCACAAAGGTGGAGGTAGCAGTCCTGTTGCTGGGTTGTTGCCCTCCTACTGTCCCCCCACATCTCCTGGTGTAATGTCCTGTCTCCTGGTAGCGCCTCGAGTCTCTGGACACTACGCTGGCAGAGACAGCAAACCTTCTTGCTACAGCTCACATTGATGTGCCATCCTGGATGAGCTGCACTACCTGAGCCACTTGTGTGGGTTGTACAGTCCATCTCATGCTACCATGAGTGTGAAAGCACAACCAACATTCAAAAGTGACCAAAACATCAGCCAGAAAGCGTTGGTACTGAGATGTGGTCTGTGGTCCCCACCTGCAGACCCACTCCTTTATTGAGGATGTCTTGATAATTACCAATAATTTCCATCTGTTGTCTATTTCATTTGCACAACAGCATGTGAAATTGATTGTCAATCAGTGTTGCTTCCTAAGGCTACTTTCACACATCAGGTTTTCGGCGTCAGGCGCGATCCGGCGTCGTGCCGGAACGCCGGATCCGGCAAATGTTCTGTAAAACCTGATGTGCCAGATCCGTTTTTCTGCTGGATCCGTCTTGTTCTTGACAGAAAAAAACAGATCCGTCTCATCCGGTTCATCCGTTTTTCTATCCGTTTTTCGACGGATTACGCCGGATCCGGTTTTTAAAATTGACCCTTGTGGCCTTCCAAACGGGATTGGCTACTGGAAAACTATATATAGCGTGTTCCTACAGCCCTTCTTTGACAGGTTGGAGAGGAGAAAGTGCAGGTTGGAGAGAAGAGCAAGTTACTGGCGAAGATGGATGTTGTGATTGGAAATATTTTGAAGAATTTGGCGGATTTTATAGCGGAGGCGAATCGTTTGAGGGTGATTGTTCTGGAGAAGGAGAGAGCGAGACAGCAGCGCATCAGGCATCGTAGACGACGTTTGTGGATCCACCCCATCACAGCCAAGAGAATGACGCGTGGGGTCTATTCTACACTCTGCATGGACCTTCGACGAAACCCGGATAAATTTTTTGGATATGTTCGGATGAAAATGGAGAATTTTGATTACTTGGTGGAGCGCATTGCACACCTCATAAGAAAAGCGGACACCTATTGCCGCTTCTCTGTTTCACCCGCAGAGCGTCTGATGGTGACTTTAAGGTAAGCCACATTTATTGGATATGCTCGCATCAGAGCACACTTTCACTGCAATCTTGTTGGTGGTAGTTTGTATCTCCAAGTGTTATAGCTGAGTTTTGGTATGTAATGCTGTGATTTAAAACTAATTTATTGTTTTTTAATTCCCCACAGATTTCTTGCAACTGGAGAATCCCTTTCATCACTGCATTTCCAGTACAGACTCGGGATTTCCACCATATCTGGAATAGTGAAGTACACATTCCGTGCACTGTGGGACTCCTTAGCTGAAGAGTTTTTACCAGAGCCCACAACAGAGAGGTGGATTGAAATTGCTGACAAGTTTCAACAGATATGTCAGTTTCCCAACTGCTTGGGCGCTGTGGACGGGAAACATATCCGCATTGTAAAGCCAGCCGGATCGGGATCGGAATATTTCAATTACAAGAAATATTTTTCAATTGTCCTCATGGCCATCGCTGACGCGGAATACAAATTTATTGCTGTTGATATTGGGGCCTATGGCCGCTCCAATGACTCTCAAGTTTTCAAACTGTCTGCCATGGGGCGTAAACTGTATGGAAACACCTTCCAGTTCCCACCACCTAGACCGCTGCCGCAAACATCTGGTCCACCTATGCCATTTGTCTGTGTAGGGGATGAAGCCTTCCAGCTGTCAGAACACCTTTTGAAACCGTACTCTAGCAGAGGATTGACAAGACCAAAACGCATTTTTAATTACCGCCTCACAAGAGCAAGAAGAATGGTTGAATGTACCTTTGGTATTCTGACAGCCAAATGGCGGGTCCTATTGACTGCGATCAACCTCAAGACAGAAACTGTTGACGAGGTGATCAAAGCTTGCGTGGTACTCCACAATTTTGTTATCTGCAAGGAACCCATTTCCATTGAGGACACCTCTGAAGAAACCACCTTGCAAGATTACCATGACATTACCACTAGAAGTTCTGTGTCGGTTTCAGTAATGAGGGACAATTTTGCACTATACTTTATGTCACCTCAAGGCAGAGTACACTGGCAGGATGACAGAGTGTGAAAGATTTGTGCCCAACCAAACTTGTGTACCTTCTGTACCAACAGTATATACCTTTGCCAACCAAAGTTGGCTATCTTGTCATGGTCTCTATTTTTAGCTTTAGGCCATAGGTGTGTACCTGGTTGTGTTTTATGCAAAGTATTTCACCTTTTAACAAAAGTTGTGTACATTGTTAGGAAATCACCAACAATAAACACAACTTTTTAGGTGAAATACTTTGCTTCAAACACAACCAGGAACACAACTGTGGCAAAAAGCTAAAATTTACCCACAGTTATATACCTGGTTTTGAATACCTTTTTACCTTTTAAATACCCTGTATTTAACCTTTTTTTTTAAACATATTTCGCCGCAGAAAGAAATGACAGACAACCAGTGTAAACAATAATTTAACTTTTATTTAAAATATTTTTTTTTTGTAAACTGTTTTTAAAGTTAAAAAAACTTTTTTAATAAAGGTTTGAAAAAAAACTGGGCATTTTTATTACAAAACACACATTACAAATCTGTGTAGTGTGGGGTGGAAATACTGCTGGAGGGGCTGCGGGACACTTCGACACTGGGAGTGTGGAGAGAGGACTGGGATCGTGGTGGGGAAAGAACAGTTAGAGGTGATGGTGTGGAAAAAGCTACAGAATGGGTGGACATGTGGGAGGCAGAAGAGGTGGTGGGCGGTGGAGTGGAGGGTTGGGCAGGGACTGTAGGAGCAGATGATGTTGATGGAAAATTGTATGGGGAAGGAGTTTGGTACGGGGAAGGAGTTTGGTACGGGGCAGGTTGCTGGAAGTGGGGAGATGTCTGGTACTGGGGAGGTTGCTGGTACTGGGTAGGTTGCTGGTATGTAATAGGAGGGGGAGGATGGAAAGTGGCTGGAGGGGGTGCAGATGTAATAGGAGGGGGAGGATGGAAAGTGGCTGGAGGGGGTGCAGATGTAATAGGAGGGGGAGGATGGAAAGTGGCTGGAGGGGGTGCAGGTGGAGGAACTACAGTGGTGGGAGGTGGAGGTTGGGAGGTAACCTGCTGTAGAGCACCGTGGCACGAATGCATTACATGCATCTGCTGGGTAGGAGATAGTGTTGCCATGCGCTCCACAACAGACCTGAAAAAGGTGTGGTTTGGCGAAGATCTTGCTTCTGAATGCATGGTTTGCAGAAGTGTCTTCACCTCCAGAATGCTGGAGTTGATCTGCTGAAAGCCTGCGGAGATTTGCTCTGACAAGACTTTTAGACAGTTCTGGAAAGATGCATTCAGATGCAAGAACTCTGGCGCATAAGTCTTTTCCTGACCCCTCTGCCGCTGCCGCCCAGTACCCGCAGGTGTACTAGAGGTGGCAGGGGCAGAAGGGTGGGGTAAAGGGAAAGCGATCTCCTCACCAGCAGCTTCATGTAATGTAGGCGGCCACGATGCTCCTGTGCTGGTGGATGGGACAGATGGGTCGAATGTGTGGGAAGGCTGGGAAGGTGCAGATGTACCGGGGAGGTCGAAGTGTCCCTCGGTGACGGTCTCCTCAGGGATCGCCTCAGAAGGGTCCAATCGTGCAGGCTCCCGAGTGCTGCTCACCGTGCTGTGGAATAAAGAGAAAAAAAAACAATTAAAATAGTGACATGGTATGGCCCTGGCTGAAAAAAAAAAAAGTTACATCTAAACATTTTTTTGTCACATGTGGTGTGTAATATTTACCTTCTGGTGAGCATTGTCTCCCGGAGGAACGACAGGGCTCGTGCGTACTTGTACTTGCTCCTGCGTCCTCCAGATCCACTCGGGGCCCGCATCTCTTTATTGAACTCCTTCTTGAAACGATCCCTCACAGACCGCCACCGCTTCACAATTCTCTCCCCTGAAACGAGAAAGGACAAAGTGGTTAGTATACAACATCAGTGTTTCCCAAACTCCAGTCCTCATGGTCCCCAGGGGTCATGTTTTCAGGATTTCCAAAGTAAATAGAAATCCTGAACACATGATCCGTGGGGACCACGAGGACTGGAGTTCGGGAAACACTGGTTTAAATCAAGCAACCGGTACTGTATATACTTACGCTCTTTAATCTGGGCCCGAGCTTCGAGGTCCTCCCAGCGGTCCTCAAGGAGCGAACAGATTTCCTCCCAGAGTCGTCGGGTAACGATAAGGTCAGCGTGGCGGCGGTCAGCCATATTCCAGAGCGGCTCCCTTTCTCTGACGAGATCGATGAGGCGGTCCACATCAATCCCTCCATCCTCACCGTCAGAGTCGGGAGCACGCTGTGAAGGCTGTTAAAGAAAAAGACAAAAATAACATAATTAGCCTCCACAAAAGAAATGAAATAAAAAGTGCAAAAAAACAAAGCAAAAATATTTATACTTACACGCTGGTGACCGCCGCGTTGCTGTCGCCGACGACCCCGGGAGGCACTGCGAGGACCTCTTGGCCGAGCACCAGATTGGAAAGACTAGAGAAGAAAACAAAAAATGTTATGTCTTTGGATGTAGGCATTTGTTTGCTGTGTGTGGTCTGCAGAACATTGTTTTCTATGTGTTGTGTGTAGTGTGATGTTGTGTTTCTGCGTTTGATGCAAAAAACTTACCAATTTTGAGGCCACTCCAAGTGTCTGTCCACCCCTTCCTTCTTCTTCTGGGAGCTCCTCTTCATCTTGTGATTCCTGTTTTGAAATAAAAGGCAATGAATAGACATATATTCCAGAGATGATGGATTTTGGAAATAAAAACTTACCGTCAAACGCTGACGATGCGAGGGAGGGCTCCCAGAAGAAGATGTGCTGTCTTCCTCATGGCCAGACTCCATGGCTGTGGGTGGTGTTCCTGCTGCTGCCATTGCTGCTGCTGCTGCATCTATTGGGCGGCTGTTGAATAAAGAGAAACAAAGGGCCAATGAATATCTTGATATTCCATAGCCCTAGTTTGGAGGAATGGGGGATTTGATAATTACCATCTCTCATCTGCTGCTGGACTCCCCTCCCGTTGTTCAGCATGCTGCTCCATTTGGGGTGGTGCTGATGGTGCTGCTGCTGCAGATGTCTGCTGCCTTCTCCTGCTCCTGGTTCTTGGCTTGGGTGGCATGTTGGGTGTGGCTGAGGGTCCCACTGTCTTGCTTTTATATGTCTTGTGGGCAGAGCTACTGAGCATGCTCAGACCAAAAAAAACGGATCCGGCTGTCGCCGGATCAGGCGCATTACGGCGCTCGTAGGCTTTCATTGTATGAAAAAGCCGGACACGCCGGATCCGGCGTGTCCGGCTTTTTCGCCGGAGGCAAAAAACGTTACAGTAGCCGTTTTTTCCAGACGCCGGATCGCGTCACATTGCCGGATCCGGCGAAAATCGGATGAAACGCATGGCCATCCAGCTCGATCCGGCTCTAATGCAAGTCAATGGGGGGGAAACCGGATCAGGCATTGCATTTCGCCGGATCCGGTTTTTGTCAAAAGCGCCGGATCGCACCTGACGGCGAAAACCTGATGTGTGAAAGAGGCCTAAGTGGACAGTTTGATTTCAAAGAAGTTTGATTTACTTGGAGTTATATTCTGCTAAGTGTTCCCTTTATTTTTTTGAGCAGTGTATACACAGGGTGGGCCATTTATATGGATACACTTAAATAAAATGGGAATGGTTGGTGACATCAACTTCCTGTTTGTGGCACATTAATATATGGGAGGGAGGAAACTTTTCTAGATGGATGGTGACCAGGGCAGCCATTTTGAAGTAAGCCATTTTGGATCCAACTTTATTTTTTTCAATGGGAAGAGGGTCAAGTGACATCAATCTTATTGAGAATTTCACAAGAAAAACAATGGTGTGCTTGGTATTAACATAACTTTATTCTTTCATGAGTTATTTACAAGTTTCTGACCACTTATAAAATGTGTTCAAAGTGCTGCCCATTGTGTTGGATTGTCAATGCAACCATCTTCTTCAACTCTTGGCACACTGATAGAAACACTGCAGAAGAAATGCTAGTACAGGCTTCCAGCATCCGTTGTTTCAGATGCTGCATATCTTGTATCTTCACAGCATAGACAATTGCCTTCAGGTGACCCCAAAGATAAAAATCTAAGGGTGTCAGATTGGGAGACCTTGGTGGCCATTCAACTGGCCCACAATAACCAATCCACTTTCCAGGAAACTGTTCATGTAGGAATGCTTGGACCCAACACCCCAATTGATGGTATGGTGTGGTATATGGGGTACAAAGATAGTGGGGCCATTCTTCATCAATGGAAACCTCAAAGCCACTGGATATCTGACATTGCTACATGATGATTGTGTTGCCCTCTTTATGTGCTGAAGATGGCACATTCCCTGAGTTTTTCCAGCAAGATGGTGTACCACCACATTATGGGTGTCAGGTCCGAGCATTCCTACAAGGACTCTGACCCCCTTAGACTAGCATTTCTTCTGCGGTGTTGCTATCAGTGTGTCAAGAGTGGGAGAAGAGGGTTGCATTGACAATGCAACACAATGGGCAGCACTTTCAACACATTTTATAAGTGGTGATAAACTTGTAAATAACTCATGAAAGAATAAAGTTATGCTAAAACCAAGCACATCATTGCTTTTCTTGAGAAATTCTCAATACGTTGGATGTGTCACATGACCTTCTTTCCATTGAAAAAATAAGGCTGGATCCAAAATGGCAGACTTCAATATGGCCAACATGGTCACCACCCATCTTGAAAAGTTTTCCCCCTCCCATATATTAATGTGCCACAAACAGGAAGTTCAAATATGGAAATAAAGTTCGTGGAGCCTCATATAAGAGTCTCAAACATGGGACTAGCCAGATCTTCCTCCAGGGAAGGACTCAGCCAAGGAGTGGCTCTTTCGGAAACCACCATTACCACCATATTAAGTCGCCCTTAAAGTCAATGTACAGCTCTTTATGAGTTTACAGATATGACAAGGGAAATACCAAGGCCAGGTATCCATCCACAGACAGCTGTTTCGGGGTGTTGCCCCTCATTAGTGTGGAGTAGGATTCTGGCTAGGTGGGAGCAATGCTTAGTAGACCAACATCACGAAACAATCACTGACCTCAGGGAGATCAGTCAAAGAAAACACCGCGGCAGCCTGCAAAGGCGCTCAATCAGTGAAATCCTAGGTGCAATGCTCCCTGGGAAATATGAATAATGAAATAAAGTCTGTGGAGCCTCATTTAAGAGTCTCAAACACGGGACTAGCCAGATCTTCCTCCAGGGAAGGACCCAGCGAAGGAGTGGCTCCTTTCGGAAACCACCATTACCACCATATTAAGTTGCTCTTTAAGTCAATATCCAGCTCTTTACGAGTTTACAGATATGACATGGGAAATACCAAGTCCAGGTATCCATCCACAGACAAACAGGTAGTTGATATCAATATCATTCCCATTTTATTTAGATGTATCCATATAAATGGCCCAACCTGTACTTATTCTTAAAGGGGTATTCCAGACTAAACATACATTTCTGCAGTCACTCTATGTAACTACAGATTGCTAAATCCTGCAAATGTGCATTATGCACGCTGTCACGATTTCCTCTCAATTGCCAGCTTGAGCGATAGTCAGCTTACTACTGACCACAAGTATTTGTTTAGTTGCGGTCACCTGCCGGCTTGCTTCTCATCCGATTCTCTTAATTCAACGTTGAGAGAAGCAGGAAAAGTTGCAAGTCTGCAGATGACTGCTAGTATTTAGATCACATACTTGCAGTGCTGTGATGACTGCTCGAGCTGGCCATAGAGGGGAATCCTGACAGTATGCATTTTGTATGCATTTTGCACACTCACAAGATTCAGCAATCTGCAGTCATATAGCATGACTGCAGAAATTTATGTTCAGTCTGGAAAACCCTTTTAAGCTATGAAGTAAATAATGCTTTAGTGTTATATTTAAAGCTTTGAACTAAAGAAAAAAAAAACATGAACATGAATTAGTGTTAAGAAAAGTCTTTGCCATTTTGTTCATGCGTCTTACTGTCAGCTCGCAATAACAATTCTAATAATAGTGAAGGCTTAAACACAAACCCATTAATAAAGCAGTACATTCACTTTTGTCAGATACATAACACTGCCTTTGAATAATAATAATACACAGGTTTTTATGAAAACTAGTAATGTGTGGGATAGAAGATTTTCCAATGTTGAAAAAAAACACCCAAATAACTGAAAAATATGTTCTGCTGTTAGATCATACTTACAACAAACAAGCAAATAACCCTTGAGTGGATAAATTGACAGTAATTGGGTACATTGTCGAGGAAGAATAGATTCCTACTGACACCAAAAGGGAGCAAAATAGAGGATGAGAAAAAGAGAGAGAGTAATTAGCAGATGATAATCTGACCAAGTGAGTCAGAATGTTTGTTCACAGTTTTTTCTTACAAGAAAAAATATTGTTTCACCATGTTTGCCAGCAGATACAAAATATAAAAATTAGGATGTTCTCCAATGCGAATTTTATGTGTTAAGTGAATTTCTAAGAAAAACCTAAAAATAATTGAAGAGAGTACTCAGTAGCTCATACATTTTAATGGATAACTAAAAAGTTGATGACTACTTGCAATTGATCATTACCTTTTCGGCTGGCCAATAAAAGATCAACCATCGAGTACTTCCCTAGAAATCACTTAACACACAGAATCAGAGTTGGAAAACATCTTACAAAGGGCAGATGAAAGTAATCTCATGCATGTAAAATGTTTTAGAAAATGTCTCAGTTTTGTTTCTATCATCCAAATAGAATCTAGCATTTATCTTTCCACAGCTTACGGTATTTTTAAAATGAAAGTTGTGTCCTGATTTGTTGATGGCAGGGATATAGCTACCGTGGTTGCCACTGCGACTGGGCCCAGCGGGTGAGGGACCCACCAATGCCAGCAAATACTTCAGCTGGATGTTCATCCCAGGATGCACATCCAATCGAAGTGTATTGCGGCACACAGACCCATCGGTTTGTGCGCTACAATACATGATGCCGGTCAATCAGAGGCAAGCAGCTGACGTCGGCATGCACATGACAGGAGGTGCGTCGCAATGATGTCATGCTCACCCGTCACCTGCACGCTGAAGTAAGCTGGGACTAAAGGGTGCATTATGCTATATAGAGGACTATGGTGTGCATTATACTATATGGAGGACTATGGGCTGTGAATTATACTATATGGAGGACTATGGGCTGTGAATTATACTATATGGAGGACTATGGGCTGTGCATTATACTACACTGATGAGCAAAAGGGTAACTATGCTTTGAACTTTTGACTTTCAGGTTCCATATCTCACTATTCACTACTGTTTCAAATATGAGACTATCATCATTTTATATATAATCATCTTGGCTATCTGATAGATAAATTTGATTTGCAACTATTTTGCATATAATTAGTTATGCAGATTCTTGTCATATCACTGCATTGTTACTGATTTGCTCCTGGTGGTGGAAAAATCATTTTCTTCCTGTAGACTGCAAATTTCCTATAGCTTAGTGTGTTACTAGGTTGATTCCCAAGGGAAATCTCACTGGTTTGAATCAAGGAGCAGCCATAAAGAAGATTTCCCAAGAAAAGAGAAACAGAATCATCCAGCTCATCAATTGGGGTCTCTTAGCTAAGAAAATTGCTGAACTGCATCATGGGAGTGCCATGACAGTTGGAAGAATGTGAAATGAAGTCCAGCCATCCGTTCAAAAGCCAAGAGGTGGACATCAAGGAAAAATATCAGAGTCAACAAGTCGGCTCATCACAAGTTCTCACACAAGTAACATGGCAGCGGAAGTGGCTCATACGCTTCATAATGGTGAGATCGCTGAAGTCCATACAAGCATCATACAACACAATTCACATAAGTCTGGAATGGTGACCCAAAAAAAGATAAAGAATTCTAAACTTCAATATCATCATAAGACGCGCTGGCTGGAGTTTGGAGAAAAGCACGAAAAGTAGACAGTAGAATATTGGAAACGGGTGTTTTGGAGTGATGAGACAAAATTCAATAGACTAGGCTCTGATGGGTGCAAAATGGGTTTGGAAGAAACAATGGTAAAAAGGTGCTAACGGATTGAGAAATTGAAGGAACTGTCAAGTTTGGTGGAGGAAACCTAATGATATGGGATTGTTTCACAGCAAAAGACATTGGATACCTGGCCAGGATCAATGGTGGTCTCAATGCTGAGCTATATGTGAGTATCCTACAAGATGAGTTACTTCGTACACTCAAGTTCTATGGGTATGAAAAGGATAACATAAAATTCAAGCAGTACAACAACCTGAAGCATACGTTGGCGATCGCAAAGAAATGGTTCAATGACAATAAAGTAGAAGTGCTGGATTGATCTCCACAGTCCCCAAACTTCAACACAATTAAACACTTGTGAGTAGAGTTGAAGAAAAAGCTGTATACATACCCAAGTGAGTCGACCAGTATGTACGTGTAGAAGAGATCTGGGATCAGATATTGGTCAAGACATGCTTGAATTTGATCAAGAGCTTGCTCAGAAGGATTCAGGCAGTGTTGAAAGACAAAGGTGTATTTACAAAATACTAAAAAAAAATAATTTTGATTTTTAGGAGCAAAACAGTGACAATTCAGTGACAAGAGAAGAATCTGCATATCTAACCATATCAAAAAAACACAAAAAAGTGTACTAGTCCAAAAGATTTTTGTATAAATACTACAAATATTTTATTCCAATTCTAAACCCTAACCATGACATACAAAGCCATCCACAACCTGTCTCCTCCATACATCCGTGACATGGTCTCCAGGTACCTACCCACATGCAACCTTCGATCATCTCAAGATCTCTTCTTCCCACAACCGCATACAAGACTTCTCCCGTGCTTCCCCCATACTCTGGAACTCTCTGCCGCAACACATCAGACTCTCACCATCAACGGAAACCTTCAAGAAGAACCTGAAGACCCACCTGTTCCGACAAGCCTACAGCCTGCAATGATCCTTGGTCTACTGAACCACCGCATGACCTGCTCTACCCTCTCCTACTGTATCCTCACCCATCCATGTAGACTGTGAGCCCTCGCGGGCAGGGTCCCCTCTCCTTATGTACTTGTGTGTCCCTTGTCTTACACATGTTTATTATACTTGTCTATATTTCCCTTTTTCACATGCAAAGCGCCATGGAATAAATGGCGCTATACAAATGCACAATAATAATAATATCTTGGCTCTTTTTTCAGCAATTGAGATTTTTTCTCTGTTTAAGAAATATATACCATAGCTCTTATGGGGTTCTTTTTCAGGGGAGAGGGGCGTCCTTTAATGAACAACAGCACACCTTGCATATTTTTGTCCATCATTCCCTCATGTTTTCTTCCTGTGTTGTTCTGTGTGTAATTTTTTGTATGAAATTTTAATAATAAAATATTTGTATTATTTATACAAAAATCTTTTGGACTAGTACACTTTTTGTGTTTTTTTGGTATATAGTTTTTGGTGTGTCCAGTAAAATGATCCACCACACAGATTTTTCTACGCAATGAATAACAACATGTGTGCAAGTTGGTGGTTTTCTTTATATCTAATCATATGTTAAATAGTTGCATGTCAAATTTATGTATGAGCTAGCCAAGATGATTGTTTATAAACTGATGATAGTCTCACGTTTGAAGCAGTAGTGGATGGTTAGCAATGGAGTATGAAAGTCAAACGTTTAATACATTGTTACTCCTTTGCTCGTCAGTGTATATGGAAGACTATTGGCTGTGTATTATACTATGTGAAGGACTGTGGGCTGTGCAAAGTACTATATGTAGGACTATGGACTGCATTATACTGTACTATATGGAGGACTATGGACGGTGCATTATATATGGAGGACTATGGAGGATGCATTATATTATATGGAGAAATATATAGAGAGAATTACATTATATGGAGGACTAAGGGGATCAGTATACTATATGGAGGACAATGAGGAGTGCATTATACCATAGGGAGGACTATAAGAAGGGGATTAAACTTCTGCTCTGGGGCCCCATGGCTTCTATGCATGTCACTGGTGAGTATAATAGTTTTTTTATTGATCACAGCATTTGGAAGACAGGGAGCGAGAGCTCCCTCTCCCCTCCGATCAGCACTGGGGCTTGATGGTTTCCATGGTGACCCAAGATCATCATGACAACATCTGGATCACCAAGCTATGGCAAGCCCCTTAGACCATGAACACAGCATGATCTAATGGGCTTGTGTCAGTGCAGCACTGATAGTTATAAATCATTGCAATGCTCGTGCATTGCAATGGTTTAGAAGAGCAATCAGGCACATGAAAGTAAAAGTTCCATAGAGGGAATAAGTAAAAAAATTGGAAATATATATATTTTTTTTAAATCACAAAATAATAAAAAATTATTGTGGGGGGTTTCTAATGTTTAGACACATCAGGAGTCAAATGGTTCTCCTTCCCTTCCGTTTCCTGCCGTGCATCCACACAGTAGTTTTCTTCCACATATGGGATATTGGCATACTTAGGAGAAATTGCACAACAAATTTTGGGGTCCATTTTCTCATGTTACCTTTGTGAAAATTAAAATATTTGGGTCTAAAAGAAAAATTTTGTGAAAAAGTTAAATGTTCGTTTTTTTCCTTCCACATTACTTCAGTTCCTGTGAAGCACCTGAATGTGGGTTTGAGCACCTTGAGGGGTTCAGTTTTTAGAATGGTGCCACTTTTGGGTATTTTCTGTCATAAAGGACCCTCAAAGTCACTTCAAATATGATGTGGTCCCTAAAAAAATGATTTTGTAAATTTGTTGGAAAAATGAGAAATCACTGGTCAAATTTTAACTCTTCTAACTTCCAAACCAAAAAAAAGATGTTTCAAAAGTTGGGCTGATCTAAAGAAGAGATGTGGGAAATGTTATTTATTAACTATTTTATGTGAGGGAATACAAATTTAAAGTTTGAAAACGGTAAAATTGTGAAATTTTTTGCAAAATTTCAAATTTATTCACATATAAACGCAAGTCATATCGAACAAATTTTACCACTATCATGAAGTACAATATGTCACAAAAAACAATCTCAGAATCAGTGAGATCCGTTGAAGTGTTCCAGAGTTATTTCCACATAAATTGACACTGGTCAGAATTGCAAAATTTGTCCTGGTCATGAAGGTGAAAACAGGCTTGGGTGTTAAAATAAAAAACAACTGGTGCTTTACCTTAAAGTAGTAGACTCTTTCACTTATTAGAAAATATAAAGCAACTGGGAGAAATTTAGCAGGAGGACATATTAATCCAAGTTCCTGAATTCTGCCAAACCCATGGGCAGATAGATTGAAAGTGTGGGCAGGTCATCTCGTCCTGGTGTGATGACGTCACCTCCTACAGTGCGTCTATCTACTATTCTGTTGCCTGGAGACCTAAAGTGACTTGCGGCATACAGAATGGGAAGACCTTATCTCCTTGCTCTACCGCAGTGTATCGCAGCACAGCATGCCATTACAGTTTAAGATGATGATCGTTCGGGGTGAGCCCCTGTGACTACGGGGCTCTGGGCGTCTGCCACTTCTGTACACCCTGGTAGCTATGCTACTGCCTATGGCCAACTCCCTCTGTGGTATTGTATACACCACTAATGTTATAATGCAAGGTCTTTTAAGGCCGATTTATGCAACTACATGGTTCCTGAGTATTCAAGTATTTACTATTATTATTATTATACATTTATATAGCGCCATTTATTCCATGGCGCTTTACATGTGAAAAGGGGAAATATAGACAAGTACAATAAACATGTGCAAGACAAGGGACACACAAGTACAGAAGGAGAGAGGACCCTGCCTGCGAGGGCTCACAGTCTACAGGGAATGGGAGAGGGTAGCAAGTGCACACAGCTACCATGTACCTTCCAGAAGTCTAGGCACACTTCACATTTGACTCCATTACAGCTAGTTGCCTGATTGTCTAGTCAGCTGCTCTTGAGGTCTAAGTATTCAACTCTCCTGCAATATGGTGTCTGACTCTTAATGCATTCTTTTTCTGAATGCTTTGCACATTTCCAACTCTGCTCATACCAGATGCCTGACTGCCAACTCGTCTCTGCGAATCCAAAGGTGCTCTTTGTACACTTAACTCTGAAACACTGATGTCATATACCCTGAGCAGGAGAACTTTCTCACACTCGTGGTGCTGTCAGACAGGGAATAGGAGTTCACAGGGAGACACTGAGCACATGCTGCTCAGTGTCTCTGCTGGATGGCAGGCTGTATGGTCGTATCATGTAACCATGCAGCCTGCCATCTAGATGTAGCAGAGCTAGACCCGTTGTGGGACAAATAGATTCTCATCGTCTTTGCAGAAAAGTGAAGAATGTTGTTTTGATTTTTTAAATTATTTTGTTGACGACAATGCCACCGGTGGAATGGGTAAGGTCTTAAGTATGGTTTAGTTAAGATTTATTAAAGGAGTTTGTGTCATTTCAATTAAAGGACTTTTTTCTGTATGTGTGTGTTTTTATATAGTATGACGATGGGTTAGTAATGGGGTCGTCTTATTGACGCCTCTCCATTACTAACCTTGGGGCTTGATGTCACTTGACAATACAAAGGTGACATCAACCCCCCCAACCATCACCCCACTTGCCAATGCTACAGGGTAAGAAGGAAAAGCAAGGCTAAGTGCCAGAACTGGCACATCTTAGACATGGATCTAAGTGCTAGTAAGCACGAAACGGCCGTCGTCAGACATTGCTCACTCCTCCCTCCAGCCTACCTGCCATGAAGTTTTAATGTGGATTGCTAAATAAAGTGGACTTTTTCACCTAGATCGGTGAGTGCTATGCTATTCTTTCCTCTCATTGGATTCACACATTGTGTTTTCTGCACTAGCACCCGAGATCTCGGGCTTCAGCCTCCACGAGCAGTATGGACATAACAGTCTCACATCGGCAGTAGTATTGGCAGTGCCGACTTGCTTTTTCTTTACATCTTAGAGATGGACCCTATGTTATTTTTTTTCTAGGGACTTCAATTTTAACAGCCAGTAAAGGCTGAGTATACAGTTGTGAGCTAATAGTAATAGCCTGGAAACCCCATGGGTATTACCCTCTTCCCAGACTATAAATATCGACCCCCAGCTGTCGGCTTTCCCTCTGCTGGCTAATTACGAGGGAGCCCACGCCATTTTTTCAGAGAAATTATCTTTTATTAATTAAATACATGTACAGTAAGCTGCACACACACTGTACTGTACACTTCTATTTATCACTGACATCTGTATATCTACCTATTCTATGTGTATTTACTGTATGTAATCCATCTACTCTATGCTGTTGGCTCCTGCTGTGATTTTACACTTTGCGGCTGCTGAATTGATAGCTTTTCTTCTATCTGTTTATGTAATATACACTGTATACATATATAAATGTGTGTGTCACTGACATCTATATATCTATGTATTCTATATGTATATATCTATTCCATCTGTTTTATTTTAATCTGTCACTCTGTGATTTTACTGTATGCGGCAGATGCAGATGAATGGCCGGCTTTTCAAAGGACACTGGTGCATAAAAATCGGACAGCACTCGCATGGTCTGAGTGCTGTGCAATTTTTTTCTCATACCCATAGGCTTGCATTGGCCGAGACTCACACATGATTTTACACACGCCAAATACACCTGACAAAATAAATGCTAATATGAACTGCCCCATAACACTGGGCCGAGTGATGTTTTCTCTCATAGATAGCACTCGGTCATATTCTGCGGTTGTGTGACTCCGGCCTAAGTCTCTCTCTTCTATAGAGTTAAATCTCTAATTATCAGCAGGGTCCTTGTCTCTTTCTTCTGTAAAGTAAAGTGAAAGCTCCAATGGTCAGTAGAGTTCTCTCTCTCTCCTATAGTCTGTTAGCTCTTAGGTATGTTCACACGTTGCAGATTTGGCTGCGGATCCGCAGCAGTTTCCATGCGATGTACGGTACCATGTAAACCTATGGAAAACCAAATCTGCACATATTTGCTGCGGTTTATTTTCCACAGCATGTCAATTCTTTGTGCGGAATCCGCAGCGCTTTTACACCTATTCCATTATAGGAATCCGCAGGTGAAAAAACGTAGGTGAAATCTGGAGAAAATCCGCAGCCAAATCCGCAACGTTTGCACATACCCTTATGGTCACCAAGATTCTCTCTATCTTTTTCTCCTTTTCCCCATCTGTAATTTCTGAGCAATTTACAAGCTTTCCAGTATTGAAATTTTAGCAAATTTATTCGCCATGAATTTAATTTCTGGGTAAATTTTTGGCTAACATGCTTTTGCTGAAATTTTTGAGTCAGTTTATTTAGATAGAAGTGTATGCTAAAAAAAGAATATCAAATTAAATTAAACCTTCCCATCTCTTCAGTATACCTCTGTTAAAAAGGTGCAAGTTTCTCTTTGCAGCAGCATCATTTATATTGTCAATGTACTATTCTATGGGATTTACTGCTGTGTGAATTTTACTGGATAACGTTACTATGAGCTAACACTATGACTTAATAATAATGGATGCAGTTCATTAATTTTACACTGAAGGCTTTTGCTAGTGTCTACAAGAATCAGTTCATTTGTAAAGCAATTATTAAAAAGCAAATATGAATTTGAGAGAACACATAGATCAATATTCTGTGTATTGTTATTGTCTGCTAACCTTCTTGAAATTGAAAATTTGGCAAGCAAGCAGTCAATTAGACAAAAAGTATAAAAAGATGGTGATAAATTTTCTCTGTCAAGTGGAAAATGTTTCTAGTCTATGAATCAAGAGAGTGGAGGATGCAGTTATTTTGGACCTTGAAGACACAGCATCTTTTTGTATATTGTTTTTACATGACTGTATTAGGAGACATAACATTTTTCAATTGATTTGCCAATATAAGGACTTGTTTTGTCTGGGACATATTGTATATTTTAATGGCACCAATTTGGATAAAAGTAATAAGTGGAAAACATCTATCAATTTTTTGAGGAAATACAAAAAAAAATTGACAATGGAAAGTAGGGGTGAGGGCAGGAGAAGGTGCGTTTACAAAATTCAGCACAGTGCAAGTCTAGAGCCCCAGCAGGATGTTACAAGTTGATGCTGAATAAGTGTTGCAGTCTAATAGAAAATATATACCATGCTCAACAAAAATGAGTACACCTCATTTGAAAAGTAAGATCTTAATCAATATCTCATGGAACACAAGAACAAGTTCCAAAACTTTGACGAGATTGAGTTTTGTAGAACATTTTTTTTTTAACCCAAAGCATGAATGTATGGTTAATAATAGAACTTTTAGAGGTCATACAAAATACTAGATGTAGTAGTTTTCGATGTGGGATGAAATCATTTTTGTATCAAGAAATTTGAGTAAAACTGAAGATTTTGCAATGAAAGGTTGTATTATTGACCTTAATTTCATGCTATGGGTTAAAAAATATTCTATGAAACAAAAAATATTTGAGTAATATTGGGCACCACCAAAGTAGTGGGGAGTGCTCTGTGCATGGTAAAGAATCATAGCATTCAGAAGGAAAAGAAGATATTATGCTTAAACAGGCACATCCTAAAATGTAATATTTTTTTACTTAGTTATTAAAGAAAAACACCAAATACAAACAGATTAAAATCAATTAAAAACATGCACACAAGAAATGTACCACAATGAAAATTACAGTCTAAGCTCAACTAATTAAGTAATGAGGCAAAAGACTGCCCCACACAAAATACCATTAAATATCAAAGAAAAAAACACCTGGCAGTCTTGTCAAAATTTAGGAAATTGTTGTGTTCAGTGAAATATTAACCACAGTCTCACTCAGCCTCAACACATGGCCAGGACAAGTTACAACAAAAAGAAGGGGTGAGGAAAAAGCACAACAAGGCAATAACTGCCCTCAACTGTTCAGGGACATGAAAAACATTAGAGTGGAATAAGCTAGGCATTTAGTACAAGGGATTTAGTTTACTTAAAGGTTCTGTCTTTTCCAGTCTATATGGGTAGAATTAACCCATTATGGGGCTGCTAGTATAACTTAAAGGGAATCAGCCACAAGGTTTTTGCTTCCCTATCTGATAGCAGCATGATTTAGGGGCAAAGACCCTGATACTAGTGATGTATCACTTGCTGGAATGCTTTTTGTCATTTTGCTAAAGTCCTTGCCTTCTCTAGGATTGCTCTGAATATTGAGCTCTGTATAACCCCATCCACATCCATGACTAATTGGCAGCTTTCTATGTGCACTGTGCATAGGCAGAAAGTGTAAATGTAAAGTTACTTAGTCAGCACTTTTTGATCAAAGAGCACATAAGCCATACAATCATGGCAAGATTACCTTTTAACCCTTTTCCGACATCGGGCATACATTTAAGCCAATGTCTAACTCCCTCCCTTTGATGTGGGCTCTGGCGGTGAGCCCACATCTTTCCCGGGACATGTCAGCTGTTTTGAACAGCTGACGTGTGCCCAGAATAGTTGCAGGTGGAATCACGATCCACTTGCTGCTATTAACACGTTAAATGCCGCTGTCAAACTCTGACAGCGGCATTTAACAACTGCTTCTGGCAATCGCACCGGAGATCGCCCACCAATGACCCGCGGGATGTGATTGTGGGTCACCGGCGTGTTGGCATGACAACCGAAGGTCTCCTGGAGACCTCTGAGGTTGTCAGTGTTGGCTTGATCTGATCATCGCCTCTACGTAGCAGAGCCA
Source organism: Dendrobates tinctorius (assembly GCF_039654945.1). NCBI lineage: Eukaryota > Metazoa > Chordata > Amphibia > Anura > Dendrobatidae > Dendrobates > Dendrobates tinctorius. Next base: position 17,525,809 of record NW_027361694.1, read on the forward strand.
TTCGGGTTGTGGCAGCTTCTAGTCTTCCATGGAGACTATTGAGGCATGCTAAATGTAAAAAAAAAGTTTTTAAAAATGTAAAAGAAAATAAAAAAATGTAAAAGTTCAAATCACCCCCCCTTTCGTCTCATTCAAAATAAAACAATAAAAAAATCAAACATACACATATTTGTATCGCCGCATTCAGAATCGCCTGCTCTATCAATAAAAATAGGACTAACCTGATCACTAAACGGTGTAGTGAGAAAAAAAGTAAAAACGCCAGAATTCCGTTTTTTGGTCACCGTGACATTGCATTAAAATGAAATAACGAGCGATCAAAACATCGTATCTCCACCAAAGTGGTATCATTGTCAGCTTGACATGCAAAAAATAATCTCTTACCTAACATGAGGTCACAAAAAATGGAGATGCTACGGGTATCGGAAAATGACACATTTTTTTAATCAAAGTTAGGAATTTTTTTTCACCACTTAGATAGAAAAGAACCTATACATGTTTGGTGTCTATGAACTTGAAATGACCCGAAGAATCATAATGGCAGGTCAGTTTTAGCATTTAATAAACCTAGTAAAAAAGCCAAGCAAAAAACAAGTGTGGATTTGCACTTTTTTTTGCAATTTCACCGCACTTGGAATTTTTTAGTACACGTCATGGTAAAACGTTGTTCAAAAGCACAACTCGTCCCGCAAAAATCTAGCCCTAAAATGACAATATTGACCAAAAAATAAAAAGGTTACGGCTGTTCTGTCCTCACTAAATTAATCAGAATTCATGTAGCTATACAGGCAGTTAAACCGCTATACTGGGGTTCAATAAGGAGACTGTAGTTGAATCTGTGCTTTATTGAACGTGATGGTATATTGGCGCGGTGAAACTACAAACAAAACATGTATGCATACAATCAATACTGGGTTCATCAGGGATTCATATTTACATAATACATCATCTGCACTAATAGCTAACCAGGAGAGAACTAACTAAGCAGGCTAGTATGAGACAGGAATTGTATACAGGAAACATAAATACATACCATCAATGCTCTCACAAGGGGAGAAGAGAAATGAGATGCTTCCTGAATGCAGGCAGAAGGAAAATGGAGAACTGGAGGGAAATACCATAATCCTTTGCAAAAGGCTACCAGGATGCATTGCAACCTTACCAGAATGCACTGCAAAAGCTTACCAGAATGCACTGCAACAGAGGGAAAATACAAGCAAAGTGAAAGTAATATAACACAATAACACTGCGGTTATGACTCTGGTTACCAGAGGGAGCCAGAAACACTGAAAACATTAGCAAGCAGATAATCGAGGATTGTAAATTAGATGTTGGAGACAGAACAACGGCTCTGAGAAGAAGGTAAGCGATAAACGAAAACGCAAAACCGAGAAACGCTCCCGGGGTTAGGGGGTTAATATGGATGGTCCCTAGCCACTAAGTGTCTTTTCTCTCTATGTGCCAAAACAGCCTCACCTCAATGTGAAGTGAAAAGGAAACCAGGCCTAACTTGCAATTAAAACCTTATGTGGGAAAGACGGCTGTATAACAGGTGCTGAGCCCTGAAGGGGGTTGATGCATCATTTATATATTTGCTAGTATATTGGCAAAAGCTTATTTATGTACCTGTACTATTAATTTAAAACTAAAGGTGCGCGGGTCCTATTTTTTCTTTTTTAACTTTTAGATGTGTACAAGATACAAATATGGCTATAAGCTTTATTTTAATTTTGCAGTTTTCAAAAGAAATGGCAGAAAACTTTTTATGTTCTTGATTTTTTTTATTTTATGTAGTTTATTGTCCTGGTTTTATCTATGCTTTGTTATTCAGAAATCTGCTACACAACATATCAATGTTAGTGTTCAATCATACTGTAAGTAACTATAAAAAGGTGTTTGAACAAAAATTAATATTTTACACATGGATTTTGGAAATACTACAAAGATTTTAGTCCAAGTTGACTACAATGATTTGTGCTTGCCTGAAGCTAGTGGAAAAATCATTGGTTTCTAGAACATGCAAGGGATTTAACTGCAAATCCTGTTGGTGCTGTCTAACAACATATTTTGATGGGTGCAAAGTAAGAACATTATTTTGGATCTAGCAAATTCTTCAAAAAAAGAATACAAAGCTTCAGAAATTTACAAGCTTTCTGTATTATTTATTACTTTCATACCATAGAGTTTATAGGCATCGGAAACACTGAATCACATTTACATATCATAATGATAACCAAATCCTCTACTGTTTGTCATTTTAATTTTCATGATAAAAATAGATATTTCCATACTAATGGTTATAGAAAAGCTTTATATCGCTGCTTAGATACTGTCAAAAACATCTCCTTTACTGATCATTCAATCATTTATTTATTTTTTTATGCTTGTTACCTTGGCAACTTGAAGACAGATATTCCCATAGTAACAACTGTGTTGGCAACAATAAATACAAGAAAATTCTCGGAACGATATTACAGTATTAGAGTTTCTGTGGCGGCTTAAGGCAGTGAATAGAGAATGGCAAATAATTATTTTAATAAACAACAGATAAGTTCTCCAGGACCCACATGCCGTTGGCATTACTTCATTTTACAGTTCTTCAGTGTGTAATTGCTTTCGCTTTACACTGGTGTTTCTTATGTCCACCCTTTCTCTTTTCTTAGTAAGGATTCATTCATACCCTTGTGTTTTACTTTCAAATGGCTACAAACCCGAGCAGACAGACACTTTATAGTTTCGGGCCCTTTTCATATGTCTGTGGTTTTTTTTGTTTTTTTTTGTTTTTTTTTCCGCATGTCTGAGTTTGAAACATTGGTCTCATACATAAAACAGGAGTAAGTAGTATCAAAGTAACAATAATTTTATTAAGAATAAATTGCAATTCATAGAGAGAATTCACAGAAGTGCACAAGTAAAAATGTTAAAAATACATACATGGCGATTGAGTTGAAAAAAATGCAATAAATTGATAAGGTGTAAAGTCATAATAAATCATACAGTGAAAATAACATGGGTTTTTAATGTAGTCAATGGTTATAAAATGACAGTATAATGCAGGGAGAATGAAAAAGCACAGTAACAAAATGCAAGCAAACAAAAAAATAACTCACCAGAGATGCAAATCCCTGACCCTCACTCCAACGCCAATGTGTGTTTTGCAGTTAATCCCTTACTGCCATTGGACGCTATAGTATGTCCAATGGCAGTAACGCCACTTTGAGGAGGGCTCCGGCTTTAAGCCCGCATCAAAGCCGGGACATGTCAGCTGTTTTGAACAGCTTACATGTGCCCGCAATAGGCACGAGTGGAATCGCGATCCACTTGTGCCTCTTAACTAGTTAAATGCTGCTGTCAAACGCTGACAGCCGCATTTAATACGTGCTTCTGGCCATCGGCCGGAAATACACACACCGCTGACCCGTCACGTGATCGGGGGTCACCAGTGCATCAGCATAACAACCAGAGGTCTCCTTGAGACCTCTATGGTTGTTGATGCCGGATTGCTATGAGCGCCACCCTGTGGTTGGCACTCATAGCAATGCTGTCATTCTACTACATAGAGGCAATCTGAGCATCGCTCCTGTGTAGCAGAGCTGGTCAAGCTATGGCAGCTTCTAGCCTCCCATGTAGACTATTGAAGCATGCCAAAAGTGAAAAAAAGTGTTTTTAAAAATGTGAAAAAAATAAAAAAACATAAAAGTTTAAATCATCATTTCGCCCCATTTAAAATAAAACAAAAATAAAAAACACATACACATATTAGGTATTGCCGCGTTCACAATCGCCCGATCTATCAATAAAAAAAGGTTCAACCTGATCGCTAAATGTTGTCAACCTGATCACTAAATGCTGTATTGAGAAAAAAATCAAAACGCCAGAATTACGTTTTTTTGGTCGCCATGACATTGCATTAAAATGCGATCAAAAGAACGTATCTGCACAAAAGTGGTGTCATTAAAAACTTCAACTCGACTTGCAAAAAATAAGCCCTCACTCAATCGAAGACCACAAAAAATGGAGACGCTATGCGTTTCGGAAAATGGTGCAATTTTTTTTTAAGCAAATTTTGGAATTTTTTTTCACCACTTAGATAAAAAAAGAACCTAGACATGTTTGGTGTCTACGAACTCATAGTGACCTGTAGAATCATAATGGCAGGTCAGTTTTAGCATTTAGTGAACCTGGTAAAAAAGCCAAACAAAAAACAAGTGTGGGATTGCACTTTTTTTGCAATTTCACCGCACTTGGATTTTTTTTCTGTTTTTGAGTACATGACATGTTAAAACCAATGATGTTGTTCAAAAGTTCAACTCGTCCCACAAAAAATAAGCCCTCACATGGCCATATTGATGGAAAAATAAAATAGTTATGGCTCTAGGAAAAAGGGGAGCGAAAAACTAAAACGCAAAACCGGAAAAAGCTCAGGTCATTAAGGGGTTAAAGGGAACCTGTCATCAGGAAAATACAGTCCAATCTACAGGCACCATGTTATAGAACAGGGGGAAAAGAGCTGATTGATATATATATAGTTTTGTGAAAAAAGATTCTATATAAACTGTGTTTATAATTGAAACCACTGCTCTTTCTGGGATTTTCAGTCCGGTGGGTGGTGTTATCCATAATTGACAACTATTTCTATATTCACACTTGTCACTGATAGGACCGCCCACTGGACCAAACATCCTAGAATGAGCAGAGGTTTACTTGATTAAATCACAGGTTATGCTGAATCTTTTCTCACAAAACTGTATATCAGTGTGCTGTGCTCAGCTCGTTCTGCTGAATAACATGCATGCTTTTTCGAGAGATTAAAGTTTGGCGTTCTCCTACAGTCTCATTATTAATAAATCACGTGGAATGCTATATCCTTAACCTCATGTCTCTGGAGGTCATAGTGGTAAGATCTTTTGAGATCATCATGTTATCCTCTGTCTCATACATGAGTGATAGTTTATTTTATATTTTTTTTTATTTGGTGGGTTGGGGGTTAATAACCCTTTATTGTCCAGAAAAAAGGCAGTTTTGCAACTAATGTCAATGGAGCTCTTGCAACTAAAGTGTTTACTTCATGTATTTGACTGATAAGTTATACAGTTTTATATTACAGAGAAAAAGTTTAACGTGTGAAGAGTAGTTTTCCTAAAAACAACTGCACTGAAGTCAGTCTCTTAGGGAATTGACACAAATTACTCAAATGGTTAGCATGTTACATATGGTATGACTACAACCCCAAATAAATAAAAAGTTGGAATGCTGTGTAAAAAATAAAAAACACAAAACTTGAGCTTGGTTAGAGTTGGTATGCACGCAGCATATAAACGCATGTTCACATTGGCCATAAAGCATACAAAATCGACAAAATGAGAAAAACCTTGCTGTAATTAAATAAAAAGCAAAAGTGCATTAAAGTTATTCAGAGTTCTTAGTAATTCTGTATTTGATCAAATATAGCATAAAAGCCGTCCCACCGTCCACAAGGTGACTCTGTTATCGGGGCGGTCCTACACTGTCACAGCATATAAACGCATGTTCACATTGGCCATAAAGCATACAAAACCTGAATGCTGTGGAAGGTGTAAAGAAAATGAGAATGTAGCGATTTGGCAATCTCTTAGGCCTCTTTCACACATCAGGTTTTCGCCGTCAGGCGCGATCCGGCGCTTTTGACAGAAACCGGATCCGGCGAAATGCAATGCCGGATCCGGTTTCCCCTCCATTGACTTGCATTTGCGCCGGATCGCGCCGGATGGCCATACGTTTCATCCGGTTTTCGCCGGATCCGGCAATGTGTCGCGTCCGGCTTTTTCACACAATGAAAGTCTATGAGCACCGCAATGCGCCGGATCCGTTTTTTTTGGTCTGAGCATGCTCAGTAGCTCTGCCCACAAGACATATATAAAAGCAAGACAGTGGGACCCACAGCCACACCCAACATGCCACCCAAGAAAGCAACCAAGCGCAGCAGGAGAAGGCAGGAGACCACTGCAGCACCATCAGCACCACCACCACCCCAAATGGAGCAGCAAATGGAACATGCTGAGGAGGGGAGGCCAGCAGCAGATGAGAGACGGTAATTATCAAATCCCCCATTCCTCCAAACTAGGGCTATTGAATATCAAGATATTCATTGGCCCTTTGTTTCTCTTTATTCAACAGCCGCCCAATAGATGCAGCAGCAGCAGCAGCAATGGCAGCAGGTGGAACACCACCCACAGGCATGGAGTGTGGCCACCAGGAAGACAGCACATCATCTTCTGGGAGCCCTCCCTCGCATCGTCAGCATTTGACGGTAAGTTTTTATTTCCAAAATCCATCATCTCTGTAATATATGTCTATTCATTGCCTTTTATTTCAAAACAGGATTCACAAGATGAAGAGGAGCTCCCAGAAGAAGAAGGAAGGGGTGGACAGACGCTTGGAGTGGGCTCACAATTGGTAAGTTTTTTGCATCAAACGCAGAAACACAACATCACACTACACACAACACATAGAAAACAATGTTCTGCAGATCACACACAGCAAACAAATGCCTACATCCAAAGACATAACATTTTTTGTTTTCTTCTCTAGTCTTCCCAATCTGGTGCTCGGCCAAGAGGTCCTCGCAGTGCCTCCCAGGGTCGTCGGCGACAGCAACGCGGCGGTCACCAGCGTGTAAGTATAAATATTTTTGCTTTGTTTTTTTGCACTTTTTATTTCATTTCTTTTGTGTAGGCTAATTATGTTATTTTTGTCTTTTTCTTTAACAGCCTTCACAGCGTGCTCCCGACTCTGACGGTGAGGATGGAGGACTCGATGTGGACCACCTCATCGATCTCGTTAGAGAAAGGGAGCCGCTCTGGAATATGGCTGACCGCCGCCACGCTGACCTTATCGTTACCCGACGACTCTGGGAGGAAATCTGTTCGCTCCTTGTGGGCCGCTGGGAGGACCTCGATGTTCGGGCCCAGATTAAAGAGCGTAAGTATATACAGTACCGGTTGCTTGATGTAAACCAGTGTTTCCCGAACTCCAGTCCTCGTGGTCCCCACGGATCATGTGTTCAGGATTTCTATTTACTATGGAAATCCTGAAAACATGACCCCTGGGGACCATGAGGACTGGAGTTTGTGAAACACTGATGTTGTATACTAACCACTCCTTTCTCGTTTCAGGGAACAGAATTGTGAATCGGTGGCGGTCTGTGAGGGATCGTTTCAAGAAGGAGTTCAATAAAGAGATGCGGGCCCCGAGTGGATCTGGAGGACGCAGGAGCAAGTACAAGTACGCACAAGCCCTGTCGTTCCTCCGGGAAACAATGGTCACTAGAAGGTAAATATTACACACCACATGTGAAAAAAAATGTTAGATGTAACTTTTTTTTTTTCAGCCAGGGCCATACCATGTCAGTATTTTAATTGTTTTTTTTTCTCTTTATTCCACAGCACGGTGAGCAGCACTCGGGAGCCTGCACGATTGGACCCTTCTGAGGAGATCCCTGAGGAGACCGGCACCGAGGGACACTTCGACCGCCCCGGTACATCTGCACCTTCCCATCCTTCCCACACATTCGACCCATCTGTCCCATCCACCAGCACAGGAGCATCGTGGCCGCCTACATTACATGAAGCTGCTGGTGAGGAGATCGCTTTCCCTTTACCCCACCCTTCTGCCCCTGCCACCTCTAGTACACCTGCGGGTACTGGGCGGTAGCGGCAGAGGGGTCAGGAAAAGACTTATGCGCCAGAGTTCTTGCATCTGAATGCATCTTTCCAGAACTGTCTAAAAGTCTTGTCAGAGCAAATCTCCGCAGGCTTTCAGCAGATCAACTCCAGCATTCTGGAGGTGAAGACACTTCTGCAAACCATGCATTCAGAAGCAAGATCTTCGCCAAACCACACCTTTTTCAGGTCTGTTGTGGAGCGCATGGCAACACTATCTCCTACCCAGCAGATGCATGTAATGCATTCGTGCCACGGTGCTCTACAGCAGGTTACCTCCCAACCTCCACCTCCCACCACTGTAGTTCCTCCACCTGCACCCCCTCCAGCCACTTTCCATCCTCCCCCTCCTATTACATCTGCACCCCCTCCAGCCACTTTCCATCCTCCCCCTCCTATTACATCTGCACCCCCTCCAGCCACTTTCCATCCTCCCCCTCCTATTACATCTGCACCCCCTCCAGCCACTTTCCATCCTCCCCCTCCTATTACATACCAGCAACCTCACCAGTACCAGCAACCTTCCCAGTACCAGCAACCTCCCCAGTACCAGACATCTCCCCACTTCCAGCAACCTGCCCCGTACCAAACTCCTTCCCCGTACCAAACTCCTTCCCCATACAACTTTCCATCAACATCATCTGCTCCTACAGTCCCTGCCCAACCCTCCACTCCACCGCCCACCACCTCTTCTGCCTCCCACATGTCCACCCATTCTGTATCTTTTTCCACACCATCACCTCTAACTGTTCCTTCCCCACCACGATCCCAGTCCTCTCTCCACACTCCTATTGTCGAAGTGTCCCGCAGCCCCTCCAGCAGTATTTCCACCCCACACTACACCGAGTTATAATGTATTTTTTGTAATAAAAATGCCCATTTGGTTGGTTTCAAACCTTTATTAAAAAAGTTTTTTTAACTTTAAAAACAGTTTACACAAAAAAATTTTTTTAAATAAAAGTTAAATTATTGTTTACACTGGTTGTCTGTCATTTCTTTCTGCGGCGAAATATGTTTAAAAAAAAGGTTAAATACAGGGTATTTAAAAGGTAAAAAGGTATTCAAAACCAGGTATATAACTGTGGGTAAATTTTAGCTTTTTGCCACAGTTGTGTTCCTGGTTGTGTTTGAAGCAAAGTATTTCACCTGAAAAGTTGTGTTTATTGTTGGTGATTTCCTAACAATGTACACAACTTTTGTTAAAAGGTGAAATACTTTGCATAAAACACAACCAGGTACACACCTGTGGCCTAAAGCTAAAAATAGTAAGACCATGACAAGATAGCCAACTTTGGTTGGCAAAGGTATATACTGTTGGTCCAGAAGGTACACAAGTTTGGTAGGGCACAAATCTTTCACACTCTGTCATCCTGCCAGTGTACTCTGCCTTGAGGTGACATAAAGTATAGTGCAAAATTGTCCCTCATTACTGAAACCGTCACAGAACTTCTAGTGGTAATATTTCCAATGACAACATCCATCTTCGCCAGTAACTTGCTCTTCTCTCCAACCTGCACTTTCTCCTCTACAACCTGTCAAAGAAGGGCTGTAGGAACATGCTATATATAGTTTTCCAGTAGCCAATCCCGTTCGGAAGGCCACAAGGGTCAATTTTAAAAACCAGATCCGGCGTAATCCGTCGAAAAACGGATAGAAAAACGGATGAACCGGATGAGACGGATCCGGTTTTGTCTGTCAAGAACAAGACGGATCCGGCATAAAACCGGATCCGGCACATCAGGTTTTACAAAACATTTGCCGGATCCGGCATTCCGGCACGACGCCGGATCGCGCCTGACGCCGAAAACCTGATGTGTGAAAGTAGCCTTATAGACATATTTTATTCACAACAAAACCTAAAACACAGATCAGAAGGTGAAAGAGAGACATTTTTCAATTTCATGCTAAATTCTTCTTATGTGTTCTGTGTTCTGTTGTGAATAAAATACAGCTATAAGAGATTTTCAGATCATTGTATTGTTTCCTTTACATTCTACCCGAGGTCCGAACTTTTTTGGAATTGGGGTTGTTTGAATTGCTGAACCATCTTCTTTTATCGCAGTGCTGTTCCTTATATTGTGGATAAAGGATACAGAAAAAGGTGAGGTTTAGTACATTGCACAGTAAAGTTCATACATACACTTATAATGTGGCATTTTGAGTGTATTAAGCAAACTTGTACAAAATGTTTGTTTTCTGATATTTATTTGTACATTACTTTCCAATAATTTCTTTTATCCTATGCCTTTTGTTAAATAAAAATGTGGGTTAGATTAAGGAACCCTAGCAACAACCAAATAAAATTAATTTGCGAGTCAGTGTGAATACATAACAGCCAGCATGTAGAAACAACAGACTTGAAGCTACATACAGTATTTATTCAGAATGTCAGCCATCTGCATACGAATAACAAGCATATAGCTATGGCTAATGACAATTTGGCAATTACGGGCGTTATGTCCATAAATTATATTTTCTTATTGACACTGCAAGAACTGGTATGGTCTCTCTACGTTTTTCATAATCCTATTTATTTTGCCCAATCTTTGTATCAACACATTTAGCAATAATTCTGCATAACTGTAAAAAAAAGACATGGACCGCGCATTAAACTCATGCATTGATCTATTGCAGCTAAGCAAAAAAATATTAAAAATTGAACACAGGGTTCGTAGTTAAAATTCTGATCAGACTGAATAAACTCATTCTTAGTGTGTCTCTAATCTTAAAAGTGTGGCACCTTGTGCCAACCACCCCTGAACCAACACTGCACCAGGAGGGAGAGTGACCCATGTGTCCCACAGTACACATCTTGCAAGGCAAGTCCCCCACAGCTACAGGTCACATCACCCAACAAGTGCAGCAACAATGGGCAACACACAGCACCAACACCAAGTCAAAGGAGCTTTCATGTGGACTTCCAACTGGAGCAGTGAAGGATTTGCATTGTAACATGGTTGCTGTGGGGCACCTGGATTGCTCTCTCTATTGTTGAGGTATTTCCTTAGTGGTGGTCTTTGAAGAACATTGAACCTTCAAGGCTAGGGACTCACTAAGAGATTCACTATGATGTGGTAATGGACTTTTACAGTCTGTTCAGATTGTTAAATAACAACCTCATGTTCAGTTTTGTATGTTATTACTTACCCACAATAGGTCATTGTGTAGTTTTGGATATTCAGTCTATGTGTTTTTCAGTTCTGTTATTTAGCAAAAACTGAATGTATCCATAAGAATAATCTACATTTGCAGTTATAAAACTGCACTTCACATACAGTGGCATGTAAGAGTTTGAGCACCCCTGGTCAAAATTAGTGTCATTGTGAACAGATAAGCATGTTGAAAATGAAATGATCTCTGTTTTGAACAGCTGACATGTACCCAGAACAGCCGTGGGTAGAATCGCGATCCACACGCAACTATTAACCCTTTAAATGCTGCTGTCAAACTCTGGCAGCGACATTTAACATGCGATTCCGACAATCACGCCAGAAATCCGCCCATCGTGACCCCATCACATGAATGAGCATCACCGATGGCTTGACATGACAGCCAGAGGTCTGCTGGAGACCTCTATGGTTGTCACTGCTGGCTTGCTGTGGTCACCTAAAAGCATGCACGATTTCTGGCTCTCACACACCTGTAACTTCTTCTTTAAGAGGCTCCTCTGTCCTCCACTCATTACCTGTAGTAATGGCACATGTTTGAACTTGTTATCAGTATAAAAGACACCTGTCCACAATCTCAAACAGTCACACTCAAAAACTCCACTATAGTGGAGATCAAAGAGCTGTCGAAGGACTCCAGAAGCAAAATTGTAGCCCTGCACCAGGCTGGGAAGACTGAGTCTGCAATAGGCAAGCAGCTTGGTGTGATGAAATCAACTGTGGGAGCAATCATAAGAAAATGGAAGACATACAAGACCACTGATAATCTAGCTTGATCTGGGGCTCCACGCAAGATCTCACCCCATGGGGTAAAATGATCACAAGAACGGTGAGCAAAAATCCCAAAACCACACTGGGGGACCTAGTGAATGAACTGCATAGAGCTGGGACCAGCGTAACAAAGGCTACCATCAGTAACACACTACGCCGCCAGGGACTCAGATCTCGCAGTGCCAGACGTGTCCCCCGGCTTAAGCAAGTACATGTCCAGGCCAGTCTGAAGCTTGCTAGAGAGCATTTGCGTTATCCATAAGAGTATTGGGAGAATTTCATATGGTTTGATGAAACTAAAGTAGAAACAAAACTCATCTTGTGTGGTCTGATGAAACCAAAGTAGAAGCAAAACTTGTCTTGTTTAGAGGAGACAGAATGCTGAGTTGCATCCAAATAAAACCATACCTACTGTGAAGCATGGTGGTGGCAACATTATGCTTTGGGGCTGTTTCTCTGCAAAGGGACCAGGATGACTAATTCGTGTACATGAAAGAATGAATGGGGCCATGTATCATGAGATTTTGAGTGCAAACCTCCTTCCATCAGCAAGGGCATGGAAGATGAAACATGGATGGGTCTTCCAGCATGATAATGATCCCAAGCATACCACCAGGGCAACAAAGGAGTGGCTTCATAAGAAGCATATGAAGGTCCTGGAGTTGCCTAACCAGTCTCCAGATCTCAACCCCATAGAAAACCTTTGGAAGGATTTGAAAGTCTGTGTTGCCCAGCGACAGGCTCAAAACATCACTGCTCTAGAGGAGATCTGCATGGAGGAATGGGCCAACATACCACCAACAATGTGTGCCAATCTTCTGAAGACTTACAGAAAACGTTTGACCTCTGTCATTGCCAGCTAAGGATGTATAACAAAATATTGAGGTGAACTATTGTTAATGACCAAATACTTATTTTCCACCATAATTTCCAAAATAAATCTTTCCAAATCAGGCAAGGTGATTTTCTGGATTTATTTTCTCATCTTCACTCTCATAATTGTGGTCTACCTATGATGTCAATTACAGGCCTCTCTCATCTTTTTAAGTGGGAGAACTTGCACAATTGGTGGCTGACTAAATACTTTTTTTCCCACTGTAGCTCTATGGATTTACAAAAATGCATAAAAAACCACGTGAAAATCCGCATGTAAAACCGCAACAAAAACGCATAAAAAAAAAGCATAAAAAATGTGCGGATTTTTCACTGCGCTTTCTGCCAAGGGATACAGAATCCGTGCAGAAATTTCCACAAGCACATCCGTAACGTGCTCACATAGCCTTAAAATGGCTGGCTATCAAGTTTAAAGGGTTTCCTATGCGTTTTTGTTTTAATTATTTAAATAATTTAAAAAAACGGCGTGGGATCCCCCTATTTTTTATTGAGGTATTCTGCTACATACAGGTGATCTGATCTCTGCCTGTATGTAGCAGAGCCCATTGGGTTAGCTATAGCAGCTTCTATCCTGCCATGGAGATTACTGAAGCATGGCAAAAGTAAAAAAAAAGTATTTTTAAAAAATATTAAAAAAAATTTAAAAAAGGTTTAATTCACCCCCCTTTTGTCCCATTCAAAATAAAACAATAAAAAAATCAAACATACACTTATTTGGTATCACCGCTTTTAGAATTGCTCCATCTATCAATAAAAAAGGATTAACCTGATCGCTAAATGGCGTAGCGAGAAAAAAAGTCAAAATGCCAGAATTACGTTTTTTTGGTCGCTGTGACATTGCATTAAAATGCAATAACAGGCGATAAAAAGATTGTATCTGCACCAAAATGATATAATTAAAAACGTCAGCTCAGCACTTATCCAACCCAAGATCATGAAAAATGGAGACGCTAAGGGTCTCGGAAAATGACGCAATTTTTTTTAACAAAGTTTGGATTTTTTTTCACCACTTAAATAAAAAAGAAACAAGACATGTTTGGTGTGTATGAACTCGTAATGACTTGGAGAATCACAATGGCAGGTTAGTTATAGCATTTGGTGAACATGGTAAAAAACAATCCACAAAACCATTGTGGAATTGCACATTTTTTTGCAATTTCACTGAACTTGTAATTTTTTCCTATTTTTGAGTACACAATATGGTAAAAATCAGCTCTTAGCCACCCCAGAAATGGCGCATCTTATACAGTGGGGAGAAAAATTATTTAGTCAGCCACCAACTGTGCAAGTTCTCCTACTTAAAAAGATGAGAGAGGCCTGTAATTGACATCATATGTAGACCACAACTATGAGAGTCAAGATGAGAAAACTAATCCAGAAAATCACCTTGTCTGTTTTGACAAGATTTATGTTGCAAATTATGGTGGAAAATAAGTATTTGGTCATTACCAATAGTTCATCTCAATGTTTTGTTATATATCCTTTGCTGGCAATGACAGAGGTCAAACGTTTTCTGTAAGTCTTCACAAGGTTGGCACACACTGTTTGTGGTATGTTGGCCCATTCCTCCATGCAGATCTCCTCTAGAGCAGTGATGTTTTGGGCCTGTCTCCTCACTGGCAGTGAATATTAATTTCTCTTATAGCGCGCACAGTTTCTGCCGCAGTCACTGGCTTCCAGCAGCTGCCCGGCTACCACGGGTGCCCTCTCATTAAGGTAATGAATATTCACCTCTCTCCATTCCCATAGGCATGGTGAGAGGTGAATATTCATTACCTTAATGAGTGGGGACACATGATCGCTCAGCCACAGATACTGCTGGCACAGGAACAAGAAGCTGCAAGGGCATGCATGGATGGTAAGTAGGATTTTTTTTAAACTATTAGCAAAGCTACAGACTAAAAGCCTACAAAAATTAAAATTAAACAGCAGAAAAAAAGGCAGCTCCGCTTACCTGCCCAGATCTTGAAACAAATGCACTATAGGGTGAAGCCAGCCCATATAGCAAGATGTTAGCAACACAGGTGCAAAATACTAGATCAACAGCCAATCTCCACCTACCCATTCCTGGAGGGAGTTACTACCCGGTATACACTTGCACAATACAGGCCCGCATATGGCGCTGTTCACATAAGGATATGGCATAATGTCTGGTTCACAGCCTATTAGTCACGCCCCTACTTTTCGATTAGGCAGGCTGGCCAGCACACTCTCATTGCATCCCAGTGTGAACACCCCTCATACAAGACCAATTCTCATTGTGATCTGCTATGAAGACACTAAGCATGAACTGCCGTGACCTCATCACTGACATTTTACCACGGTCCTGAGGTCACAGCAGTTCAGCCCAGCTATGAGAACAACCTCAGTGAATAGCGGTGATGTCACTGATCCTGAGCTCCCTCACAGCCTTACCTGCAGTGAAGTCTGGAGTGTGGGAAAATAAACTGGCATTTTCCCATGCTCCAGAGTTCAGTGTAGGTCAGGCTGTGAGGGAGCGCAGACTCAGTGACATTAGCGCTAGTCATTGATGCTGCGCTGGCATCATCTCCTCATTCACCAGTGGTTTTTCAGCTGGAACGGTCACATCTTAGCACCGTCCAGGTTGAAAAATGTATATCCCCCAGATATGGATTACGGCGTGGGACATGAGGACAGACAGGTATGGTATATTGTTGTTTTTTTATTTTATATTTATTACAGGAGAACGAGGGCTTCACATGGATTAGGTATGCTTGTAAGTATGGTTTAATTAAGAGTAATAAAGGAGTCAGTGTCTTTATTTCAAATAAAGGATTTTATAATGAGTGACTGTATTTTCTTTATAACATGACTATGGGGTTAGTAATAGGGGCATCTTATTGAAGCCTCTCCGTTACTAAACTAGAGTTTGATGTGGCCTGAAAGGTGACATCAACCCTCCAACTATTATCCCATATGCCACTGCTACAGTGCAGTGTGAAGAGCAAAGCTATGTGCCAGAAGTGCGCATCATAGAGATGCGCCTTTTCTGGGGCGGCTGAGTGCTGATGTTTGGGGGGCGACTATCCATCGTACCTTCCATTGCTGGCTATTAATTAAAGGGGGACCCCACGACATTTTTTTCTGTGGAATAATTTTTTATTAATTAAATACATGTCCAGTATTTTGCACACACACACTGTTAGCGCTGGCAGAACGCACCGAATAATAAAAGATGGTAATGTGGTGCGTTCGCAGCACGGGGTCCGCCGTGCAGAGATGGTAGACAGAAACTGGCGGTATAGCAGACACACACGGGTTAACTTCACCCGGCGAATAGAAGGCAAACCCTGTTGCTTCACAGGGCCGCTATACCGCAGAGTGAACACTAGTGTTTTGGTCACAGGACCCTGTGCCAAGGACACAGGGTTAGAGTCCTTCTAGACCCACCAGCGTTCGGCACCGCAACTGCGATGCCAGGGAGAGACCCTTACTAAATGCTGTGCCCTGTTAACAGCCACAGGGCACAGCTGATAGCTCAATACCGCACGAGGTACGTACAGCACAACTCTGTCGGACTCCACTAACCAGCCTAAGCTTTGGGCTGGAAAGCGCATTAGTGGCGCACAGCGCCACTCAGGCTGCTGTCACTGAAGGTGTGGTACCATAGTGCCTAAAGTAGTGTGGCGCACACTGGTGCTAGCATGTGATGGGAGCTGGGAGCACTGCGGCGCTAGGCAGTGCCACTACCCAGCGCTGACTGGAACTCTAAACGCTAACAGCATACGTATCAGAGGGAAGGGGTTTCATAATGAGTCAGTCAGCGTTTCACAAGCATCCATCATCACATATACTACTACAAATTACAGACTATACTAGCGCATGGCCGAGCGGCCATGCAAACCTTTTATAGCAGCGTCCTTCCGGGACCCTCCTGATGGTCCAATCCGAGCTGGAGAAGGACCTGAGCGACCCCCGATATCCAATGAGAGGTCATCCCACGAGCATGCTCAGAAGGCTGGAAAAAGGACTTAGCCTCTGGAGATGCTGGCTAGTGCAGATTGCCCAAGCTCACCCAGAGGTGGCAGCAGCAACCAACCTGACAGCACTAGCCTGAGCAAGACGCTGGGAACGACGTCTTTGCTGAGCACCAGGGCCGGTTTTAGGCAAAGTGGGGCCCTAGGCAAAGCTTAAAATGGGGCCCCAAATGCTAACATATTGCACATCACAGAAGCATTTCGGTTGTAGTTACATGCGCTGAGTTCAGGCCGCTAAATGAGTGTGATCGACAATATTGAAGAAGTCGTTCAACACTTGTTTCCCGGCCTCTTTCCACCATCTGAGAAAGAATGATGGGAACAGAATGATCACTAATGGATCACTAAGGGTGTGTGCACACGTTGCGGTTTTTGCTGCGGATCCGCAGCGGATTTGGTCCTGCGGATCGGCAGCAGTTTCCATGTGGTTTACAGTACGATGTAAACCTATGGAAAACCAAATCTGCCGTGCACATGCTGCAGAAAATTCCATGCAGATTTGCTACGGTTTATTTTCCGCAGCATGTTACTTCTATTTTGCGGAACCGCAGCTGCAGTGTACGTTCCGGGACATACAAATCAATCAATCTCTCTCTCATCCGCACTGCCAAACTGCACTAGAACCTGCATCAAATCCGCTGTACACATGCTAGGAATCTGCAGGAAAAATGCATGTGTTTTACCCTGCGGTTTCTGCCAAGAGATATTGATTCTCTGAGGAAAAAGCCGCAGACTAATCCGCAACATGTGCACACACCCTAACAGATCACCATACAGTATCATGTTATCAGCAGCACATCTACAGTTTACACCCCATAGTCCTCCATATAATATAATCTGCCCCATAGTCCTCCATATAGTATAATACACTCCTCAGTCCTCCATATAGTATAATACACTCCTCATAGCCCTCCATATATTAAAATACACTGCTCAGTCCTCCATAGTATAATACACTCCTCATAGTTCTCCATATAGTATAATGCACCGCCATAGTCACCCATGTAGTACAATTCACTTCCCATAGCATAATGCACCCCATAGTTCTTCATATAATGATGTATTCCCCATAGTCCTCGATGCAGTACAATGCAGCCCACATTTAGTATAATGCAGCCACCCAATAGAGCATAATGCAGCCCCATCCCCCATATAGTATAATGCAGCCCCTCCATAGATTATATGGGAACTCCCTCATAGGATATAATGCAGCCTCTTATATATTATAATGTAGCCCCTCCATAGAATACAATGTAGCCCTCCTCATATAGTATAATGCAGCCCCCATCGAATATAATAAATAGAATACAGTCCCCCCATAGAATATAATGTAGCCCCAAATAGAATATAATACAGGCCACCTCCCAGTAGAATATAATGTAGCCCCCATATTATGCAACACAGCCTCCCCCTATAGAATATAATGTAAAATGTACCCCCCATGGTATATAACACAGCCGCATAGTATGTAGCCCAGCACCACATGGTATATAGCCCAGCACCACATGGTATACAGCCCAGCCCACCATGGCATAATACAGCCCACCATGGTATACAGGCTGTATACCATAATGGGCTATATACCATGGTGGGCTGTATAATACAGCCCACCATGGTATAATACAGCCCAGCATGGTCTAATACTTCCCAGCATGGTATATAGCCCCCCCAGAATGGTATAATACAGCCCAGCATGGTATAATACAGCCCAGTATGGTATATAGCCCCACAGAAAGGATTAACACAGCCCAGTATGGTATAATATAGCCCAGCATGGTATATAGCTCCCCCAGTATGGTATAATATAGCCCAGCTGTCACGCTCGTGCCTTGGCTGAATGGCGTGAGCCGGGGGGTTGTGGCCCCACTGTGCCACAAACCAGGCTACACTGGAAGGGGCGTGACTACGACAGCTACCTCGGTCTTCACTGGAGCCTCTGATGGTGGGGTCAGGCTTGTGCGGCAGGTAGCTGTTGGGTGCCACTTCAGGGTGGTGTCTGGCTGTGGCTGCTGATCCCACTCGGGGACAAGTCACTTGGACATGTGTGACTAACAGGCAGGCTGAGACACTGGGCAAGCGGGCACGGCTTGGAGACACTGGGCAAGCGGGCACGGCTTGGAGACACTGGGCAAGCGGGCACGGCTTGGAGACACTGGGCAAGCGGGCACGGCTTGGAGACACTGGGCAAGCGGGCACAGCTTGGAGACACTGGGCAAGCGGGCACGGCTTGGAGACACTGGGCAAGCGGGCACGGCTTGGAGACACTGGGCAAGCGGGCACGGCTTGGAGACACTGGGCAAGCGGGCACGGCTTGGAGACACTGGGCAAGCGGGCACGGCTTGGAGACACTGGGCAAGCGGGCACGGCTTGGAGACACTGGGCAAGCGGGCACGGCTTGGAGACACAGAGCAGGTATGTGACGGCTTGAGACACAGGGCAAGCAGGGGTGATATATGAGAGAACAGGTTTGGACCTGTTCACACAGGAGGTGCAGGTATGGATATAGGTAGGAAGGAGTGGAATATGAAGGAACAGGTTTGGACCTGTTCACACAGAAGGTGCAGGTATGGATATAGGCAGGAAGGAGTGGAATATGAAGGAACAGGTTTGGACCTGTTCACACAGAAGGTGCAGGTATGGATATAGGCAGGAAGGAGTGGAATATGAAGGAACAGGTTTGGACCTGTTCACACAGAAGGAGCAGGTAGGCGGAGCCGCAGAAGTGCGGAGTAGGCTGGGCGGCAAGGGAGCCGGGCAGGCCGAGCGGCAAGGGAGCTGGGCAGGCCGAGCGGCTAGAGAGCCGTGCAGATGCACAGATAGAGCTGCAAGGGTGCAGATTCACAGACAGAGCTGCAAGGGTGCAGATTCACAGACAGAGCTGCAAGGGTGCAGATTCACAGACAGAGCTGCAAGGGTGCAGATTCACAGACAGAGCTGCAAGGGTGCAGATTCACAGACAGAGCTGCAAGGGTGCAGATTCACAGACAGAGCTGCAAGGGTGCAGATGCACAGACAGAGCTGCAAGGGTGCAGATGCACAGACAGAGCTGCAAGGGTGCAGATGCACAGACAGAGCTGCAAGGGTGCAGATGCACAGACAGGGAGGACACAAGGAAAGACACAGCAGGGAAGGAAGCCACGGACAAGGAGAAAGGGAGATTAAGGTAGGACAGAGTACAGACAAGGTACTGGGACCAAGACTCAAGGGCCAGGATATTCAGCCTCCTGGCAGGCAGACAAGGTACAAGGCTAGACTAGGAGTAATCCTCCAGAGAAGGAGATACACAGAACAGGGCCTGGCTAGCTCAGCAGCAAGTTGCTAACTGAGTATAGACATTGCACAGGCAATGTTTCAGTGGGTGTGGCGAAACTAAATAGTCAAGGGCTCTAGGTGATTGGTCAGGGACAGATTAGGCAGGTGCACCCTGACTGCATAAGAACCGGAGAGTTCTGGCACCGCCCCCCTATACACACAGTCAGGAAACATGGAGAGCAGAAGCAAGGAGCACAGGACTGGCAACAGACAGATTTCACAGCATGGCTTGAAGCAGAAAGTAAGTTGGTGTGCGGGGGATGGGAGGTCATGCAGTGATGCCAGCAGGGTTGTTACACCAGCATGGTATAATACAGCCCAGCATGGTATATAGCTCCCCCACAATGGTATAATACAGCCCAGCATGGTATAATACAACCCAGCATGGTATATAGCCCCCCCCAGAATGGTGTAGTACAGCCCAGAATGGTATATAGCCCCCCCAGAATGGTATAATACAGCCCAGCATGGTATATAGCCCCCCAGAAAGGATTAATACAGCCCAGTATGGTATAATACTGCCCAGTATGGCATATAGCCCCCCCAGTATGGTATAATACAGCCCATCATGGTATATAGCCCCCCAGAATGGTATAATACAGCCCAGCATGGTATAATACAACCCAGGATACTATATATAGCCCCCCCAGAATGGTGTAATACAGCCCAGCATGGTATATAGCCCCCCCCAGAATGGTATAATACAGCCCAGCACGGTATAATACAGCCCAGCATGATATATAGCCCCCCAAAATGGTATAATACAGCCCAGCACGGTATAATACAGCCCAGCATGGCATATAGCCCCCCCCAGAATGGTATAATATAGCCCAGCATGGTATAATACAGCCCAGCATGGTATATAGCCCCCCCTTGCATGGTATGATACAGCCGAGCATTGTATAATACAGCCCAGCATGGTATATAGCCCCCCAGAATGGTGTAATACAGCCCAGCATGGTATAATACAGCCCAGCATGGTATATAGTCCCCCAGCATGGTATGATACAGCCGAGCTAGGTATATAGCCCCCCCCAGAGTGGCCCCACAGTCCAGTATTCACACTGATTTAAAAAAAAAAACCTCACCTTCTCCTCATGCCTGTGCTGCTGGCTGCTCCTGTCTCCTCCTGCTCTGTCTGGCACACAGTGAGAGCGCAATGATGTCATTGCACCCCTGCTGTGTCATACGCAGAGGGGGGAATGATGGCAGAGGGAGCGTCAGCTGGCGCTCTCTCCTCCATCACTGCCTCCTTCAATGCGGCGGCGGGAGTCGACGCTGGGGGCAGGCGGGCCCGCCTGCCTCACAGGGGCCCCATAGCGGCTGTGTGATGTGCTGCTGGCTGGGGGCCCCTGGAGTAGCGGGGGCCCTGGTCCGCCTGCCCCTAATACTGGCCCTGTTGAGCAGGCTCCTCTGCGGCTGGGACTGAATGGGAAACCGCAGAAGGCAAGGCTCGAGATTCCTCCTGTGCAGGGGCAGGAATCCGACGCCTAACACACACTACACTAATTGCATTTGTCACTGACATGTATATACCTACCTATTCTATATGGATTTACTGTATATAATCCATCTCTC
The DNA here is from genome assembly GCF_039654945.1 of Dendrobates tinctorius. NCBI lineage: Eukaryota > Metazoa > Chordata > Amphibia > Anura > Dendrobatidae > Dendrobates > Dendrobates tinctorius. The sequence goes on from NW_027361694.1 coordinate 17,547,229, forward strand.
CTATCCTGTCGGCTCCTGCAGTGATTCTACAGAAGCTGTCAAGTGAATTACCAACTATTCTTCTTTCTCTGCAATATAAATATATATATATATATATATATATGTCACTGATATATATATATATATATATATATATATACAGTATATACAGGGTGGGCCATTTATATGGATAAACCTAAATTAAATGGGAATGGTTGGTGATATCATCTTCCTGTTTGTGGCACAATAGTATATGGGAGGGGAAAACTTATCAATATGGGTGGTGACCATGGTGGCCATTTTGATGTCAGTCATTTTGGATTCCACCTTTATAAATGGCCCACGCAGGTGTATCCATATAAATGGCCCACCATGTACATTTACACATCTATTCTATGTGTATATATCTATTCTATTCTAAACTGTCAACCTGTGATTATACTGTACATGGCAGATCATTTGCCGGCTTTTAATCTATCCATTTAGCTATGTGATATACTGTATATATATATATATATATATATAATAATAATAATAATAATTTTTATTTATATAGCGCCAACATATTCCGCAGCACTTTACAATTAAGCGGGGACATGTACAGACAATAAATTCAATACAAGTTAAGACCATTCAAACAGTGACATTAGGAGTGAGGTCCCTGCTCGCAAGCTTACAATCTACAAGGAAATGGGGGGACACAGTAGGTGAGAAATGCTTGTTAATTCAGGTCTGGCAATTATAATAGGGATTTTCATATAAAGCTGCATGATCCGGTCATCAGCCCGTGTGTTTAAGTGCAATAGACAAGTATCAAGTGCAGTTATCATGTGCATGAAGGATGTGGAGACAGATGAATAGTAGGGTGCAGATTCAGAATAATATTTGGAAGGAGGGAACAGGGCAAAGTTAGCTTGCTGAGTAGTTGATGTGGTAGGCTTGTTTGAAGAGATGGGTTTTCAAAGCGCGCTTGAATAGGTCAGGGCTAGGTATCAGTCTGATCGTCTGGGGAAGTGCATTCCAGAGAGCTGGAGCAGCACGAGAGAAGTCTTGGAGACGGAGGTGCGAGGTTCGGATTACGGGGGATGTTAGTCTTATAAATTTCTTTGAGCAGTATATATACATAGTGGTACAGCAAAGGGTGTAGTGCTGGATGGGAGATACATTTCTCCCAGCAAGATAATGTTTGACCAGGATTTTACCTAAAGTTAAGGACCTGCGATGATGTCACGGTCACGTGATCAGCCCATGTGATGTGTACCTCACCTGTGGGAGGGGTTATGGGCTATGTAGCGGAGGTTGGTGTTTGGCAGAGGGAGAGTGTGCGTGGAAGATATTAGGAATTTGGCTCGAGTTAGCCTGAATTTGTTTTACTGGACTATCCGTGCTGCAAAGCTTTAGCAGCAAGACTCAAAACAACCCGGGGAATGGCACCTGGCGGATGCCGCTGACCAGGCAGCCGCTTAGTTAAGCCTGTCCCTTGCAAGGGTGAGTCTGGGACCAGTGGTTCTCCAAGCTGAAGTATATTTGTGTTTTTCTTTTTCTTTACTTTCTGTTAAGCTGTTAATCCTGGCTCAAACCCCGATACCTCATGCAAGGCCCATGGCTGACTGCTGCTGTGCCATTTTCAAATTTCTACTTTGGGTCAATTGTTGCCACTTTTCATGGTGTCTGCCCCTAATTTTAGCTGTTTGGGAAACTTTTTGTCACCCTTTAAGGTGTTGTGTATATGTTTGGTTTGGCCACTAATTGAATTTAGTCAGGTTTAGGTACGTTCGGTGAACGTCTAAATGTTTGGTGAATCTAACTAAATCAAACCATTGATGCGGTGAAGTATTCCTGTGCCTTTAGCAGAGAAACACCCCCAAAACATAATGTTTCCACCTCCATGCTTGACAGTGGGGGCAGTGTTCTTTGGGTCATATGCAGCATTTTTCTTCCTCCAAACACGGTGAGTTGAGTTAATGCCAAAGAGCTCAATTTTTGTCTCAACTGACAACAGTACCGTCTCCCAATCACTCACAGAATCATCCAGATGTTCTTTGGCAAACTTCAGACGGGCCTGCACGTGTGCCTTCTTGCGGGCACTGTAGGATTTTAAACCTTTTCGGCATTATGGGCTACCAATGGTTTTCTTGGTGACTGTGGTCCCAGCTGCCTTGAGATCATTAATAAGTTCCCCCATGCAGTTTTAGGCTGATCTCTCACCTTCCTCATGATCAAGGCTATCCCACGAGGTGAGATTTTGCATGATACCCCAGAACGATGTCAGTTGACATTTTGTATTTCTTCCATTTTCTTACTACTGCACTAACAGTTGTCTCCTTCTCACCCAGCATCTTATGGTTTTGTAGCCCATTTCAGCTTTGTGCAGGTCTATGATCTTGTCCCTTACATCTTTATAAAGCTCTTTGGTCTTGCCCATGTTGTAGAGGTTAGAGTCTGACTGATTGAGTCTGTGGACATGAGTCTTTTATAAAGGTGACTATGTAAGACAGCTGTCTTTAATGCAAGTAATGAGTTGATTAGGAGTGTCTAACTGGTCTGTAAATCCCCCATTACACACTGCGATATCGCTAGCAATATCGCTGTAAAGTCACCGATTTTGTGACGTTGCAGCGATATTGCTAGCGATATCTCTGCATGTGATACCTACCTCCGACCGGCTCCCCCGCTGCTCATCGCTGATCGCGCAAGAAGGTCCTGGACCATTCCTCGTCGGCCGCTTCCTGTGGCGCTTCCTGTGGCGCCGACGAGCGACGCGTGGACGTCAGGATCGCCGCATCTGACAGGTAAGTAGCGACCCCCGACCCCTGCGATGTCGCTGGTGAGATCTGCCTGTGTGGCAGCTCACTAGCGACCACCTAGCGATGCACCAGCGATCCTGACCGCGTCATATCGCTAGTCGGGATCGCTGGTGCATCGCTAGGTGTAACGGTACCCTAAGAGCCAGAACTCTTAATGGTTGGTAGGGGATCAAATACTTATTTCTCACAGCAAAATGCAAATAAATTTGTATAATTTATATAATGTGATTTTCTGGATTTTATTTTTGATATTCTATCACTCAATGTTAAAATTATCCTACCCTTAAAATTATAGACTCTTCATGTCTTTGTCAGTGGGCAAACTTGCAAAATCAGCAAGGGATCAAATACTTATTCCCCCCACTGTAAAATTGACACATTATTAAAAATGCTATATCTTTAATATAGAGGTTTTGACAATTGTACATGTAACAGAGGTTGATTTGATCTACATAAGTGTCAAGGGAAATTGTAGCATAAGAGAATAACTTGACATATTTACTAGGACTATATTGCCATCTAGTGGTATTTATAAGAAATACTTCAATAAAGTAGTAAAATTAAACTGGTAAGTCTAAAAAGAAAAACATGTAAAAGACAAAAACAACTATGCAAGATAGTGGAAATAAAAGTAAGCTCAATAAATAGTGTCAGAGAAGCATGAATATAGATCATAGAAATAATACCTTTAATTTCTATGTATATGCTCTTCTTTGGCTTATTTAATCATTTTTGCCCATCTTGAAACATTTTCTTAAAAGTCTGAATATCCTTACTCATAGACCCGAAAAAAAATGTCCTGCTTGCAGTATGTTATGGGAGATTTAAAAAAAAACAAAAAACAAAAAAAAAACCGCAGGTATTTTTAAATGTGCAGAGTGCAGCGTAAAATCACAAAAGTCAAAATCTTGTTTTGCAAAACACATGTGAACCAAAATGTGTAACTTTATCTTACCAGATAAGAGAGTCACAACATATATAAACAGATCATGTTAATCATTAGGATACTTTCATCAATGTAATATTAAAGCCCTATTCAGACATCAGTGAGTCACATTCATGTTCTATCCATGTTGTTCACAGAAAAAACATGTTACCCAGGCTATGGAGTCTATGGAGATGTTTACATACCCATGTTTTTTTCTGGTCCGTGTCGGAGTCATGGATCAAAATTACCCATGCATGTCTATGAATCTGTTATAATAGTGAACAGCGTATGGCTGCCGTCCGTGTGCAATCCATGTGCAGTCTGTGATTAACATTGTAACGAATAGGAGAAACTTTGTAATTTATTTACTTATATTTTTACTGCTGAAAATCACTGCTCAAATTCTGATATTAAGGGCAGAGACACACTGGCGAATTTTTTGTCCGAGAATCGGATTGTAAAACTTGCCCTGGCCTGCACCTCTCCTGACCTGAGCTTGACAGCTGCATAGTAATCCATCACGCTGTCATGCTCAGGTCAGGAGAGGTGCCGGCCAGGGCAAGTTTTACGATCCTATTCTCGGACGAAAAATTCGCCAGTGTGTCTCTGCCCTAACTCTAATATCCAATATTAAAAACTGGCACACTCATTAACCCGAGCCCGCCCCAATTATTTTCCTATTTTGTTCAGTAAAAGTGACCAGGCAATAAGTTTCTCCAGTTCAGTATCATTAAGGTGATAACAAACATGCATCATTTTTTTATTCACGTGGTGAAAAAAAAATCAGATATTCGTTAAAAAAAATTAGCTTTTGTTACCATTTTCTGAGACCCGTGCCATTTTCAAGTTTCAGTCGATGGGGATGTGACAGATTGTTTTTTGTACTTTGAATTAACATTTTTATTGCCATTATTTTGGGGTAGAAGTGACGGTGATAAAAAAACAGCGTTGGAGTTTACATTTTTTCCTCATTATGTTTCTTACCAATCGGGTTAATACATTTTAAAGTTTGATAGATTGGATTTTTTAAGGACATGGAGAGAAGACGTGTATTTTTTTAATTTTATTTATTTCTTTAATTTTAATGGGGGAAAAGAGGAGGGATTCAAACTTTTATACTACTTTCTTTATTTTTTTAAAATTTGTATAATATTTTTGTTACTTTTTTCTATATTTTGTAGTCCCAGCAATCACTGGTCTTATTGATTGTACTACTGTATACACTAATTGCTATAGCAATACCAGCAACAGACTGGCTTTCATGTGTTCTCTGTGTGATTGCGTCACAGGAGACCAATTGGGTAAAAGAGGATCAATGAATGTGCTCTTTTATGTGCTTTCTGGGTTCCTTTTTCTCTCGCAGTCTCTTGTCTCTGTCTCGCTATAACAAGAAAAAAGCAATTCATTGTTCATTGCAAACACCACTTACTACTTTTATCCTGACTGCTATAGTTAGAAATGTTGCACTTAAATAGTTTAGCCTATATCCATTTTCATACCAGAAGTGTTAATTTACTGCTATTATTATTTAAATTATTTATTTAACCCCTTAACGACTGTCAATGTATATTAAAACGGCGGCCATTAAGTGCAATTAATCCTCAGCGCCATTTTGGTGAAATTCCTGCGGGTGACAATTATATATGACTGCTAACACCGGGTTTTGAAACAGATTAAGCCCGTAAAACCTCTATAAATTGAGACAGTGGTATCCAAGTGGTTAAAAGATCCCCTTTGACACCATTGCGCAACCGCCCAGCAAAAAAGAAAAGATCTCTAGCATGGCTCATTTGGCAAAAAAAATTAAAAAGTTACAGCGCTCAGAATATGGCAATGCAAAAATAAAAAAATTATTTCTGTAATATTGTTTTTGCTATAAAAGCATAAAAAAAAGGTATGAATCTGGTATCACTATAATCGGACTGACCAGAAGAATACATTGGTCTTATCTAGTGAAGGGCGAGCACTAAAATGCTCAGGTGCTCGTTGCTCGAGGCGAGTAAATTGGAATGCTCGGGTGCTCAACCCGAGCAACGAGCCCAATATAAGTCTATGGGAAACCCGAGCATTTTTGCCGCGACCCCCCCGGGGGTCTTTTTAGAGTCTGAAAACATCTGAAATGACATGGGAACATCATGGGGAAGACCCGTGGAAGCATTTCTGACTCCCATGTCACTGCTGTGAACAATGTTGTCAGTTTCACACAACTTTTCCGGGCGCACAATAAAACATACAAAAACGAAACTAAAATTGATTTTCTTGGGAAATATGTTAAGGAACATCTTTCCAGGGTAATGATTTGTATGTAAGGCTAAATAAATAACGCAAAACATGAATGTTCCTCCACCACTTGGGCTATGTTCACACATAGCGTTTTTGATGTGTTTTTCAACTTTAGCATTGCTTTCAACCAAGACAAATGCATTCAATGGGAAATGTCATTTTAACATTTGGCCATGTGGCATGTGACACATCATCAGATACATCCTATTTAATTTATGAAGGAGGGACTGTTAAAGGAGGAGGGCTATCAGGCGGACTTTAATCTTTTTAAAGGGACAGCAGTTTTTCCTCACTATTCTTAGAGGCCATCAGCCGGCTATGCAATCATGATCCAGGCCGGAGTTTGTTTCTCGTTATTCTCTCCCCGGTCTGGTCATGTGGGGATTAACCTTCTCTGCCTAGTTTTGGGTTCTGTGTGGCTATTTCAGTCTGCTGTGGCCTGCAGACCAATTTCAGTGATAATTCATGCTCCCAGGCTAGAGCAGCTTACCCTTTGATACCGTGTTTTGTCCTCTGCCTGTTTGCTCTGTTCTTGTGACTTCCCTTTCCTGCCACCCCTCTTGTCTTAGTGTTTGCTCCCTGTGCTTGGATCTCTTGGAAAGTGACCCTGTCTTCTGACCTGTTTTACTATCTCACATCTCGGTTATCTCTGCCCCCGTCTGGCTCTGACTTTAGGCTTGTATTTGACCATGTGTATTGATGTGACCTATGGTACTTCTGTTCCTGACTGTTTCTGACTCGGCTCATCTGACTACTCTTTCGCCACCTGGTGGTGCTTGTGCTGCTGCTCAGTGGTGTTACACTGTTTGTGCAACCTCTCTTCTCTCACCAGCATCCCCTGGTGGAGGTTGCGCTTTACTGCACTGCAGCAGCATTACATACAGTATGCTTTGTTGTTCCCATTATTAAACATTGGGTCTCCTATACTGTTATTGCTAGTGTTGAGCATTCCGATACCGCAAGTATCGGGTATCGGCCGATACTTGCTGTATCGGAATTCCGATACCGACTTCCGATATTTTTTCAATATCGGAAGTCGGCATCGGAATCGGAAGTTCAAAGTTGATTGACAGCCTGACGTCATCATGATGCGCGGTGTGTGCGCATCATGATGCGCCGTCATTTCGGGCCTTCCGGGGGTCTCTGCCGGCCTGCCGGGGGGCTGTGTGGACTGCCCGGGGTCTGTACCGGCCTGCCGGGGGGCTGTGCCGGCCTGCCGGGGGGCTGTGTGGACTGCCCGGGGTCTGTACCGGCCTGCCGGGGGGCTGTGCCGGCCTGCCGGTGGTCTGTGCACCCTGTGGGGGTCTGTACCGGCCTGCCGGGGGGCTGTGCCGGCCTGCCGGGGGGCTGTGCTGATGTCTGGGGGTCTGTGCAAGCATCGTCCGATGGGACTATAAGTCCCATCTGGCGATGCCTGCTACCATGACAGTGATTGACACATTAGCCAATGATGGGACAGTAGTAGTCCCATCATCCGGCTAATGTGTTAAATGTTAAAAAAAAAAAAAAAAAAAAAAAAATACTACATACATACTACATACATACTACATGCATGCTACATACATACTACATGCTACATACATACTACATACATACTACATGCATGCTACATACATAACACATATATACTACATGCATGCTACATACATACTGCATGCTACATACATACTGCATGCTACATACATACTACATACATACCACATATATACTACATACATACTACATGCATGCTACATACATACTACATACATACTACATACATACTACATACATAACACATATATACTACATGCATGCTACATACATACTACATGCTACATACATACCACATACATACTACATACATACTACATACATACTACATGCATGCTACATACATACTACATGCATGCTACATACATACTACATATATACTACATGCATGCTACATACATACTACATATATACTACATGCATGCTACATACATACTGCATGCTACATGCATGCTACATACATACTACATACATACTACATGCTACATACATACCACATATATACTACATACATACTACATACAATACATTCATACAATACATACATAGACATACAGTACATATAACATAGAGTAACATACTTACCAATACTTGTCACATTGTTCCCCGAAGCCATTGTCTTTTACGGAATAAATATTAACATAACAAACCACAAAAATACTCACCCACGATCCGAAGCAGTCCACGAGTGTGTCCCACGACGATCTTGGGTAGAGAACTGCAGCATCAGCTGATGCCGCCGTTCTCTACGGGCTGCAGGAATCCAATGACGGAAGGTAGGTATCCTTCCGCACTGTATTCCTCCGCCACTTAAAAAAAAAAAGTCCCTAGTCTCACTTTATGCCATTGCTGCGTGGGAAATTCCCACACATTACATTCAACACATTAGCCGGATGATGGGACTACTACTGTCCCATCATTGGCTAATGTGTCAATCACTGTCATGGTAGCAGGCATCGCCCGATGGGACTTGTAGTCCCATCGGACGATGCCTGCACAGACCCCCGAAGCCAGCACAGCCCCCCGGCAGGCCGGCACAGCCCCCCGGCAGGCCGGCACAGCCCACCGGAGCCTGCACAGACCACCGGCAGGCCGGCACAGCCCCCCGGCAGGCCGGCACAGCCCACCGGAGCCTGCACAGCCCCCCGGCAGGCCGGCACAGCCCACCGGAGCCTGCACAGCCCCCCCGGCAGGCCGGCACAGCCCCCCGGCAGGCCGGCACAGACCACCGGAGCCTGCACAGACCCCCTGGCAGGCCGGCACAGCCCCCCGAAAGGCCCGTACAGACCCCAGAGAGGCTGTACAAGGCAAAAACAGGGTTTTTCTTATTCCGATACCGGAAGTCCCATAGACTTGAATGGGACTTCCGGTATCGGAATCGGCGATACCGATACTTTTTTTTAAGATCGGCCGATCCATTCCGATCCGATACTTTGAAGTATCGGACGGTATCGCTCAACTCTAGTTATTGCCTATTCATTTATTGCCAGGCCTGAAGCAAATTTGGACGCACCCCAATAACCCATTAAACGTCCTGGACGGCCACATGAAACTAAAGTTCCCATTCTTATCTATTTGGTACTGCCATACTGTTAGCCTATGCATTGAATGCAAGTCCTGCCCTGCCCCAAAGTTACACACACCCCAATAACCCTTTGAACCAACGTACTGGATGGCGACATGAAACCAAAGATCCCATTTTTCATAATTAGCTACTCCCATAAAGTTAGCCTATGCATTGAATTTAAGGCCTGCCCTGCCCAAAAGTTACACGCACCCTTTGCACCAACATACTGGATTGTCACATGAAACCAAAGTTCCCATTTTTCTTAATTAGCTACTCCCATAATGTTAGCCTATGAATTGAATGCAAGGCCTGCCCTGCCCCACAGTTACACGCACCCCAATAACCCTTTGAACCGACGTACTGGATGTCCACATGAAACCTTAGTTTCCATTATTCATTTGGTACCTCTATAATATTTGCCCATGAAGTGAATGCAAGTCCTGCTCCAAATTTGGATGCACCCCAATAACCCTGTGAAGAGACATCCTGGATGGCCACATGAAACCAAAGTTCCCATTATTCATTTGGTACTCCCATAATGTATGCCCATGAAGTGAGTGTAAGGCTATGTGCCCACGTGGCGTTTTATTCCGGACACTAAAAACCGGACTCCTTCCCAGAAATCGCGCGTTTTTTTCTGCGCGACTTCATCGCGATTTTACTGCGATTATGATCGCGATTTTGCCGCGATTTTCGCGTGCGATATTCAAGCACTTTCCAAGCGATTTGAAGCATCGCTTGGAAAGTGATTGACAGGTTGGTCACACTCGTCAAATACAGTCATGGCCAAAAGTTTAGAGAATGACACAAATATTATATTTTCACATGATCTGCTGCCCCCTGGTTTTTATGTGTGTTTGTCAGATGTTTTTATCACATACAGAAATATAATTGCAATCATATTATGAGTAACAAAAGGTTATATTGACAGTTAGAATGAGTTAATGAAGCAAGTCAATATTTGCAGTGTTGAGTCCTTCTTCTTCAGGACCTCAGCAATTCTCCCTGGCATGCTCTCAATCAACTTCTGGATCAAATCCTGACTGATAGCAGTCCATTCTTGCAAAATCAATGCTTTTATTTTGTCTGAATTTGAAGGTTTTTGTTCGGCCACCCGTCTCTTGATGATTGACCACAAGTTCTCAATGGGATTAAGATCTGGGGAGTTTCCAGGCCATGGTCCCAAAATCTCTATGTTTTGTTCCCTGAGCCATTTAGTTATCACCTTTGCTTTATGGCAAGGTGCTCCATCATGTTGAAAAAGGCATTGTTGATCGCCAAACTGCTCTTGGACGGTTGGGAGAAGTTGCTCTTGGAGGACATTCTGGTACCATTCTTTATTCGTGGCTGTGTTTTTAGGCAAGACTGAGAGAGAGCCCATTCCCTTGGCTGAGAAGCCACCCCACACATGAATGGTTTCAGGATGCTTGACAGTTAGCATGAGACAAGACTGGTGGTAGCGCTCACCTGGTCTTCTCCGAATAAGCCGTTTTCCAAATGTCCCAAACAATCGAAAAGGGGATTCATCAGAGTAAATGACTTTACCCCAGTCCTCAGCAGTCCACTCCCTGTACCTCTTGCAGAATATCAGTCTGTCCATGATGTTTTTTCTGGAGATAAGTGGCTTCTTTGCTGCCCTCCTTGAGACCAGGCCTTGCTCCAAGAGTCTCCGCCTCACAGTGCGTGCAGATGCACTCACACCTGCCTGCTGCCATGCCTGAGCAAGCTCTGCAGTGCTGGTAGCCCGATCCCGCAGCTGAAACACTTTTAAGAGACGGTCCTGGCACTTGCTGGTCTTTCTTGGGCGCCCTGGAGCCTTTTTGGCAACAAGGGAACCTCTCTCCTTGAAGTTCTTGATGATGCCATAGATTGTTGACTGAGGTGCAATCTTTCTAGCTGCGATACTCTTCCCTGTTAGGCCATTTTTGTGCAGTGCAATGATGACTGCACATGTTTCTTTAGAGTTAACCATGGTTAACAGAAGAGAAACAATGATGCCAAGCACCAGCCTCCTTTTAAAGTGTCCAGTGGTGTCATTCTTACTTAATCATGACAGATTGATCTCCAGCCCCGTCCTCATCAACACCCACACCTGTGTTAATGGAGCAATCACTGAAACGATGTTAGCTGGTCCTTTTAAGGCAGGGCTGCAATGATGTTGAAATGTGTTTTGGGGGATAAAGTTAATTTTCTAGGCAAATATTGACTTTGTAAGTAATTGCTGTTAAGCTGATCACTCTTTATAACATTCTTGAGTATATGCAAATTGCCATTAGAAAAAATGAAGCAGTAGACTTTGTAAAAATTAATATTTGTGTCATTCTCTAAACTTTTGGCCATGACTGTAGTGTTTGACAAGTGTGACCAGGTTTTTACTATTGAGGCCGCCTATGCGGCATCAATAGTAAAAGATAGAATGTTAAAATGCTAAAAAAAAATAAAAAAATCGGGGTATATTTACCTTCCGGCATCCCGCGCTGCCATCCCGGGCCTCAGCGTTCCCAGTAATGCCTTGCGAGACCTGTGATGATGTAGTCTCGCGTTGCTATAGCGATCTCGCGAGACCGCTAGAGTCACGCGAGACTACGTCATCACAGGGCCTTGCCGCAAGGCATTACTGGGAACACTTAGGCCAGGAATGCAGCGTGGGACGTCGGAAGGTAAATATACCCCAATTTTTTATTCTTTTTTTTTACAGGGATATGGTACCCAGGACCTGGAGGACAGTCTCCTCTCCTCCACACCGTGGGTACCAACCGCACATGAGACGCTTAACTTCCCGCATGGTGGGCATAGCCACATGCGGGAAGTAAGCGATTCTCATGCATTCCTATGGGTGCGGAATCGCGGCAATTCTTTGCGATTCCGCACAAAAGAATGAGCATGCTGCGATTTTTTCCGCGATGCGATTCCGCCGCGGATAAAAGCGCAGCATTAGCACAGCATGTGCGGAATGCCATAGGAATGCATTGGGGGCGTTCTGTACATGATTTTTAAACATTTTCGCAGCGTTTTCGCGCCGAAAATCGCGGCAAAAATGCTTAAAAATCGCTACGTGGGCACACAGCCTAAGTGTTGAGCTGAACAACCTGCTTTGTAGAATTGCAGTGTTGAGGCTGAAGAACCTGCAGTGGACAATTGCAGTGTTAAGGCTGAAGACCCGACATTGGAGCATTGCAGTGTTGAGCCTGAAGAACCATCAGTGGAGCATTGCAGTGTTGAGGCTGAAGAACCAGCAGTGGAGCATTGCAGTATTGAAGCTGAAGACCTGGCAGTGGAGCATTGCAGTGTTGAGTCTGATGAACCAGCACTGGAGCATTGCAGTGCTGAGGCTGAAGACCTGGCATTGGAGCATTGTATAGTTGAGGCTGAAGGCCCGGCAGAGGAGTATTTAAGTTTTGAGGCAGAAGACCCAGTATTGGAGCATTGCATAGATGAAGCTGAAGACCCACCAGTGGAGCATTTAAGTGTTGAGGCTGAAGACCCGGCAGTGGAGAATTTCAGCATTGAGGCTGAAGAACTAGTGGAGAATTGCACTGAAGCTGACCAAACAACAAAGTTCACATTATTAGGAAGTGGGTCTACCATACTGTTTGCCAATGGAGTGAATGCAAGGCCTGCCACAAATTTGGATGCACCCCAATACCCCTTGGAAGAGACTTGGAGGAGGGCCTCCTAAAAATCTGTTCCCATTACAAAGGAGTGGGTCTCCTATACTTGTAATACCCATACAATGAGGGTATGGGCTGACAAACATTTCCCCTTGGGGGGTACACATCAACATACTGTGTACATTTTTTTATATGCATCATAAACACCCTTGAAAAATAAAAAAAACCTGGCTGTTGCATTACAGAACACGTTCACCCTGGAGATCTAGTGGTGGTGTTGTGGGGAAGGTGACCGGACGAACGGACTTGTAAGAAGGAAGAAGGGACGGTTTGTGCACTTTAGACAGATGATAGTAATGACAGAAAGGAAACAGCTGGGAAAAAGTGTAGAATGAGTGCAGTACTTTGGTTTGACCACAAGATGGCAGGGGGGAGTGTGAGTACAGGACTTGACAGCAGCTTATGGCTCTAGAAACCGTTAGTCATGGGGGGCGGGGTTACAGGGACTCAGGAAGGTGATAAATAGGACAGGAGGGTTCCAGAAAGTTCCAGTCCCGGGAGGAGCTCAGTAGAAGAGGAGTCAGTGAAGGAGTATGAACAGTATGGGGAGCTCAACTAGGGGACTGAGGAGAAAAGAAGTCAGGGGAGTGGCCCCGACACGAAGAACCGCAGAACAGACGAGGCCCTGGGGGGGTACCAAATTGACGACAACCTCTGACCGGTGAAGTGCTGGTGGTAGATAGGCCTAAGGCGGCCCCAGTGACAGAGCCATGAGGAACGTCACTACGACAGAAGAAAGGTGTAGGTACCTGGGCCTGAATACGGAGAGCTGTGGAAGTCAGGAGGACGGCCAATAAACTCGGACCTGTTGTACCCGAAAACTGCCTCCGTCTCATGTCTGTGTCGTCTGTTTGCGGTAAACAGGGGACCACCCCCCAAGCTGGGCCACCTTCCTACAGTGTCAGAAGAGATGTGAAGGATGGCCTACTAAAAATCATTTCCCAATTTAAAGGAGGGGGCTTATAGGGCTAGTCGGAGAGCTGGGCGGGATCGGCTAGCCACACGTACAACGCCCACATATGGGGGTGGTTTTGGATATATAATGTGGCTGAGGTCAGGTCACATGGTGGAGTGTGTAAACCTGAGTGGTCAGAGTGCAAGGTCCTGGAAGGCCTGTGTGTTGGAAGTTGCTAACTACCTGAAGAGCACATGGTGAGGCCTTGGATCTGGAGGCCTGTGTGTTGGACGGTCCCAGTGAGGGACGGACGTTCTGAATAGCACCTGGAAAGGCCTGTGTGTTGGAAGGTCCCAGGGGGGGGACGTCCTGAATAGCACCCAGAGAGGTCATGTGTAAGCAGAATCTGTGACAGCTCTGCTTTGGGGGAGCTACCGACCTTCTGAGAGTCTGGACTGTCAGGAGTGCCCTTTTCACAAAGACAGTCATCCAAGCAAGGCAGCTTCCCTGGGAGAGAGAACTGACCAGGAGTCGGCATCTGGAGCAGGAGCTCCTGTAAGGTACCTCCACAGACTGTTGGTGCTTATTATGTTCTATGAACATTAATGAACTGTTTGGTGTGCGGTCACCAATGGTCACTGGACAGAGAGGTCCAGCGTGTTTAGGGACTGCAAGTTAAAGCCATGTGTTGAAATATTATGGACGGTGGTTGGCCTGTGACCTGCAACAGGGCCTACTGTGTGGTTTATGCTGTGTAAAATAAACCTCATAGACTGTTTTATGTGCAAAAACCGTGCCTGTCTGCGTTAATCCCGTGCCAAGTGAATGTTCCCCAAACACATGCGGTAAGCGCTGCACTACACCATGTGAAGGTGTGAAGAGATGCATGGGAATATACCTCCCAATAACTGACGCTGGATTTGAGGTTATGTTTCTCTGTTATCATTTGGTGGTGTAGAGAACGCTAGCCCAATCCTGCCCTTGTTCATTTTTATAAGAGTCAGCCTGTCAGCATTTTCAGTTGACAGGCGAATGCACTTATCAGTTATAATTCCACCAGTGGCACTAAAAGCACGCTATGATAATACGTTAGCGGCAGGGCAGGCCAGGACCACCAAGGCATAGAGAGCCAGTTCAGGCCATGTGTCCAGCTTGGATACCCAATAATTATAAGGTACAGAGGAATCATGGAGGACGTTGGTACGATCAGCAAGGTACTCCCTCAGCATCTTCCAAAACTTTGCTCTCCTTGTGACAGTACCCCGTGCCTCAGGGCCACTGCGATGCGAGGGTCTGAGAAAACTCTGCCAGAACTTTGCCAGTGTTCTGCTGCCTCTGCTGGATTGGAGTTGTGTCTCTCTCATCTGTACTCCATGGTTGTCCAACGAATTGTGACCTCTGCTGCCAGCGCTTTCAGATGGGAATTTTTTTAATAATTCCGCAACAATGGCCTTCTGGTACTGCACCATTTTAGTACATCTGTTTGCCTCTTTTAAAAGAGAACAAAAGGTCTCCTTGTAGTGTGGGTCTAGAAGTGTCACCAACCAGTAACGACTGTCACCCAATCTTTTGAGAATACGAGGGTCACAGGAAAGGCAGCAAAACATAAAGTCAGCCATGCATGCCAGACTACTAACAGGCAAGACTTCCATTCCTCACCAAGATAACTACTGACCATGCTCTCCTCCTCCTCCCTGTCCTCAGGCAATTCATGCTGAACAGACGGTATTACAGTTGTGCTTGTTGTACCATCTATAGCGCATGAAAGTAGCTCCTGTTCTTCCTTCTCCTCCTCTTCCTCACTGTCAACCAATCCATGTTGGGATGACATGAGACTGGACTGTGTGTAATCACCCTGCATGGTTCCTTGATCTATCTCAAAGTGCTCCACCTGCAATGCATCCTCTTTGATTGTGTGTATAGAGCATTTCAGAACACAGAGAAGCGGGATGTTGATGCTTATTGTGGCGTCATCACCGCTCACCATCTTGGTTGACTCCTCAAAGTTTTAGAGGATGGTACATATGTCTGGCATCCATGTCCACTCCTGAAGTCTTATGTGTGGAGTCTGAACTGAATACCGATGGCCTTGTTGATGCTGGTAATCAACAACTGCCCTCTTCCGCTCACAAATGCTTTCCACCATATGCAGTGTAGAGTTCCAATGCGTGAGGACATCACACACCAGTTGATGAGCCAGAAGCTGCAAACGCTGCTGAAGCACGACAAGGGCGGCTGAAGCTGTAGCTAACTTTCTAAAATGGGCACACAGATGGCGTATGTTCACAAGCAGATCCAGCAGCTCCGGGTAGGTTTTATGAAACTGCTGAACCATGAGGTTAAGCACATGGGCCAGGCATGGTTCTTGTGTGAGCTCGCCTCTTCTCAGAGCCACCACCAGATTCTGGCCATTGTCATACATGACCATGCCTGGCTGTAGGTTCAGCGGTGTCAGCCACAGATCTGCCTGCTCTTTCAGAGCTGTCCACAACTCTTCAGCATTGTGCGGTTTGTCACCTAAGTATATTAGCTTCAACACAGCCTGTTGCCGCTTGGCTGAGGCAGTGCTGCAGTGCTTCCAGCTTGTGACCGATGTGGTCATTTCAAAGATGAAGGCTGAAGAGGAAGATGAGAAGGAGGAGGAGGTGCAGGAGCTGTAGACTGTGAGGGCAACCCTGATTGACGTAGGGCCCGCAATCCTCGGCGTTGGAGTACGTGTTCCATCCCAAGGTCCTACTGGGTCCCGGCTTCCACTATGTTAACTCAGTGTGCTGTCAATGAGATGTACCGTCCCTGCCCATAAGCACTTATCCACGTGTCTGTGGTTAGGTGAACCTTCCAAGTAACAGCATTGTCGAGGGCACGGTTAATGTTGTGGGACATATGCTTGTGTAATGCGGGGACAGCACGCCGGAAGAAATAGTGGCAGCTGGGGACCGAGTAGCTTGGGACCGCTGCCACTATAAGGTTGCTGAAAGCTTCCATCTCCATGAGCATAAATGGCAACATTTCGAGCGCAAGCAGATGAGAAATGTATGAATTTAGTAGGGTGGCCTATGGGGCGTTGGCAGCGTATTTCCGCTTGCATTCCAAGGACTGGGGTATGTTCAACTGAACGCTGCGCTGGGACAAGGACATGGACGTGCTTGGTGATGGTGCTATTTGAGTGTGTGCAATGACAGGTGCAGGGCAAGAGGCACCTTCACAGGCACCATGGACAGGGGATTGGCTTCCACGCACAACAGTGGAAGAAGCAGTGGTGTCACCCGCAGTCAGAGTTCCTGGACCCTGCGGTTCAGCACACAAAATCGGGTACTTTGCTGCTATATGTCTGATCATGCTGATGGTGGTCAGGATGGTAGATTTGCTACCCCTGCTGATGTGGGCATGGCAGGTGATGTAAATGCCTTGTTTGGGTTTATCGGCAGAGTCTTTAAAAAACAAACAGACTCGGGGAGACTTAACACTTGTACTGGCAACTCCTGTCATGTCGATATTACGGGGAACGGTTGCCCGTCTTCTGTTTGTGGCCACCACACTGCTTCTTCCTGCCTGTAGGGTGCAACGCCTCCCTCCCCCTGTGTGCTGCTGCCTCGCTCTGTATGTCCTCCTGCCAGGTTGAATCAGTTACTATATCAACCACCACCTCCTCTTCCACTTCCGTACCCTGGTCCTATGCCTGACTTTCTGGCAATTGTATTTCTTCCTCATCCACCTCTTGTGACACGTTCCCACAGTCACCTTCTTGTGAACGTGGCTGCTCAAATATTTGGGCATCGCTACATGCGATCTCCTCTTGTCTGCTTCAAGTGCAAGAGAGGCCCAACTCTCTTAATGGAAAAGTGAACAGCTCTTCGGAGTGCCCATGTGTTGGATCAGTTATCTCCAGGCACTCTGCATGGTGGGAGGAAGGAGGATCAGGGTGAGGAATATGCGGTCCAGACTCACAGCTACTGAATCTTGACCGTGTGGAAGACAGGGTGGTGGTGGCGGCGGCAGCAAAGTGACCAGAAGCATTATCCGCTATCCAACCAACAACCTTTTGACACTACTCTTGGTTCAATAGTGGTGTGCTGGTGTGGTCCCCTAGTTATTGTGACAGAAGGTCGAGCTAGAAGATGTGGGTGTTTGTTGTGGGCCAATTTCAGCTTGTCCATGTCCTCGACCTTGCCCTCTGCAAGCACCATCATGTCCACTTCCCCGTCCCTTGCCATGCGCCTTGCCCATTTTAAGTGGACTACAATATTTTGCACGTTCACTAAAAATGATTGACTTTGGAGCAAGTGATTCATGTGTGGGAAAACCACAGTTTAAAATATCTGGCCTGTAGGCAATACCCTTTTTTTTGTAAGCAAACTGGTGTTAATAACTAGACTAAGACATAGCAACAACAGTTCAATTGAGCCCAAAAATGCCCCAATTTTTAGCCCACAAATAGGTGAGGCCTGTGACGGAGATACCAGACTTTCAACTTTTCATCTGGCCTGTGTTTTTTGTTTTTTTTTTACAGCAAAATTGTGTCAATAAGTAGGCATAGACCCAGCAAAAAATATTCAATGGAGCCCTGAAATGGCACAATTTTGAGAAAAATGATATGCGATCCATGTGGTGGACAAAACTCAGTGTGAACTATCTGCCCTGTAGGTAAAGATTTTTTTTCAAGCAAACTGGTGTAAAGAACTTGTATAAGACACTCCAAAAAAATATTACCTTAACACAAAAATAGCAGAATTTTATGCGCACTCAAATGTGATCGCTGTGACGGCCAACAAACAAATGCAGAAAAAAAATGTGTGCTCTGGTTTGCTTTTAAATAAAATAATCAGGATTTAGATGCAAAAAAATATTCCTGGCCACTGATACCTGGGGCTATGTATATACGGTCAATATCTGTAATAGGCAGCAGCACCAGACAGTAATGGAATGGACCCTCTGGCTATATGCATTAAAGTATGCCACATACACTGCCTGCTGCCTAGCCCTGATTTTATATATATATCCACATACACTTCTTGCCTACCTATCACTGATATCTATATACCCCGCCGTTAATAGTTCTTAGGTCTGTGTCACACTATCGTATAGTACGGATGAGTGCTATGCGAGAAAACATTGCATAGCACTCGGACCAATATTAATCTGTGGGGAAGCTCACATCACCATTTTTTTTTCTCGGCCGTATTGTACGTGCGAGAGAAATCGATTTTCCGTGTATGTCAGCTGAGTCTCGCCAATGCCAGTCTATGGGTGCGATAAAAAATCACATACCATACAGATTATTAATGTGACTTGCGAGAAATACGCAAACATTTGCCAGGCGACAGGAAATTGCCTCAGCCCAGTGTAAAAGAATATGCTCAATAGGGTTGAAGGTAAGGCCTCTTTCACACATCAGTTTTTTGCCACCAGTCACAATCCGTCGTTTTTTGAAAAAAAAAACGGATCCAGCGTTTTTTCATGCTGGATCCGTTTTTTTCTCATAGACTTGTATTAGTGACGGATTGTGATGGATGGCCACACGTTTCATCCATCGTCCGACGGATCTGTCAGAAAATCTCTGTCCTTCGGCAGGAGACAACGGACAGAGGAACGTTTTTTGTGTACGTCGAAAAGTCAGACAGCGACGGATCCTGCGCCATCCATTGTTGGCTATAATGGATTCCGTCTTTTAAAACTGAGCATGCCCAGAATAATTTTTCTTCCTTTATTTTAACCCCTACGGCTGCTTTTTCCATTCTGGGACTAAAAATCTCTCTCTCTCTCTCTCGCGTTTAAAAATATTATGTACCCAAAAATGGTACCAAAAATCTTCAACATGTTCCTCAAAATAATAAACCTTCATACAGCTCTCTTAGCTAACAAGTACAAAAGTTACAACTCTCAGAAAATGGCGACAAAAAAGCTATTTTTTGTGTGATAGTAGCAAAACCTAAAGAAAGACATAATACTGGTATTGCTGTAATCAAACTGAATAAAGTAATTTTATCACTTACATTGCACAATGAACCATCCAAGACTAAAAACAAGAACTATTCTTCTACGGCCAGGGTCACACTTGCGAGTCTCTCGCATCAATACCCGGCACTGCCGCCGGCACTCGGGACCAGAGTGTGTGGCTGCATATCTTTCTAAGCAGCTGAACACTTCGGTCCGAACTGCCATCGGCAGTGCCGGGTATTGATACGCGAGTTTCTCGCATTGCACTCCCAAGTGTGACACTGGCCTACTGCTGTCTATTTGTTCACTTTAGCTCCCAAAAATATAAATAAGGCTGGGTTCACATTTATCCTTTGCGCTCCACTGATCGCTTACATTGGAATTTCCGTGTAAACCCCAAAAATGTGACTCAGACAAAACCCCTTATGGAATCACTCACTATAATGAGGCAGCGGGAGTCACTTTGAACTTTATCTGGTCTCTGTTCTGGTGGTGTCCCATCATTTTAGATGTCTTTTTAGTGCACAATTGTGGTCAACCAAAGTTCTAATAATGCCTGAAAAAAGGATACCATCAGAACAGATGGAAAAATGGTGTCAAAACTGTGTCCATCTCCCTGAGTGTGAGTGGTTCTGTAGGAGGTTTAATCTGAATTGCATATTTGAGGGATTTACATGGAAACACTGATGTAAATGTTCAGTGTATAAAACAGGAATGTGATCCCAGCCTTATACTAAATGTTGTACCACAAAATGTTACCAATAAAATCACTAACTTACCCAGCACAAAACCAGCCCCCTCTGTCCATCATCTGTCACTGGAATTATAAGGGTTCCCAAGTCACTGGTAGAACAAAGGCTCTGGAAGTGACACATCTTCAACATGCCTTCAAACAAAATCCAGTCAAATCTGCACTCCAAAATCCAACTGCCCTCCGCCTTCTGAGCCCCACTGTGCCTAAACTACAGAAAGCTGCCACACGTTTGGCATTATTGTAAAGGAAAAACAAAATCCCATATGCAGACAAATATGGGAGAAAGGAAGAGGTCCCAAAATTATGAATAAAATAATGAATTTTATTACACAATATTTAAAAACTCATAATTAAAAAAGCAGAAAATGACATAGAGGGGACACTGAGCACAAAATTCTTGATGAAAAACAGAGGAGTATTATGTTAAGTGTAGAGTAGAAAGTAAAAAGTAAAAAGTCGGTAGCTGTAAAGAAAAAATAAAGGTACAGTGACCTCCCTTAAAGGCAATCTGTCACCTATTTTTTGGACTATAAGACGTGGCACAACCATCAGGTGCTTATCTACAGCATTCTCTAATGCTGTAGATAAGCCCCCGATGTAACCTGAAAGAGAAGAAAAGCGAGTTATATTATACTCACCAAGGGGCGGTCCGGGTCCGGTCCGGGTCCAATGGGTGTCACGGTCCAGTCCGCCGCCTCCCATCTTCTAGCGATGACGTCCTCCTCTTTGCTTCCCGTCGTGGCTCCGCTGCAGGAGCACTGATCTTCCCTGTTGAGGGCAGAGCAGAATACTGCAGTGCGCAGGCGCTGGACCTCTCCCCGTGACAGATTCCCTTTAAAACAGATCACCACAGTGTATGATAATTATATTTTTGTACCACCTCACAATAACAATCACTAGGGGGCCAAACTACAGGGTACATGAATACATCCCCAGAAGAAGCTGGCGGCGAAAAGCGTGTCAGCGTGAGGGGACGCCTAGAGCACTTCTATGGTGACTGTATCCTTGCTTACGGCCGGGATCACACTACCGTGTGTGATGCGAGAAACTCGCACAAGTGTATCGCGTCAACACCTGGCCCTGCCGCCGTCACTCAAGACCGGAGCTGTATTTCTATGCAGCCACACTCCGGTCCTGAGTGATAATGATACCATTTTGGTGCAGATATGATCTTTGGATCATCCATTATTGCATTTTAATCCAATGTCGTGGCGATGAAAAAAACTTAATTCTGGCGTTTTGACTTTTTTTTCTTGCTATGCTGTTTAGCGATCAGATTAATTTTTTTATAGATAGATCAGGCGATTCTGAATGCGGCAATATCAAATATATATATTTTTTTGTTTTATTTTGAATGGGGCAAAAGGGGGGTGATTTAAACTTTTATTTTTTATATATTTCTAAAAACTTTTTTTTTTACTTTTGGCATGCTTCAATGGTCTCCATGGGAGACTAGAAGCTGCCATAACCCAATTAGCGGCGCTCACAGCAAGCCGGCACTGACAACCATGGAGGTCTCCAGGAGGCTTGTTAAATGCCGCTGTCAGCATTTGACAGCGTCATTTAACTGGTTAATAACCGCAGGTGGACCACTATTCCGGGCACATGTCAGTTGTTCAAAACAGCTGATATGTGCCGGGAGAGATGTGGGCTCCCTGCCGAAGCCCACATCAAAGGGAGGGAGTCCGACATCGAAGTACTATTACACCTGATGTTGGAAAGGATTTAAACAATTTCCTGACAGCAGTTTTGAAGCATTTAAGGGGTGCAGTTCTTAAAATGTTATCACTTTTGGGGAGTTTCCAATATATAGATCCATCAATGTCCATTTAAATCTGAATAGGTCCCTAAAGAAACAGGTTATGGCTGTGTGCCCACGTTGCGTTTTTTTAAGCGTTTCCGCAGTGTTTGTGCTGGTTCAGACGCTGCAGAAACGCTTAAAAGAAGCTTCAAATTAATTAGCATGCGTTTTTGGCTTTTTGTGCCAATGCATGCTTTTTTAACCGCTCAGGAATCGCTTAGCGGCTAAAAACGCAGCATGCTCATTAATTCCCGCATTGCTGAGCATTTTTAACCATCCCCAATGTTCCCAGAAAACGCGTGTCAAAAAACGCATCAAAAACGCAAGGCTTTTTGGCAAAAACCAAGCAAGAAATGTGCAGAAAAAGACATGCGTTTTCTGGGAAAGGGGATCCGTTTCCTGAGCGTTTAAAAACGCTAGCGTGGGCACATAGCCTTAGTAAATTTCTTGAAAAAATTAAATATTACTGTTAACGTTGTAACCCTTCTAATATCCTAACAAAATAAAATAACAATTGAAAAATGATGCAGATTTTAAGTATACATATGAGGAGATGTTACATATTAATTATTCTGTGCAGCATGACTAACTGATTTAAGGAAATAAAAATGCAATTTTTTTCAAAATATCACCAAATTTCTAATATTTTAAAAAATAAACATGAAAACATCAACCTAAATTTGCCACTAACATAAAGTACAATGTGTCATGAAAAAACTTTCTCAGAATCAGTGGGATCCATTGAAGAATTCCAGAGTTATTACGTCATAAGGGGACACTGGTCAGATTTCAATTCAGTTTCAATTTGGCTTGGTCATTAAGGACAAAATTAGCTTGGTCACTAAAGGGTTAAAGCACCATTGATTCCAGGTTTTATACATAGGAGGAAGATCAAATGGAGTATGCAGTACGTGGAAAAAGTATAACATAATGCACGAGTACATGATATAAATTAGAAAACAAATACATAAAGAGTGTTTATTTACTATTAATATTTTGTTACCGCTTACCTCCCTGGGAGTAACAATTGTTATTCTATGGTATTGAAACCTTTCGCATAAGTGTATAAAATTACTACTGTTTGAACAATTATTTACGGTATCTATGCTACTATTTTATATCTATTGTTAGTTGCTATTATACGCAATATATTGTGCACTTATAGAGTTCCCACAGGTGATCACCCACCAATTTTATCCTTGTCTGAACTGCAGGTTTTACTTACATATTGCTGTTTTTATTGATTGAATCTAACAAAGTTTATATTTTTAACTCATTGTTTGTATAATTTAGTCCCCTTTTTTCAGTTTATCTATCTAGTTTGGGACAAACTCTTCCATTTTTGCAAGTTTTGGTAGCTATTGCAGTGTAATAGCCTCAGTGTTACCCTGGGTTCTTGGCTTTTTTGAGGGGTGAATTTTCAATTTTGAAGTTTCTAAGGTGTCTGACTGGTGGGAAAGTGAGTTCCAGACATGGGAGTTATAAAGAAAAAGCTTAGGAGAAGAGTATGTGAGGAGAAGACAAGAGAAAAGTAAAGGGGGAGGTGTTTAAGGACCAGAGATTTAAGGATTATTCCCTTTTTAGCCTTTCATGTCTGCAATGGGAATAACTTTATGCAAGCTCCAGTCACTGGAGATGGAGCTAAAAAACAACCAACACTGGTTCGCATTAATTTCTAGGGGAGATGCAAATATAGCAAAACTCAGCAGCTGTGTGGTTGTTCTGGTCTCATAGAGCAACCTCCAGAGGTTAGCACCTCAACGAAATTATTCACATCTCACACATGAAAGACTGGAATGGAAAAACCAAGTGTGTGCGGGTAGTGGGAGATTAGATCCTAGATTTATGGAGAGGACATTTTTTGAACAGATTTGTAAGCCATTGTTATTCTTCTCAACTGTATCCTCTGGATTATGGGTAGCCAATGAAGGGACCGGCAGAGGAGAAACTAGGGGAAGTGTATAAGAGTGCTAGATTGGAAGCCACAATGCCGCAGAGAAGAATGTTGCAGAGATGATGAAGGTATGCACTAGTGTTCTTGTGCTGCAGGAGGTAGAAAGTGCTGTAATGTAACATTTGAAAGACAGCAGTGTCATCCCCAGGCAGGTGGTCGACTTGAGAGACTAGTGAAAGTGAGGATTTGTACAGAGGTCACAAATATTATTATTTATTATTATAGCGCTATTTATTTCATGGCACGTAACATGTGAAAAGGGGTATACATAGTAAGAAACAAGAACAATAATCTTAAAAAATACAAGTCACCAACTGGTACAGGAGGAGAGAGGACCCTGCCCGTGAGGGTCTACAAGGAATGAGTGAGGATACAGTAGGTGAGGGCAGAGCTGGTCGTGACGCAGTATAGTGGAATGAGGGTTACTGCGGGCTGTAGGCTTGTCGGAAGAGGTAGGTCCTCAGGTTCCTTAGATTGATTGCAGCATAATGTTTTATTTTACACATTTGAACTCTCAACTCTCTGCAGGCTATTACATGGATTTTTGGATAAATGAGTAGGCTATGTTTTTGTTTCATCCCTAATATTCAGTTATAAGGACATTAACAAAATACTGGTAGCCCAGTAACAATTAGTTTATGCTTTATACCACACTCTTATTCCAAGTTAAACCATTTGTACCAAAGGAGGAGGTATCTATTAGCATACATTATGTTTGTTTTTACGTTTACAATGGATATGTTGCAATAAAAGAGCATTTTTATTCACTGACAATGTGGAGACTTCTTAAATATTCTGAAACAATCTGACAAGGGAAAATAAGATATATATCAAGGACTTTAAGCCATATTTACGACACATTTTGTAGGCACTTCTTTTTGCTATTTTATTCTGCTTTTCACCCCCTTGCTACTTTTCAAAGGTGGCAATAGAAGGGAAGGGGCGCGGCTAACTAAGCTCCAATATATTTACTATAATTATGGCCATAATTAGCTCCACCCTTACATTGTCATTAGTTTCTCCCAGCTATCCATAGCTGGTGAGCAAAACAATATTGTCTATTATCAATTATTTTAATATCAATATACAGTTTAACCAGTAGGGTAAAATTTGGGAACATGATAAAATCTAAAGAGATAAAGAGCATTCCATTAAAATGTTAATCAAACATTTGACTTCTGTTAGTTTAGGATGAGAATAACTTTGAACTTTTTACAGTATATGAGTAATTATTTGATATTTTCACTTTTCTCCATGCATTAAATGACAACAGACCCCATTTTAACTAAGTTTACTGCTTGTCTTGTCCCTTTTTGTGGTCAGGTGTAAAGACCTAATGGATACGTCAATAATAAGTCTTCGGGTAAGTTGACACATAGCAAAACTTTTACCCAGACGATTTTACAACAAGTTTGAATGTGCAGCTATTTTGCATCAAAATCTTCATGTTACATGTGAATTTACCCATTAAATGTTGCGATCTGCAGTTTTGATGTAAGTTACTGAGCATGCTGTCGATGTAAGACTTACTGCATGCTCATTTTTGTAATTAATGTGCTAGAAATTGTTGAGGCACCAATTCTGACACTCACACACTTCCCCTTTAAAACTATTTGGATATACTAGCACATGGTTGATAGACTGCAAATTTTCTGTCCAGATTTTCTTGAAAAAAGCATATTACAGTACTAGCAAAAGGGATGAGGGTCCCTGAATGTCATCCACACGTTGCATAGATTGCAGTGCATTGTATGGACATACCATTGACATGAGTGGATTATAACAGTGTTGCACAAAATATAATTACTTGGCAGAGTAGAATATATGTCAGAGGAGACTACGCGTGACCTGTAATTATAGTTTATCATCCACACCATGTTTTGTATACAGTGTTTTGTTCCATTAATCAAAATTGTTTCTTCTGCTCAGATGGTGTTATATAAAAAAAAGCCCAGTTATAGGATATGTTTAGGACATTAGCCCCTTTTCCTTGTACTGCCTTCTGTAAGCCAATGGAAAACTGTTATATGAAGTGGGTCAGACTTTGATGGGTCTGAGCCAGACACCCAGAATACAAAGTACAAAAAAAAAGAAAAAGAAAAAATAGGGCTTGCACACCTTTAGTATTAAATTAGTGTTCAGGTGTATAAATATGCTATGTCACCAATACTAATATACACAATACTTCAGCACACTGCGATTAATGAATACATGATCTCCAATATTCCTGCAAGCGTTAAAAATGTAAGGAAGCATTTTTTGATCAAAGAACGAAAAAGCCATCCAACTACATCAAGGTGTAACTTTAACACGCTGAGTACTTTATGTTTTTAATGTTTACAGCAATATTGAAGTTTATGTATTCATTAGTCGCAGTGTGCTGACAAAGGGTATTTGGCACCTGTACAGTAATTTATTACTAAAGGTATGCGGGCCCTATGTTTTCTTTTTGTGTAGGATATATATCGGAGGTGTACACCTTCCAGGGCTTAGCACTCTTATCCATCAATCTGTTTCACACAAAGTTTTATTTGCAAGCTATCCCTGGTTTCCTTTTCACTCTCCATTCACATAAGGCTGGTTTGGCACATGGAGAGATATATGACATTTAGTGGTTAGGGAGCATCTATATTAAAAGGTCACCTTTACATGGTTGGATGGCTTTTGTGGTCTTTGATCAAAAAACACTAATGAAGTATGTTGCCTTTTTAGATATTGAAGTTCATGAACCCATAATGCGGTCGTCCATATTTTAGAAGGGTGAAATAAACTACAATACATTGATGCATAGAGAACTAACAAAGCCAAGTCAAACATCCTAAGCTTCCATTTTTTATTAATGAGATTTTTTTTCTTAAATAACAAAAGATTGCCACATGGCTTACAAATGTTACAACACTGTATATTTCCCTCTGTTACTAATATCCTAATTGTATATGGCATACAATGAATTTCACTTTTAAACAAGTAAGATGACTGAACTGTATAGTCATGCCGAAAATCATGGAGAATGATAGGATAATATTTAGTTGTTTAGTTTCCTTCTGCTTAAGTCATTGGACAAGCATTGGATTTCACATAGACATTTCATCTAGTTTATGGTTGCTGTTTATAAGGATTAAATTTATAAACTGACTGAATAGCTTGCTGGAAGTTTCCCCCTACAACAACATAAAGTAACAAATTACCAAAGGTATTGAGGGAAGCTATGGGTCTAGATGCTATGTATGTGGCATGGATATATTTTTCATATATACAACTTACTGGATACAGCCGAGTTTCAATCCGAATAGCTCTGAAAATATGAAGAGGTAAAAAACAAGCATAAAATACAACTAAAAGAATGACAACAAGGCGGCGAGCCTTTTTCTTTTGAGCATCATTGGTATATGGTCCATTTGCCAGGCTGCAATTAATACAAGTATAGGAAAGAGTCACTATTAATAAAGGTAATGCAAATCCCATCGAAGTGAGGGAGGTATTATACCAACGCACATTATATGTATCGAAAGACACAGCAAAGTCCATGCAAGCTACAGTATCTTGCACATTTCTCATGAGAATAACCATTGGAATGACTTCAATTAAGGCTATTACCCACACAGCAGCACAAGCTATGACTGCCCATCTTCTTTTGTGGATGGAGTGAAATTTCATTGGATGAACAATGACAAAGTATCGGAAGATACTGAAGCAGGTGAGGAAGAGGATGCTGCCATAGAGGTTGAAATGGAAAGCAACTCGAATGAGCTTGCACATAAAGTCTCCAAGAGTCCACTTCTCCTGATTAGCATAATTGTAAACCAAGAAAGGAAGACTGCTGAGGTGCAGGAGGTCCGTGATGGCCAAATTCAGTAAAATAATGATGCTGGTTCTCCATGGTCTCATCTTTATTATATATACTGAAATTGCAATAATGTTTCCTGGAAATCCAACTATAAAGATAATGCTGTACATCACGGGTAGAAAGTACATCTTTATTAATTTCTCTACGAAAGGGTCAGTACAGTTTGTTGCTGCTTGTCCGGTGATAGGCAAAAAAGTAGTGTTAAAGATGTATTCGGTTTCATTGTTCATTTTTGACGTTTGTTCGGTAAAGGTCATAAAGGTGGAGTTAAATATATATTCGGATTCATTGTTCATTGTCATTCTGTTGAAAAGAAGGAGTTTACTGAGAAAAATTGTATTACCAAACATCTTAATATCCCCATACAATATAATGCGTTGCGATAATATGCTGTATAATTTATTTTTTTTTCTCCTTGGTAGTGCAGTCCTGAATCAGTAAACCACTACGTTAATTTTTACTTTCGAATTGGTTATACCATTTTAATCTTAGCACATTTATACACATTATAAGTTAGATCGCATGACCCTAACTTTTGAATTCCCGTGTTCCACGGGAAAACTTAATTTGGAGAAACAGAGATTCTCAGAATTGTGCAAACTCCTTCAATCAAAATATAGAGAATTAAATCAGATATTGATCGGCAATCATATGCTAAAAGGGTGTCCGACTGGCCCAAATTTGCTAAGGATGCATTGGGATCCTGCAGCTTCAGCGGTATTAAAATTGCAGGTAATTGTAATTTTCATCACAACTGTATAAAAAGTATTTACTGCATGGTGCGATGCTGCTTAATTGCACAAAAGTGAACATGATTGCATGCATAGGGGTATCCAATCCAAATGTGCAAATGACCAGCAGCATACTTTCCAATAAGTCTGTTATGCAGTATATGAATCTAGCCTAATACTTTATCACCATATTTCTATATATTATGCTCACATTCACTCCACAGAGACACTATCAAGATTGGGCTGGCCCGCAGTGCAATAGATGAATTCCCGTGTGAGCCCCTGTGCAGGTATTGGCCCTCACCACCCTATATGAGCAGTATTGGGCATAATACACCTGATTCACTATGTCCACATAAATGCAACATCTCATCATTACCTTAACAAACTACCTAGTGTATTATTATAAAGAAGCAGGGGTCCATTTTTGAATCAGAGTAATGTAATATTTGCATGTAACTGAACCGTATGCCCCCAGAGTCAATGTTTCTGGTGGGCTCTTAGCACCCCAGTCCTACAGTGGACACAAAAATAAATAACACAGGTCAACGAAAAAAAATTTTTTTTCTGGTGTCCAAAATATTTTAATGAATTTGGGGTATTTTTGGGGTGCTGATTCTGAATATGTCATCAGTTTTGCCAGATTGGCTCAAGTTTTTGAGATTTTTGGTATCTTATTTATAGCACTTGTTGGTAAATGCGACGCATCATCTCATTAATTTCTTTGGATTAGTACTTGAACTGAGCAGTTCTCAATATAGTTTTGTGTTAATTAGTGTTCTAAAAGTTTGTTCATAGCTTGATTTTTGCACTAACTTTATGTTGTTGTCTGTTTTCCAGTGAAAAGCATGAACTCATCATGAAGAAGTTGTCTTAACGATCCAGACTCATTCTGTTACATTTGTGGTGAATATACACTGCCAAAACATAGAAGAAACATAACAGACTTCGTAAAAAAAGTGTATTTTGCCTATTTTGGGGTTATGCTTGGGGACCAAGACAAGTTTTGGGCACCACACATAGTGTGCAAAGCATGTATCGAATTATTACGAAAATGGAGCAAAGGACAAAGAAAAAGCTTCAAATTTGGTGTTCCAATGGTGTGGAGAGAGCCAAAAAATCATCATGATGACTGTTATTTCTGTGCAGTGCAAGTGCAAGGATTCAATAAGCATAAGAAACGAAAATGGGAGTAACATGGAATCTGCAAGAAGGCCTGTCCCTCATTGTGAAGATGTGCCTGTACCTGTGTTTACCATAAATAACAGTCATCATGATGATTTTTTGGCTCTCTCCACACCATTGGAACACCAAATTTGAAGCTTTTTCTTTGTCCTTTGCTCCATTTTCGTAATAATTCGATACATGCTTTGCACACTATGTGTGGTGCCCAAAACTTGTCTTGGTCCCCAAGCATAACCCCAAAATAGGCAAAATACACTTTTTTTACGAAGTCTGTTATGTTTCTTCTATGTTTTGGCAGTGTGTATTCACCACAAATGTAACAGAATGAGTCTGGATCGTTAAGACAACTTCTTCTTGATGAGTTCATGCTTTTCACTGGAAAACAGACAACAACATAAAGTTAGTGCAAAAATCAAGCTATGAACAAACTTTTAGAACACTAATTAACACAAAACTATATTGAGAACTGCTCAGTTCAAGTACTAATCCAAAGAAATTAATGAGATGATGCGTCGCATTTACCAACAAGTGCTATAAATAAGATACCAAAAATCTCAAAAACTTGAGCCAATCTGGCAAAACTGATGACATATTCAGAATCAGCACCCCAAAAATACCCTAAATTCGATGAAATATCTTTGGCACCAAAAATGCTGTTGACCAGTGTAATTATACTGTTAGAGTCCTCATACTCACATTTCCAAAGAAAGAGCAAACATTTCTTTTAATAACTATAGTGAAAATTTCAATTTATAGTAAGAATATTCCTTTAATTCTGGGAAGCATTTTGTGTCATAGAAGCAGTACATTTACTGTGCATGTATGTTTAGATATATTTTTTTCTACACAAACTATTGACACTTTTAGGAAAAATAGGTAATACCAGAAATTGTAAAACTAGGCTGAATACGAGGTCCCAAAGGTACAACCGTGATAAGAAACCAAAAGGAACAAATGTGTTCCAGGACAAAAGTAAATATAGCTATTTATTTTAATAAGCAATTCTTTGTCCCCTGATTAAGCATTCGTGAAACGTGCTTTGGGTGTGTGGTGGGTGAGCCTTTGTTACTATATGCACCTTTTGCACTATATGATTTAATCTTTGGGAATTACAGTGCTTTTTTGGAACTCCAATCAGAACTACTGTGTGGATATACATGATACTATGATCTCATTAACTATTTGTACAATTATATAATTCTATAAGTGCTTTGTCTGTGTTTACCATTTTGTATAGTGATTGGTGCCTTTTTACTTTTGGGACACCCATCAATTTGTGCTTGTGTCTGTCTTGTTGGAGATCTATACATGGCAGTTTAATATTCAATAAAATTGTAATAATTGTCTTTACTTTAGTCCTGGCACACATTTGTTCTCTTTGTCTGCAGGTTAAAATAACACATTGTATGATGAGATATGCCAAACGATTATCCAGCCTTGTGTTCTGTTGGTACATTTCAGAAGGCATGTTTCTTTTTTCTTAATTTGTGTTTAGGGCAATAGTTTAACTCAAAATACATTTGTGCTTTCTAACCAGACCGGTATGTGAATTCCTTTGATGATGACAGTGATTTACAATGTTTGGTTGTTGTCATACATGAACTATATAAATGTTTAAAATATTGATGTTTATAACAAAAAATAGCACAATACCTGGTTTAAAAAGAAGTCCTTCTGGGTTGTGTCTCTTGCACATTAGGCTGGTTATCCAGTAGACAGCTCTTTGGAAGTCATTTCAATGTTATTAAGTGCATAATCGCAGAGAATAAAAGTAGTGTACACGCTACAAAGTCACAACACTCTCTGATCTCTGACAGTACAGCTTTCGTAAACTTGCCCCACCCACTTGCAAATATGACGTTTACATGTAAATCATGATCGCTTTAACCCCTTGCCTCCACATTCAATTTTCAATTTTAATGTTGTATCTTTACCTCCACTTCTTGCAAAAGCAATAACTTTTTTTTATTTTTCCAAAGTCATAGCAGTTTGACAGATTGTTTCTTTCATGATGAATTGTGGAATTGAATGACATCATCCATTTTACTATACAATGTGCTGGAGAATGGAAAAAAATATTCCAAAGGAGAAGAAATGATGAATAAAATGAAATTCTGCCATTGTCTTTTTGGGTTTTGTTTCTACGGTATTCATTGTCTGGTAAAATAACTTGGAAACATGATTTCCAGGTCAAAATAATTACAGAGATAGAAACGTGTATATTTTCTTTTAATTCTAAGTGTTGAAAAAAAAAATATAAAAGTTTGTAAGAAAAATAGGCCTGTGATGCCACTTTCTGAGATCTATAGCTTTTTTTTTCTCTAGATTGAGTTGGGTAAAATCCTGTTTTTTGTCATGCCCGCCATGTCCGTTATGACTGTCATGCCCGCCATGTCTGTTATGCCGCATGACCTCTGGAGCAGTGTGCACGTGCACTGAATTCTCATGCCCGTTATGTCTCATGCTGCAAGATCTCTGGAAGCAGTGTGCACATGCACCTCGTGACTGTTGTGCTGCAAGATGCCTGGAGCAGTGTGCACGCGCGCCTTACCTCATGGCTGCACGCCGTTTTTAGGTAACCATCCATCTCTGCTCTGATTCTGCAATCCTCTCTGTATTCCTGGAGCCCCTGATCATGTGACCTTTCCTGTGTTCCAGCACTGTCTGATTCTGCCATCCTCTCTGTATTCCTGGAGCCCCTTATCATGTGACCTTTCCTATGTTCCAGCACTGCCTGACCCAGCTAACCTCTCAGAGTTTGTGGAGCCCCTGATCATGTGACCTTCTCTATGGTCCAGCCCAGTCTGATCTAGCAACGCTCTCTATGACCCTGGAGGACTGAACCGGAAGTCCTTCCCAGGTTCTGACCCGGAAGTGCAGGTGCTAGGGTGCTATACTCAGGCCCCTTCCTATGGTCGGGGCCTGAGTATCATGTTGCTTCCCTGCATGGCTGCTTGGGCTGCTCAGTCGCTCCCTGTATTCTGTGACCCTGCACTCTGCCCTGTCGTGCGTCTCTGCACACGCTCTGTGCTTGTACTCTGTCTCTTGTCTCGTGCCATGTCTTGTGTTGTCACTCGTGCTGTGTTTGTCCTTGCTATGCTTTGCCTTGTAGTACTTCCTTTGTTCTCTGCCTTAGCCTGTTTCGCTATTTCTTGCCTAAGCTCTTCCTTGCCTTGTTGTTCATCCTATGTTCCGTGTCTAGTCTCAAGGCTCCACCTTGACCCAGCTCTGGGCTTCGGCCTACGCTCGGCTGCAAGACTCTGTCCTATGGTGCTCTCCAGCACACTCCCTGACTAGTCTCAAGGCTCAGCCTTGACACGTCTCTGGGCTTTGGCCTACGCTCCGCTGCTAGTTCTATGTCTCTGTCCTGAACCCTGGCGTGTCCTCTGCACGCGTATGACGTTGTCTTGAACGCTGTGTCTTGCCTCCATTTTTTGTGTGCTCTTGCACCGCTCGTACCAGGCTTTGCCGTGCTGTCTCGCACGCGTCTCTGTCCTGTACCTTTGCCTAGCCCTGCCTTGTGGCTGCATGCCCTCTTGCATGCGTATGGTCACCCCGTGCCCGCCTGTTGTGCCTCAGCCATGCCGCTCTAGTCGTGCCTGCCTGTGTGCCTCAGCCGTGCTCGCCATCCAGTGCTATTGTGGTTTCCGCCTGTCTGTGCCTCAGCCGTGCCACCTCTAGTCATGCCCGCCTGCCTGTGCCTCCAGCCGGTACCCCCTGCCGGTGCCCCAGTCGTGGTTTCCGTGCTCCCTTGCACTCACGCTGTTTCTCGCACTGTGCGTTTTCATGCTACTCTTGCACAAGTCTTTTGCTTTCCTTGCTCTGTCCTGAACCTTGTCTCTCTGTCATGTTCTGAGTTCCATGACCTGTCTTGAATCTTTGTCTTGCTTGTACCTTGCTCTGTGCTCTTTTTCTTGAACCCTGTCCCTGGCGTGCCCCTCTGCACGTGCAGGACATCTGTCCTGAACTTCAAAGCCCAACGTGTTCTCTAGCATGTGTGGGACCTGCCGCTAACCTTGTTCCCTCGCGTGCCTCCTAGCAGGCCAGGACCATTCTTTGTACCGTGCCCCTGGTGTGCTCCTAGCACGTGCAGGACCTTGAATCTTGAATCCTGGTGGCTTCCTTAGCGCGCCCAGGACCTTGGACCTTGAACCCTAGCGTGTCTCCTATACACGCACCATGCCTAGTGTGTTGAACCCTGCCTTGTACCGGACCCTGGTGTGCCCTAGCATGCACCCCGCCTGGAATCTTGCCCTGGACCTCGTTGTGTTCCCTAACACACACCATGCCTGAACATCTGTCATGCCTCCTGCCTGTGCCCTGGTTTGCCTGCTGGATTCCCGGAACCTGCCATCACTGCCAGAGATCGTAAGCATGAAGACTACAGCCTGATGCCTAATCCTTGCCAGCTGTCCGGAGTCCGATGCCATCATGTCCTTGCCGGTAATTGGGCTTGCCTTCTAGCACGTACTATTCCATGGACCTTGGCGTGCTACGCACGCACCTTGCTGTGTTTTGCCTGTTATCACGTTTTGCACCTAGTGTTATCCTGAATTTGCCTTAATGAAGATACCTTGAACTTATGTCTTGTCTTGTCTCCTGCTCGTCCCTGGTCGTCAGACACTCACATTGTGTCTTCCTTGAGTCGGCCGTCTGGTGCCAGCAGTCGTGGTGGCTCACCCCCTTGGTCTTGCCCCTGACACTCCCTGTATAGGGGGAGGTTCCTCACAAGGTCAACTCGCCCTAGGTGGGTGCCATGACCCAGAGGGTCCACTCTAAAGAAATCGACTCAGCTTAAGCTGACCTTGTCACATTTTTTAGCATGGTGAGCTGACAGTTTTATTGAAAGCAACTCAAGGTGCATACAACAAGTTTTTTAGTACTTATTAGAGAGGTGTGGTGACTGCAAAACACATTTCTGTTTTTTTTTAATCTCTTCATGTCCTCTGTCGTACATATAGCCATGGCAATATCATATATATATATATGAGTGGGTGAAATAAGTATTGAGCATGTCACCAATCTTCTAAGCAAATATATTTGTAAAGGTGCTATTGACATGAAATTCTCACTAGATGTTGGTAACAACCCATCAAATTCACACAGCCAAACAGCCAAAGGGATCTAATTTTTTAAGTAACATATGCAATATAGAGAGTAAAAAAAATAATTAGGAAATATTGGTCCTCCCCTGTTTTAGTATTTAGGCTAAATAATATATTTTTATACATTTTATATACCAACATTTGTGGAGTCAACAATAAAATATATTGTGAGGCTAAGAAAACATAAAGCTTTTTTGTCATGGGAGAGATTTGAAAAAACTATTTAGACCTTTTTTCATCAGCACATTTTCATTTGTTCGGAATCCTACCTTTTTACAATTATTTTTCCTATAATGTTGTGGAAGGTAAATGAGATTAAATGATTCTGCTTGTTGAAGTGAAAGCTTTTGAACAATCTTTTGATCCATTAGTTTATGGTGTGGGCCTTATGCTTAAAGAGGACCTGTCACCAGGGCCAAAGTGTCCAGCTTTGCTATTATTTTTATACTGATGCTTTCCTAAGTATATAAGATTTTTTCTTAAACAACTATATGAATTCTGAGATATTGGCCTATTTATTTAGTGCTAATTTTTGTGGTCTTTTCCAAGTGGTTGTGGTAAGCCAGTCCCACTTTGATAAATGCCATAGAAATTAGTACCAAATAAGAAGGCTCATATCTCTGAAGCAATGGGATAGATTAAAAAAAGCAAATAAACATAAACTGATACTCAAAGGAGCATTGTGAATAGAAACAGAGCAAAAGTTGGTCACTTTTGATCTGCTGACAGGCCTTCTTTAAGTGCGGACAACATATAAAAAAGTGAGATGTAGCCATACGGTACTTTAAGTGTCTGGCTATTTGATAAATACGTCTGGCTAAGCCATAAAAGGCTGAGATGGAAATTACTCAATAATGGATTTGTGCATAGTAGCAACCATTTTATACTCCAAACAATTTTAAAGAAAGAAATGAACAAAAATAAAGCAAAAACAAACTGTTGACTGTGAAAATAGCCAAAACCATTTTTCATTCTTCATGCTCATTTTGTATCACTATCATCCAAGACCCATATATTATTTTACTTTTTCAAGACATACTTGCATTATGACTTTTTTTTTTTGCAAAAAATTCAAATTTTATGACACTGCAGTGTCAAGTACAGAAATGCTGGTGTGTACGAAGAACAAGATTGTTATT
Organism: Dendrobates tinctorius; assembly: GCF_039654945.1. Classification (NCBI taxonomy): domain Eukaryota; kingdom Metazoa; phylum Chordata; class Amphibia; order Anura; family Dendrobatidae; genus Dendrobates; species Dendrobates tinctorius. Next base: position 17,583,345 of record NW_027361694.1, read on the forward strand.
ACTTGCTTCAGGTACTACGTATGTGTTCTTCAGTCCATTAGGTAACAATAAATCAGAAATCAGTGACTCACAAACTATTGTAAGTAGGTGACCTTGGTACAATGATTTAATTGAAGCTTTTGTATCTTAATGTTAATATGTTAAGAGAACAGCAATTAAAACCTCTTACAACTAAACATAGATATATATAGATACACATATAAAGGACACAGTGTAATAAGCACTAGATGACGTATGTATGGACAGAAAAAGCTAGTTTTAAACAGAACATATGTTCCCTGAAAGAGGTTGTGTGGATTTATGACTAGGAATGGGCAAACTCGAACTGGAAAGTTCAGGTTTCATACCGGACTTCTAGTTCCCGGTACCAGATCCCAAACAAGGACTTTTTACTGTATGTTTCCTGTTCAAGTCTGGAAGTCTAACAAAGCTTGTTGAAAGGTTGCAGTGCAGCCAATGAACAAGTTTTAAGGCTGTGGACACTTTCAGCTCCATCACAGCCATGTCAAGTAATAGCATGGCTGAGATTGGTCGTACATTTAAAGTAAATAAATAATAATAATAAAAAAAGCAATGTGTGATCCTCTTTCTTTTTAAAACCAGGGAAAACAGAGAGCTGGGGATGGTATTTTTGACTGCGAAAAGGTCAATATCCATGGAGCTGCCCAGCCTCTTAATAGCAACCTGCAGCTACCTACTTCACATTAGCTGGTTATTAAAAATAGGATGGACCCTAAACAATGACGTGGGGTCCCCCCTATTTTTAATAACTAGCTAAGCAGAAAGCCGCAGCCTGATATTAATACACTGGTAAGGTGTTATGTGTTTTCTCCACCACCCATACTAAAAACTACAGCCCTCAGCCACCCCAGAAATGGGGCATCCATTAGATGCGCTAATTCTGCAGCATAGCCTCGGCTCTTGCCGCTTGTCTTGGTGTGTTATCAAGCAGGATAATAGTTTATAGAGTTGATTTTAGCTGTGTATTGTCCGCTTTGGAAACATCCTCTTTGGGTGCAATTTTTAGCTGGACTACCAGAGGCAAACCTCGCTGCAGCCCGCCAGCTCAATCCAAGATCAAACTACAAGCTTTTTATCGGCGGAACATATGCTGTTGGAGCAGATATTTTGGAGCTGGGGGGATTCTCTGCCACATGCTCTTTGGGGGAAATTTGGTAGGTGCTTCTTGGGGGCTATTCTGCCCTAAGGTCTGTGGTTGAAATTTGCAAACTGCTTCTTAGGGAGTTCTCTGCTCCCTGGTCTGTGGGTGAATTTGTAAGCTGATAATTTAGAGGTACAGTGCCCCATGCTCTGTGGGTGAAATTTTTCACTGGCCTGGATGTAGCTAGCCTCAGTCTCTGTGGGGGCACTGTTAAAATATTTCTGTAATTAATTTACTTCCTATTTTTCAAATGATTGCAATCGTGACAGAACTCCTTTAAGCCATTTTTGTATTCACAGATTTTACAGGGCAATTTTCCTGCTCTTACCCAATTTAACTTCCTTTTGCAGCCCACTAGCTATCACTATGACTATTTTACAGCCATTTTAAAGTACCGAAGTTTGGGTCCCCATTTACTTATATTGGGATAGGGTCAGGGGTCATGTTTGAGGTCAAGTTCGGACTCGAACCAAACATTTTACTGCATGTTCGTTGAACCTGGTGAAACTGTACCTCCATGTGCTTGCTCCTCTTTAATGTCAAGATCAGCAGGTGCTTGATCACTAAGAGTCTAAGCACCACCAGTATGATCAGGCACTTGTCATCTAAGCACTTGACTCAGTGGGCTGAACACCTGGGTCCACAATTGGTGCCAGCGGGTGACACCACTGACTATTCTCCTGTGCTATGTGCTTGCCAATCCCCTGTCCATGATACTGGTGCTGAAGCCTCCTGCCCTACACCTGTCCTTGCATATTTTGAGGCACCATCATCAAACATTTTCAAATCCTGGTCTCAGCGCAGCTTTAAACTGTCCCTACCCCAGGCATTGGAATGAGAAAGGAAAGTTCCCAGCCTCCTACCCACAGGCCCAAATGCTAAATGAGCACATTTCCAGGCTGCTTGCCTTTATGCGTTCTGCTAGTACATAAACAATAGTCAAATGGTGCCACCGAAATTTGATGTTTGATATTTTATGGGGAAGCTTCTCTGAAGGGGGAGAGTACATAAAGTTGTTGAAGTCCCATAGATAAACGGAGATAAGCACCTGCTGTTGTGGTGCCATGGCAAAAAAAAGCTATGAATTTAGATGAATAGGCAATGTGGGTGAGGGTGCAATTTGGTGATTAGGTATTAGGAGAAACTTGAGTGTTATTATGAAAACAACCCTTAGAGTTTGTAAGGTGACTTGGTCAATACTAGTGATGAGCGAATTTGTTTGGAAAACGATCGCCAAACATAAATTCGGCACAAATATGGCACATTAGGATTCATGATTGGAAACACAAACAAAATTTTTGAAAATCTGAAAAAAAAGGTAACATTTCGTAAAAGTGCGGGAAAATAATTGCATTGCCACAAAAGTATTTTCAGCACTTTAGCAATGATAATAGTGGTGTATCATGAGCATTTGACACATGTTTGATGAGGGGAGAGGGTTTGCAGAGCTCAGAGGTGCGGCGTTGTAAACAGTCACTTTTTTTCCCCTAACTTTATGTGTGCACATTACGGCTAGCCAATCAGGGTGCAGGAAACACCCACAATGTCCTGACACAATGACTTGAGTCATAGGCTGCTGAAATCAAATGTCCCTCTCCATATAAATAGCGAACATCTTGTTTTAGTGCCATTTTGACACTATAACAGTGCAGAGAGGCTGCTCCTGACTCTGGCACTGTTAGCAGCAAGATTTCAGCTAGTTAGCTAGGTGGTTTTATATCAGTCAGATAGTGTAGCTAGCTAGTGTCCAGTGTGGCTGCAAAATTTACCTTCCAGTGCTTTTTTTTTGCCCATTACAGAGGTCCACAGTCAAAGCCAGCAGGGCACATGTCCTAGAAGTGTGTTGTACACTGCTTCTATTGTGCTCCATGCACAAGTATAGCATTCTAAAAAATAAATTTTCATTAGCTAAATGTGAAAAAGCCTGCTGTATCCCAGATTTTAGCTAGCTATGTGGTAGTATATCAGTCAGATGCTGTAGCTAGCTAGTGTCCAGTTTGACTGTTAAATTTACCTTCCAGTTATTTTTTTTTGGCCCATTACTGAAGTACACAGAGAAAGCTAGCAGGGCATATACCCATGTGTGGGTGTGAAGAGGTGCATGGGAATAAACCTCCCATAAAAAGGCACTGGATTTGAGTTTGTTAAACAGCTATCATTCGGTGGTGTTGAGGTCGGGCTCCATCCAGCCCTTGTTCATTTTTATAAGTGTCAGTCTGTCAGCATTTTCAGTTGACAGGCGGATGCACTCATCAGTTATAATTCCACCAGCGACTAGTGTTGAGCATTCCGATACCGCAAGTATCGGGTATCGGCCGATACTTGCTGTATCGGAATTCCGATACCGACTTCCGATATTTTTTCAATATCAGAAGTCGGCATCGGAATCGGAAGTTCAAAGTTGATTGACAGCCGAAATGACGTCATCATGATGCGCGGTGTGTGCGCATCATGATGCGCCATCATTTCGGGCCTTCCGGGGGTCTCTGCCGGCCTGCCAGGGGGCTGTGTGGACTGCCCGGGGTCTGTACCGGCCTGCCGGGGGGCTGTGCCGGCCTGCCGGTGGTCTGTGCACCCTGTGGGGGTCTGTACCGGCCTGCCGGGGGGCTGTGCTGATGTCCGGGGGTCTGTGCAAGCATCGTCCGATGGGACTACAAGTCCCATCTGGTGATGCCTGCTACCATGACAGTGATTGACACATTAGCCAATGATGGGACAGTACTAGTCCCATCATCCGGCTAATGTGTTAAATGTTAAAAAAAAAATATATATATATATATACTACATACATACTACATACATACTACATGCATGCTACATACATACTACATGCTACATACATACCACATATATACTACATGCATGCTACATACATACTACATGCTACATACATACCACATATATACTACATACATACTACATGCATGCTACATACAATACATACATAGACATACAGTACATATAACATAGAGTAACATACTTACCAATACTTGTCACATTGTTCCCCGAAGCCATTGTCTTTTACGGAATAAATATTAACATAACAAACCACAAAAATACTCACCCATGATCCGAAGCAGTCCACGAGTGTGTCCCACGACGATCTTGGGTAGAGAACTGCAGCATCAGCTGATGCTGCTGTTCTCTACGGGCTGCAGGAATCCAATGACGGAAGGTAGGTATCCTTCCGCACTGTATTCCTCCGCCACTTATAAAAAAAAAGTCCCTAGTCTCACTTTATGCCATTGCTGTGTGGGAATTTCCCACGCAGCAATGGCATAAAGTGAGACTAGGGACTTTTTTTTTTAAGTGGCGGAGGAATACAGTGCGGAAGGATACCTACCTTCCGTCATTGGATTCCTGCAGCCCGTAGAGAGCGGCAGCATCAGCTGATGCTGCCGTTCTCTACCCAAGATCGTCGTGGGACACACTCGTGGACTGCTTCGGATCATGGGTGAGTATTTTTGTGGTTTGTTATGTTAATATTTATTCCGTAAAAGACAATGGCTTCGAGGAACAATGTGACAAGTATTGGTAAGTATGTTACTCTATGTTATATGTACTGTATGTCTATGTATGTATTGTATGAATGTATTGTATGTAGCATGCATGTAGTATGTATGTAGTATGTATGTAGTATGTATGTAGCATGTAGTATGTATGTAGCATGCATGTAGTATGTATGTAGCATGCATGTAGTATGTAGCATGCATGTAGTATGTATGTAGCATGCATGTAGTATGTATGTAGCATGCATGTAGTATGTATGTAGTATATATGTAGCATGTAGTATGTATGTAGCATGCATGTAGTATGTATGTAGTATGTATGTAGCATGTAGTATGTATGTAGCATGCATGTAGTATATATGTAGTATGTATGTAGCATGTAGTATGTATGTAGCATGCATGTAGTATGTATGTAGCATGCATGTAGTATGTATGTAGCATGCATGTAGTATGTATGTAGCATGTATGTAGCATGTAGTATGTATGTAGCATGCATGTAGTATGTATGTAGTATGTATGTAGCATGTAGTATGTATGTAGCATGCATGTAGTATATATGTAGTATGTATGTAGCATGTAGTATGTATGTAGCATGCATGTAGTATGTAGCATGTATGTAGTATGCATGTAGTATATATGTAGTATGTATGTTACATGTAGTATATATGTAGTATGCATGTTGCATGCATGTAGTATGTAGCATGTATGTAGTATGCATGTAGTATATATGTAGTATGTATGTTACATGTAGTATATATGTAGTATGCATGTTGCATGCATGTAGTATATATGTTGTATGTATGTTGCATGCATGTAGTATATATGTAGTATGTATGTTGCATGTAGTATATATGTAGTATGAATGTAGCATGTATGTAGTATGAATGTAGCATGTATGTAGTATGCATGTTGCATGTAGTATATATGTAGTATGTATGTTACATGTAGTATTCATGTTGTATGTATGTAGCATGTATGTAGCATGTCATTTTTTTTTTTTTTTTTTTTACATTCAACACATTAGCCGGATGATGGGACTACTACTGTCCCATCATTGGCTAATGTGTCAATCACTGTCATGGTAGCAGGCATCGCCCGATGGGACTTGTAGTCCCATCGGACGATGCCTGCACAGCCCCCCGGCAGGCCGGCACAGCCCCCCGGCAGGCCGGCACAGCCCCCCGGAGCCTGCACAGCCCCCCGGCAGGCCGGCACAGCCCCCCGGCAGGCCGGCACAGCCCACCGGAGCCTGCACAGACCACCGGCAGGCCGGCACAGCCCCCCGGCAGGCCGGCACAGACCACCGGAGCCGGCACAGACCCCCTGGCAGGCCGGCACAGCCCCCCGAAAGGCCCGTACAGACCCCAGAGAGGCTGTACAAGGCAAAAACAGGGTTTTTCTTATTCCGATACCGGAAGTCCCATAGACTTGAATGGGACTTCCGGTATCGGAATCGGCGATACCGATACTTTTTTTTAAGATCGGCCGATCCATTCCGATCCGATACTTTGAAGTATCGGACGGTATCGCTCAACTCTACCAGCGACACTAAAAACCGACTCTGACAAAAGGCTAGCGGCAGGCCAGGCCAGGATCTCCAAGGCGTAGAGAGCCAGTTCATGCCACGTGTCAAGCTTGGATACCCAATAATTATAAGGCACAGAGGAATCACGGAGGACGCTGCTATGGTCAGCAAGGTACTCCCTCAGCATCTTCCCAAACTTTGCACTTCTTGTGAGAGTACCCTGTGCGATGGGAGGGTCTGAGAAAACTATCAGAGAATTTTGCCAGTGTTCCCCTGCCTCTGCTGGATTGGAGTTGTCTCTCTCGCCCTGTACTCCATGGTTGTCCAACGAACTGTGACCTCTGCCGCCAGCATTTTGAGATGGGAATTTTTTTAATAATTCCGAAACAATGGCCTTCTTTTACTGCACCATTTTAGTACACCTGTTTGCCTCGGGAATGAAAGATAGAAAGTTCTCCTTGTAGCATGGGTCTAGAAGTGTCACCAACCAGTTATGACTTTCACCCAAAATTTTGAGAATTTGAAGGTCAAGGGAAAGGCAGCGTAGCATAAACTCAACCATGCATGCCAGACTAACAGGCAAGACTTCCATGTCCTCACCAAGAGGATGACTGACCATGTTCTCCTCCTCCTCCAACTCCTCCTCCCTGTCCTCAGGCCATCCATGCTGAACAGACGGCATAACAGCTGTGCAGGTAATACCGTCTATAGCACATGAAAGTAGCTCCTGTTCTTCCTCCTCCTCTTCCTCATTGTTTCCCAATCCATGTTGGGATGAGATGAGGCTGACCAGTGTGTAATCACCCTGTATGATTCCTTGCTCCATCTCATTGTGCTCCGCCTGCAATGCATCCTCTTTGATTGTGAGCAGAGAGTGTTTCACAACACAGAGAAGAGGGATGGTGATGCTAATTATGGCATCAACGCCGGTCACCATCTTGGTGGAGTCCTCAAACTTTTGGGAGATGGTACCTATGTCTGACATCCATATCCACTCCTGAGGTCTTATGTGTGGAGTCTGAACTGAATACTGACGGCCTTGTTGATGCTGGTAGTCAACAACTGCCCTCTTCTGGTAACAAATCCTTTCCAACATCTGCAGGGTAGAGTTCCTATGCATGGGGACATCACATACCAGTCAGTGAGCCAGAAGCTGCAAATGCTGCTGAAGCACGGCAAGGGTGGCGGAAGCTGTAGCCGACTTTCTAAAATGGGCACACAGGTGAAGTAGCTTGACAAGCAGATCTGGAAGCTCCAGGTAGATTTTGAGAGACTGCTGAACCAGGTTGAGCACATGGGCCAGACATAGTACATGTGTGAGCTCGCCTCACCTCAGAGTGCCACAAGGTTCTGGCCATTGTCACACATGACCATACCTGGCTGTAGGTTTAGCGGTAACAGCCAGAGATCTGCCTGCTCTCTCAGAGCTGTCCACAGCTCTTCAGCATTGTGTGGTTTGTCACCTAAGCATATTAGCTTCAGCACAGCCTGTTGCCACTTAGCTGAGGCAGTGCTGCAGTGCTTCCAGCTTGTGACTGATGTGGTCATTTTGGAGATGGAGACTGAAGAGAAGGAGAATGATGGGCAGGAGCTGTAGACTGTGGGGGCAAGCCTGATTGACCTAGGGCCCACATTCCTCGGCGTCAGGAGGACGTGTTCCATCCCAAGGTCCGACTGGGTCCCGGCTTACACTATGTTAACCCAGTGTGATGTCAGCAAGATGCACCATCCCTGCCCACAAGCATTTGTCCACGTGTTCGTGGTTAGGTGGATTTTCCCAGTAACTGCATTGTTGAGGGCATGGCTAATGTTGTGGGACATGTGCTTGTGTAATGCGGGGATGGCACACCAGGAGAAATAGTGGCGGTTGGGGACCTAGTTCCGAGGGACGGCCGCGGAAAGCTTCCATCTCCATGAGCCTAAAAGGCAACATTTCAAGCACAAGCAGTCGCAAAAAGTGTGAATTTAGTAGTGTGGCCTGTGGGGCGTTGGCTGCGTATTTGCGCTTGCATTCCAAGGACTGAAGTATGGACAACTGAATGCTGCGCTGGGACAAGGACGTGGACGTGCTTGCTGATGATGCTAGTTGAGTGTGAGCAATGACAGGTGCAGGGTAGGATGCATCTTTGCATTCACCATGGATAGGGGATTGGCTTGCACGTACAACAGCGGAAGAAGCTGTGGTGTCACCCACAGACACTGTTCCTGGACCCTGGGGTTTGGCCCACAAAGTCGGGTACTTTGCCGCCATGTGCCTGATCATGCTGTTGGTGGTCAGGCTGTTATTTCTGCTACCTCTGCTGATGGTGGCCTGGCAGGTGGTGCAAATGGCCTTTTTGGCTTTATCGGCAGAGTCTTTAAAAAACAACCAGACTCGGGAAGACCTAACAATTGGACTGGCAACTTCCGCCTTCTGTCCCTGGCCACCACACTGCTTCTTCCTGCCTGTTGGGGTGCTACGCCTTCCTCCCCCTGTGTGCTGCTGTCCTCGCTCTGCATGTCCTCATGCCAGATTGGGTCAGTTACTATATCATCCACCACCTCATCTTCCACTTCCGCAACCTGGTCCTCCTCCTGACTTTCTGTCAGTTGTGTCTCATCATCATCTACCTCTTGTGACACTTTCCCACCATCATCTTTGTGTGTCCATGGCTGCTCAAATATTTGGGCATCGCTGCATGCGATCTCCTCTTGCCCTGCTTCAAGTGGACCGGGTGAGAGGCCCAAATCTATAAATGGAAAAGTTAACAGCTTTTCAGAGTGTCCAAGTGTGGGATCAGTTGTCTCTGGGTACTTGGCATGGTGGGAGGAAGGAGAATGAGGGTGAGGAATATGCGGTCCAAATATTACATAAAGTCCAATGACGCTTGAAAACCAACTTCAATAACTTACTGTAGCATAAAAACACAGAAGCACTATCAGTAAACTATTGTGCAAAGTACTTTAAACAACAGAATTATGGTGCTGGTAGCCACAAATCACAGTTAACACCTTGATCTAATGGTTGCTTTTTGTTTATTTAGAATAAATACCATATGGTTAAAAAATACAATACCAAAATGTCACAATTAGATATATCAAAAAGGACACGCTGTTGTAAAGGTGAGTACTTTAGGAATGGTTGCATACTGAATATCTTGCCAAAGGGATTAGGTGCATGTATTAATTACAGAGCAGGGTATACAGTCTTTATTAGAGATGGCAAAGTTGCCGTGGCTGCACCATCAGAAATACTAAGGAGGACAATGTGAGTCCAATCCTGCGGTTGCCGATGGAGTCTAGAGGATGCGTGCACCTGGAATACACATAGTATCAGTGGATATGTCCCGTGTATTTGCGGACAGAGGCAGTACGCCGAGCAGAGGAGAGACTGATGAGGTGCTGCAAATAAAATGAGGTGCAGTTCGTGAAAGGAATAATGAAATTTTGTAGCAATGGGCAGCAGAAGTTACGGAAAATGTCTGCCACTAACCTGTTAATGTCCATCGGTACAATTCAAAAAGTTTGTAGACTCCTTATGGCTGGAGATGGAATATAGATGGTATGCGCGGTTTGAAACAATCATGGTGTTAGTGAGTGTATGGTCGGAGTCACACTAGAGAGAAATACGGAAGACTGCTATGCAATAAAAAAATCGAATAGCACTCGGACCAATGTTAATCTATGGGGCAGCTCCCATCATGCAATTTTTTTCTCGCCCGTATAATACGTGAGGGTGAAATCGCAGCATACTGTGATTTGCACCGTATTACACCCGAGACTTGCCAATGCAAGTCTGTGGGTGTGAGAAAAAAACAGATTACACACGGACCATGCGTGTGACTTGCATGAAATACGCAAGAGTTCTTCAGGTGACAGGAAATTGATGCAACCATTATCATGAAGTTAGTGTATGCAAATTAGCTTGGCAAGCACTGCAAAAAACCAGGAAGAACGCCTCCACTGAGTCCACTATCATATCCACATATCCTCCAAGAGAGGCCAGAACTATGAGATTAGAGGGACCCCCATTATGCCGACTTGACAAAAAAGGAGGCAACATGGAGGAGGATATGTGGCCAGATGTTTCCTGAATTTAAGGACAATCCTTGTGAGGCCCAGCAGCAAATTAGTAAGTACAATCCCTGTATAAAATTATTGAGCTATGTAACCCCTGTTAACATCAGACCACTACCTAATTATATCTGCTTTAATTGTACCAATATTTGGCACATTACTTGGTTAAAAATTAATAATTATCATGCCACATTATAGTGTAAAGTACTTTTTAGATTTCCAAAGCAGATTTTAAACATTAAATATTTACAGTATGTGTATGTTTGTTTGCAGTGAATGATGTCATGAGACGCTGGCGCAGCGTGAGGGACCAGTACCGGCGTGAACGACAGCAGCGTGCCAGGAGTGAGGATGCACACCAACAAAAAGAAAGTATATATACTTTCACAGGCTTTCTTTCCTGGCTCCCGTTCTGGATCTGAGACCATAAGTGCATGAATCACACCACATTTTAAACATGCTGATTTTAGATTCACATCTAATTTTTTTTTTAATTCCATTAAAACAGTACTCAGTCCAACCTAACTGAGAGGGAGACAGCCTCTGACTCAGAGGCTCCTATAAATCCAGTCGGGGAAGGTGAAGAGGAGGCTGGCCCATCATCTGCACCTTCCAGCTGCATCCTCACACAACCACCACCACCACCAGCACTGGCATCAGAGGAACATCCAGAGGAGGACCAGGGAAACAGCAGTAGCCCTACCGCGCCTCTGAAGACCTCACCCCAGGCTGCTGTCATCCCACACTGTGGTCAACGCAGGAGAGACATTACAGCCTCTAGTACCAGGAGGCACGTGGATACTGGTGTCTTAAGTTATTTGGCCAGGGCAGCACACGATGATGGTGAGGAAGCATATGCCCGCAGCCTGGCCTGTTACCTTCATCCAATACTCCCCCGGGAGGTCAGGCTGCATGCCTACTAATACTAATTGATGCCTGCACACCCCTGAATGACCCCAACCCGGTTTTTGAATATTTGGAACTCTGGCAACTCTCAACAAGAAACCAGCTTCAAATGCCAGGAATTTCCCAAGTGCAGGCTCAATCAGTATCTACTGTAAGTCACCTCCTCCCCGTGTGCCAACACCACAGCCACATCCCCCCAAACACTACATTGGCCTACACAGGGTCAAATGTCATGCTATAATGCACCTGCCCAATATGGCCACTTGATCAGACCCTCTGTTGGAGGCTGGTCCCAACATGGGTATGGTCGACATTGCCATATTGGGGGGTATGAACCACCTGGATACTGCAATCCCCAGGAGTATCCTCTCCATTATCCAACCTCACATTTATTGCCTCCACCACAGGATCCTGCCCATATCCAAAATCCGGGAGCATCATATGTTAATCCGCCGAGTGAGGTTCAAGTTGCGCCTCCAATGCAGCAAACAGGGCAAGCTGCCCTTCCACCATCACCACACCCAACGTACCATAGCTTATAATTTATGTTTATTATGTTTATTTTTGTTAAACTCAACTTTCTTGTTTTTATTCTGCTAAGATTTTTTTATTGTTAATCGTCCCATTTGGATATGGAAAAGAAACAATATGCTGCTAATATAGTTTTGTCTTATGACTAAGTCTACTTTTTGAGTAAAAACAGTTTGGCCAAACTAACTAATGTGTTATGTTCTGACTAGAGTTGAGCAACTTTTGGTTTTTTAGGGTCGAGTTTCGTTTCGTGAAACCCGACTTTTCCAAAAGTCGGATCGAGCAAGATCGTCCGATTATAGGGAAAAGTCGGGGTCGTCCCGAAACACGAAACCCAATGTAAGTCAATGGGGAATAAAAGTCGGCAGTGAGAGGAGGACAGGAAACACACCTACAGTGCCCATTTGAATGCCAAAAGCATCAATTCTTCTTACTTAAGCTTGTCAACCTTAATTGACTTCATAATACAAGTTACGCACTGAAAAATGGGGGTTATTTGGCTAAAGTTGTGGGGGGGGAGGGCTGGCTCCAGGTTTTCATGTGCCCTGGGCGAAAGAGCGCCCCTTTAACACATACCACAACTCATCATGCTCCGATACGGCAGAGAAATAGCGGTATAGTACAATGAAAAATACTTCACTTTTTACATCTCATGACGAGGCCCATCTATTTCTCCATACAGAATCATTGGTCCCATATAATGTTTGAAACAGTATATGATGAGCTCCACATAATGCTACAGTATATGTTGGTCCCCATGGATGAAGCTCCACTGTGTTATGGGCCCAAATAATGCTCCAAACATAATGGGCCCCATTTCTAATGCTCTAGTGTATAATGGGCCCTGTAAATGCTGCTCCAGTGTCTGATGTCCACCTTTGGAATGTTCCAGTGTATGGTGGGCCCCATCTATCATTCTCCAGAGTATAGTGCTCCCCAAAAATTGCTGTCCCAACATTGAAAACAATCAAATAAGTCTCCTCGCTAGGGAATCCCTGTACTAGTCTGGACTCCTCGTCGTCCCCATCTTCCATCTCACTGCACAGTATTTCAACCTTGCAAGTGCTGTGATCCTGAGCAAGCAGGGGGGGGCCCACTCGTTGGCAACGGCACTGGCACAGGGCCCCTGATAGTACGGTGGTGTGTCTGATGGCGGGTGGGCCGAACCTGCACTTTCATCAGCAGCTTCCTCTTTGTCACCGTGTAAGATGGAACTGTATATGGGAAGGGTAACCTGAGTTTCATCAGGGTCAGATTCAGGCCGTGTAGCGTGCGAGGGGAATGTAGTGGTCTGGGTCAATGTACCAGCAGATTCATCGAGCAGTGGCTGGGCATCAGTGCACTTGTGTCGCCCCCAGGAGTACGGTCGCCACAGTGGCATTACCTTCCTCCTAGGGAGTGTGATGTCATGCTTGGGAGCAACGAAGGATCTCTCTAGCAGGTTAACTGATTGGGCGGCGTTATTCCCACGAGTCATGACCCTCCAAACAGCGTTCATGAAGGCAAAGTGTTTGTTTTACGTGGGCAGTATGGTTGCAAAGCTGAACCTTAAAGGAATGTCCAGAAGGGCACCACCAGGAGTGGAGCCTACGGTTTAATTCGACTCTACCTGGGAAACCTCAACCATGCAAGCTACAGAAAAGATGCACAGATTGCAAGCTTAATTCCGTTAACGAACGAGACTCCGTCATGCCCCGCGGTCCGAGTCCGGCTTACTAGAGGGACACGTGAGGCTCTGGCACATGAGATTGGCCAATAACTGGTGTGTCATGCCCTTACATGTCCGTGGCTGCATGTGTGCTACACTGAAAAGGCCAGCATTTGTCGCTTACAGGTGAAGATAACCCGCTGAACAACGTTAGTGATGGGGATCTGTGATTACAATTATTGCCCGCGAACGCTGATTTCCCAGTAAGTGCAGGTCAACTGCAGTTCCGGAATTAGGCCTAACCGTCATTCCTGAAAAAATGAAAAACTTACGTGTGCAAACCACAGGTGCTGTAGCTTGCTTAACAGCTCGCCAGCCGTTCTCAGGCCCAGTATGGATTACACGTGATTGCACAAAGGTGAGAAAGGGTAGCGTATCCCCGGATAACATGTATGGATAGCGTACACATTCAAAATATATGTCTATACATCAGGAGGCAGGCTCAGACGGTGTTAGGCCCAGTATGGCTTGCAGGTGATTGCACAAAGGTGAGAAAGGGTACCGTATCCCCGGATAACAAGTAAGGAGAGCGTACACATTCAAAATATATGTCTATACATCAGGAGGCAGGCTCAGACGGTGTTAGGCCCAGTATGGCTTGCAGGTGATTGCACAAAGGTGAGAAAGGTTACCGTATCCCCGGATAACATGTATGGATAGCGTACACATTCAAAATATATGTCTATACATCAGGCGGCAGGCTCAGACGATGTTAGGCCCAGTATGGCTTGCAGGTGATTGCACAAAGGTGAGAAAGGGTACCGTATCCCCGGATAACATGTATGGATAGCGTACACATTCAAAATATATGTCTATACATCAGGAGGCAGGCTCAGACGGTGTTAGGCCCAGTATGGCTTGCAGGTGATTGCACAAAGGTGAGAAAGGGTACCGTATCCCCGGATAACATGTATGGATAGCGTACACATTCAAAATATATGTCTATACATGAGGAGGCAGGCTCAGACGGTGTCAGGCACAGTATGGATTTGACGGCCCAGATTACACAGCGGAGGAGCAGGGAGAGGTAAAGATTGCAAATGCTGGGGCCCTGCCCAAGCAAGGGGGGCCCACTCGTGGGCGTCGGTACTGGCACTGGGCCCCTCATAGTACAGCGGTGTGTCTGACGGCGGGTGTGCACCACCATCGTCAGAGACACTTGATTGCACTATGAGGGACCCTGTGCCAGTGCCCGCGCCCAAGAGTCGGCCTACCCACCTGTCCAGGGCAACGGCACTCGCACGGTGTCGTGCGCTAGGTGGTGACCCCGGCCATGGGGGGGGGAGGCAGCACAGTTAGGGAGTTTTAGAAAGTGGCATATGTTGATGTTGGACATTCAGCTGATGCAAAAGGCAAAATAGGTGAAGTCCCAGGAAGAGGTGGACCAAAGCAAGCCATTTTTCTGTCACCCTATATGTCATCAGGGGAAGGTGGGACAAAATCCTTGGAAACCCATGCATGGTTCATTTTAATGAAGGTTAGATCATCCACATTTTGGGTTGACAGACGGGTCCTTTTTTCTGTCAGGATTGATCCAGCTGCACTGAAGACTCTTTCCGATAGCACACTTGCAGCTGGGCAAGCGAGCTCCTGTAAGGCATATTGGGACAATTCAGGCCAGGTGTCCAGTTTAGCGGCCCAATAGTCAAAGGGGAATGACTTGTGTGGGAGAACATCGATATGGGAGGAAAAGTAGTTTGTAACCATAGTTGACAACTGCTGTCTCCTGTCACTTTCCATCGATGCTTTATTACCAGTTGTGTGAGCGGTATTTGAAAAATCAGTCCACAACATTGTCATGAAACCCCTGTCTCCAACGCCACTTCTGCTGTGTGCACCACGAACACCTCTGCCAAGCTGCCCCCGGCCCGTACGGCTCTTGTGAGAACCATCACCGCTGCTGTGTGCTGGGAATGCCTCAAGCAACCGATTTACCAGAGTTGCTTGTTTATTAGCCAATATTAGGTCAAGGTTCTCCTGTGGCATGATGTTTTGTAATTTGCCTTTATAGCGTGGATCCAGGATGCTGGCCAACCAGTAGTCGTCATCGTTCATCATTTTGGCAATGCGGGGGTCCCTTTTTAGGATCTGCAAGGCATAATCTGACATGTGGGCCAATGTTCCCGGTGTCAATGATGCACTGCGAGTGCTGGTTGGAGGAGCACTTTCTGGCAAATCCACATCCCTCCAGTCACGCACAAACCCTGTACCAGACCTTGCCACGCCAACATTTTCACTTGCCCCACGAGATGCATCCTCCTCCCCTAAGTAATCATCCCCATCATCCTCCTCCTCCTCTTCTTCATCCACCTCGTCCAGGAGAGGTCCCTGAGCAGACAATGGCTGAATGTCATCAAGGATTCCCTCCTCCTCTTCCTCCTCATTAACATTGGCTGCAGACGCCTGCTCCTTAAGGTGCGTCAAAGTTTGCATGAGCAGACGCATAAGTGGGATGCTCATGCTTAGGATGGCGTCGTCTGCGCTTACCAGCCGTGTGCATTCCTCAAAACACTGAAGGACTTTACAGAGGTCTTTCAGCTTCGACCACTGCACACCTGTCAACTCCATGTCTGCTCTCAAAGTGCCTTGCCGTGTATCCTCCCACAAATGCATTATGGCCTGCCTCTGCTCGCACAGCCGCTCCACCATGTGCAGGGTGGAGTTCCACCTTGTTGCAATGTCGATAATGAGGCGGTGGTTGGGAAGGTGGAGCAATCGCTGCAGCTTCTGCAAACAAACGGAGTGTACAGGCGACCGGCGGATGTGCGCGCACAGTCTTCACACCTTCTGGAGCAGGGCTGTTAACTCCGGATAATTTTTGAGGAAGCACTGCACCACCAGGTTCAAGGTGTGAGCCAAGCAAGGTATGTGGCTGAGTTTTGAAAGGGCTATGGCTGCCACAAAATTACAGCCGTTATCACTAACTACCTTTCCTGCCTCAAGATGTACACTGCCCAGCCATGACTCAGTTTGTCGCTTCAAGTACTCGGCCAGCACCTCGGCGGTGTGTCTGTTGCCCAAACACATCATCTGCAACACAGCCTGCTGACGCTTTCCACTAGCTGCTCGATAGGGGGACACATCGTGTGCAACAGTGGCAGCTGCAGATGGAGTGCTCGTACGACTGCGCTCTGTGGACGAGCTTTCGCTTCTGGAGGAGGAGGAGGAGGAGGAGGGTCAAACGCCTACAGCCAACTGTTTCCTATACCGTGGGCTAGGCAGCACTGTCCCACCACCGCTGTCCCCTGTGGACCCTGCATCCACCACATTAACCCAGTGCGCAGTGATGGACACGTAACGGCCCTGGCCATGCCGACTGGACCATGCATCAGTTGTGAGGTGCACCTTTCCGCTCACTGACTGCTTGAGTGCATGGACAATGCGGTCTTTCACATGATGGTGGAGGGCTGGGATGGCTTTGCGAGAGAAGAAGTGGCGACTGGGTAGGTCATAGCGTGGTACTGCATAGGCCATGAGTTCGCGGAAAGCTGTGCTTTCCACCAACCGAAAGGGCATCATCTCAAACGAGATTAGTTTGGCAATGTGGGCGTTCAAACCCAGTGTACGCGGATGAGAGACTGAGTACTTTCTTGACCTACTCATAGTGTCTGGGAGGGTGAGCTGGACTTGAGAGCTGCATATGGTGGAAGTAGCGGTGGACAGGGCGGACTGAGAGAGGGTTGATGATGGTGATGGAGTTGTTGTTCTTTCTGATGGCCTAGAATCAGTCTTTCGTTGATATAACCGTGGGATTCCCTGACTGCTGTGGCCTTGCAACGACACCTCAACATTTGCTGCTGTGCTAACCGGTGGGCTTACAGTGGGGGAAACAATGTAGCGTTGCTGACTACTTTCGTTGTGATCAGTTGCACATGTGGCACTTGAGGTTTGGTGTTGTGTCCACGCTTGCAAGTGCATGCTGGTTAAATGTCTAAGCATGCAACTGGTATTCAAATTTTTCAGATTTTTCCCTCGGCTAATGGTCTTTGCGCACTTCTTACAGATAACCTTGGCCTGATCATGAGGATTTTGTTCAAAAAAGTGCCACACTGAACTCTTCCTACTTTGGCAGACATTTTGCGGCCTAGCACGCTGTGATCTTTTGGCCCTCTGGACAAGCTGTCCAGCAACTCTTTTGATGTTTGGAACCTGTCTTTGGAGTGCTCCGGGCGTGCCAGATAACAGCTGTTGCAATGTCGATGTCTGCTATGGATGCTCCTCATCTGAGCTATTGGAAGCAGCACCCTCTTCCCCCAATGGATGCCAATCTGGGTCAACAACTGGGTCATCCATCACCTCCTCTTCTATGTCATGTGCACCTTCCTCTGTGTCACCGTGTATGGTGGTATAGTGTGCGGGAAGGGGCACCTGAGTCTCATCAGGGTCAGAATCTGGCTCTGTACACTGCGAGGACAATGTAGTGCTCTGAGTGAATGTACCAGCAGAATCACCCATCAGCGGCTGTGCATCAGTGCACTCCATGTCAGATTCATCTTGGCCTGGGTAATTCACCATTTCACTTGATAATCCAGGCATGGTATGTGAAAACAGCTCCATGGAGTAATCAGTACTATGGCCTGCGTCATCCTTCAATCTTGGTTGGGGTGAAGGACACAAAGAAAGGTGTGGTTCATGAACATGAGCCTCCAATGACGACTCAGTGCTTTTACTTTTTACAACTGAAGAAGAGGAGGCGATAGAGCTGGAGGCTGAGTCAGCAATGTAAGACAAAACTGTTTCCTGATGCTCTGGCTTTAAAAGCGGTTTGCCAACTCCTAGAAAACTAAGCGTTCGAGGCCTTATGTAGCCAGACGATGACGCAGGCTCAACACCTCCTGCATTCGGTCCTATTTTGCTCTTGCCACTACCATCAGATCCACCACCAACACCATCATTACCAGCTGCCAACCCCCGCCCAATTCCACGGCCTCTTCCACCAGACTTCCTCATTTTTGGTAGAAATGTAGACAAAATCCAACAAACTATATAGTAATGTAAAACAAGGTACAAGGTGTCTATAGGACAGGGGAGATTTTGAATTTCTGCAGACACTTGTGGACACTGGACACTTTTGGATTGTGTGAGGCCCACTGAATATCTGAGCGCTCTGTCACAGGCTCGATGGCAGAGCTGTGACCAAGGTCACTAGAGGATAAGGGAGATTTTTAATTTCTGCACACACTTGTGGACACTGGACACTTATGGATTGTGTGAGGCCCACTGAATATCTGAGCGCTCTGTCACAGGCTCGATGGCAGAGCTGTGACCAAAGTGACTAGAGGATAAGGGAGATTTTAAATTTCTGCACACACTTGTGGACACTGGACACTTATGGATTGTGTGAGGCCCACTGAATATCTGAGCGCTCTGTCACAGGCTCGATGGCAGAGCTGTGACCAAAGTCACTAGAGGATAAGGGAGATTTTGAATTTCTGCACACACTTGTGGACACTGGACACTTATGGATTGTGTGAGGCCCACTGAATATCTGAGCGCTCTGTCACAGGCTCGATGGCAGAGCTGTGACCAAAGTCACTAGAGGATAAGGGAGATTTTGAATTTCTGCACACACTTGTGGACACTGGACACTTATGGATTGTGTGAGGCCCACTGAATATCTGAGCGCTCTGTCACAGGCTCGATGGCAGAGCTGTGACCAAAGTCACTAGAGGATAAGGGAGATTTTGAATTTCTGCACACACTTGTGGACACTGGACACTTATGGATTGTGTGAGGCCCACTGAATATCTGAGCGCTCTGTCACAGGCTCGATGGCAGAGCTGTGACCAAAGTCACTAGAGGATAAGGGAGATTTTGAATTTCTGCACACACTTGTGGACACTCGACACTTATGGATTGTGTGAGGCCCACTGAATATCTGAGCGCTCTGTCACAGGCGCGATGGCAGAGCTGTGACCAAAGTCACTAGAGGATAAGGGAGATTTTGAATTTCTGCACACACTTGTGGACACTGGACACTTATGGATTGTGTGAGGCCCACTGAATATCTGAGCGCTCTGTCACAGGCTCGATGGTAGAGCTGTGACCAAAGTCACTAGAGGATAAGGGAGATTTTGAATTTCTGCACACACTTGTGGACACTGGACACTTATGGATTGTGTGAGGCCCACTGAATATCTGAGCGCTATGTCACAGGCAGAAATTGGCTAGTGTATCACAAGCTACAAGGTGTATGTAGAATTGGGCAGAATAGGAATCTCCCTAGAGTGCAGGTCTGTAAGAACGGAACATGTCCTCGACTTATTCTCACAGAGTGACACACTGATCGCTTCACTGTGGCTGTATGGTGTGAAAAAATGCACGCTCAGTACCTCAGCAGGACAAAAAAAAAAATTGGGATTGCTTTTAAAAAAGCAGTTTGCGGAGCAGTGGGTAAACAGCAATGCAGGAATGTCAGGAAGCCTTAGAAGGCAGCCCAACAACCAACACCACTGATACACCACTATATAGCCTCCCCTTGCACTGCACAGTGACTGGTGTGTTGTACAGGCAAAATCGCTAGCAGCAGAAGCAGTTTTTTTTTCTTCTTCTCAGCAGGACAAAAAAAAAAAAATTGGGATTGCTTTTAAAAAAGCAGTTTGCGGAGCAGTGGGTAAACAGCAATGCAGGAATGTCAGGAAGCCTTAGAAGGCAGCCCAACAACCAACACCACTGATACACCACTATATAGCCTCCCCTTGCACTGCACACACAGTGACTGGTGTGTTGTACAGGCAAAATCGCTAGCAGCAGAAGCAGTTTTTGGTGTCTTCTTCCCTGCCTAACGCTCTCCCTACAAAATCATCATCAGCAGCAGCTCTCTCTATTCTGAGATCAGCATGAGTAACATGGCGGTCGGCGTGCACGCCCTTTTATACCCCCTGTGACGCCCACCAAAGCAAGCCAATCACTTGCATGCCCTTCTGAAAGATGGTGGTGACCCGTGCCTATGTCATCACGTTGCCCACAGTGTCCGTGGATCCTGATTGGCTGAAAAAGAGCGCAAAACAAACTTTTGAAACGCGACTTTGGCGCGTAAGTCGCCGACCTCCTGGCCGACCTCATCCTAGGGTCGGGTTTCGTTTCATGAAACCCGACTTTGCCAAAAGTCGGCGACTTTTGAAATTTTTCGACCCGTTTCGCTCAACTCTAGTTCTGACTAAATGGTTAATCTTTGCATTTATACATTTGCAACATTGTCAGGGAAATACTACACACACTTGAAACAAAAAAATGAGTTTACTTACACTACATAATTCAAAGTTACAATATAGAAATAGCATTGTGTTGCCATGGAGTAGCTCCCTCTGGTGTAATAAAATAATTAGTAAAAACATCCTGCACTTTTAATCCAGAGGGCTGACGACGGAGAGGTATCACATGTGTAACAGGCCTCACAACATTTGACAACACAACTTCATCACTTTCAGATGAGGAGCAGTCATGTATTCTTGTAAAGGTATGAAGGATCACACATGCTTTAATCACCTAATTTACATTGGATTCACTAAGCTGAATGGCTGACTGCATGACACGCTATTTGGCACAAAAATTGCCAAAGGTACACTCAACCAGTCGTCTTGCACAGGATAGGCGTAAGCAGGGCCCTAGGCAAAAGTTTAAAGTGGAGCCCCAAATGCTAACATTGTAAAATCATACATTTAGGTTACATTACATAAACAGTTGGCAGAGGGCCCTGGAGCCAGTGCTGGCACTGTGCCCCCATATTCAGGGGCCTTTTATCGGCCAACGGGTCTGCCACTATTAGCATTACACAGGAGCGTTGCTAGGGTCAGAAAAGATTGGGGGGCCCAAGCCCCAAAGACAAAGAGTTGACCCCAACCCCCTCTTAATTTTTTTTTTAACACTGCAGATAACACAGCAGGGCTCACAACCATCCTGGATCCAGCGGGACAGTCCCGATTTTGACACTCCCACCTGCGGGATTGTAGTTTTCCCGCACTGCAAATCAGCCGCCACGTCCACCTGTCATTTCAGAAGGGTCTGTGTACTGATCGCCATACAATTCCCTCTATGCACAGCACACTCCAGAACAGAAGCCCTCCGCGGTTCACGTGACCAGTCACATGACTGTGACCTCATCCTATGTAACACCAGAGACAGCAGTGATAACTCTCAGAACAGATAATGTAGTAGATGTCACCTGCAGTCCTATGTAACACCACAGATAGTCTTACTCTGAAACGCTACGGCTATGTTCACATGCATTTTTTTAGTAGTCAAAACCTGTTCTATTGGCAGTAAAAATGTTGCGTTCAAAACACCTGTTTTTCAGCCTGTTTTCTGATGTTCTTTACACTTTTTTCAGCTTTTTTTAAAGTGAGGATGTTGCTTTGTCTACAGTATGTTTAAGGCCACGTTCACACGTTGAGTATTCGGTCAGTATTTCACATCAGTATGTGCAAGTCAAAACCAGGAGGGTGAGAAATCCAGAAGTGCTGATGTGTTTCTACTATACTTTTCCTCTGATTGTTCCACTGCTGTTTTTGCATTACACATCCTGATGTGAAATACTGACCAAATACTGAACATGTAAACGAGACTTAATAGTTTAATTCACCAAAACCACTTAAAAAATTGCAGCGAAAAATGCTGTTGCAATATCTGCAGCTTTCTTTTTTATATTCTTTCATTGCTTTCTACGGGTGAAAACACACTGAAAGAAGTGACACGCTGCAGATTTAAAAAGCGCTACAGTTCATAAATTCAGTCAGAAAAAAAAGCAAGCCCAGGCAGGAGATTTCAGAAATCCCATATGTTTTGCTGGCACTTTAAAAAGCAGCTTTTGGCCACGTTCATATGCAGAATTTTTGCAGCTTTTTCTTCTGCAAATAAGTTTACAGCATTTTACAGCACAAGCAAAGACTGAGATTTTCAGAGATCTCTGCGTTTTTGAAATTTGCAGCGTGTCACTTCTTTCAGCAATTTTTTCCACCCGTAGAAAGCAATGAATACGTTTTAGAAAAGCTGCAAATGTCACAACGTTGTTTTTCGCTGTGTTTTTGGTGAATAAAACAAACTTTATTAAACATGTACTGTAGACAAAATGAATACTATACAAAAAAAACAGCAAAAGCTCTAAGGGTCTGTGTCCACAATCAGCAAACCCTGGATGCGGCGTACGTCCGCAGCATCCAACCCGCAGCGGCCAGATGTTACAGCATAGTGGATGGGATGAACACATGTGGAATCACCTGCGCAAGATGGCAGCACTTTAGATGGAGCACATGTCCGCTGCGTCCAAAGTGCTGCCATTTCCAGATCGTCTGCACATACCCTAAAAAATGGGCGTTTTGAAAGCAGTGTTTTTACTGCCAAGAGAGCAGGCTTTGGCAGCAAAAAAAAAAATGTACCAAAAACGCTGATTGAAATGCACACCTGTACTAGTACTATATATATGTATGGTTTACCCTTATTATTTCACTTGGGAATTCATTTATTTCTATATCATAAATCCCCTGATTCAGCAGACAATATCCCTGTCATCCAGACAGTAGTGACAGGAGGTCGCCCTGTCACATTACAAGCAGTGATTAGAGACTGTGGTCAGAGCTGATGCTGATCGCTGCTGTATGTGGCTGTGAATCTTGATTCTACAGCAATCAGCACAGAGCTCTGGGACTACAGTGAGTAAATCACTGCACTCTGACCTGTTATTGCTGCTCTTACCAGGTTCTGTGGCTTCACTTAGGCATATCCATTCTCAGGACAGTGCTAGGAGCAGCCATGATCAGGACTCAGGAGGAGACATACAGAGCTGCACTCATGGTCCTGCACTGTCACTGTGCTGTAATCGGCCCCTCCCCCTCACTTTCAACTTTTAACCTAACTGCAGGGAGAAAGAGACAGGGGGGCTCAAGGGGCTTTGCGAGACAGATGCTCCGGACTGCAGAGCAATGCACAGCATTATTCACTGCTGTACATCCTCTTGGCACTTCACAAATGGACTTCAGATGCAGGAGGCCTCCTTTGTAGGTGGGGGCCCCAGGCATCTGCCTGTTCTGCCTGGTCCAAACGCCGGCCTTGGGCATAAGTTAAAAATTCTGCGCCGGTAGTCCAGGCCTCTGCGGGGATAGGGACTCATGACGTGACGTGTTAATTGAAAGGCCTCATCAGAAACCAAAACATATGGCACAGCATCCATAGTGGACCCTGGTAGGTGACGTGGGGGTGGTAGATTCAACTGATTATTGTGCAGCCGCCAACCCATAATGGAGGAATTGAAGATTCTGGAGTCTCCAGTTCATCCATGGGCCCCAATATCTACAATTATAAACCTGTGCCAACTATTGACCAGGGCTAACAGAAAAATATTGTTTATAATTATAATATTGGGACCCTGAGTTTGGCGGCTTACTCACAGTCTCAGACGGATGTGCATCCCATCCAGGGCTCCAATACAGTTTGGAAACTGGCACGTCTCCTCAAAGCCACGAGCTATCCGCAGCAGTCTTCCATTTTTGGCTCATGCTTGACCACTTAATGAAATCGTGACCATATTTCCGAACATGTAGACTGGACTAAGCCTGAGATTGTTGATTTTCCTATTAAAAATTCATGATGCAGTGCCATATAGGAAAGGTCAGTTGTAAGGAAGCTAAAAGTAAACGGGGAAAAAAAATTAGATTGCATTCAACATAACAAACCATTTTCACATTCATTAAAGTCATCGTCTGTACCTCACAAGCCATGCCATAACAACTTTCAAAAACATGCTTTAACTTTGGGGTTGCAAAAATATACAAATATTATGATTAATCACATGTATTTTGACATTTAGAAACAAACTGAACAAAAAGTAAGGTATAAGGGAAGAAAAAAAAATAAGGCAGTTGGAATCATCATCAACATAGAGGAGGAATACATACCATAACGTAAGGATAAGGTGCTCCTCGGCAGAAATACACTTGCACATACTGGTGTCCTTAAAGGTGATCCCAGGGCTCACTATCGGCAACAAAATATCAAAGGTGGCAAGGCTCATCCGACAATATTGGAAGAACTTGTCAGGATGGGTCCACAAAGATGCATAGAGATGGTGGAAATGTCCTTTAGTGAGGCGTTGCCTCAAAAGTGGATGTACCCACATTTGTCTCCGCCTCCTCACATCCACAATGACTGGGTATGGCTCCCCAAAGCGCAAAGCATCGTGACAAAACCCAATTGTAAAGCACCCACTCAGTTGTGTTGAAAGTAAGCCTGTCTGACATGCTTGACACAAAGCAGAAATACCCCAACACAAGCATGGCCTGAAAATGCAAAGATTAGAGGCTCCCACCTGTTATAGATGAAATAAATAGGGTTGTTGATTAATATTTAAATTATTTTCAGGCCTAAAAATGTCCATTTTGCAAGGTTGCGAGAAAAAAAAAATCTCCATATGGATGTCACACGGATGCTTAGATGTGAGAAAATCACTTCCTCGCATTGCACACGGATGACATTCGGATCACTTTTCAGGGAACATTTCTGCGATTCTCGTCTGTGGAAAACGGACCGTAATTTTATACGTTTAGCATGACTCCAGCCTATCACTTGTATCCACGCGTAGACACAGAATGCCGGAGAAAACAGTTGACCTGGAGGTCACGTGCTGCAGACAGAGGGGCACATGGTCCATGAAAGGGGTAATGAAGTGTGTGACACTGAGCAGTAGGATTTATAGGACATGTCTGCCACTAACCTGTTAATGTCCGTCTGTGCTGTTCAGAAAGTTCATAGGTGCCTGCATCTAATGGCGGAATTTAGTTGAATCAATCAGGGTGTTGGTAAGTGTGTCTCTTGTGTCTGCGCATAGTCACAGAACGCCGGGCAGGGATGAAACAGCTGACCTGGAAGTCACATGCTGCAAACAGACGGGAGCATAGTACTTGAGGGGGGTAGTGAAGTGTATCATTCTAACCAGCAAGAGTTATGGGGATTGTCTGCCACTAACCTGTGGTGTCAGTCCGTGATGGCCCAAAAGTGTGCAGGTGTTTTAGTAAGTAAAAATAAATGGATGGATGGTGGATGGTTGAGGAGTTACGTGCTATAAACACAAAGGGTACAGTCTATGAAGGGAATAGTTAGGTAAATAAATAGCAGGATACTGGGATAGGATTTTACCTGCCAATATCCTGTAACTAATTTTCCATGATGACTAATAAGAAATAAAAGTTCAGGAGTATCGTGCAGGGCTATAATAGGCAGTGAAAATAAAGTCCAAACGCTGCCCCGGCCGGTGGCAAGCATAGTAAAAAGCGCCGTTAGACATTAGCAATGTTATCGCTCTTGGATAAGAGTAGTGACGCCACTCCCGTAAGAAAAGGTCATGTCTAAAAGAGCGGTCGTGGACCACCAATCCAACACTTTTTGGGAGCTATAGTGGTTTCCTTCATTAGGGATAGTATGACTCCACTGTGATGAGATCTTCAATATCCTGCTCAAAAGGTCAGGGCAGTCATGTGACTCAAATTAGAGTTAATTGCTTGCAAGCTGTACTGGCACCTATTTTAATAATAGGAGGAAGATAGTAGAGAGGAGACTTCACAGGAAATACAAAGAGGGGGGTAGAACATGGAATCATTGGTTCTTAATGGGGCGGAGAGGGTTATTGAAAGCCAAATAATTCTATGTCATTATTTAGGCCGTGTGGTTTTAAAGTGTTCAAATTAAAAATCCACTCGGTTTCTTTACGTGACTTTTTTAATGTAGTTCCCGCCCCTCCAGTCCTTTATAACAATTTATAACTCCCACAATTTTGTACCCTTAAGGTCCCCTCGAGGTAGTGTTTCGATAAAGGGTGAACTTTAACTTTCTTGCTAATATTGTTAATGTGTTCACTAATGCTTTTGGAGAGTTTCCTTTTTGTGCGTCCTATGTACTTTTAATTGCACGGACATTCAATGCAATATATGACTCCCTTAGTCTGGCAGGAAATAGTCTTTTATGTTGTTTAAAGTATTTTGCACAACAGCTTACAGATAGTGCTTCTGTGTTTCTATGCTATAGTAAGTTATTGAGGCTGCTTTTCAAGCGCCATTGGACTTTATGTAATATTTTGACCATTATCATTTTCCGACAATAGGTGGTCATTGTCTTCCTATTAGGCTGCTGAAAGCCAATGCCTCTGTATGCACCATCACCATAACCAGCACGTCCAGTCCCCCGTCCCTTGCGACACGCCTTGCCCGTTATACATGGAGAAAAATATTTTCCACCTTCACTACGAATGGCTGAATTTGGAGCGAACTTTTATGTGATCGGTGTGATGGAAAACCACAGTTTTAAATAGCTGGCTTGTAGGTAACTATTTTTAATAGAAAACTGGTGTCAATAACTTCGCTAACACACTGCAACAAAATTTAAATGGAGGCCAGAAATGGCAGAATTTTGAGTGCACTTAAATGTGTTCCATGTGATGGACAAACCACAGTTTTAAATACAGTGGGGAAAAAAAAGTATTTAGTCAGCCACCAATTGTGCAAGTTCTCCCACTTAAGAAGATGAGAGAGACCTATAATTGACATCATAGGTAGACTACAACTATGAGAGTCAAAATGACAAAACAAATCCAGAAAAATCACTTTGTCTGGGAAGCTTTAAATCGGCTGATTTCTCCTGGGGAGATGGGATCAGTTATCAAGTCTTCAAAAATACTTGAAGCACCCAGCCCAGATGGGTTCTCGATGGAATTTTATAAATTGTTACAACCTTTACTCATTCCCCATCTAACTTCTCTTTTCAATCATATTATTGACTCGGGTTCTATGCCTGACCGATTCAATGAGGCTTGTTTATCTTTGCTGCTAAAGCCAGGCAAGGACCCGCTTCTTCCTGACTCGTACCGTCCGATCTCCCTCATAAACGTTGATTTTAAATTGCTTACCAAAATCATGGATATAGAATTCAGTCCATTCTTCCTGGTATCCTTACCCCATGACAAACAGGTTTTGTCCATGGTCGGTCTATCACTTATAATATCAGGAGAGAATTGGCTGCCATTACATATAGTTACCAGGCCAAAGCCAAGCAGCATATACTGGTCAGCCTTGATGCTGATAAAGTTTTTGATTGAGTGTCCTGGTCTCACCTCATTCGAACCCTTAAGTTTAGATTGTTTGGCTTTACATTCTTTAACTTTGTAAGGAGAATCTAAATCAATCCCCAATCTTCAATTTGGCCTAACCCCTTAATGTTCATCAATGGGCATAGCCCATCATGACAGGATGTCAGTTCCCACATCATGACGGGCTATGCCCGTCATGCCTTTGAACTACCACTGCGTGTAAACACGCAGTGGTAGTTCAGTGCCGACAGCTGTCATAGACAGCTGAGAGGCACGGCAAGGGGATGCAGGGACTCTTGCAGTCGGTCCCTGCACCCAGAATGCTGCGATCGATCAGTCAATCTGACTGACAGATCACAGCATGATCGAGCAGGAGATGCTAAAATTTCAGCATCTCCTGCCCTATAAATGCAGGAGCTCAGCGCTGCCAGTGGCTGAGCTTCCTGCACTAACAGCCAGGAGCGGCGTCCATGCCGACCCTGGCTGTTAACTCCCTGACTGCTGTGATCGGGCGTGATCGCAGCGTTCAGGGGGGAGGCAGAGGGTCGGGGGCTCCCTCTGCCTCAGATCGGTGTCCCCACAATATAATCGCGGGGCTCGATCTCAGCCATGATGACCCGGGGTTGTCATGACAACCCCTGGGTCATCCAGCTATGGAAAGCCACTGAGACCATGCTCACAGCATGGTCTCAGAAGCTTTCTCCATAGGCATAATGCATTGCAATGCAGGAGCATTGCAATGTATTATACCTGCAATCAAAGTGAAAAGTGAAAGTTCCATAAAGGGACAAGGTAAAACATTTAAAAAAATTTTTTTTTTTAAATAATAAAAATAAAAAATTCCCCTAAAAAATACAAATTTTTATGTAAAAAAAAAAATAGTACCGAAAATGGTACCAATAAAAACGTCAGCTCGTCCCACAAAAAACAAGCCTGCACATGACTCTGTCGGCCAAAATATGGAAAAATTATAGCTCTCAAAGTACGGTGATGCAAAAATTTCTTACAAAAAATTCTTTTAAAAAAAGCGTCTTTTAGTGTGTGACAGAAGCTAAACATGAAAAAACGGATATAAATCTGGTATCGCTGTAATCGCACCGACCCGAAGAATAAGTCGTCTAATCACTAATACTGCACAAAGAAAAAAAAAATAAAACCAGTTCTTCACCTTTTATGGATTTGTTCACTTTGCCTCCCAAAGATCGCAGTAAGGCGATCACAGTGGTTCCCCCCACATATGGGGTATCAGCGTACTCAGGACAAATTGCACAACAACTTTGGGGGTCTAATTTCTCCTGTTACACTTGTGAAAATAAAAATCTGGGGGCAAAAAGATCATTTTTGTGGAAAAAAAATTTGATTTTTTTTATTTTTATGGGTCTACGTTATAAACTTCTGTGAAGCACTTGGGGGTTCAAAGTGCTCACCACACATCTATATAAACTACTTAGGAAGTCTAGTTTCCAAAATGGAGTCGCTTGTGGGGGTTTCTACTGTTTAGGCACATCAGAGGCTCTGCAAACGCAACATGACGCCCTCAGACCATTCCATCAAAGTCTGCATTCCAAAATGGCGACCCTTCCCTTCTGAGCTCTACCATGCACCCACACAGTGGTTTACCCCCCACATATGGGGTATCAGCGTACTCAGGACAAATTGCAAAAAAAATTTTGTGGTCCTGTTACCCTTGGAAAAATAAAAATTGGGGATGAAAGATCATTTTTGTGTAAAAAATATGATTTTTTAATTTTACGGCTCTATGTTATAAACGTCTGTAAAGCCCTTGAGGGTTCAGAACTCTCACCACACATCTAGATAAGTTCCTTGTGGGGGTCTAGTTTCCAAAATGGTGTCTCTTGTTGGGGGTTTCCACTGTTTAGGCATATCAGGAGCTCTCCAATTGCGACATGGCGTCCGATCTCAATTCCAGCCAAAAAAGTCAAATGGCACTCCTTCCCTTCTGAGCTCTGCCATGCGCCCAAACAGTGGTTTACCCCCGCATATGGGATATCAGCGTACTCAGGACAAATTGCACAATAACTTTTGTGGTCCTGTTACCCTTTGAAAATAAAAATTGGGGGGAAAAGATCATTTTTGTGGAAAAAATATGATTTTTTAATTTTACGGCTCTACGTTATAACCTTCTGTGAAGCCCTTGGGGGTGCAAAGTGCTCACCACACATTTAGATAAGATCCTTGTGGGTTATAGTTTCCAAAATGGGGTCATTTTTGGGGGATTTCCACTGTTTAGGTACATCAGGGACTCTCCAAATGCAACATGGCGTCCACTTTCGATTCCAGCCAATTTGACATTCAAAATCTCAAATGATGCTCCTTCCCTTCTGAGCACTGCCGTGCGCATAAAGATTGGTCTTCCTCCACACATGGGGTATCGGTGTACTCAGGAGAAATTGCACAACAAATATTGTGGTTCATTTTCTCCTGATACCCTTGACAAATTTAAAAAAATTGTGTCCCAAGAAAAATTTTTGGGAGAAAAAGTTAAATGTTAATTTTTTCCTTCCACATTGCTTCAATTCTTGAGAAGTACCTAAAGGGTTAATAAACTTCTTTTATGTGGTTTTGAACACCTTGAGGGGTGCAGTTTTTAGAATGGTGTCACTTTTGGGTATTTTCTGTTATATTGACCCCCCAAACTCACTTCAAATGTGAGGTGGTTGCTAAAAAATGGTTTTGTAAATGTTGTTGGAAAAATTAGAAATCGCTGGTCAACTTTTAACCCTTATAACTTCCTAACAAAAAAATTATGCTTCCAAAATTATGCTGATGTAAAATTGACATGTGGGAAATTAACAATTTTGTGTGACATCACTCTCTGATTTAAGGGTACAAAAATTAAAAGTTTGAAAATTGCAAAATTTTCAAAATTTTCACCAAATTTCCATTTTTTCACAAATAAATGCAAGTTATATCCAAGAAATTTTACCACTAACATGAAGTACAATATGTCATGAAAAAACATTCTCAGAATCAGCGGGATCCGTCGAAGCGTTCCAGAGTTATAACCACATAAAGTGACAGTGGTCCGATTTCAAAATTAAGGCCTGGTCATTAACCTACAAAGTGGCTTGGCCCTTAAGGGGTTAATGGTATTCAGTCAACCTCTTTTTCAATCTTCAGGGGCATGAGGAAGGGATGTCCCCTGTTACCTCTGTTACTTAATATTGCCCTTTATCATTTGCAAAGATGCCTGGAGATGATCCCTTCCTTTGGTGATATTGGTATCGGCCACCACATGCTTAAAGAATTGGCATTTGCTGATGATATTTTACTTATGATAGCCAATCCTTTGGAATTTATACCTTCTATAATGAATGCCTTTAATGAGTTTGGGGCAGTTTCGGAATTTTGCATGAATTATGACAAATCTTATGCTTTGGCTATCTTCAAAGCTGCTCAGAAACAGTGGTCGTTCCCTTTCCCCTGTCAGTGGAGCAGAGTTTCCTTGCATTATCTTGGGGTATATTTGCCCTCAAACCCCCATGACATTTATAAACTGAATGTTCGACCCCTCATTTCTGTGGTTATACAGGAAATACAATCCTGGAAATCTCTTAAATTATATTTAGCGGGCAGGGCCCAACTGATTAACCCCTTTCTGACATTAGATGTACTATCCCGTCCATGTGACGAAATGCTGGTTTTTGTTCATTTTTTGATCGGAATAAAAAGCGATCAAAAAATGTCACGTGCCTGAAAAAGGTACCAATAAAAACATCAACTCGTCCCGCAAAAAATAAGACCTAACATGACTCGGTGGGTCAAAATATGGAAAAATTATAGCTCTCAAAATGTTTTGATGCAAAAACTATTTTTACAATAAATAGCATCCTTTATCATATGACAGCTGCCAAACATAAAAACCCTCCATAAATAGTAAATCAAACCCCCCGTTACCACCCCCTTAGTTAGGGAAAAATAATAAAATTTAAAAAAAAATGTATTTATTTCCATTTTCCACATTAGGGTTAGGGTTAGGGCTAGGGTTAGGGCTGAAATTAGGGTTAGGGGTGTGTTGGGGTTAGGATTGGAGTTAGAATTGGGGGGTTTCCACTGTTTAGGCATATCAGGTTCTCTCCAAACGCAACATGTCGTCTGATCTCTATTCCAGCCAATTCTGCGTTGAAAAAGTCAAACGGTGTTCCTTCCCCTCCAAACTCTTCCATGCGCCCAAACAGTGGTTTACCCCCACATATGGGGTATCAGACTACTCAGGACAAATTGCACAGCAACTTTTGGTGTCCAATTTCTCCTGTTACCCTTGGGAAAATAAAAAATTGGGGGCAAAAATATCATTTTTGTGGGAAAAAAATATGATTTTTTTATTTTTATGGGTCTACGTTATAAACTTCTGTGAAGCACTTGGGGGTTCAAAGTGCTAACCACACAAATAGATAAGTTCCTTGGAGGGTCTAGCTTACAAAATGGGGTCACTTGTGGGGGGTTTCAACAGTTTAGGCACATCAGAGGCTCTCCAAACGCAATATGCATTCCAAAACGTCACTACTTCCCTTCCAAGCCCCGACATGTGCCCATACAGTAGTTTTCTCCCACATATGGGGTATCAGCGTACTCAGGACAAATTGGACAACAACTTTTGGGGAAAATAAAAATATTGGGGACTAAAAGATCATGTTTGTGGAAAAAATATGATTTTTTTATTTTCACGCCCGGGTGTTATAAACTTCTGTGAAGCCCTTGGGGGTTCAAAGTGCTCACCACACATCTAGATAAGTTCCTTGGGGGGTCTGGTTTCCAAAATGGTGTCACTTGTTTGGGGTTTTCACTGTTTTGGCACATCAGGGGCTTTCCAAACGTTACATGGTGTCCGATCTCAATTCCAGCCAAAAAAGTCACATGGCGCTGCTTCACTTCTGAGCTCTGCCAGGCACCTAAATAGTCATTTACCCCCACATATGGGGTATCAGCATACTCAGGACAAATTGCACAATAACTTTTGGGGTCCTGTCACCCTTATAAAATAAAAATTGGGGGTGAAAAGATCATTTTTGTGGGAAAAATATGATTTTTTAACTTTACAGCTGTACATTATAAACTTCTGTGAAGCCCTTGAGGGTTCAAAGTTCTCACTACATATCTAGATAAGTTCCTTGGAGGGTCTAGTTTCCAAAATGGTGTCATTTGTGCGGGGTTTCCACCGTTCTGGCACATTAGGGGCTTTCCATCGCGACATGGAGTCCGATCTCAATTCCAGCCAAAAAGTCAAATGGCGCTGCTTCCCTTCCGAGCTCTGCCATGCACCCAAATTGTCATTTACCCCCACATATGGGGTATCAGCGTATTGAGGACAAATTGCACAATGACTTTTGCAGTCCAATTTCTCCTGTTACCCTTGGTAAAATAAGAAAAATTGACCTGAAGTAATTTTTTTAAACATTCAAAAAATTCCTGTGAAGCACCTGAAGGGTTAATGAACTTCTTGAATGTGGTTTTGAGTACCGTCAGGGGTGCAGTCTTTAGAATGGTGTCACTTTTGGGTATTTTCTATCATATAGACCCCTCAAAGTGACTTCAAATGTGATGTGGTCTCTAAAAATAAAATGGTGTTGTAAAACTGAGAAATCGGTGGTCAACTTTTAACCCTTATAACTTCCTAACAAAAAACGTTTTGGTACCCAAATTGTGCTGATGTAAAGAAAACATGTGGGAAATGTTATTTATTAAGGTTTTTGTGTGCCATATCTATGTGACTTAAGGGCATAAAAATTAAAAGTTGGAAAATTGCGAAATTTTCAAAATTTTCGCCAAATTTCCATTTTTTTCACAAATAAACGCAAGTTATATCAATGAAATTTTACCACTAACATGAAGTACAATATGTCATGAGAAAATAATGTCAGAATCACCAGGATCCAGAGTTATGACCTCATAAAGGGACAGTGGTCAGAATTGTAAAAATTGGCCTGGTCATGAACGTGCAAACCATCCTTGGGGGTAAAGGGGTTAAAATGATTTCTTTCCCTAAAATACTTTTTCCCATACAGACGCTGCCGGTTCTATTATCTAAAGCAGATGATAGGCTTTTGACAAAAATCTTCCGTCAATTTATTTGGGGCTCAAGGTGGGGCTCTATAATTAGTATTTTTAAGCTGCAACAAATTAAATCTTTTGGTGGCCTTAATCTCCCTAATATAGGCCTATGTAGTTTAGCGGCTGTCTTCGATCATTCCTTGGACTGGATAATATAATCTATATATATAAAACTGAGTGTATGTGTGTATCACCAACCAATGACGAAGCATCTTTCATTTCACCAGAGCTATTTAAAAGAAGCTGAGCTGTGATTGGTTGCTATGAGCAACAGTTTTCTTACAACCAATCACTAAGCATCTTTCATTTCACAAGAGCTGTTTAAAAGAAGCTGAGCTGTGATTGGTTGCTGTGAGCATCAGTTTTCTCACTCCACGGCAACACCTCTGCAGACACTGACTGGGTGGGAGAAATCTAGCATCCCCGGGAACATAAGCTCCCAGCCATTGTCTGCCCCCCAGAAAGCAGCAGAGAGCACATGACAGAAATGAATCACCCCCTCCCGTGCCCATATACCTATCACACATCCTCCATCCCATAGGCACATCTTCCCTCTTAAAGGGATCTACGGTATGGAAGTCAGGGCAAATCCCTCAGCGCTCTGATTCTGACCCCAGGCTTTTATTAAAGGCATCATTGGTATGGAAGTCAGGGCAAATCCCTCAGTGCTCTGATTCTCACCCCAGGCTTCTATTAAAGGGATAATTGATATGGAAGTCAGGGCAAATCCACTCAGCGTTCTGGTTCTGATGCCAGGCCTCACTTAAAGGGATCCCCGGTATGGAAGTTAGGACTGTTCCACTCAGCGCTCTGGTTCTGACCCCAGGCTGACGGGATGTTGTGGGATATTAGGGGTAGTAGTCCGGTGGCTCTGGCTGATGGGATGATGTGGGATATTAGGGGTAGTAGTCCGGTGGCTCTGGTGGGTTGATGTGGGATATTAGGGGTAGTAGTCTGGTGGCTCTGACGGGATGATGTGGAATATTAGTTGTAGTGGTCCGGTGGCTCTGGCTGATGGGGGTGATGTGGGATATTAGGGGTAGTAGTCCAGTGGCTTTGACGGGATGATTTGGGATATTAGTGGTAGTAGTCCAGTGGCTCTGGCTGACGGGATGATGTGGGATATTATAGTGAATGTGGCTATGCGGAGTGGGCGGGGCATATATGTATATAATCATTGTAATTTGTTATAACTAACCGTAGTTAGTTACTATGCCCAGGCAATGCCGGGCTCTTCAGCTAGCAATAATAATAATTTTATTTCTATAGCGCCAACATTTTCCGCAGCACTTTACTGTACATTATAGAGGGGACATCTACAGACAATAGACATTACAGTATACCAATAAACACATAGATCAAAACAGACACCAAAAGGAATGAGGGCCCTGCTCGCAAGCTTACAATCTATAAGGAAAAAGGGGACACATGAATGGTGGATGGTAACAATTGCATTTATTTTTCGGACCAGCCATAGTGTAAGAATCAAGTGTTCCTGTTGCTGCATGAATCAGTTAACAGTCTAAAAATCTAACAGTACAGACACAGACGGCTATTAAATGCATAAAGCATGTGAGAACATGATGCGAGGAACCTGGTTATGGTAAAAATTTTTGAATGAGCCACACAGGAATATTTAGGTTAATGCGTTGAGGTGATAGACCAGTCTGAACAAATGCGATTTTAGGGCACGCTTAAAACTGTGGGGATTGGGGATTAATCATATTAACCTGGGTAGTGCAATCCAAAATATTGGCACAGCACGTGAAAAGTCTTGGAGAAAGGAGTGGGAGGTTCTGATTATTGAGGATCTTAATCTTAGGTCAATAGCAGAATGGAGGGCACGGGTAGGGTGGTAGGCTGAGTCGAGGGGGGAGATGTAGGGTGGTGCTGCGCCATGGAGTGCCTTGTGGATGAGGGTAATAAGCATATACTGAATTCTGGAGTGGATGGGTAACCAGTGTAAGGACTGGCACAAGGTAGAGCCATCGGTAGTACGATTGGTGAGGAATATGATCCTAGCTGCAGCAATCAGGACAGTTTGGAGAGGAGAGAAATGGTAAGAGGGAGACAGATTAGTAGAGAGTTACAATAGTCCAGATGAGAATGAATAAGAGAAACAATAAAGGTTGTGGACTGATGTCTTTTATACTGATAAGTTCAAACAGGTGCCATTACTACAGGTAATGAGTGGAGGGCAGAGGAGTCTCTTAAAGAAGAAGTTACAGGTCTGTGAAAGCCAGAAATCTTGCATGTTTTTAGGTGACCAAATACTTATTTGTTTTCTCATTTTGACTCTCATGGTTGTGGCTATCTATGATGTCAGTTACAGACCTCTCTCATCTTTTTAAGTGGAATAATAATAAATAATAATAATACATTTTATTTCTATAGCGCCGACATATTCCGCAGCACTTTACATTTCAGAGGGGACTTGTACAGACAATAGACATTACAGCATAACAATAATCACATAGATTATTACAAATACCAAGAGGAATGAGGGCCCTGCTCGCAAGCTTACAATCTATGAGGAAAAAAGGGGAGACACGAAAGGTGGGTGGTAACAGTTGCCCTGATTGTATGGACCAGCCATAATGTTAAGTGTGTAACAGTACAGACACAGAGGGCTAATGGATGCATAAAGCATGTGGGAACATGATGCTGGGAACCTGGTTATGGTAAAACTTTTGGCTGTGCCACACAGGGATAGATTAGGTTAATGTGTTGAGGCGATAGGCCAGTCTGAATAAATGCGTTTTCAGGGCACGCTTAAAATTGTGGGGATTGGGGACTACTCGTATTGACCTGGGAAGTGCATTCCAAAGAATTGGCGCAGCACGTGTATAGTCTTGGAGACGGGAGTGGGAGGTTCTGACTATTTTTAATAGCAAACTGGTGTCAATAACTTTGCTAACACACTGCAACAAAATTTAAATGGATGCCAGAAATGGCAGAATTTTGAGTGCACTTATGTGTGATCCATGTGATGGACAAACCACAGTTTTAAATAGCTGGCCTGTAGGTAACTATTTTTAACAGCAAACTGGTGTCAATAATTTCGCTAAATCCTGCAACAAAATTTAAATGGAGGTTAGAAAAGGCAGAATTTTGAGTGCACTTAAAGGTGATCCGGGTGACGGACAAACCACAGTTTTAAATAGATGGATTTTTAGCACTGTAATATGGAAAGGATCTGGCTGTATTCTGCAGTGCCAACAAGCAAGTGGAGCAGAAAAACGGTGTTCTCTGTATTGCTTTTTAAGCAAATAATCAGGATTAAGATCCAAAAATAGTTATTCCTGGCCCCTGATACCTGGGGCTATATCTAGATATATCTGTAAAAGCAGCAGCAGACAGAACTGGAATGGACCCTCTTGGTATGTGCACTGCAGTCTGTCACATACACTGCCTGCCTGCTTAGCACTGATATCTGTGCAGCTGGATTAGTCCTCAGAAGGACTGTTAGTTGAGATGGATGTGTGTATAATATATTGTGGTACACTTACACTAAGAAACAAGCAAATCTCTTCCTAGCTCAGCAGCACCTCTCTCTACACTGCCTGATTCCAGATTAGACTGTGAAGAGCATGGCTGTTGTGAGTTCATTTTCCCCTTCACTACTGAGGCCCGAGGAACTCCCTCTTCTGGTGAAAAAAGGTAGTGAGCCTGATTGTCAAACACCTGGGGCTGATGATGATGACTGGCTGAGTGGAGTTAATGACTGGATATAAGGCTGCCGACGCCCTTCTGGCCTGCGGGTGATTTCTCTGTGGACTTCTAGGAAACCAGTCTGATTCCTGCTCATCTAAAGCTAAGATTTCTGCTTTGCCTTTTTGCATTAGTGTTTTGTTTTCCTTGCTTTTCTGGATTCTGCCATTCCCTGCTGGGGTGAGCTGAATCTCCTTTTGCCTGTTGCTCTGTCTTCAGAATATTCCTGAGTACTGACATAGCCTTTTTTGAAGCCTAGCGTCTTCAGGGTCTTTTTACTGTCAGTTTGTTGGCTCTTATTTTCATAGGGTTTTTCACGGATTGCAGACAGCAGCCTTCCTGTCCTTTCCTATCTAAGCTAGCTTGGGCCCCATCTTTGCTCAGTCTATCTTTCTGTCTATGTTTTGTTCTTTCTTCTTGCTTCACCGTCATTATATGTGGGGGGCTGCCTTTTGCTTTGGGGTCTGCTCTGGCGCAGTTTAGATTTCCCTTTCTGTCTTTAGGCTATGTAGTCCTCCGGCTGTGATCGAGGGGCCTAGGGCATCGTAGGAGCCCCCCACGGCTACTGCTAGTTGTGTTGATAGGTTCAGGGGTCTGCAATCCGATAGCTGCCAACTTCTCTGGTTTTCTGGACTTAGCTAGCATTTCTATTTTTGCCTCCTACGGTGACTCAATCATAACACATGGCGGTGCCAAGTCTGATAAAGACCTGATGACACTGTGCGGCCAGCCAATAACTGTAATGCCACAACCAACATGGCTGCGGCATTACAGTGTGTGGCAGACAATCCTTGCATATTCATTGGTTCTCTAAAGAGCACCAAACATGCAGGGCGGGGACCCGATCTCCCACCAAGCAACCCCGGAAATACTCATCGAACTCCGAGCATCTCGAGCAGTGAGATGCTCGGGTGAGTACCGAGTAGTGGCGAGCATGCTCGCTCAACACTACATAAATCTCATTTACTAACTGCTGCACATTAAACATAGGATTATGCTGCAGGGCACATGACATGGCTGGCACCTGCTTGCAGAAGGTTTTTTTTGGCAGTATGTACATATATTCATTATGTAAACTAGGGGATAAGTTTCTGAGGGATCAGTGACCTGTTAGCAGGGTGCATTATGAATAAATGATCAGAGTACCACATGAAGACCCTTACAGGCTGCCCCGAAGCACGCGCATATCATTAACTCAAAACTGAAAATAAAGATTAAACAACAACCACAAGACGGATTTCATCAACCAAGATAGCATGTTAATCAGTATAAC
Source organism: Dendrobates tinctorius (assembly GCF_039654945.1). NCBI lineage: Eukaryota > Metazoa > Chordata > Amphibia > Anura > Dendrobatidae > Dendrobates > Dendrobates tinctorius. The sequence continues at coordinate 17,621,866 of NW_027361694.1, forward strand.
TTCAGGCACCAACCTGACACCATGTGTAGGTTACAGTGCATAATCCTTCTGATAAGTTCCCTTTAAAGTCTACAGAGGGTTCAGGAAGGATGATTAAATCCTGATCTTTGGCCTTGATACCCAGAAAATTCATTTAAAACTTGTGATGGCATTTTTCATACAAAGCATTGATCAATCACCTGAGATAGATGGTCAGTAGTGAAGAGCGAATAGTGAAATATTCGGATTTTGGAAAATCAGCACAAATACCGTAATTTCTAATATCCGTGTATTCGTTCTGAATAACGAATCCAAAGCAAATCAATGGGAAAGCTGAATATTTTTCTGCTGGACCCAACAAACAGGTCTGGGACATGAGGAAAAAAAGCTGAAATGCATGAGAAAGAGCTAAAACTATATTTGAACAGCATGGAGAAGATGCCTACATGCCATTTGGTATCTGGGAATAATGTTGTTAGACTATTGCACTGGTTTTTCGGATTTATAAGAAGACCTACCAAACCAAACCTAATTTTTTTTTAACATATGTTCACACGGAGCATTTTAGTTTTATTTTTTCCTTTAACATTTGTCCTGGCTCTTACTCCTACATTTGTGAGGTCCCTCCCTCATTCCAAATTATTAGGTAGATAGTGGAATACATATTCCTTATCACTTTACAATGCCAGCTAAAACATGCCCTTTTGAATTTTGAGCTTTGCCTGCCACCACCACCACCACCACCACCACGCCCAGCACCATGTCATTATGCAGCCCTCGCTTCACATTTTCAGAGAGCCAGCAGGTGCCCTGAAACCTGAGTTTGGGAAAGGCCCTCAGGTGGTCCTGTAGCATACATTTGGGAGAGATCTCACTCCTAGATTTGGGAGGTCCCTGCCTCATTCAAAATTGTTATCTAGATAGTGAAATGCATATTTCCTATCCCTTTACATTGCCAGCAAAATCATGCCCATTTGAATTTTGGGCTTCTCCCACTACCACCACCACATCCATCGCCATGTCATTATGCTGCCCTCACTTGACATCTTCAAAGGGCCAGCAGGTGCAGTGAAACCTGAGTTTGGGAAGGGCCCTCAGGTGGCCCTGTAGCACATATTTGGGAAAGCTCTGAGGTCACTCCTTCATTTCAAATTGTTAGCTAGATAGTGTAAAACATATTCCCCATCACTGTACAATGACAACTAAATCATGCCTATTTGAATTTTGGGCTTCGCGGGCCACCACCGCCACGTCCACCACTATGTCATTATGTGGCCCTTGCTTCACGTTTTCAGAGGGTCACCAGATGCCATAAAACCTGAGTTTTGTGAGCTCCGCAGTTTATTTTGGCCACCAGATCCCAAAGGAGCCACTGTCATAGCGGGTGAAGTCACTGTAAGGTTAACATAATACAGGAGTTGGAGGAGCTGTATGCTCAATGTCAGCAAATTGGTTTCTACCAGACACCAAAGCATTAGAATTACATTCTAAATACAGTGAATGCAAGCGAGGGCCTGTATTGTGGTCAGTCTGTCAGGCCTGAAACCCATGTCAGGAAAATGTACAAGTTGTACAAGTCTCATTTTCCTTGGCAGCAGACTCCTCGAGGGAAAGAAACAGGAGTGCCACTGACCAATCTGCACAAGCCTACGCACTTCTGGAAGCTACACAACCTGGCAGAAGGTATCTTTTCCATGGTTTTGAGCAACAATGGTATAATTACAGGATGTGTCCCAAAGAGTGTCGAGGTCTATGTAGTGTATTAGGTAAAGACCTTAGCGTGACAATAACAATGTTCCAATATGTGTAAGGCTGCGGCCTGAAAAGGACTGTGGAGCATATTAACCCAGTCTCTTAGACGTGCTTAAAATGTACTGAAACTGGGCATTATCCCACCACCATTTTTTGATTAGGACACAAATTTAGTCAATTAAGGAGTCTCATTTAGGAGCCTGGAAGAGCTAGCATTGGTCTTTGTTCAGCACCTGACAATTTAAAGTGGTAATGAATATGTATTCCCTAACTAACAAATTGTAAACACTAGTGTTGAGCATTCCGATACCGCAAGTATCGGGTATCGGCCGATACTTGCTGTATCGGAATTCCGATACCGACTTCCGATATTTTTTCAATATCGGAATTCGGCATCGGAATCGGAAGTTCAGTTGATTGACGGCCTGACGTCATCATGATGCGCGGTGTGTGCGCATCATGATGCGCCGTCATTTCGGGCCTTCCGGGGGTCTCTGCCGGCCTGCCGGGGGGCTGTGCCGGCCTGCCGGGGGGCTGTGTGGACTGCCCGGGGTCTGTACCGGCCTGCCGGGGGGCTGTGCCGGCCTGCCGGTGGTCTGTGCACCCTGTGGGGGTCTGTACCGGCCTGCCGGGGGGCTGTGCCGGCCTGCCGGGGGGCTGTGCTGATGTCCGGGGGTCTGTGCAAGCATCGTCCGATGGGACTACAAGTCCCATCGGGCGATGCCTGCTACCATGACAGTGATTGACACATTAGCCAATGATGGGACAGTAGTAGTCCCATCATCCGGCTAATGTGTTAAATGTTAAAAAAAAAAAAAAAAAAAAAAAAATACTACATACATACTACATGCATGCTACATACATACTACATGCATGCTACATACATACTACATGCATGCTACATACATACTACATATATACTACATACATACTACATACATACTGCATGCTACATACATACTACATACATACTACATGCATGCTACATACATACTACATATATACTACATACATACTACATACATGCTACATACATACTGCATGCTACATACATACTACATACATACTACATGCATGCTACATACATACTACATATATACTACATACATACTACATACATGCTACATACATACTGCATGCTACATACATACTACATGCATGCTACATACATACTACATATATACTACATGCATGCTACATACATACTACATGCTACATACATACTACATATATACTACATACATACTACATACATGCTACATACATACTACATACATACTACATGCATGCTACATACATACTACATGCATGCTACATACATACTACATGCATGCTACATACATACTACATGCATGCTACATACATACTACATGCATGCTACATACTACATGCATGCTACATGCATGCTACATACATACTACATGCTACATACATACCACATATATACTACATACATACAATACATTCATACAATACATACATAGACATACAGTACATATAACATAGAGTAACATACTTACCAATACTTGTCACATTGTTCCCCGAAGCCATTGTCTTTTCCGGGATAAATATTAACATAACAAACCACAAAAATACTCACCCACGATCCGAAGCAGTCCACGAGTGTGTCCCACGACGATCTTGGGTAGAGAACTGCAGCATCAGATGATGCTGCCGTTCTCTACGGGCTGCAGGAATCCAATGACGGAAGGTAGGTATCCTTCCGCACTGTATTCCTCCGCCACTTAAAAAAAAAAGTCCCTAGTCTCACTTTATGCCATTGCTGTGTGGGAAATTCCCACACAGCAATGGCATAAAGTGAGACTAGGGACTTTTTTTTTTTAAGTGGCGGAGGAATACAGTGCGGAAGGATACCTACCTTCCGTCATTGGATTCCTGCAGCCCGTAGAGAACGGCAGCATCATCTGATGCTGCAGTTCTCTACCCAAGATCGTCGTGGGACACACTCGTGGACTGCTTCGGATCGTGGGTGAGTATTTTTGTGGTTTGTTATGTTAATATTTATCCCGGAAAAGACAATGGCTTCGGGGAACAATGTGACAAGTATTGGTAAGTATGTTACTCTATGTTATATGTACTGTATGTCTATGTATGTATTGTATGAATGTATTGTATGTATGTAGTATATATGTGGTATGTATGTAGCATGTAGTATGTATGTAGCATGCATGTAGTATGTATGTAGCATGCATGTAGTATATATGTAGTATGTATGTAGCATGTAGTATGTAGCATGCATGTAGTATATATGTAGTATGTATGCAGCATGTAGTATGTATGTAGCATGCATGTAGTATATATGTAGTATGTATGTAGCATGTAGTATGTATGTAGCATGCATGTAGTATATATGTAGTATGTATGTAGTATGTATGTAGCATGCATGTAGCATGCAGTATGTATGTAGCATGCATGTAGTATATATGTAGTATGTAGTATGTATGTAGCATGCATGTAGTATATATGTGTTATGTATGTAGCATGTAGCATGCATGTAGCATGCATGTAGTATGTATGTAGTATATATGTGGTATGTATGTAGCATGCAGTATGTATGTAGCATGCATGTAGTATATATGTAGTATGTATGTTGCATGTAGTATTTATGTAGTATGAATGTAGCATGTATGTAGTATGTAGTATGAATGTAGCATGTATGTAGTATGCATGTTGTATGTATGTAGCATGTAATTTTTTTTTTTTTTTTTTACATTTAACACATTAGCCGGATGATGGGACTACTACTGTCCCATCATTGGCTAATGTGTCAATCACTGTCATGGTAGCAGGCATCGCCCGATGGGACTTGTAGTCCCATCGGACGATGCCTGCACAGACCCCCGGAGCCTGCACAGACCACCGGCAGGCCGGCACAGCCCCCCGGCAGGCCGGCACAGCCCCCCGGCAGGCCGGCACAGCCCCCCGGAGCCTGCACAGCCCCCCGGCAGGCCGGCACAGCCCCCCGGCAGGCCGGCACAGCCCCCCGGCAGGCCGGCACAGACCACCGGAGCCTGCACAGACCCCCTGGCAGGCCGGCACAGCCCCCCGAAAGGCCCGTACAGACCCCAGAGAGGCTGTACAAGGGCAGGAAAGGGTTTTTCTTATTCCGATACCGGAAGTCCCATAGACTTGAATGGGACTTCCGGTATCGGAATCGGCGATACCGATACTTTTTTTAAAGATCGGCCGATACCATCCGATACGATACTTTGAAGTATCGGACGGTATCGCTCAACTCTAGTAAACACACATATAGGCTGACAAGGGACAACTGAACTCTGCGCTGTAACAGCAAACTGAAAGTGGTTGCTGACTGTTGTGTCTGTGCAACTGCTGGTTGTGGGCATGAGGCATCACCACCTGCTTCCAGGACAGCAGATTGGGAAGGCTGTAACACAGGGGAAATGGCAGTGGTTTCACCCTCAGATACAGATTTTGTACCCAGGCATTTTGCCCACCTACTGGGGTGCTTGACTGCCATGTGCTTTTGCATGCTGCTGGTGCTCAGGTTTGCAGTGTTCTTGCCTCTTCTTAGCGTGATTTGGCAGATGCTGCAAATTACAGTTGTTTTGTCTGAAGGACTTTCAGAAACAAAAACTGCCATACAGGGGAACAACGCACCCTTTGCCTGTTATCTAGCCAAGAGGGGGGGCTCTTTGGAACAGTTGACCAAGTTCTCCCTCTGATCAAGCCACTACCTCTTCTTGCCTGTTTTTGTGCTATGGATCCATTCCTCTCTGCACTGCTGTGCTTGCTAGACATGCCATCATGCCAGGTTGGATCAGTAGCCTCATCAATGACCACTTCGTCTTCAAATTCATCAATCTGATCCTCCTTCTGAGTTGCGATTTTAGGCTGACATGATGGCAACTGTGCATCATGATTATCCTCCAGCTCTACAGACATTAATGGACCTTCCCAAACGTGGCTTTTTCCTGGCCGTGTGTGCTCAAATATTTGGGCATCACTGCACTTGACCTCCTCATAACCCTCTTTAATGGTGCACATTGAGAGGCCTGAAAAATTACAAGGGAACGTAAACAGTTCCTCAGAGTGGCCAGCGATGGGGTCATGTCTCCTGGGACTCTTGATGGTGGGAGGAAGGAGGGCCAGGTTGAGTATTCAGAGATCCAGCCTCTTGGCTACTGAGACTGGACCATGTGAAAGACTTTGCAGTGCTGGAGCCTTAGTCTGCCATCCAACCCACAACATCCTCACACTTGTCTGGGTTCGTCAGTAGTGTAGCACGCTGACCAAATTTTGACAGGAAGCTAGAACGAGATACAGTCACCTTCTGATCTGTCACATGGCCTTGACGGGCACCACCACATAAACATCCCTTAATGTCACCCTTTCTCATATTGAATGCGTTATGCTTATGAAAAAATATATTCCTGGCTTTATTTTTCATAATTACTCTCACAGAGGTGTTATGTACAAATTCCCTGTATCTAGCCATTTGTAGCGTTTTTTTTTCAGATATCAGCTTTATTACACATGGCAACAGCAGACTGACAAAAATTACCGGCAAATAGTCATGTTTGCATATCTAAGCAGGCTTTGCGCCAGTTACACAACTGCTATATAAAAATACACTATTTATTTAACCAATAGAAAATTAGTATTTTTTTTATATCACCTTGCTGACACACTGCAACAGCAGAACAATGAAAATTATTGCCACTGGTTAATTGGGACATTTGCTTATCTCTGCACTGGTCATGCCATGGCACAACTGCTAGATAAAGATACGCTATTTATTTAACCAACAAGAATTTTTTTTAGATCACCTTGCTGACACATGGCAAGAGCAGACTAAGGAAAATTATTGCCACTGGTAAATTGTGATGTTTGCTTATCCCTGCACGGATTGCGCCAGTCGCACAACTACTAGATAAAGATGTGCTATTTATTTAACCAATAGAAAATTAGTATTTTTTATATTCACCTTGCTGACACACTGTAACTGCAGGCTAAGGAAAATTATTGCCACTGGTAAATTGTGACCTTTGCATATCGCTGCATGGTTTGCTCCAGTTGCACAACTGCTATATAAAAATACCCTGTTTATTTAACCAATAGAAATTTTTGTTTATTTTTTAGATCACCTTTATGAGACATGTCAACAGCAGACTTAGGGAAATTAATGTTAAGTCGTGACATTTTCTTACATTTGCAGGTTTTGCGCTAGTCGCACAACTGCTAGATAAATATTAGCTATTTAATAAATAGGCGAGAAATATTATTTAGCAGTTAGCTTTTAAAAATGATATTACTATGTGCTGGCACTAAGAAATATTATTTAGCTGTAAAAATAAAAGTATATGCTGCTACACAGGAATATTATGTAACTTCAGAAAATTTTGTTTAGTATATACTGGTACTAACTAATATTTGGCTCTAAAAAGAGCTGCTTTATACTGTATATTATGGTAGCGGATGAAACTCTGCCTACCTCTCCCTAATCTCACTGTCCGTTCCTAATACTAAACTATACAATACAATGCAAAATAGCAGAGATCTGCAGCATTTACTGGCAATTATGATGTGATAACAACTAGTTGCCTGTTTTTCACTCTTGCTCCTATGAAATATCTCCCTATGTGATCTCCACCTAACAAAGAACTAATCTTCACCCTCATGAGTCAAATGAGCTTTTTGGAATCACAAACTCTTCCTATATGCTCTTTTCACTATACCTACGCTCACACTACGGTCTCCCTACGCTGTTTCCGTCTGCAGTGTGAGCAAGATTGCGCCAACAGGGATTAAATATCCCCTATAATGCTGTAAGGCCCGCCATTCACATTAATGCCATACCAAGGATGGCACCAGCATTACTATGATTGGCAAGCCAGCCCAGCATGTTTGGCGCTTTATTTGCAGCGGATCACTCGAATATACTGAGGCAAATACAAAATTACTCTCCGAGTAATGAATAGCCCAAATAGCGTACTGTTCGTGAGAGTAATGAAAAATGAAGAATGTATTCACTCATCATAACTGGTCAGTCAGTTATAGATATAAAGTAGAGCAAGTTGGTAATAATTTGATACTAAACAAAAGGGTAGGTTCACATGTTGATTAAAAAAATCAGTTTCATCCAGAAAAGAGAGACGACTTGTTTCTCATTTGTCATCCGTGTGCAATTGTTTTTTTACGACAGCAGCTTTTAATATTTTAAAAGATCATTTAGACAATTTACAGTTTCCTATGTTACAGAACTGCTATATATTTATAAAAATCAGATACTATGCTGTGGCCTCCAATTTTTTTCTCACACCGAAAGACTTAAACGGACAAATTTTAGCCTATTTACGGAGGAAAATTGTAGATGTCGAGATTTTTTTCTTTACATCAATTCGGTCAGTGAAAAAAAAGCATCTGTTAAGCGTCATTGAATAACAATGGTCCAATTGAGATCCGTCTTATTAACAGGACTGGGTCCGAAAATATGGTCCTTTGCACAAGCCCTAAGAGGTGGAATCAATTAAAAACTTTTAAGTTTTAGAGTATTTCATAAACGCTTGTGGTAAAAAGTGGCAATATGCTAGATGTGCAGGATAGGATGAAGGATGAACATGAGAGTGAGATCATCTACTAGCTATGTGAGGGCATAAGAAAATGTGCTGGTTACACTGCGCAACAAATTTCGGGGAAATTCTTGCCCCTGAGTAAATTTTATTGTATCTTATAGATTTTGGTTTTTAACCCCATCATGACCGGAGATTTTTCCATTTTTCATTTTCGTTTTTCGCTCCCCGTCTTTCCAGAGCCATAACTTTTATATCTTTCCATAAATATGGCCGTGTGAGGGCTTATTTTTTGCGGGACGAGTTGTACTTTTGAACGACACCATTGGTTTTAGAATGTCATGTCCTCGAAAATGGTAAAAAAATTCCAAGTGCGGTGAAATTGCAAAAAAAAGCAATCCCACACTTGTTTTTTGCTTGGCTTTTTTGCTAGGTTCACTAAATGCTAAAACTGACCTGCCATTATGATTCTCCAGGTCATTACAATTTTATAAGAAGAGATAAGAGAATAAACTGTAGCACTACTGTGAAGGTGCTCAAGTAGATTCCCAAGCCAGTAAGATAGAAGTAAGAAACTTGGCACTCAACTTATGATAAGGAAATCCAGATTTTTTATTTAAGCAGTCACAAAAACAGAGGATGTTTCGGTCCCAGTTGGACCTTCATCAACCGGACAACAATATATAAAAGTTAAACAAATAAATCTTTAGAAACAGAACGCAAAATCCATCAAGGGTAAAAAGGAAAAACAACAGGAAAAATGCCATTATGATATATAGTGAGATAAGAAGGTCTTTTAGCATAAAATTGGGAAGATAAGAGAATAAGAAAAATAAGAAGAAATGAGGGAGATGGGTTCAGGTACCTACCCGACTGATGTATGAATAAGTATAGTTACAGGGCAAATGTGCCTGCAGGTTAAGGTGGCGTAGCAGCAACCATAATTAGAGTTTAGTTCTGCAAGTGATGAGTGAAAATAAATGCAAAATTAGGCTCCGGAGGAGATAATTTGCATATTCCCAGTGCCTTCTGGGATAAGTGAAGAGTCTCCGCGAGCTCAACGATCACTGGATTTTGGCTCATTTTTCATTACTTTGAAATCTCTTTAATAATAACAATATGGAGCCAGGAGCCATTTGGTGAGCTGCATTTCTTGCTACATGTTCACAGACTTACCAGTTGAAAAGCCAAACTTCACATGCCACAAATGCAAGCTTATGTCCCTGTTGTAGGAAAAGTTGAAAAATCTCGAAGAGAGGCTAGCTACATTGAAAATCATTAAGGTAGGTGAAGAGTTCTTAGACAGAGCAGAATTATCTCTTCATGCTACAGAAAGAGAAGAAATTCGAAGTGCACCTGAAGAAACAGAGGAATGGAAACATGTGACCCAGAGAAGCAGGAGGATCGGGAGGCAGTCAGTGCCCATACTGCTCAGGAACCAGTACCAGGCTCTTACACTGGAGAACAATGAAGAAATACATCAGGATAAGACTTTACCCACAAACAGCAACCTTGTACGCCTTCAGAATCCTCCTGGATGGAGAAAGAAAAATGTTGTGAAGAAGAAACGGAGAGTAGTGGTTATGGGGATTCCCTGTTGAGAGGAACAGAGGCCGCTATCTGCAGACCGGATATAACCTCAAGAGAAATGTGCTGTCTTTCAGGTGCAAAAATTAAAGATGTGTCTGACAGGATATCAGGACTCTTCAGACCTACAGATGACTACCCATTCCTGCTAATACATGTGGGGACAAATGACACAGCAAGAAACGACCTGGAAACCATCTGCAGTGACTTTGAAAACTTAGGTAAGAAAGTGAAAGAACTGGGAGCGCAGGTGGTCTTCTTTTCCATCCTCCCAGTGGATGGCCATGGAACAAGGAGGTGGAATAAGATTCTGCAGGTGAACAACTGGTTATGTCGATGGTGCCGTCAGCAAGGATTTGGATTTCTGGATCACGGAGTGAATTACCTATACAATGGACTACTTGCTAGAGATGGGGTGCACCTTACTAAGACTGGAAAACATGTATTTGGAAGTCGCCTTGCTACACTTATAAGGAGAGCTTTACACTAGAACAATGTGGCAAGGGAAGCAAAAGGCCAGAAAAAGCCATACACCTGACAAATGCTATAGAGAACTCTGCTATTTAAAGGGGAAAGGAAGAACAAAAACAAAAGAATCTAAATAATAAAAATATTGGAGGAAGAGAAACCTATCACAAACTAAAATGTTTCTATACTAATGCACAAAGCATGGGCAGCAAACAAGGAGAATTGGAACTACTAATGAAGGAAAAGAAATATGATGTCATTGGAATCACTGAAACTTGGTGGGACAATACACATGATTGGATAAAAGGCTAGAAGTATACAAATTATTTGCCAGAAACAGACTTGATAAGTGAGGAGGAGGTGTCGCATTGTATGTTAGAAACACGTATATCTGCAAAGAGATTGAAGCTTCAGAGACTGGGAGTTCTGTGGAAACTGTTTGGGGAAGAATACAAGGACAGAATAATGGAAAGGACACCATTATAGGTATTTACTACAGGCCGACTGTGCAAGCTGAAGATATGGATGAACTCTTTATGCATCAAATGGCCAAGTTCTCCAAAAAATATGACATAGTTGTCTTGGGAGATTTCAACTATCCAGACATTTATTGGGAATCTCTCCCAGGCAAAACTAACAGGTCAAGGGAATTCTTATCCTCTCTTGCTGACAACTTTATCTTCCAAAACGTAGGGGAGAAAACAAGGGGAATTGCTACCTTGGATCTAATCCTTATAAACAGGGAGGAAATGGTTGAGGAGGTAAAAGTGGCTGGGACCCTAGGAGGTAGCGACCATGCTATTTTAGAATTTTGTATAACTAGAGGAGGAAGACATGTGAATACTCAGACGTAAAGGTTAGTTTTCAGAAAGGCAGATTTTAAGGGATTCAGAAAGAGAATTGGAGGGATCCAATGGCTGGATATCCTTAAGGACAAAAATGTCCAGGAAGGATGGGAAATCTTGAAAAATGAAATTCTCAAAGCACAATTGTTAACAATTCCGAAAAGAGGGAAGAATAGGAAGCATTTAAGGAAACCAGGATGGATGAACACAGAACTTAAGCACATGCTAAAAAGGAAGAAAGAAATGTTTATAAGATGGAAAGAGGGAGGCATATCTAAAGAAGAATTTAATGCTGTCTGCAGAACCTGCAGGGCACAAATCAGATTACTAAAGCTGACAATGAATTGAGGCTTGCAAGAGACGTCAAAAGCAATAATAAAGGATTTTGGGGATATGTCAAAAGTAAAAGAAAAGTCAAAGATGCTATAGGATTTTTACAGGATGTAAATGATGAAATGGTAAGACAGGATGTTGAGAAGGCCGAACTTTTGAATTCCTATTTTGCATCTGTTTTCTCTCAGAAAGGAAATGTAACATCAACTATTCTTCACTGTCCTATTAAGGGAATAGAAGAATCCAGGATATCTATAAACAGAAATATAGTGAGGAAACACTTAGATAACCTAAATGAATTCAAGTTTCCAGGTCCAGATGAATTACACCGCAGCAGAGTATTGAAGGAGATAGCAGAAGAAATATTTGAACCGCTCTCCATTAATTTTTGAAAATTCGTGGAGAACAGGAGAAGTCCCAGAAGACTGGAGAAGAGCAAATGTTGTTCCTATCTTCAAAAAGGGGAAGAAGGTGGACCCAGGCAACTATAGGCCGGTGAGTCTGACTTCTATACCAGGAAAGATGTTTGAGCAAATTATTAAACAACAGGTATGTCAGTACCTGGATAAGAATGAAGTGATTAAACAGAGTCAGCATGGGTTTGTAACTAATAAGTCATGTCAGACTAACTTAATTTCCTTCTATGACAGAATCACTGATTGGGTGGATCAGGGAAATGCTGTAGATATAGTATATCTAGACTTCAGCAACACATTTGACAAAGTATCTCACACAATCCTTATTGAAAAAATGACTAAGTATGGAATGGACAAGGCAACTGTTTGGTGGATTCATAACTGGCTTAGTGATCGGACCGAAAGAGTGGTCGTAAATGGCTGCACATCCAGTTGGAAGAATGTCTCAAGTGGGGTACCACAGGGCTCTGTCCTGGGCCCTGTATTGTTCCACATCTTTATCAATGATTTAGATGAGGGAATTGAGTGTAAACTGATTAAATTTGCAGATGACACAAAGCTAGGAGGGATATCTAATACTAGAGAAGATAGAGAGAAGATTCAAAAATATATAAATAAACTGGAGCAGTGGGCAGCAACTAACAGAATGGTTTTTAACAGGGAAAAATGCAAAGTACTACATCTGGGCAATAAAAATGAAAAAAGGACATACAGAATGGGAGGAATAGGGCTAAGCAACAGCACATGTGAAAAAGACTTGGGTATACTAATAGATCACAGACTGAATATGAGTCAACAGTGTGATGCAGCAGCAAAAAAGGCAAATGCAATTCTAGGATGTATTAACAGAAGCATACAGTCTTGATCACTTGAAGTCATTATTGCCCTCTACTCCTCTTTGGTCAGACCTCATCTGGAATACTGTGTCCAGTTTTGGGCACCACATTTTAAAAAAAGACATCAACAAACTGGAGCAAGTTCAGAAAAGAGTGACCAGAATGGTGACCGGTCTGCAAACCCTGTCTTATGAGGAAAGGTTGCAGGATTTGGGAATGTTTATCCTGCAAAAGAGAAGACTGAGAGGAGACTTAATAACTGTCTACAAATATCTCAAGGGCTGTCACATTGCAGAAGGATCATCTTTATTCTCATTTGCACAAGGAAAGACTAGAAGCAATGGGATGAAACTGAATGGGAGGAGACACAGATTAGATATTAGAAAAAACTTTTTGACAGTGAGGGTGATCAATGAGTGGAACAGGCTGCCACGAGAGGTGGTGAGTTCTCCTTCACTAGAAGTCTTCAAACAGAGGCTGGACAGATATCTGTCTGGGATGATTTAGCGAATCCTGCTTTGAGCAGGAGGTTGGACCAGATGGCCCAGGAGGTCCCTTCCAACTCTACGATTCTATGATTCTATGAATGGTGGTAGTGTTCCTTTAAACATAAATATAGGAGCATACCTGCAAATATGAGAAGGGGTGCATAGGTCAAAGCTGACCAAAAGCAGGGATTTGAAATGATGCAGAAAAAAAGGGGTTTCCATTAGTGTGTATGAAGGCAGTTAATATGACTAAAAAATTAGGCTGTTGAATAGTGGGAGTGTCCCTTTAGACATAAATATAGGAGCATACCTGAAACTATGAGAAGGGGTTTATAGGTCAAAGCTGACCAAAAGCAGGGATTTGAAAAACTGCAGAGAAGAAAAAAAAGGGTTTCCATTAGTGTGTATGAAGGCAGATATGGGGGATTGTATGGGCAAACACTATATATTTATTAGTCGTCCCCATCAGAAATTTTGCAGCTAGAAAGTAAGGTAGAGTATATCAAACATAAAAAACAAAGGGAGTCACCTGGGTAATGGAGGTTAGTAATGAAAGCTCATTAGAGTCAGTGGTGGCAGCAGCGCTGAGTGTAAGAGACACATGTGAGTCAGCGCGCTGTGTCTGATAAAGATGATACAAGAAGCCCATATTCATGAGTAACAATGGTTAGTGGTGGTAGCACATTAGTGCTACTGGTGGCAGCGGCGCTGAGTGTCAGCGTGCTGCCTCAGATGGGTCTCTATGTCAATTATGGACAATACAGAAAGCCCCAACAGGGATTACTTACCAGGCTCTGTGCTTAGCCTTTCCTACACTGACCCGGAATCCTCCGTTGTCAGATGTGGAGGACGAGCCGGGCTTAGAGAAAATAGGGGACATAGGATAGGATTAGATACACAGCTCAGCAGTCAGTATCACACAGGAGGATTAGATACACAGCTCAGCAGTCAGTATCACACAGGATAGGGTTAGATACACAGTTCAGCAGTCAGTATCACACAGGATAGGATTAGATACACAGTTCAGCAGTCAGTATCACACAGAATAGTATTAGATACACTGCTCAGCAGACAGTATCACACAGGATATGATTAGATACACGGCTGAGCAGTCAGTATCACACAGAATAGTATTAGATACATGGCTCAGCAGTCAGTATCACACAAGATAGGATTAGATACACGGCTGAGCAGTCAGTAATACACAATAGGATTAGATACACAGCTCAGCAGAAACTATCACACAGGAGAGGATTAGGTACACAGCTCAGCAGTCATCACACAGGATAGGGTTAGATACACAGATACACATGTTGTTTATCAAAAGGCTCTTGAGTTGAAAATAAAATACTATCAATACTTGGGTAATCGTTTAGTTAATTTGTGTTGCAAATCTGTAGTGTTGAATATATGATGTGAAATGTTTTTATGTGCAATATAATCATTATAATTTGTTATAACTAACCACAGTTGGTTACTATGCCCAGGCAACGCCGGGCTCCTCAGCTAGTATAAAAATAAAAAAATTGCACAATGCGAGTATTTGCATCCTCTTTTGCTTTCCTCTCACAGTCAAGATTAATTGTTTATTGCATATAGTGAACATCTTTTTCATATGGTCCGCTATAATGTTCTCTTAATACATGATAATAGTCCTGTACACCGCAGTGGAACACAAGCAAAGATGGCGGTGGAACACATGCATTACTTCCTGTCAGCGTGCTCCCATGCCCCTCCCCTATTTCCTCGCACATCTGACAACGGAGGATTCCGGGTCAGTGTAGGAAAGGCTAAGCACAGCGCCTGGTAAGTAATCCCTGTTGGGGCTTTCTGTATTGTCCTTAATTGACATAGCACGATGCCTGAGATGTGTCTCTGACACTCAGCGCCGCTGCCACCAGTGGCACTAATGTGCTACCACCACTAACCATTGTTACTCATGAATATGGGCTTCTTGTATCATCCTTATCAGACAGCACGCTGACTCACATGTGTCTCTTACACTCAGCGCTGCTGCCACCACTGACTCTAATGAGCTTTCATTACTAACCTCCGTTACCCAGGTGACTCCCTATGTTTTTTATGTTTGATATACTCTACCTTACTTTCTAGCTGCAAAATTTCTGATGGGGACGACTAATAAATATATAGTGTTTGCCCATACAATCCCCCATATCTGCCTTCATACACACTAATGGAAACCTTTTTTTTTTCTTTTTTTCTCTGCAGCTTTTCAAATCCCTGCTTTTGGTCAGCTTTGACCTATAAACCCCTTTTCATAGTTGCAGGTATGCTCCTATATTTATGTCTAAAGGGACATTACCACTATTCAACAGCCTAATTTTTCAGTCATATTAACTGCCTTCATACACACTAATGGAAACCCCTTTTTTTCTGCAGCTTTTCAAATCCCTGCTTTTGGTCAGCTTTGACCTATGCACCCCTTCTCATATTTGCAGGTATGCTCCTATATTTATGTTTAAAGGGACACTACCACCATTCACAAGCCTAAATTTTCATTCATTTTCACTCATCACTTGCAGAACTAAACTCTAATTACGGTTGCTGCTACGCCACCTTCACCTACAGACACATTTAGCCCTGTAACTATACTTATTCATACAGCAGTCGGGTAGGTACCTGAACCCATCTCCCTCATTTCGTCTTATTTTTCTTATTTTTTCTTATTCTCTTATCTTCCCAATTTTATGCTAATAGAACTTCTTATCTCACTATATATCATAATGGCATTTTTCCCGTTGTTTTTCCTTTTTTACCCTTGATGGATTTTGCATTCTGTTTCTAAAGATTTATTTGTTTAATTTTTTTATATATTGTTGTCAGGCTGATGAAGGTCCAACTGGGACCGAAACGTCCTCTGTTTTTGTGACTGCCTAAATAAAAAATCTGGATTTTCTTATCATAAGTTGAGTGCCAAGTTTCTTACTTCTATCTTACTGGCTTGGGAACCTACCTGAGCACCTTCACAGTACTGCTACGGTTTATTCTCTTATCACGTTTACCCATCTGTATGCACACTGCACGCAATGTCAACGAGCACCTTTTCATATAATGCTGATGAGACTACTAACATCTTATCTAGATTGAATTTTCCATATGACTTCCTTAAAGTTCCTCCTAGGGAAACCAGGGGAAGGGACCTAGAGAGAGAATTACGTCACCAGATTAATTATGAACTTCATTATGCAACACTATCAGAATATCTGCAGGTGAAGAGGATTCCCAGGGGACTGAGGGTGCCTCTGCAACCCACACTCTGACTCCACCGAGTTCTGTCTCAAGTTTGAACAGATTTTGAACAAGTGTTCCTTTGACCTAATGACATTGACCATCGAACATCTCTAACAGGCCATTACTAAAACTAAGGCAGAGATTTCCAATATTGAAACCCAGCTTTCCTCCGCCCGAACCCCCGATGAACTTGCTTCCCTTAAAGCTAAAATTAAGTCCGTGACTGATCAACACAGGAAGGACACTGAGCATAGGAAACGGGTCAAATTTCAGAGGGACGCTGATGACTATGAACAGGGCCAAGTTTACCGGTGGCAATCCAATACTAATAATCGTTCTTCCTACACTAGATCTAACTATAGATCCTCTACAGATCTCTCAACATCAGGATCGGAGTCCGAAAGGAGGGATCCTCGCCCAGGCCCTAACCGTTTTTTAGGACAAAGAACGAGGCACCAAAGAGGAAGAGGATACGGCGAGGACAATGGAAGAAGAGGTACAGATCAGCGGGTCACCAGATCACAGGTACATGCCCCTTGGTGATCAACATTTCCTCACGGACTTTAAGTATAGCAGAGAATCAACCGCTACAAAGGGGACTATCTTTCTGCCCGGCGTACCAGTTAAACACGTTTAACCTAGACATGGAATCACGGCGCTTCTTTCGAAGCCTTAGACTTAAGGTCCATTTTGCTAACAAAGAGAGACAACCGCCATCCTCTGACCCACCAAGGGATCCCAGATCCCTCTCCTCAGCCAGCTTAGGCCTTCGTACCAAGAGCACCTATACTCCACCACGGGGCTCACATGCCCTTGAAGCCTTTATCGAGCTGGTAGACACAGCCTCACACAAACTTAGACAGTACATGGAGGGTGGGAAACTACATTACAACCCCAACCTCAGCGCCCTTGATTTTCAGGCCCTAAGGGCCTTACATGAGGACAAAACAATAGTTATAAAACCAGCGGATAAGGGGGGATCTATAGTAGTTATGAACAAATCTGACTACCTACAGGAAATACACTGCCAATTTGGGGACGATTCTGTCTACACACATCTACCAAAGTATCCTTCTTCTGAAATCCGTCATCAGATTGATGTGGTCCTCAATACCTTTCTTAACCTAAGAGTTATTGACAAAAAGACGAAGGAGTATTTAACCAAACAGAATCCTATCACACCAGTGTTCTATACTCTACCCAAGGTCCACAAAAACCTAGAACACCCTCCAGGCAGACCGATAGTTGCCTCTACCGAGTCTCTCCTGTCCCTCCTCTCTATTTACCTAGAGAAAATCCTCACCCCGCTTGTTTGCAACATACTATCATTTCTGTTAGATACTGGTGATTTCTTGGACAAAATCAAAACAATAGGCCCTATACCGAAAACAGCCATTCTAGTCACTATGGATGTGAAGGACCTATACACATCCATACCCCATAGACATGGTATTTCATGCGTAAAAAAATTACTAGAATCCTCCGAAATGCATAGTGACACCATTCAGTTCTGTCTTCAACTTCTTACCTTAGTTTTAACTAAGAATTTTTTTATGTTTGAGGATCTATTTTACCTACAGACCAGAGGCACAGCCATGGAGTCCAATGTGGCCCCCCTTACGCCATCTGCTATATGGCACACTTTGAAGAGGAGATGGTCTACCCTGACCCTCTATTCTGTACACATAATTTAATGTGGAAAAGATATATCAATGATATATTCTGCATTTGGGACGGCCCTGAAACTTCCTTATCATCTTTCTTTGGTAAATTAAATTCAGCATGGCCAGGTATTTCCTTTACCATATCAACAAGTCAACACAAAGTCAATTTCCTTGCTACTTTGGTCATTAAAAATGAGGCCGGCAATCTAAGCACAGATTTGTGCACAAAAAACACAGATCGAAACAGTCTTCTACATTTTGACAGTCTTCATCCTCTGGCTGTAAAACGCTCGATTCCTCGTTCACAGTTTAAAAGGGTACAGAGGATTGTATCTGATCCCTCCAACCACGATGTTAGATACACGGAGATGTATACCAAATTTATCGAACGTGGCTATCCTTCCAACCTTTTGTCGGAAGCTACCCTACCTTCAGAAATGCCCTCTTCCACTATAGACAAACGAATTCCTTTTGTCCACACCTACCATCCCCTTGTCCACATTCTATATAAAATGTCATTGGGGCCTGTTAGGAAAAGCACATCCAGAAATTAGAGTTCCAAAACCCTTTTTTACCATGCTATAAGAGACCTCAAACCTCCGCAACAGCCTGGTTAGGCCCAACATAGGCTCTACCGGTCAGAATGCCACTCAGAGATTCCTACAGAACCCCAGGACAGGAACGGTTCCCTGTCTACAGTGCAATCAATGCAACAAATTAATGAAGGGTAATGCATTTCATCATCCACACTCTGGCAAACAGTATAACATCAAATGTTACTCTACGTGCAACACCTCATTTGTTGTCTATCTGATCAAATGCCCCTGCGGACTCCTATATATCAGGGAGACAACACAAGCTATTAAAGATAGGATATCCAAACACCAATCCACTATTAGATGCAAAAACCTACTCCTACCTATTCCACACCATTTCATCACCAAGGGCCACCAGATTTCCCAACTCAAATTTCAAATTATCGAGCATATTCCCATACCTAGACGAGGGGGTGATAGGGTACGAACCCTAAAAAAGCGTGAAGCATTTTGGATACACGAACTCCAAACGTTTTCACCTAAGGGCCTCAACAGGGAGTATGATCTCCTCTCCTTTATATAATGTGTTTTGCACCCTGCATGACCCCTTAGAACCAACTCTGATGCCTCTGGTACATGGATATCTTTAATAAACTCATTGCTGTATTGTTTTATACATCTAGAATGTCTGTTGTAATTAGGACATTATTGTCAGGTTGTTGATTTTTATGTCTACTAACGCTGTTTTCCTTTTATTACAAAGCTGATTATACTGAAATGTCACCACCTGATCTACTTCCCCTGGATTCTCCTCCTTTTGTTATTTCCGCTTCTACTTTCCCCCTACTCGGCTGCACACCACTTACTATGTTCCATAGAGAATAATATAAAAATAAAAAAATTGCACCATGTAAGTATTTGCATCCTCTTTTGCTTTCCTCTCACAGTCAAGATTAATTGTTTATTGCATATAGTGTACATCTTTTTCATATGGTCCGCTATAATATTCTCTTAATAATAGTCCTGTACACCACAGGGGAACACAAAACAAAGATGGCGGTGGAACACATACATCACTTCCTGTCAGCGTGCTCCTATGTCCCGCCCCTCCCCTATTTCCTTTCAGCCCGGGGCGTCCTCCACATCTGACAACGGTGGATTCCAGGTCAGTGTAGGAGAGGCTAAGCACAGAGCCTGTTAAAACAGCTGACATGTCGCGGCTTTCAGGTGGGCTCACCATCGGAGCACACCTCAAAGCAGGGATACTGCCAGCTGACATACTATGATGAAATGGTAAGACAGGATGTTGAGAAGGCTGAACTTTTAAGATCCTATTTTGCATCTGTTTTCTCTCAGAAAGGAAATGTAACATCAACTGTTATTCACTGTCCTATTAAGGGAATAGAAGAATCCAGGATATCTATAAACAGAAAGATAGTGAGGAAACACTTAGCTAACCTAAATGAATTCAAGTCTCCAGGTCCAGATGAATTACACCCCAGAGTACTGAAGGAGATAGCAGAAGAAATTTTTGAACCCCTCTCCATAATCTTTGAAAATTCTTGGAGAACAGGAGAAGTGCCAGAAGACTGGAGAAGAGCAAATGTTGTTCCTATCTTCAAAAAGGGGAAGAAGGTGGACCCAGGCAACTATAGGCCGGTGAGTCTGACTTCTATACCAGGAAAGATCTTTGAACAAATTATTAAACAACATGTATGTCAATACCTGGATAAGAATGAAGTGATTAAGCAGAGTCAGCATGGGTTTGTAACTAATAAGTCATGTCAGACTAATTTAATTTCCTTCTATGACGGTATTACTGATTGGGTGGATCAAGGAAATGCTGTAGATATAGTATATCTTGACTTCAGCAAAGCATTTGACAAAGTCTCTCATACAATCCTTATTGAAAAAATGACTAAGTATGGAATGGACAAGGCAACTGTTAGGTGGATTCATAACTGGCTTAGTGATCGGACCCAAAGAGTGGTCGTAAATGGCTGCACATCCAGTTGGAGGAATGTCTCAAGTGGGGTACCACAGGGCTCTGTCCTGGGCCCTGTATTGTTCAACATCTTTATCAACGATTTAGATGAAGGAATTGAGGGTAAACTGATTAAATTTGCTGATGACACAAAGCTAGGAGGGATAGCTAATACTAGAGAAGAGAGAGAGAGGATTCAAAAAGATTTAAATAAACTGGAGAAGTGGGCAGCAACTAACAGAATAGTTTTTAACAGGGAGAAATGCAAAGTACTACATCTGGGCAATAAAAATGAAAAAAGCATATATAGAATGGGAGGAATAGGGCTAAGTGACAGCACATGTGAAAAAGACTTGGGTATACTAATAGATCACAGACTGAATATGAGTCAACAGAGTGATGCAGCAGCAAAAAAGGCAAATGCAATTCTAGGATGTATTAACAGAAGCATACAGTCTAGATCACGTGAAGTCATTATTTCCCTCTACTCCTCTTTGGTCAGACCTCATCTGGAATATTGTGTCCAGTTTTGGGCACCACATTTTAAAAAAGACATCAACAAACTGGAGCAAGTTCAGAAAAGAGCGACCAGAATGGTGACCGGTCTGCAAACCCTGTCTTATGAGGAAAGGTTGCAGGATTTGGGAATGTTTAGTTTGCAAAAGAGAAGACTGAGAGGAGACTTAATAGCTGTCTACAAATATCTAAAGGGCTGTCACATTGTAGAAGGATCAACTTTATTCTCATTTGCACAAGGAAAGACTAGAAGCAATGGGATGAAACTGAATGGGAGGAGACACAGATTAGATATTAGAAAAAACTTTTTGACAGTTAGAGTGATCAATGAGTGGAACAAGCTACGACGAGAAGTGGTGAGTTCTCCTTCAATGGAAGTCTTCAAACAGAGGCTGGACAGACATCTGTCTGGGATGATTTAGCGAATCCTGCTTTGAGCAGGGGGTTGGACCAGATGGCCCAGGAGGTCCCTTCCAACTCTACGATTCTATGATTCTATGATTCTATGATTCTATTCTGTCAGCTAGCAGTAAGGGGTTAAGAAACAACAGTTTTTAACTTACATTATGACGTCCGAGACACTACATACATGTGCATCAATATCAGTATCAAAAGCAATTGTTCAAAAGTGTTTTGCAGACGACTTTTGTTTATAATTCGTGTCAGATGCATCTCGAATAAGATTCCAGCAATAGTCAGCCAGCATTGACATACTCCACTTTCCCTGGTACCTTTTGTCCATCAGCGCAATGTCTTGGTGAAATTTTTCACCATGTTCATCACTAATGGCACCAAGCATGGCTGGAAAAAGTGAGAATGTAGAAAATGCATTTTTAGCGACATACTGCATTTCATCAAATGATATGCTGTGAGCATGTTGTCCACGAGTTGTTCAAAGTTCGGTGCCCTCCTGTTGCCAAGGAAGTTGAAGGTCACATATTTAAAGGCTCTCCATGCCACTTGTTCAACACCTTGCAAAAGACCATCAAAGCTACTGTCATTCATTATATCTCTGATCTGTGGGCCAATAAAAATACCTTCTTTAATCTTTGCATCACTAATTCTTGGAAATTCCTGTTGCAAATAAGAAAAGGCTTCCAATTCTTTGTTCATTGTTTTGACAAAATTCTTCATAAGCCCAAGTTTAATTTGCAGAGGAGGGAGAAATATGTTTGCTGGATCAGCGAGAGGATTATGTTTAACATTCTTCTGTCCGGCAACCAGGTTTTCGCAGAGTGGCCAGTCCTTTCTGAAATAGTGCATTTCTCATGCACGACTATCCTACTCACAAATAAAACAACAATACTTGGTATATCCAAGCTGCAGTCCAAGAAGAAGTGCAACAACTTTTAGATCACCACATATATTGCAGTTATAATTTCTGTAATTAATGTGGGTCAACAGTATCTCCATATTCTCATACGTTTCTTTCATGTGTACGGCATGTCCAATAGGTATAGAAGGATAGATATTTCCATTGTGTGGTAAAACAGCCTTCAGACCTAAAACTGATAAATCAATGAACAGTCGCCATTCCTTCGGGTCATGTTCGCATCCAAGAGCACCAAACAACCCCAATATGTCTTTGCAAACGTTTAAACTGTCGACATGGTTGAAAAATTGATTAAGGTCTTCTTGACGACTGCGAAAAACAGAAACTCTTGTTCCTGGTAATAAGAGATTCCATTCTTGTAGCCTTGATCCCAATAATTCTGCCTGCCTCTTTGACAATTTGAAATCTCTGACCAAGTCACTCAGCTCAGCTTGACTGAACAAATGTGGATTAGATGTAGAAGGCTCAAAGTCTGGGTCTGCAGTAGTTTCATTTTCCACTGACAGTCTTAGTTCATCTTCGTCGTCCTCCATTGTCCATACTTTGGGTGGCTTTGGAACACGAAGATTTTCATCATGTAGCACTGGTCTTATGGCTGAAGGAAGATTAGGATATTCTATTGATTTCTTGTTCTTTGCTGAATATCCTGTTACATTTGTAAGGCAGTAATGGCAATCTGTTACATGATCTCTCTGCTCTCTCCCTATCATTGGGACCGCGAATGTCATTGAAGGTTGTGATCCATTCAGCCATGCTCTAAGTATGTCAGTATTGTCTTTTGATTCCTCCCCTACCCAGAAGATGTGGGTAGATGATTCACTGCCGCTGTGCAGAATTCACATAATAAGTGTTGCATATGTGTAGATCAGCGATTTATGTTATTTCAAAGGAAAATTCAGAATATACTGTTTCAGAAAAAGTTCATATATGAGTTTTTAGAATTATAACAGAATATTACAAAGTTTTGTATCATTTCTCAAAAACCGTATGTGATAGTAAAAATCTGAAGTCATTTCTGAAATCAGCATGAAAAAAAATCTATCAGGAACACTCAAAATTGTCCAAGGGACAAAACCTTTGTATCACAGTGTTATCAGACAGAAAGAGAAAAGCAGATCTTACCTCTTCTCCTCTCTCACAGGGTCATAAACAGAAATAAAAGTGCGTAAGCTGATATCAGGGTCAGTTTTAGGCAAAGTTTAAAATGGGGGAGCAAATGCTAACATATTGCACATCACACAGAAGCAGTCCGATTGTATTTACATGCGCTGAGTTCAGGCCGCTCAATGAGTGTGATCGACAATATTGAAATTGTTCAACACTTGTTTCTCGGCTTCTTTCCACTGTCTGAGAAAGAATGATGGAGACAGAACAATCACTAACGGATCACTAACAGATCACCATACAATATCATGTTATCAGCAGCACATCTACAGTTTACACCCCATAATCTTCCATATAATATAATGTGCCCCATAGTCCTCTATATAGTATAATACACTCCTCAGTCCTCCATATAGTATAATACACTCCTCATAGTCATCCATATAGTACAATACACTTCTTATAGCCCTCCATATATTAAAATACACTCAGTCCTCCATATAGTATAATACACTACTCAGTCCTCCATATAATATAATACACTCCTCATAGTCCTCCATATATTAAAATACACTGCTCAGTACTCCATATAGTATAATACACTCCTCAACTCTTCATAGTGCTCCATATAGTGTAATACATCGCCAGTCATCCATGTAGTACAATTCACTTCCCAAAGTATAATGCACCCCATAGTTCTTCATATAGCATAGTGTATTCCCCATAGCCCTCGATACAGTATAATGCAGTCCACATAGAGTATAATGCAGCTCCGCCATACAATATAATGAAACCCCCCATAGAATTTAATGCAGCCCCCCTCTTATAGTATAATGCAGCCACCCCATGGAATATAATGTAACCCCCCATAGAATATAATGCAGCCCCCCTCATATAGCATAATGCAGCCCCTCCATAGAATATATGGCAGCCCCCTGATAGAGTATAGTGCAGCACCCCTAGAAAATAATGCAGCCCCTTATATAGTATACCGTAATGTAGCCTGTTATGAGTCACCGTAGGAGGCAAAAATAGAAATACTAGCTAAGTCCAGAAAACCAGAGAAGTTGGCAGTTATCGGATTACAGACCCCTGAACCTATCAACAACAACTAGCAGTAGCCGTGGGGGGTTCCTACGGTGCCCTAGACCCCTCGATCACAGCCGGAGAACTACATAGCCTAAAGACAGAAAGGGAAATCTAAACTGCCCCAGAGCAGACCCCAAAGCAATAGGCAGCCCCCAACACATAATGACGGTGAAGCAAGATGAAAAAACACTCACACAGATAGAAAGATAGGCTGAGCAAACGATGGGGCCCAAGCTGACTACAAAGGACAGGATAGAAAAGCTGCTGTCTGTAATCCGCCAAAACCCTATCAAAAGAGCCAACAGCTGATAGGGAAAAAAGCCCTGAAGACGCTAGGCTTCAAAAAGACTATATCAGTACTCAGGTATTTTCTGAAGACAGAGCAAAAAGGAATTCAGCACACCCCAGCAGGGAATGGCAGAAATCCGAAAAACAAGGAAAAACAAAACCAAAACACAAATGCAAAAAACAGAGCAGAGAACTTAGCTTTTGAGGAGCAGGAATCAGACTGGTCTCCTAGAATCCCTCAGAGAGGTCACCGGCAAGGCAGAAGGGCGTCGGCTGCCTTATATCCAGTCAGAAATTCCCGTCACCCAGTCATCATCATACAGCTCAGGTGCTGGGTGATCAGCCTCACTACCTTCCTTCACCAGAAGAGGGAGTTCATCAGACCTCAATGGAGAAGGGGAAAATGAACTCACAACAGTAGCCCCTCCATAGAATACAATGTAGCTCTCCTCATATAGTATAATGCAGCCCCAATAGAATATAATGTAGCCCCCTCATAAAGTATAATTGAGCCCCCATACAATATAATCTAGCCCCCCCATAGAATATATTGCAGCCCCCATATAATACAATATAGCCTCCTCATATAGTATTATGCAGCCCCCTCATAGAGTATGATGCAATCACCCTCATAGAATATAATAAATATAATACAGCCCCCCATAGAGTATAATGTAGCCCCAAATAGAATAGAATACAGCCCACTTCCCCATAGAATATAATGTAGCCACCCATATTATATAACACAGCCTCCCCCATAGAATATAATGTATAATGTGCCCCCCATGGTATATAACACAGCCAGATAGTATATAGCACAGCCCACATGGTATATGGCACAGCCCACATGGTATATAGCACAGCCCCACATGGCATATAGCACAGCACCATGGTATATAGCACAGCACCACATGGTATATAGCACAGCCCCACATGGTATATAGCACAGCACCACATGGTATATAGCACAACCCACATGGTATATAGCACAGCACCACATGGTATATAGCATAGCACCATGGTATATAGCACAGGCACAGTACCACATGGTATGATGTGCCGCTAGCTGGGGGCCCATGGGGGAGCTGGGGCCCTAGGCAGCTGCCTGGTCTGCCTGCCACCAAAGCCAGCCCTGGCTGATATGAAGTACAGATGAGAGTCTTTTACTCTATGAAATATATAATGAGTTCCTAGGCAAGGTGATCTGTAGAAAGATGACAATTTAAAGGACGAAATAATAATTTGAAGAGACTGATCTGTTGCAAGTTGGAAGAGTTAATTAATGAGGAGATGCAAGTTTCCGAAGAAGGACTACACAGAAATTGAGTTATCCCTTAAAGACAAGCAATGACAACAACTTAACCTAATCTATTTCTTTCCAGACAGTTCTACAGAATATAGTAAAATTAAAGATATCTGCCAGGACAGCCTTCTGACCTTTCCGGTTTGAAAAGTTCGAATTTAAACCATTGGGATTTAATATCAAACTGTCAAAGAAAAATTCTTATAAAGACTTTTCTTTCAAGCAGTTATGTAAAGGAACAACACAATACAAAAGTTCTAAGGATAAAAAAGCTGTATATTAATATACATTTATTACACAACGAAAAAAAACGAAATCAACGTCCCATAATAATTTTAGATATTTATTGAAAAAATTCAAAACAATACGTGCAGGTGTGGGAATAAAATACCAAAAGAAAGGGGGCAACACAAGACATCGATTGCACAGATAACATGCACTTGAATGTAATGTGGCTTCATAAAATATTATACAAATGTAAAAAGAATAAATAGGCCACTAGTATCTGCGTAAATATAGAAAGTGCAATTGGGATAGTTCATAAATAGGCTCAGGTAGATACAGAACAATTCATATATAAAGTGCAATGTGCAACATTAGTAAGATATATATAATGGGCTTAGGCATATAACCGCATAAGAATAAAAGTTGCTAAAATGGCGATTATAAATATCGGGCGCATCCTGGAGATTTGTTTGCA
This sequence comes from Dendrobates tinctorius, assembly GCF_039654945.1. Classification (NCBI taxonomy): domain Eukaryota; kingdom Metazoa; phylum Chordata; class Amphibia; order Anura; family Dendrobatidae; genus Dendrobates; species Dendrobates tinctorius. The sequence continues at coordinate 17,648,893 of NW_027361694.1, forward strand.
CACAGGCATAAGGTATTGTTTGGGCGCAGTATTTGGCATATTTATAATATATTCCACTAGGAGCTGCATATATTACCATATATTCCACTAGGAATACAGTATATTTTATTAGGAGCCACATATACAGTATTACTATGCATGATTAGTTATCATTGGACTTTTTAATACCTGCCATTCAGCACTTTCAATTGTTATGACACATGTCTATTCCGTCCATATGACTATTTATAATCGCCATTTTAACAACTTTTATTCTTATGCAGTTATATGTCTAAGCTCATTATATATGTCTTACTAATGTTGCACATTGCACTTTATATATGAGATGTTCTGTATCTACCTGAGCCTATTTATGAACTATCTCAATTGCACTTTTTATATTAACGCAGATACTAGTGGCCTATTTATTCTTTTTACATTTGTATAATATTTTATGAAGCCACATTACATTCAAGTGCATGTTATCTGTGCAATCGATCTCTTGTGTTGCTCCCTTTCTTTTGGTATTTTATTCCCACCCCGGCACCTATTGTTTTGAATTTTTTCAATAAATATCTAAAATTAATATGGGACGTTGATTTCGTTTTTTTTCGTTGTGTAATGATTTGATATCCGATTTGTCCTTTTCTGTTCTATATTGTCCATTTGTGCTCCGATAAGGTTTATAAAATTTTTCTTTAATATGCACTTTTTGACCTTGGAATTTTGTTGAATCTAATATAGATTTATGCCTAATTAATTTAGCAACTAATTAAATTACGGTAAATGAAGAATTTCCAGCCTGTGACAGGACAAAAGATGTTAGAATAAAATTATTTGTTTGTTTGAAAGTAATAACTTTTCATTAGCAAACACTAGTTATCACTAATATATAGTACAAAACCAATCTTGCTAAGATGCTGAGTTACTCATATAGACACAGCAGTACAGTAAAATTGCTTGCCTTACAAATGAAACTTACACATTTATATAAAGTAGGGGCATATTAGGTCTGACTTGCATAAAAAATTTAAAGTTATAACTTTAATAATATAGATTAAAATTCTAGTACCAACCCCCAAAAAACAAAAATTGCACATGAGGGGTAAATTAACCTCTTAGTGACCGAGCCAATTTTGGCCTTAATTACCATGCCAAATATTACAATTGACCAGAGTCGATTTATGAGGTACACGTAATAACTCTGGAATGATTCAATGTATTCCACCAATTCTAAGACTGATTTTTCTTGATATATTGTACTTCATGACAGTGGTAAAATTTCTTGATTATTACTTACGTTTAATTATGAAAAAAATGGAAATTTGGTGAAAATTTTGAAAATTTGCCCTTAAATCAGAGAGATATGTCACACTAAAACATTAATAACATTTTCCACATGTCTCCTTTACATCAGCACAATTTTCAAAGCATAATTTTTTTTTCTGTTAATTAGTAAGAACGGTTAAAAGTTGACAAGCGATTTCTCATTTTTCCAGCAAAATTTGCAAAACCATTTTTTTTAGGGACCACATCACTTTTGAAGTCACGTTTGAGGGGTCTATATGATAGAAAGTACCCAAAAGTGACACCATTCTAAACCCCTCAAGGTGCTCAAAACCACATTCAAGAAGTTTATTAACCCTTCAGGTGCTTCACAGGAACTGAAGAAATGTGGAAAATGAACATTACGTTTTTTCACAAAAATTTTATTTTAGCTCCTATTTTTTTATTTTCACAAGGGTAAGAGGAGAAAATGGATCCTAAAATATTTTGTGCAATTTCTCCTGAGTATGCCAATACCCCATATATGGTGGAAAACCACTGTTTGGGCACATGACAGTGCTCGGAAAGGAAGGAGCACTGTTTGATTTTTTTGAAACCTGAAATGGCTGGAACCGAGAGTGGAAGTCATGTCACGTTTAAAGAGCCCCTGATGTGCCTAAAAAGTGGATAGTCCCCACAAATTACCCCATTTTGAAATCTAGACCCCTTAAAGAATGTATCTAGATGTGTGGTGAGCAGCTTGAACCTCCAGGTGCTTCACAGAAGCTCATACCGTAGAGCTGTGAAAATAAAAAAATCCCATTTTACTCACAAAAATATATTTTAGCTACAATTTTTCTATTTTTATGAGGGTAACAGGGGAAAATGGACCCCAGAACTTGTTGTACATTTTCTACTGAGTATGCAAATACCTCATATATGGGGAAATACTACTATTTGGGCACACAGCAGGGCTTGGAAGGAAAGGAGCACCGTTTGACATTTTGAAAGCAAAAATGTTTGGAATCAAGAGTGGACGCCTCGTCTTGTTTGGAGAACACTTGATGTACCTAAACAGTGGAATTTTCACAAGAGTAACAGGAGAAAATTGACCCAAGAATTTGCTGTACATCTTCTACTGAGTACGTAGATACCGCATATGTGGGGGATTACTACTATTTCAGCTCGGAAGAGAAGGAGCAAACGTTTGACTTTTTGAATGCAAAAATGGCTGGAAACGAGAGTAGACTCCACGCCTGGAACACAGACTTTGATGGAATGGGCTGCCGGCGTCATGTCACGTTTGGAGAGCATCTGATGTACCTAAACAGTGAAAAGCCCCACAAATGACTCCATTTGGAAAATTGCACTCCTTAAGGATTTTATCCAGGGGTATAGTGAGCATTTTAAACCCACAGGTACTACACAGAGTTTGATAACATTAGGCCATACTGAATATTTTCATTTTTTTCACAAAAATTTTGTTTTAGCCCCAAGTTTTCAATTTTCACAATTCATAATAGGAGAAAACAGACTCTATAATTTGCTTCTCAATTTGTCCCGAATGAGACTATGCCCCATATGTGGTCAAAAACTTCTACTTGGAGAAATGGCAGGGCTAGGAAAGGAAAGAACGCTATTTACCTGAGATGGATTGTGAATGCAATGTTGCATTTGAGGAGTCCCTGACATGTGAAAGCAGCAGAATCCCCCCACAAGTAACCCCATTTTGGAAAATAGACCTCCCAAGGAATTCATGTAGTATGTAGTGAGGATTTTTAACCCATAGGTGCCTTACAGAATTTTATAACACTGAGACATGGAAAACCAGGGGAAGAGTCCTGAGGAGATCATTTGCATATTCCCAGTGCCTTCTGGGATAAGTGAATAGTCTCCGCAAGCTCAACGATCACTGGGTTTTGGCTGTTGCAGCTGAAAAGAGGAAATCGGAAAACCGCGCGCCTATTGGCGCGTGAATTTTGGCTCATCTTTCATCGTTTTTAAGAAATCTCAACATGGAAGAGGCCAGGAGCCATTTGGTGAGCTGCATTTCTTGCTACATGTTCACAGACTTACCAGTGGAAAAGCCAAACTTCACATGCCACAAATGCAAGCTTGTGTCCCTGTTGGAGGAAAAATTGCAAACTCTCGAAGAGAGGTTAGCTACATTGAAGATCATTAAGGAAGGTGAAGAGTTCTTAGACAAAGCAGAATTATCTCTTCATGTTGCAGAAAGAGAAGAAATTCGAAGTGCACCTGAAGAAACAGAGGAATGGAAACATGTGACCCAGAGAAGCAGGAGGATCAGGAGGCAGTCAGCACCCATACTGCTAAGGAACCAGTACCAGGCTCTCACGCAGGAAAATGATGAAGAAATACATCAGAATAAGACTTTGCCCACAAACAGCAACCTTGTACGCCTTCAGAGTCCTCCTGGATGGAGAAAAAAAAATGTCGTGAAGAAGAAACGGAGAGTGGTGGTCATGGGGGATTCCCTGTTGAGAGGAACAGAGGCCGCTATCTGCAGACCGGATATAACTTCAAGAGAAATGTGTTGTCTTCCAGGTGCAAAAATTAAAGATGTGTCTGACAGGATATCAGGACTCTTCAGGCCTACAGATGACTACCCATTCCTGCTACTACATGTGGGGACAAATGACACCGCAAGAAATGACCTGGAAACCATCTGCAGAGACTTTGAAAACTTAGGCAAGAAAGTGAAAGAACTGGGAGCGCAGGTGGTCTTCTCTTCCATCCTCCCAGTGGATGGCCATGGAACAAGGAGGTGGAATAAGATTCTGCAGGTGAACAACTGGCTACGTCGATGGTGCCGGCAGCAACGATATGGATTTCTGGATCACGGAATGAATTACCTATACGATGGACTACTTGCTAGAGATGGGGTGCACCTTACGAAGACTGGAAAACATGTATTTGGAAGTCGCTTTGCTACTCTTGTAAGGAGAGCTTTAAACTAGAACAACGTGGGAAGGGAAGCAAAAGACCAGAAAAAGCCATACACCTGACAAATGCTATTGAGAACTCTGCCATTAGAAGTGGAAAGGAAGAACAAAGACAAAAGAATCTAAATAATAAAAATATTGAAGAAAGAGAAAACAATCACAAACTAAAATGTTTCTATACTAATGCACAAAGCATGGGCCACAAACAAGGAGAATTGGAACTACTAACACAGGAAAAGAAATATGATGTCATTGGAATCACTGAAACTTGGTGGGATGGTACACATGATTGGAATACTAGACTAGAAGGATACAACTTATTTGCAAGAAACAGACTTGGTAAACGAGGAGGAGATGTCGCATTGTATGTTACAAATGCATATATCTGCACAGAGATTGAAGCTTCTGAGACTGGGAATTCTGTGGAAACTGTTTGGGTAAGAATACAAGGACAGAACAATGGAAAGGACACCATTGTAGGCATTTACTACAGGCCGCCTGTGCAAGCTGAAGATATGGATGAACTCTTTATGCATCAAATAGCCAAGTTCTCCAAAAAATATGACATAGTTGTCATGGGAGATTTCAACTATCCAGACATTTGTTGGGAATCTCTCTCAGGCAAAACTAACAGGTCAAGGAAATTCTTATCCTCTCTTGCTGACAACTTTATCTTCCAAAAAGTAGGGGAGAAAACAAGGGGAACTGCTACCTTGGATCTAATCCTTATAAACAGGGAGGAAATGGTTGAGGAGGTAAAAGTGGCTGGGACCCTAGGAGGTAGCGACCATGCTATTTTAGAATTTTGGATAACTAGAGGAGGAAGACCTGTGAAGACTCAGACGTCAAGGTTAGATTTCAGAAAGGCAGATTTTAAGGGACTCAGAAAGAGAATTGGAGGGATCCAATGGCTGGATATCCTTAAAGACAAAAATGTCCAGGAAGGATGGGAAATCTTGAAAAATGAAATTCTCAAAGCACAATTGTTAACAATTCCGAAAAGAGGGAAGAATAGAAGCATTTAAGAAAACCAGGATGGATGAACACAGAACTTAAGCACATGCTAAAAAGGAAGAAAGAAATGTTTATAAAATGGAAAGAGGGAGGCATATCTAAAGAAGAATATAATGCTGTCTGCAGAACCTGCAGGGCACAAATCAGATTAGCTAAAGCTGACAATGAATTGAGGCTTGCAAGAGATGTCAAAAGCAATCATAAAGGATTTTGGGGATATGTCAAAAGTAAAAGAAAAGTCAAAGATGCTATAGGATTTTTACAGGATGAAAATGATGAAATGGTAAGACAGGATGTTGAGAAGGCTGAACTTTTAAATTCCTATTTTGCATCTGTTTTCTCTCAGAAAGGAAATGTAACCTCAACTGTTCTTCACTGTCCTATTAAGGGAATAGAAGAATCGAGGATATCTATAAACAGAAAGATAGTGAGGAAACACTTAGCTAACCTAAATGAATTCAAGTCTCCAGGTCCAGATGAATTACACCCCAGAGTACTGAAGGAGATAGCAGAAGAAATTTTTGAACCCCTCTCCATAATCTTTGAAAATTCTTGGAGAACAGGAGAAGTGCCAGAAGACTGGAGAAGAGCAAATGTTGTTCCTATCTTCAAAAAGGGGAAGAAGGTGGACCCAGGCAACTATAGGCCGGTGAGCCTGACTTCTATACCAGGAAAGATCTTTGAACAAATTATTAAACAACATGTATGTCAGTACCTAGATAAGAATGAAGTGATTAAACAGAGTCAACATGGGTTTGTAACTAATAAGTCATGTCAGACTAACTTAATTTCCTTCCATGATGGAATCACTGATTGGGTGGATCAAGGAAATGCTGTAGATATAGTATATCTTGACTTCAGCAAAGCATTTGACAAAGTATCTCATACAATCCTTATTGAAAAAATGACTAAGTATGGAATGGACAAGGCAACTGTTAGGTGGATTCATAACTGGCTTAGTGATCGGACCCAAAGAGTGGTCGTAAATGGCTGCACATCCAGTTGGAAGAATGTCTCAAGTGGGGTACCACAGGGCTCTGTCCTGGGCCCTGTATTATTCAACATCTTTATCAACGATTTAGATGAAAGAATTGAGGGTAAACTGATTAAATTTGCTGATGACACAAAGCTAGGTGGGATAGCTAATACTAGAGAAGAGAGAGAGAGGATTCAAAAAGATATAAATAAACTGGAGCAGTGGGCAGCAACTAACAGAATGGTTTTTAACAGGGAAAAATGCAAAGTACTACATCTGGGCAATAAAAATGAAAAAAGCATATACAGAATGGGAGGAATAGGGCTAAGCAACAGCACATGTGAAAAAGACTTGGGTATACTAATAGATCACAGACTGAATATGAGTCAACAGTGTGATGCAGCAGCAAAAAAGGCAAATGCAATTCTAGGATGTATTAACAGAAGCATACAGTCTAGATCACGTGAAGTCATTATTGCCCTCTTCTCCTCTTTGGTCAGACCTCATCTGGAATATTGTGTCCAGTTTTGGGCACCACATTTTAAAAAGACATCAACAAACTGGAGCAAGTTCAGAAAAGAGCGACCAGAATGGTGACCGGTCTGCAAACCCTGTCTTATGAGGAAAGGTTGCAGGATTTGGGAATGTTTAGTTTGCAAAAGAGAAGACTGAGAGGAGACTTAATAGCTGTCTACAAATATCTAAAGGGCTGTCACATTGTAGAAGGATCATCGTTATTCTCATTTGCACAAGGAAAGACTAGAAGCAATGGGATGAAACTGAATGGGAGGAGACACAGATTAGATATTAAAAAAAACTTTTTGACAGTTAGAGTGATCAATGAGTGGAACAGGCTGCCAAGAGAAGTGGTGAGTTCTCCTTCAATGGAAGTCTTCAAACAGAGGCTGGACAGACATCTGACTGGGATGATTTAGCGAATCCTGCTTTGAGCAGGGGGTTGGACCAGATGGCCCAGGAGGTCCCTTCCAACTCTATGATTCTATGATTCTATGATTCTATGATTCTATGAAATATAGCATTTTAGTAGTAAAAATGTAATTTTTGTATTTGCTGCAAATTTGTCAGTACACAAGGGTTAATAGGTGAAACTGGATACAACAATTTATTGCACAGTTCTTCCCAAGCACGTTAGTGCCCCATATGTTGTCAGAAATTACTGTCAAGCCACACGTCAGGGCTGAGAAAGAAAGAGTACTATTTGGTTTTTGGAGCACAGATTGTGCTAGAATAGTTTGTAGGCAACATTTGCAGAGCCCAGATGGTTGCAGAATAGCAGAAAATCCCCCAAAAGTAACTCCATTGCAGAAATTGCACCTCTCAGTGAATTACACTACAGCTGCAGTGACTATTTTGAAACATCCACGCCAGGCTTTTTTTTTTTTGAGAATTGCAAATCTGTCTAGTACCCATACAATGTGTCACCATACAGTGTAGAGCCCCATATATTGTAGTGCTCCCATACATTGTTCCCAGCTTGTGATTCTGTTGATACGCATACATAAATCAAGAGCGGAGCTGTGTGCACTAGGTGTACGGAGCCGCATGTGTACGAGGTGTACGGAGAGGAGCCGTGTGTACAAGGTGTACGGAGCGGAGCCGCGTGTGTACGAGGTGTGCGGAGCGGAGCCTCGTGTGTACAGAACATGGCCACATGTGTACAAGGTGTGCGTAGCAGAGCCGCATGTGTACGAGGTTTACGGAGTGGAGCCATGTGTTTGCACAAGGCATACAAAGTGGAACCATGTGTGTATGAGGTGTGTGGAGTCATGCGTGTACAAGGTGTATGGTGGGGAGCATTCATACCTCCCAACTGTCCCGGATCCAGCGGGACAGTACCGATTTTGAGTCTGCCCCGGCCAGGAGGTTTCTTTTCCCTCGGACACAGGAGTACACGGCGGAGCCCCGAGGAGCACTTTAAAATTCGCACATGGCGTTCCACTGGAAGTGACATGCTAGAAGCTGACCGGAAATGAGGTAATTTCAGGATGAGATTGTGATGGAACCATGGAGACATTTCAGGCAATGCTTCAAATCCATCACCGTGTCCTCCTCCGACAGCGCGGACAGCGGGATCACCTTGGAATCGGGGATGCCGGCCATGTGAGCAGCTCATGATATGTCCTGCACTGGGAGGCTCAGGTGGGCATTACATTGGGAGCTGGGCTGCTGTAGTATCTTTAAAGAATCTTCCTTTCTCTCTCTCTGTTCTTTCTTTCTCTCTCTGTTCTCTCTCTCTCTGTTCTCTTTCTTTCCCTGTTCTTTCACTCTCTGTTCTTTCTTTCTCTCTGTTCTTTCTCTCTCTGTTCTTTCTATCTTTCTATCTCTGTTCTTTCTTTCCCCTCCTTCTTTTTCTTTCTTTCTTTCTTTCTCTGTTCTTTCTTTCTCTCTGTTCTTTCTCTCTCTGTTATTTCTTTCTCTCCATTCTTTCTTTCCCCTCTTTCTTTTTCTTTCTTTCTTTCTCTATTCTTTCTTTCTCTCTGTTCTTTCTCTCTCTCTGTTCTATCTTTCTTTCTCTCTCTGTTCTTTCTTTCCCCTCTTTCTTTTTCTTTATTTCTCTGTTCTTTCTTTCTCTCTGCTCTTTCTCTCTCTCTGTTCTTTCGTTCTCTCTCTGTTCTTTCTTTCCCCTCTTTCTTTTTCTTTCTTTCTTTCTTTCTTTCTTTCTTTCTTTCTTTCTTTCTTTCTTTCTTTCTTTCTTTCTTTCTTTCTCTCTCTGCTCTTTCTCTCTCTCTGTTCTTTCTCTCTATGTTCTTTCTTTCTCTCTGTTCTTTCTCTCTCTGTTCTTTCTTTCTTTCTCTCTCTGTTCTTTTTCCCTTCTTTCTTTTTCTCTCTTTCTTTCTTTTTTTCTCTCTCTGTTCTTTCTTTCTCTCTGTTTTTTCTCTCTCTGTTCTTTATTTCTTTCTCTCTCTGTTCTTTCTTTCTCTCTGCTCTTTCTCTCTCTCTGTTCTCTCTGTTCTTTCTCTCTCTGTTCTTTCTTTCCCCTCTTTCTTTTCCCTTCTTTCTTTTTTTCTTTCTCTCTCCCTCTCTGTTGTTTCTTTCCCTTCTTTCTTTTTTTCTCTCTCTCTGTTCTTTTTTTCTGTCCCCTTTTTCTTTCTTAGTTCTTTCTTTCTTTCTCTGTTCTTTCTCTGTTCTTTCTTTCTTTCTCTGTTCTTCCTTTCTTTCTCTGTTCTTTCTTTCTTTTCTTTCTTTTATTCTTTCTTTCTCCTTTCTTTCTCTCTGCTCTTACTTCTCATCTTTCTTTCTCTTTCTCTGTTCTCTCTTTCTTTCCCCTCTTTCTTTCTCTTTCTCTGTTCTCTCTTTCTTTCCCCTCTTTCTTTCTTTGCTTCTATCTTTCTCTCTCTGTTCTTTCTTTCCCTCTCTGTTCTTTCCTTACTTTCTTTCTCTCCTCTTTCTCTTTGTTTTCTTTTTTCTCTCTCTGTTCTTTCTTTCCGCTCTTTCTTTCTCTTTTTCTTTCTCTTTCTCTCTTTCTTTCTTTCTCTCTCTGTTCTTTCTTTCCCCTCTTTCTTTCGTTCTCACTCTCTGCTCTTTCTTTCTTTCCCCTCTCTTTTTTCTCTCTCTCTGTTCTTTTTTTCTGTCCCCTCTTTCTCGCTGTTCTTTCTTTTTCTTTCTTTCTTTTTCTTTCTATCCCCTCTTTCTTTCTTTCTCTTTCTCTGTTCTCTATTTCTTTCCCCTCTTTCTGTTTGTTTCTTTCTTTGTTTCTTTCTTTCTCTCTGTTCTTTCTTTACCTCTCTGTTCTTTCTTTCTCTCTCCTTTCTTTCTCTCTGTTTTCTTTTTTCTCTCTCTCTGTTCTTTCTTTCTTTTCCTCAGTACCAGTGTGCCAACAGTAACAGCCACTGTGCCCATAATGCCAGCCACAGTACCCTCAGTACCAGTCAATGTGATCAGCATTGCTAAATGGGTGGGACTCTGGACATTATTAAATGTAAAGTGGGCACTTATTGTTATAGGGGAACTCGAGTAACTGTGACTGTCAAAAGGGCACACACAGGGCATTATTACTTTATAGAGGGAAAAATGTGGCCACTGTTTTCTAGGGCACTTGCACCCAGCATCACTGTACTATAGATGGATGCTTTAGAATTTAAAGGGCACAGAGAACCACCCAGCAGGTGCAGTAATAGGGACACATACGGCAGCAGCAGCAGCTCAGCATTGGGGTATCAGTAGGATGAGGAGTTTGCGCAGGTTGGGGATAGATGGTGATGGGGCTGGAATATGAGAAGTGAAATGTGTCTTTCTTGTATTCTCTGTAGCCGAGTCCTGGCAGAATTGTCATTGTCGGTCTGGTCCAGATGGAAAAGACGTGAAAAGTGAACAATTACATCAGAAAGAACGTTGGCGGTAAGACACTATTAGGACTGAGTTGTAATCAAGGTTACCTGGTTAGGGGCTCCACTCAGAAGTTTGGCCCCCTGAACCAAAACCCTAGCTACGCCTCTGGTGGCACATTTGGTTTTGGGAATGCAGAATTCACTGGATTTTATTTGAGGAGTAGGGAGCCATGTTGCTTTTCTAGAGTCTTTGTTCTAGCAGTAACATGGGAACCCTCTATAGTTAAAAGTGACAGATGACAGACCTGAGTGGGGACTGGTTTTGTGTGGGATAAATTAAGGCTATATTGGTACCATTTTGGGGTACAAAATATTTTTCAATCGTTTCCAGAATAAGACTGGATCATATTCTTGTGTTCTATGCTGAGCACTCACGTCAAGGGTTTCTGTGCAAATCCCCCCAAAATGCAATTCAAATGAAATCCCCAATGGAACCAGATGCAGCAGATTGGGACACTTTGGCATCTGTTCCGGTGGTATCCATCATTTTAGGCATGTACAAATCTGTGCTTGCCCACACTTATGTGCAAAACCCCCCCTAAAATGATGGGACAATGCAGGAACACAGATTAGTCCAAAGTTACGCTATTTACTTTATAAGTGAATGGCTCAGTTTGGGATTTTTTATACATCAGGATTTTGGGAAATTTACACAGAAACCCCACACAGGGTAAATGTGAGCTGAGCCTTATTTCGATTTTCAGAAGGTAGAAAGAACAAATAGACAGCAGTACAAGAATAGTTCTTATTTTTATTTTTGTGTGGTTCACAGAGCGGTATAAGTGATAAGGCGGATTTATTCTTCAGGTTGGTGCAATTACAGCGATGCCAAATTTATACAGTATAGAGTTTTTTCAGCTTTTGCCACTATCACAGTAAAAATGCTTTATTTAAAAAATAAAAAATGGGGTGCTTTTGTTGTCATATTCTGAGAGCTGTAACTTTTTATTTTTTTGGTGAACAGAGCTGTATGAGGGCTTTTTTTTGCGGACAAGTGGCAGATATTTTTGGTACCATTTTGGGGCATATTCTGAGCGTTGTAACTTTTTTATTTTTTTGCCAAATGAGCCTTATTAGGGTTTGTTTTTTGTGGGATGGTTTGGCATTTTCATTTGTTCCTTTTTTTTTACATACAGTTGGTATGGAAAGTACAGGGTGGGCCATTTATATGGATACACCTAAATAAAATGGGAATGGTTGGTGATATCAACTTCCTGTTTGTGGCACTTTAGTATATAGGAGGGGGAATACTTTTCAAGATGGGTGGCGACCATGGTGGCCATTTTGAAGTCAGCCATTTTGGATTCAACTTTATTTTTTTCAGTGGGAAGAGGGTCATGTGACACATCAAACTTATTGAGAATTTCACAATAAGTACTTGGTTTTAACGTAACTTTATTCTTTCATGAGTTATTTACAAGTCTCTCTTTGTTTACAGCCATTGATATGTCGCAGACTTTAACACATGAGGAGCAGATAGAAATTATGTTGATGTCTGATGAACACAGTACCCGGGTAATTGCAGCAAGAAAACTGTCACCATTCCCATTTTATTTAGGTGTATCCATATAAATGGCCCACCCAAAAAAGTTTGCCTCATAACTGAACATAATGTTCTGTGTAAACTGAGGGTCCCGTTCCAATTTTTGTTTTGCCCATTCTGCAAATTCAGTGTGGCGATCTGGGTCACCAACCATTCCCATTTTATTTAGGTGTATACTTATAAATGGCCCACGTTGTATTCAGACCCCTTTAGATTTTTCACTCTTTGTTTCATTGCAGCCATTTGGTAAATTCAAAAAAGTTCATTGTTTTCTCTTTAATGTACACTCTGCACACCATCTTGACTGAAAAAAAATGTAGAAATCTGGAAGCGGGTCTTTCCAGATGCGGTGATACCAATTATGTATACTTTTTTGGTTTATTTTTGTTTTATCAGAAACTTGTGACCGCCTTGTAACAACTTAAATACTGCTGTTTAGATTGACAGTGGTATTTAACCCCTTTCCCTTTGATGTGGGCTTTGGCGGTGAGCCCACATCTTTCCTGGGACAAGTCAGCTGTTTTGAACAGCTGACATGTGCCCGCAAGAGCCACGGGTGGAATGGCGATCCACCCGCGGTTATTAATCAGTTAAATGCCACTGTCAAACTCTGACAGCAGCATATATCAAGCGCTTCCGGCAATGGCACTGAAAATATGCACGCCAGTGACCCGCATCACGTGATCACGGGTCACCGGTGTGTCGGCTTGACAACCCGATGACTCCTGGAGACCTCTATAGTTGTCAGTTCTGGATTTCTGTGAACGCCACTCAGTGGTCAGCGCTTATAGCAAGTCAGCAATTCTACTACATAGAGGCGATCTGATCATCGCTTCTATGTAGCAGAGCCGATCGAGTTGTGGCAGCTTCAAGATTCCTATGGAGACTATTGAAGCATGCCAAAAGTAAAAAAAAGTGTTTAAAAATGTGAAAAAATAAAAAAAATAAGCGTTCAAATCACCCTCCTTTTTCTCCATTCAAACTAAATCAATAAAATTAAAATCAAACATTCACATATTCAGTATCGCCACGTTCAGAATCACCCGATCTTTCAATAAAAAAGGATTAACCTGATCGCTGAATGACATAGTGAGAAAAAAGTCAAAATGCCAGAATTACATTTTTAATAAGCTCACACCCAACCCGAGATCACGAAAAATGGAGACCCTATGGGTATCGGAAAATTGCACAATTTTTTTAAACAAAGTTTGGAATTTTTCTTCACCACTTAGATAAAAAGGAACCTAGACATATTTGGTGTCTGTGAACTCATAATGACTAGGAGAATCATAATGCCAGGTCAGTTTTAGCATTTAGTGAACCTAACAAAAAAAGCAAAACAAAAAACAAGTGCGGGATTGCACTTTTTTGCAACTTCACCGCACTTGGAATTTTTTCCCGTTTTCTAGTACATTATTATCATTATTATTATTATTTATTATTAGAGCAGCATTTATTCCATGGTGCTTTACATGTGAGGAGGGGTATACATAATACATACAAGTACGGTAGGCAAGGGTAGAGCTGGTCATGCAGCGGTTTGGTGGATCAGTGGTTACTGCAGGTTGTAGGCTTTTCGGAAGAGGTAGGTCTTCAGGTTCTTTTTGAAAGTTTCCTTGGTAGGCGAGAGTCTGATATGTTGTGGTAGAGAGTTTCAGAGTAGGGGGGATGCGCAAGAGAAGTCTTGTATGCGATTGTGGGAAGAGGAGATAAGAGGGACATATAGAAGGAGATCTTGTGAGGATCGGAGGTTTCATGCAGGTAAGTACCGGGAGACGAGGTCACAGATGTCTGGAGGACTCAGGTTGTGGATAGCTTTGTATGTCATGGTTAGGGTTTTGAACTGGAGTCTTTGGGTAATGGGGAGCCAGTGCAGGGATTGACAGAGGGGAGAGGCCGGGGAATAGTGGGGGGACAGGTGGATTAGTCGGGCAGCAGAGTTTAGAATATATTGGAGGGTTGCGAGAGTGTTAGAGGGGAGGCCACAGAGCAGGATGTTGCAGTAGTCAAGGTGGGAGATGATGAGGGCATGGACTAGGGTTTTTGCAGATTCTTGGTTGAGGAATGTATTAATCCGTGAAATATTTTTGAGTTGAAGTCGGCAGGAAGTGGAAAGGGCTTGGATATGTGGTTTGAAAGAGAGATCAGTGTCAAGGATAACCCAGAGGCAGTGAGCTTGTTGGACTGGAGAGAGTGGACAGCCGTTTACTTTAATGGATAGGTCCGTTGGGGGGGTCACATGAGATGGGGGAAAGGTGATTAATTCTGTTTTGTCCATATTAAGTTTTAGAAATCTAGCGGAGGAGAAGGATGAAATAGCAGACAGACATTGACGGATTCTGTTTAGCAGGGATGTGATATTTGGTCCAGAGATGTAGATCTGTTTGTCATCAGCATAGAGGTGATACTGAAAGCCATGAGATTCTATGAGGTGTCTGAGGCCGAAGGTGTAAATGGAGAAAAGCATGACATGGTAAAACTAATGGTGTAGTTCAAAAGTACAACTCGTCTCCCAAAAAATAAGCCCTCACATATCCATATTGACAGAAATATAAAAAAAAGTTATGGCTCTGGGAAGGAGGGGAGCAAAAAATGAAAACGCAAAACCAAAAAAAGCTCCGGAGGGTTAAAGGGTTAATTGGCCCCAATCGGTCGTAAAACCGGTTGGGTCCAATAGTGCAGGATGTCAACTGTCATTTTTTTTTGTGTTTTTTGTTGCCTTTAAATGGCAAAGAGATGGCTGGTGAGATATTGGCCACACTACTAAAAACACATAACTGTCCAGAAAAATTATTTATTTGCCCTACAAATGGCAAAGAGACAGGTTATGCCCACTACTCGTACAGACACAGCTGATAGTACACACAGCGTATTTTGCACAGTACTCCCACAGACAGGGTTGCTGAGTACACACAGCTGGGGCCGGCCTGTCCGGTAATTGGCAGCGGGGAGGCCCCTGTTGCGGCAGGTGCGGTGCCCGAAGCTGCCACCGCTGGGGCCGATGAGGGCTGCCGGGTGAGCGGGGGGGAGAGACGCCAGAGTCGCCGCTCCGGAAAGGAGTTTGGGGCTCATCGGGACCCGTGGAGCAGGGCAGCACCATAGTACAGAGAGTACCAAGATGGCCGCTGCCCCGGAAGTTGAGGAGCGACTTTCGGGTCCCGGAACCAGGCGCATGCGCAGGAGCGCGCTCCCCAACCAGCGCGATGCAGGATGGGAGCGGTGACGTCACGCGGGCGGCAACTTTAAAAAGGGTGAGGCGCAGAAACTCCTGGCTGAAAGCGATCCTAATAATGGAGGATAGCGGCCAGCAACAGGAGCAGCATGCCAGGCAGCAGCTGAAGCAGCAGCAGCAGCACCACCAACACCACCGACAAAAGGAACAAAACATAGAAGGCCGTTCCAGCAGTCACTCCACGCGGCATAGTACATCAATAGCAAGGAGTAAAACGCCACCAGGAGATCAGCCTATAC
Source organism: Dendrobates tinctorius (assembly GCF_039654945.1). NCBI lineage: Eukaryota > Metazoa > Chordata > Amphibia > Anura > Dendrobatidae > Dendrobates > Dendrobates tinctorius. The sequence goes on from NW_027361694.1 coordinate 17,664,454, forward strand.
AGGACCTGACTCCGTCTCCCGAACCGGTACCTGCAGCCGCGCACCTTTTTGGGGTAAGTGATCTTCGTGAATGTCACCCTTGTAATACAATTCCTCTCCCTTACTAGGGAAAGAAGAAGGCAAAAAAGAAGAACAGGGAATGTTCCACTTGCACTAGACCCCTACCTGTATCATGGGAGAAAAAACTATGCGAGTCCTGCACAAAAGAAATTGTTTGTCAGGAGACTCCGGATTTCGCATCTGACCTAATGGCCGCAATTAAATCAGAGGTTCAGAGTGCCCTCGAATCCCTTAAACATAGGGATAAAAGGAGGAAAAAAGACACGGTAGAAACCTCCCAGTCAGACTCTTCCACATCGGGAGAAATCTTGTCTAAATCCTCAGAATCCGGCTCCTCATCCTCAGACGAGGAAACAGGAGGACGCCATTGTTTTCCCCTAGAAGAGGTAGACAAACTAGTGAAAGCTGTAAGGTCTACGATGGGGGTATTGGACCCGAGGCTGGATAAAACAGTCCAAGACATAATGTTCGGTGGACTAGGCCAGAAAAAACAGAGAGTATTTCCGCTTAACAAAATTGTCAAGGGTCTAATCAAAAAAGAATGGGATAAGCCAGACAGGAAAAATACTACCGTCCCTTCCCTTAAAAGAAAATATCCCTTTGAGGAGGAGGCATCCACGTCTTGGGATAGAGCCCCGAAACTCGATGTAGCAGTCGCTAAGGCCTCAAAAAAATTCACTCTTCCCTTTGAGGACATGGGCACCCTCAAGGACCCCCTAGATAAAAAGGCGGATACCTTTCTAAAGGGGGCTTGGGAGTCGGCAGGCGGTAACCTCAGGCCAGCGATACCGGCGACATGTACCTCAAGAGCCCTAATGGTATGGGTGGACCAACTTGAGAAACAGCTGAGGGAAGGGACACCAAGAGATAAAATCTTAGATTCTATCCCAGTAATAAGGGGAGCTGCTGCATTCCTAGCGGACTCATCGGCCGATTCAGTCAGGCTATCGTCCAAAACAGCAGCACTTTCAAACGCGGCCCGAAGGACACTATGGCTTAAAAGTTGGCCAGGGGACCTACAGACCAAAATGAAATTATGCTCAATCCCCTGTGAAGGCAAATTCCTTTTTGGGGAGATGTTAGATGACATCCTCCAGAAAGCAGGGGACAAGAAAAAAGGATTCCCAAATTTAGGGCCTGCGGCATTTAAGAGGCCCTTTCGAAATAGGAGGTTTTTTTCAGAGGAGACCACCAAGGGAACAAAAGTGGGATGACAAAAGAAGAGATAGAGGCTTCTTCTTTAATAACTCTCCCCGAGACAAAAAGCCCTCCAAGTGACAGTGCGCCCAGGGTGGGGGGAAGGTTAACCCTTTTCCTTCCAGCCTGGAGGAGAATTTCAAACAACCCATGGATAATAAAACTAATCCAGGAGGGCTTAAGAATAGACTTTCTCTCTCTCCCGCCTCAAAAATATGTAACAACGGCGCTGAGATCCAGTACGTGAGAACAAGAAGCGCTAGAAAGCGAGGTCCTGGGCCTAGTAAAAAAAGGAGTCCTCCAGGAGGTTCCCATGCAGGATATGGGCAGAGGGTTCTACTCCCCCCTTTTTCTAGTAACCAAACCGGACGGTACCTTTCGTACAATTATAAATCTGAGAAAGCTAAACGAATACGTCAAGAATCAGAGCTTCAAAATGGAGTCGATCAAGTCTACCACCAAAGTCCTGTTCCCAAACTGCTATATGACGGTGTTGGATCTCAGCGACGCCTACTATCACGTCCCTATCCACAAAGACTCCAGGAAATATCTGAGGTTAGCCGTCTCAATAAAGGGCAAGGTGAAAGAATTCTTATACAGAGCCCTGCCGTTCGGAATATCGATAGCCCCTCGGGTATTCACCAAAATAGTAGCGGAAATGATGGCTCATATAAGGGAACAAGATATAATAATAATTCCATATCTAGACGATTTCCTAATAGCAGGCAGCTCGGCTCAAAAATGCAGGGAACAGAGAGACAGGGTGATGAACACTCTACAAGACCTAGGCTGGCTTCTAAATCTAAAAAATCAAGATTAGAGCCCAACAGGGTACAAGAATTCTTGGGCCTAACACTAGACTCAAACATTCAGGAGTGTCGCCTCCCAGACCACAAAAAGGAGAAGATCGCTCAAATTACAGCAAGAGCAATCCAAAATCCCTCCATGACACTAAGGAAGGATATGTCACTGCTGGGTTCCCTATCCACCTGCCTGCCAGCAGTTCAATGGGCTCAGTTACACACGAGAAATCTCCAGTGGGACGTATTGGCCAACCAGGCAGCAATAGGGGGACACCTAGAGGGTCGCATTACCCTAAATTCAAGAACTACTCATTCCCTAGCTTGGTGGGGAAACCAGGAAAATCTGTCCAAAGGGATCCCCTGGGTAACAAAGATAACACACATAGTGACAACGGATGCCAGTCTCACGGGATGGGGAGCACACATGAACAACGAGGTGACTCAGAACGTATGGGGAAATCAAGAACTAATAGGCCTCCTCAAATCAAAAAGAGCTTTTAGCAGTAGGCTATGCCCTGGCACACTTCCTACCCCGGCTCCAAAATCACCATGTCTGCATTCTTTCGGACAATCGAGTCACAGTGGTCTATATAAACCATCAGGGGGGAACCAGGTCCCAAGCCCTAATGGACACAAACCTGCTATCTCTGACAGCCCTACACATCTGCAGTACAGAGAATCAAAGGGCAGACTCTCTGAGCTGCACCGATTACGACAGGGGGAATGGGTACTAAAGCGGTCCATTTTTTGGCAGATTGTAAAAATGTGGGGGACCCCAGACATAGAGCTGTTTGCCGATTTCAAAAACAAAAAAGTAGACGCCTTCTGCTCCTTAGATCCCAGGGGGAATCCTCTAACCCTGGACGCGTTTATGATCCCATGGACACAGAGTCTAACATATGCCTTTCCCCCAATCATGCTCATTCCAGCGGTCCTAAGGAAAGTCAGGGAGGACAAGAATGATACTGATAGCCCCTTTCTGGCCCAAAAGAACCTGGTTTTCGTGGCTAAGAATGCTCTCTGTAACCGACCCATGGATCCTACCGGATCTCCTGGACCTGCTATCGCAGGGCCCAGTGTTACATCCTCAAGCACCGAACCTCCATTTAACAGCATGGAATTTGAGAGGGCACTGATGAGGGATAGGGGATTTTCAGAGAACGTGATAACTACACTACAAAAAAGTAGGAAACCGGTTACCATGAGAGCTTACGGTAGAACATGGAAAAGATTTCTATCCACTTCTAGGGCAAAGGTTCAGGACGGGGTTCAGATTGATAAGATCCTAGAATTTCTACAAAAGGGCCTAGAACAGGGTCTGGCGGTCAACACATTAAAAGTACAAATAGCGGCCTTAGGCGCCCTCTATAACCATGATGTGGCAGGTGACCCCTGGGTAGCACGGTTTATTAAAGCCGCAACCAGTTCTAGGCCAATAGCCAGTCAAAGGTTGCCGTCTTGGGACCTGAATCTTGTACTTTCAACACTGACAGGCCCTCCGTTTGAGCCAAATCACTCGGCACCCCTAAACATCCTATCACTTAAAACAGTGCTTCTGGTGGCACTAACATCAGCTCGAAGAGTGAGCGATATTTAAGCCTTGTCAGCAAGGCCTCCTGTTACAAAAATTCTAGAGGATAGAGTCATCCTAAAACCAGACCCAGCCTATTTACCTAAAGTATCATCACATTTCCACAGGTCCCAGGAGGTAGTCCTTCCTTCCTTCTGCCCAAATCCAAAAAATAAGGGGGAAGAAAAATTCCACATTTTAGATGTTAAAAGGTGCCTAGTACAGTACTTAGAGGCCACCAAAAAGTGTAGGAAGGAAGGCTCTCTCTTTGTGTGTTTCCAGGGTCCTCGGAAGGGGCTCAAAGCATCCAAGAGTACCCTGGCAAGGTGGATAAGGGATGCGATTGCCCTGGCATATTCATCCAGCGGGAATACCATCCCAGAGGGGCTGAGAGCTCATTCCACAAGGGCAATGGCGACCTCATGGGCTGAAAAATCTGAGGTATCAATAGAACAAATCTGTAAGGCGGCCACCTGGTCATCACCTTCAACCTTTTTTAGGCACTATAGATTAGATCTAGCCTCTACATCTGACCTGACCTTCGGGAGAAGGGTCCTTCAGGCGGTGGTCCCTCCCTAAGCTACCAATCTCTGTAATTCTCTCCGTGGTGCTGTCATGGGTGAGAGAGAATAGCTTAGCTACTCACCGATAACGGTGTTTCTCGGAACCTATGACAGCACCCGCTTATTCCCCTCCCCTTCACGAGTATGGTGAGCACGTTTTTACTGTTAGTAGAGTGTTTCTGTTTAGGCACGGTGCTTTGATAAGTAAGCAGTATTATAATATTGTGTATATATTTCTGTTGTCTAACTAACCTGGAGACCCTCTGATGCTCTGTAACCAACTGAAGGCGGAGGAGAGGTACCGCCCTTTTTATCTGTAGGCTCCTGTCCCTGAAGGGAGGATCCCCTCTCTCCGTGGTGCTGTCATGGGTTCCGAGAAACACCGTTATCGGTGAGTAACTAAGCTATTCTTTACTTGCACATCCAGTTCGGGAGGGGGGAAGAGTGTGGGCGGTGCGTGGGCGGACATTGTGCGTGTCTGTGTGTGCGGGCGGGGTCTGTATGGGCCTCTTGGGGGTCTGTGCAGGCCTGCCGGGGGTCTCTGCGGGCCTGCCGGGGGTCTCTGCGGGCCTGCTGGGGGTCTGTGCGGGCTGCCGGGGGTCTATGCGGGCCTGCCGGGGGTCTGTGTGGGCCTGCCGGGGGTTGTGTGTGTGTGCATGCCTGCTACAATGACAGTGATTGACACATTAGCCAATGATGGGACAGTAGTAGTCCCATCATCCGGCTAATGTGTTAAATATAAAAACCAAAAAAAACCATACATACTACATATATACTACATTCATACAACATGCATACATACATACTACATACATACTACATATATACTACATTCATACAACGTATTTACATACATACTACATACGTACTACATATATACTACATTCATACAACATACATACATACATACTACATACATACTTCATATATACTACATTCATACAACATACATACTACATATATACTACATTCATACAACATACATACATACTACATAATACATACATTCTACATATATACTACATTCATACAACATACAAACATACTACATACATGCTACATATATACAACATACATACATACTACATACATACTTCATATATACTACATTCATACAACATACATACATACTACATACATACTACATTCATACAACATACATACATACTACATACATACTACATATATACAACATACATACATACATACTACGTACTACATACATACTTCATATATACTACATTCATACAACATACATACTACATACATACTACATATATACTACATTCATACAACATACATAGTACATAGTACATACTACATACATACTACAGACATACAACATACATAAAACATGCGAGACATACAACATACATACTACATACAATACATTCATACAATACATACATATAGACATACAGTACATATAACATAGAGTACATACTCACCATCACTTGTCACTTTGATCCCCGAAGCCAGTGTCATCTGTAAAAAAATTAAAATAACAAACAACAACCAATATACTCCCTGATCCGCAGAAATCCACGAGTGTCCCACGACGATCTCCCGTGGAGAACAGCAGCATCAGCACCAGGAATACAATGACGGGAGATAGATATCCTTCCGCACTGTATTCCTCCGCCACTGTAAAAAAATAGTCCCTAGTCTCACTTTTGGCATTGCTGTGTGAGAAAGTTTGCTTTTGCCATAAAGTGAGACCAGTGAACTATAGTAACCTCTCAGTGATGCACTGCAGGAGATCGTCGTGGGACACTCGTGGATTTCTGCGGATCAGGGAGTATATTGGTTGTTTGTTATTTTAATATTTTTTACAGTGAGATGACACTGGCTTCTGGGATCAAAGTGACAAGTGATGATGAGCATATACTCTATGTTATATGTACTGTATGTCTATATGTATGTATTGTATGAATGTATGAATGTATTGTATGTAGTATGTATGTAGCATGTATGTTGTATGTATGTTGTATGTATGTATCATGTTGTATGTATGTTGCATGTATGTAGTACGTATGTAGTATGTATGTATGTTGTATGAATGTAGTATATATGTAGTATGTATGTTGTATGTATGTTGTATGAATGTAGTATGTATGTAGTATGTATGTACAGTGGGGAAAAAAAGTATTTAGTCAGTCAGCAATAGTGCAAGTTCCACCACTTAAAAAGATGAGAGGCGTCTGTAATTTACATCATAGGTAGACCTCAACTATGGGAGACAAACTGAGAAAAAAAAATCCAGAAAATCACATTGTCTGTTTTTTTTTCATTTTATTTGCATAGTATGGTGGAAAATAAGTATTTGGTCAGAAACAAGCAATCAAGATTTCTGGCTCTCACAGACCTGTAACTTCTTCTTTAAGAGTCTCCTCTTTCCTCCACTCATTACCTGTAGTAATGGCACCTGTTTAAACTTGTTATCAGTATAAAAAGACACCTGTGCACACCCTCAAACAGTCTGACTCCAAACTCCACTATGGTGAAGACCAAAGAGCTGTCAAAGGACACCAGAAAAAAAATTGTAGCCCTGCACCAGGCTGGGAAGACTGAATCTGCAATAGCCAACCAGCTTGGAGTGAAGAAATCAACTGTGGGAGCAATAATTAGAAAATGGAAGACATACAAGACCACTGATAATCTCCCTCGATCTGGTGCTCCACGCAAAATCCCACCCCGTGGGGTCAGAATGATCACAAGAACGGTGAGCAAAAATCCCAAAACCACGCGGGGGGACCTAGTGAATGAACTGCAGAGAGCTGGGACCAATGTAACAAGGCCTACCATAAGTAACACACTACGCCACCATGGACTCAGATCCTGCAGTGCCAGACGTGTCCCACTGCTTAAGCCTGTACATGTCCGGGCCCGTCTGAAGTTTGCTAGAGAGCATTTGGATGATCCAGAGGAGTTTTGGGAGAATGTCCTATGGTCTGATGAAACCAAACTGGAACTGTTTGGTAGAAACACAACTTGTCGTGTTTGGAGGAAAAAGAATACTGAGTTGCATCCATCAAACACCATACCTACTGTAAAGCATGGTGGTGGAAACATCATGCTTTGGGGCTGTTTCTCTGCAAAGGGGCCAGGACAACTGATCCGGGTACATAAAAGAATGAATGGGGCCATGTATCGTGAGATTTTGAGTGCAAACCTCCTTCCATCAGCAAGGGCATTGATGATGAAACGTGGCTGGGTCTTTCAACATGACAATGATCCAAAGCACACCGCCAGGGCAATGAAGGAGTGGCTTCGTAAGAAGCATTTCAAGGTCCTAGAGTGGCCTAGCCAGTCTCCAGATCTCAACCCTATAGAAAACCTTTGGAGGGAGTTGAAAGTCCGTGTTGCCAAGCGAAAAGCCAAAAACATCACTGCTCTAGAGGAGATCTGCATGGAGGAATGGGCCAACATACCAACAACAGTGTGTGGCAACCTTGTGAAGACTTACAGAAAACGTTTGACCTCTGTCATTGCCAACAAAGGATATATCACAAAGTATTGAGATGAAATTTTGTTTCTGACCAAATACTTATTTTCCACCATAATATGCAAATAAAATGAAAAAAAAACAGACAATGTGATTTTCTGGATTTTTTTTCTCAGTTTGTCTCCCATAGTTGAGGTCTACCTATGATGTAAATTACAGACGCCTCTCATCTTTTTAAGTGGTGGAACTTGCACTATTGCTGACTGACTAAATACTTTTTTGCCCCACTGTATGTATGTTGTATGAATGTAGTTTATATGTAGTATGTAGAGTTGAGCGAAACGGGTCGAAAAATTTCAAAAGTCGCCGACTTTTGGCAAAGTCGGGTTTCATGAAACGAAGGTCGGCGACTTACGCGCCAAAGTCGCGTTTCAAAAGTTTGTTTTGCGCTCTTTTTCAGCCAATCAGGATCCACGGACACTGTGGGCAACGTGATGACATAGGCATGGGTCACCACCATCTTTCAGAATGGCATGCGAGTGATTGACTTGCTTTGGTGGGCGTCACAGGGGGTATAAAAGGGCGTGCACGCCGACCGCCATGTTACTCATGCTGATCTCAGAATAGAGAGAGCTGCTGCTGCTGCTGATTTTGTAGGGAGAGCATTAGGCAGGGAAGAAGAAAAAAAAACTGCTTCTGCTGCTAGCGATTTTGCCTGTACAACACACCAGTCACTGTGCAGTGCAAGGGGAGGCTATATAGTGGTGTATCAGTGGTGTTGGTTGTTGGGCTGCCTTCTAAGGCTTCCTGACATTCCTGCATTGCTGTTTACCCACTGCTCCGCAAACTGCTTTTTTAAAAGCAATCCCAATTTTTTTTTTGTCCTGCTGAGGTACTGAGCGTGCATTTTTTCACACCATACAGCGGTGTACGCTCCTCACACAGTACCGTGTAACGGCTGTTATCACTGCCACAGTGAAGCTATCAGTGTGTCACTCTGTGAGAATAAGTCGAGGACATGTTCTGTTCTTACAGACCTGCACTCTAGGGAGATTCCTATTCTGCCCAATTCTACATACACCTTGTAGTTTGTGATACACTAGCCAATTTCTGCCTGTGACATAGCGCTCAGATATTCAGTGGGCCTCACACAATCCATAAGTGTCCAGTGTCCACAAGTGTGTGCAGAAATTAAAAATCTCCCTTATCCTCTAGTGACTTTGGTCACAGCTCTGCCATCGAGCCTGTGACAGAGCGCTTAGATATTCAGTGGGCCTCACACAATCCATAAGTGTCCAGTGTCCACAAGAGTGTGCACAAATTCAAAATCTCCCTTATCCTCTAGTGACTTTGGTCACAGCTCTGCCATCGAGCCTGTGACAGAGCGCTCAGATATTCAGTGGGCCTCACACAATCCATAAGTGTCCAGTGTCCACAAGTGTGTGCAGAAATTCAAAATCTCCCTTATCCTCTAGTCACTTTGGTCACAGCTCTGCCATCGAGCCTGTGACATAGCGCTCAGATATTCAGTGGGCCTCACACAATCCATAAGTGTCCAGTGTCCACAAGTGTGTGCAGAAATTCAAAATCTCCCTTATCCTCTAGTGACTTTGGTCACAGCTCTGCCATCGAGCCTGTGACAGAGCGCTCAGATATTCAGTGGGCCTCACACAATCCATAAGTGTCCAGTGTCCACAAGTGTGTGCAGAAATTCAAAATCTCCCTTATCCTCTAGTGACTTTGGTCACAGCTCTGCCATCGAGCCTGTGACAGAGCGCTCAGATATTCAGTGGGCCTCACACAATCCATAAGTGTCCAGTGTCCACAAGTGTGTGCAGAAATTCAAAATCTCCCTTATCCTCTAGTGACTTTGGTCACAGCTCTGCCATCGAGCCTGTGACAGAGCGCTCAGATATTCAGTGGGCCTCACACAATCCATAAGTGTCCAGTGTCCACAAGTGTGTGCAGAAATTCAAAATCTCCCTTATCCTCTAGTGACTTTGGTCACAGCTCTGCCATCGAGCCTGTGACAGAGCGCTCAGATATTCAGTGGGCCTCACACAATCCATAAGTGTCCAGTGTCCACAAGTGTGTGCACAAATTCAAAATCTCCCTTATCCTCTAGTGACTTTGGTCACAGCTCTGCCATCGAGCCTGTGACAGAGCGCTCAGATATTCAGTGGGCCTCACACAATCCATAAGTGTCCAGTGTCCACAAGTGTGTGCAGAAATTAAAAATCTCCCTTATCCTCTAGTCACTTTAGTCACAGCTCTGCATTTGAGCCTGTGACAGAGCGCTCAGATATTCAGTGGGCCTCACACAATCCATAAGTGTCCAGTGTCCACAAGTGTGTGCAGAAATTCAAAATCTCCCTTATCCTCTAGTGACTTTGGTCACAGCTCTGCCATCGAGCCTGTGACAGAGCGCTCAGATATTCAGTGGGCCTCACACAATCCATAAGTGTCCAGTGTCCACAAGTGTGTGCACAAATTCAAAATCTCCCTTATCCTCTAGTGACTTTGGTCACAGCTCTGCCATCGAGCCTGTGACAGAGCGCTCAGATATTCAGTGGGCCTCACACAATCCATAAGTGTCCAGTGTCCACAAGTGTGTGCAGAAATTCAAAATCTCCCTTATCCTCTAGTGACTTTGGTCACAGCTCTGCCATCGAGCTTGTGACAGAGCGCTCAGATATTCAGTGGGCCTCACACAATCCATAAGTGTCCAGTGTCCACAAGTGTGTGCACAAATTCAAAATCTCCCTTATTCTCTAGTGACTTTGGTCACAGCTCTGCCATCGAGCCTGTGACAGAGCGCTCAGATATTCAGTGGGCCTCACACAATCCATAAGTGTCCAGTGTCCACAATTGTGTGCAGAAATTAAAAATCTCCCTTATCCTCTAGTGACTTTGGTCGCAGCTCTGCCATCGAGCCTGTGACAGAGCGCTCAGATATTCAGTGGGCCTCACACAATTCATAAGTGTCCAGTGTCCACAAGTGTGTGCACAAATTCAAAATCTCCCTTATCCTCTAGTGACTTTGGTCACAGCTCTGCCATCGAGCCTGTGACAGAGCGCTCAGATATTCAGTGGGCCTCACACAATCCATAAGTGTCCAGTGTCCACAAGTGTGTGCAGAAATTCAAAATCTCCCTTATCCTCTAGTGACTTTGGTCACAGCTCTGCCATCGAGCCTGTGACAGAGCGCTCAGATATTCAGTGGGCCTCACACAATCCATAAGTGTCCAGTGTCCACAAGTGTGTGCACAAATTCAAAATCTCCCTTATCCTCTAGTGACTTTGGTCACAGCTCTGCCATCGAGCCTGTGACAGAGCGCTCCGATATTCAGTGGGCCTCACACAATCCATAAGTGTCCAGTGTCCACAAGTGTCTGCAGAAATTCAAAATCTCCCCTGTCCTATAGACACCTTGTACCTTGTTTTACATTACTATATAGTTTGTTGGATTTTGTCTACATTTCTACCAAAAATGAGGAAGTCTGGTGGAAGAGGCCGTGGAATTGGGCGGGGTTGGCAGCTGGTATTGATGGTGTTGGTGGTGGATCTGGTTGTAGTGGCAAGAGCAAAATAGGACCGAATGCAGGAGGTGTTGAGCCTGCGTCATCGTCTGGCTACATAAGGCCTCGAACGCTTAGTTTTCTAGGAGTTGGCAAACCGCTTTTAAAGCCAGAGCATCAGGAAAAAGTTTTGTCTTACATTGCTGACTCAGCCTCCAGCTCTATCGCCTCCTCTTCTTCAGTTGTAAAAAGTAAAAGCACTGAGTCGTCATTGGAGGCTCATGTTCATGAACCACACCTTTCCTTGTGTCCTTCACCCCAACCAAGATTGAAGGATGACGCAGGCCATAGTACTGATTACTCCATGGAGCTGTTTTCACATACCATGCCTGGATTATCAAGTGAAATGGTGAATTACCCAGGCCAAGATGAATCTGACATGGAGTGCACTGATGCACAGCCGCTGATGGATGATTCTGCTGGTACATTCACTCAGAGCACTACATTGTCCTCGCAGTGTACAGAGCCAGATTCTGACCCTGATGAGACTCAGGTGCCCCTTCCCGCACACTATACCACCATACACGGTGACACAGAGGAAGGTGCACATGACATAGAAGAGGAGGTGATGGATGACCCAGTTGTTGACCCAGATTGGCATCCATTGGGGGAAGAGGGTGCTGCTTCCAATAGCTCAGATGAGGAGCATCCACAGCAGACATCGACATCGCAACAGCTGTTATCTGGCAGACCCGGAGCACTCCAAAGACAGGTTCCAAACATCAAAAGAGTTGCTGGACAGCTTGTCCAGAGGGTCAAAAGATCACAGCGTGCTAGGCCGCAAAATGTCTGCCAAAGTAGGAAGAGTGCAGTGTGGCACTTTTTTGAACAAAATCCTCATGATCAGGCCAAGGTTATCTGTAAGAAGTGCGCTAAGACCTTTAGCCGAGGGAAAAATCTGAAAAATTTGAATACCAGTTTCATGCTTAGACATTTAACCAGCATGCACTTGCAAGCGTGGACACAACACCAAACCTCAAGTGCCACATGTGCAACTGATCACAACGAAAGTAGTCAGCAACGCTACATTGTTTCCCCCACTGTAAGCCCACCGGTTAGCACAGCAGCAAATGTTGAGGTGTCGTTGCAAGGCCACAGCAGTCAGGGAATCCCACTGTTATATCAACGAAAGACTGATTCTAGGCCATCAGAAAGAACAACAACTCCATCACCATCATCAACCCTCTCTCAGTCTGCCCTGTCCACCGCTACTTCCACCATATGCAGCTCTCAAGTCCAGCTCACCCTCCCAGACACTATGAGTAGGTCAAGAAAGTACTCAGTCTCTCATCCGCGTACACTGGGTTTGAACGCCCACATTGCCAAACTAATCTCGTTTGAGATGATGCCCTTTCGGTTGGTGGAAAGCACAGCTTTCCGCGAACTCATGGCCTATGCAGTACCACGCTATGACCTACCCAGTCGCCACTTCTTCTCTCGCAAAGCCATCCCAGCCCTCCACCATCATGTGAACGACCGCATTGTCCATGCACTCAAGCAGTCAGTGAGCGGAAAGGTGCACCTCACAACTGATGCATGGTCCAGTCGGCATGGCCAGGGCCGTTACGTGTCCATCACTGCGCACTGGGTTAATGTGGTGGATGCAGGGTCCACAGGGGACAGCGGTGGTGGGACAGTGCTGCCTAGCCCACGGTATAGGAAACAGTTGGCTGTAGGCGTTCGACCCTCCTCCTCCTCCTCCAGAAGCGAAAGCTCGTCCACAGAGCGCAGTCATACGAGCACTCCATCTGCAGCTGCCACTGTTGCACACGATGTGTCCCCCTATCGAGCAGCTAGTGGAAAGCGTCAGCAGGCTGTGCTGCAGATGATGTGTTTGGGCAACAGACACACCGCCGAGGTGCTGGCCGAGTACTTGAAGCGACAAACTGAGTCATGGCTGGGCAGTGTACATCTTGAGGCAGGCAAGGTAATTAGTGATAACGGCCGTAATTTTGTGGCAGCCATAGCCCTTTCAAAACTCAGCCACATACCTTGCTTGGCTCACACCTTGAACCTGGTGGTGCAGTGCTTCCTCAAAAATTATCCAGAGTTAACAGCCCTGCTCCAGAAGGTGCGAAGACTGTGCCCGCACATCTGCCGGTCGCCTGTACACTCTGTTCGTATGCAGAAGCTGCAGCGATTGCTCCACCTTCCCAACCACCGCCTCATTATCGACATTGCAACAAGGTGGAACTCCACCCTGCACATGGTGGAGCGGCTGTGCGAGCAGAGGCAGGCCATAATGCATTTGTGGGAGGATACACGGCCAGGCACTTTGAGAGCAGACATGGAGTTGAAAGGTGTGCAGTGGTCGAAGCTGAAAGACCTCTGTAAAGTCCTTCAGTGTTTTGAGGAATGCACACGGCTGGTAAGCGCAGACGACGCCATCCTAAGCATGAGCATCCCACTTATGCGTCTGCTCATGCAAACTTTGACGCACCTTAAGGAGCAGGCGTCTGCAGCCAATGTTGATGAGGAGGAAGAGGAGGAGGGAATCCTTGATGACATTCAGCCATTGTCTGCTCAGAGACCTCTCCTGGACGAGGTGGAGGAAGAAGAGGAGGAGGAGGATGATGGGGATGATTACTTAGGGGAGGAGGATGCATCTCGTGGGGCAAGTGAAAATGTTGGCGTGGCAAGGTCTGGTACAGGGTTTGTGCGTGACTGGAGGGATGTGGATTTGCCAGAAAGTGCTCCTCCAACCAGCACTCGCAGTGCATCATTGACACTGGGAACATTGGCCCACATGTCAGATTATGCCTTGCAGATCCTAAAAAGGGACCCCCGCATTGCCAAAATGATGAACGATGATGACTACTGGTTGGCCAGCATCCTGGATCCACGCTATAAAGGCAAATTACAAAACATCATGCCACAGGAGAACCTTGACCTAATATTGGCTAATAAACAAGCAACTCTGGTAAATCGGTTGCTTGAGGCATTCCCAGCACACAGCAGCGGTGATGGTTCTCACACGAGCCGTACGGGCCGGGGGCAGCTTGGCAGAGGTGTTCGTGGTGCACACAGCAGAAGTGGCGTTGGAGACAGGGGTTTCATGACAATGTTGTGGACTGATTTTTCAAACACCGCTCACACAACTGGTAATACTGCATCGATGGAAAGTGACAGGAGACAGCAGTTGTCAACTATGGTTACAAACTACTTTTCCTCCCATATCGATGTTCTCCCACACAGGTCATTCCCCTTTGACTATTGGGTCGCTAAACTGGACACCTGGCCTGAATTGGCCCAATATGCCTTACAGGAGCTCGCTTGCCCAGCTGCAAGTGTGCTATCGGAAAGAGTCTTCAGTGCAGCTGGATCAATCCTGACAGAGAAAAGGACCCGTCTGTCAACCCAAAATGTGGATGATCTAACCTTCATTAAAATGAACCATGCATGGGTTTCCAAGGATTTTGTCCCACCTTCCCCTGATGACACATAGGGTGACAGAAAAATGGCTTGCTTTGGTCCACCGCTTCCTGGGACTTGACCTATTTCGCCTTTTGCATCAGCTGAATGTCCAACATCAACATATGCCACTTTCTAAAACTCCCTAACTGTGCTGCCTCCCCCCCCATGGCCGGGGTCACCACCTAGCGCACGACACCATGCGAGTGCCGTTGCCCTGGACAGGTGGGTAGGCCGACTCTTGGGCGCGGGCACTGGCACAGGGTCCCTCATAGTGCAATCAAGTGTCTCTGACGGTGGTGGTGCACACCCGCCGTCAGACACACCGCTGTACTATGAGGGGCCCAGTGCCAGTACCGACGCCCACGAGTGGGCCCCCCTTGCTTGGGCAGGGCCCCAGCATTTGCAATCTTTACCTCTCCCTGCTCCTCCGCTGTGTAATCTGGGCCGTCAAATCCATACTGTGCCTGACACCGTCTGAGCCTGCCTCCTGATGTATAGACATATATTTTGAATGTGTACGCTATCCATACATGTTATCCGGGGATACGGTACCCTTTCTCACCTTTATGCAATCACCTGCAAGCCATACTGGGCCTAACACCGTCTGAGCCTGCCTCCTGATGTATAGACATATATTTTGAATGTGTACGCTATCCATACATGCTATCCGGGGATACGGTACCCTTTCTCACCTTTGTGCAATCACCTGCAAGCCATACTGGGTCTAACACCGTCTGAGCCTGCCTCCTGATGTATAGACATATATTTTGAATGTGTACGCTATCCATACATGTTATCCGGGGATACGGTACCCTTTCTCACCTTTGTGCAATCACCTGCAAGCCATACTGGGCCTAACACCGTCTGAGCCTGCATCCTGATGTATAGACATATATTTTGAATGTGTACGCTATCCATACATGTTATCCGGGGATACGGTACCCTTTCTCACCTTTGTGCAATCACCTACAAGCCATACTGGGCCTAACACTGTCTGAGCCTGCCTCCTGATGTAAAGACATATATTTTGAATGTGTACGCTATCCATACATGTTATCCGGGGATACGGTACCCTTTCTCACCTTTGTGCAATCACCTGCAAGCCATACTGGGCCTAACACCGTCTGAGCCTGCCTCCTGATGTATAGACATATATTTTGAATGTGTACGCTATCCATACATGTTATCCGGGGATACGGTACCTTTTCTCACCTTTGTGCAATCACCTGCAAGCCATACTGGGCCTAACACCGTCTGAGCCTGCCTCCTGATGTATAGACATATATTTTGAATGTGTACGCTATCCTTACTTGTTATCCGGGGATACGGTACCCTTTCTCACCTTTGTGCAATCACCTGCAAGCCATACTGGGCCTAACACCGTCTGAGCCTGCCTCCTGATGTATAGACATATATTTTGAATGTGTACGCTATCCATACATGTTATTCGGGGATACGCTACCCTTTCTCACCTTTGTGCAATCACGTGTAATCCATACTGGGCCTGAGAACGGCTGGTGAGCTGTTAAGCAAGCTACAGCACCTGTGGTTTGCACACGTAAATTTTTCATTTTTTCAGGAATGACGGTTAGGCCTAATTCCGGAACTGCGGTTGACCTGCACTTACTGGGAAATCAGCGTTCGCGGGTAATAATTGTAATCACAGATCCCCATCACTAACGTTGTTCAGCGGGTTATCTTCACCTGTAAGCGACAAACGCTGGCCTCTTCAGTGTAGCGCTCATGCAGCCACGGACATGTAAGGGCATGACACACCAGTTATTGGCCATTCTCATGTGCCAGAGCCTCACGTGTCCCTCTAGTAAGCCGGACTCGGACCGCGGGGCATGACGGAGTCTCGTTCATTAACGGAATTAAGCTTGCAATCTGTGCATCTTTTCTGTAGCTTGCATGTTGAGGTTTCCCAGGTGGAGTCGAATTAAACCATAGGCTCCACTCCTGGTGGTGCCCTTCTGGACATTCCTTTAAAGTTCAGCTTTGCAACCATACTGCCCACGTAAAACAAACACTTTGCCTTCATGAACGCTGTTTGGAGGGTCATGACTCGTGGGAATAATGCCGCCCAATCAGTTAACCTGCTGGAGAGATCCTTCGTTGCTCCCAAGCATGACATCACACTCCCTAGGAGGAAGGTAAAGCCACTGTGGCGACCGTACTCCTGGGGGCGACACAAGTGCACTGATGCCCAGCCACTGCTCGATGAATCTGCTGGTACATTGACCCAGACCACTACATTCCCCTCGCACGCTACACGACCTGAATCTGACCCTGATGAAATGTAGGTTACCCTTCCCATATACAGTTCCATCTTACACGGTGACAAAGAGGAAGCTGCAGATGAAAGTGCAGGTTCGGCCCACCCGCCATCAGACACACCACCGTACTATCAGGGGCCCTGTGCCAGTGCCGTCGCCAACGAGTGGGCCCCCCCTGCTTGCTCAGGATCACAGCACTTGCAAGGTTGAAATACTGTGCAGTGAGATGGAAGATGGGGACGGCGAGGAGTCCAGACTAGTACAGGGATTGCCTAGCGAGGAGACTTATTTGATTGTTTTCAATGTTGGGACAGCAATTTTTGGGGAGCACTATACTCTGGAGAATGATAGATGGGTCCCACCATACACTGGAACATTCCAAAGGTGGACAACAGACACTGGAGCAGCATTTACAGGGCCCATTATACACTAGAGTATTAGAAATGGGGCCCATTATGTTTGGAGCATTATTTGGGCCCATAACACAGTGGAGCTTCATCCATGGGGACCAACATATACTGTAGCATTATGTGGAGCTCATCATATACTGTTTCAAACATTATATGGGACCAATGATTCTGTATGGAGAAATAGATGGGCCTCGTCATGAGATGTAAAAAGTGAAGTATTTTTCATTGTACTATACCGCTATTTCTCTGCCGTATCGGAGCATGATGAGTTGTGGTATGTGTTAAAGGGGCGCTCTTTCGCCCAGGGCACATGAAAACCTGGAGCCAGCCCTCCCCTCCCACAACTTTAGCCAAATAACCCCCATTTTTCAGTGCGTAACTTGTATTATGAAGTTAATTAAGGTTGACAAGCTTAAGTAAGAAGAATTGATGCTTTTGGCATTCAAATGGGCACTGTAGGTGTGTTTCCTGTCCTCCTCTCACTGCCGACTTTTATTCCCCATTGACTTACATTGGGTTTCGTGTTTCGGGACGACCCCGACTTTTCCCTATAATCGGACGATCTTGCTCGACCCGACTTTTGGAAAAGTCGGGTTTCACGAAACGAAACTCGACCCTAAAAAA
Source organism: Dendrobates tinctorius (assembly GCF_039654945.1). NCBI lineage: Eukaryota > Metazoa > Chordata > Amphibia > Anura > Dendrobatidae > Dendrobates > Dendrobates tinctorius. Next base: position 17,682,394 of record NW_027361694.1, read on the forward strand.
CCAAAAGTCGCTCAACTCTAGTAGTATGTATTTATTATGTAGTATGTATGTATGTTGTATGAATGTAGTATATATGTAGTATGTATGTGGTACGTAGTATGTATGCATGTTGTATGAATGTAGTGTATATGTAGTATGTATGTAGTATGTATGTATGTTGTATGAATGTAGTATATATGTAGTATATATGTATTATGTTGTATGTATGTATGTTGTATGAATGTAGTATATATGTAGCATGTACAGTGGGGAAAAAAAGTATTTAGTCAGTCAGCAATAGTGCAAGTTCCACCACTTAAAAAGATGAGAGGCGTCTGTAATTTACATCATAGGTAGACCTCAACTATGGGAGACAAACTGAGAAAAAAAAATCCAGAAAATCACATTGTCTGTTTTTTTTCATTTTATTTGCATATTATGGTGGAAAATAAGTATCTGCATCTGTATTATGTAGTATGTATGCTGTATGTATGTAGTATGTATGTATGTTGTATGAATGTAGTATATATGAAGTATGTATGTAGTATGTATGTTGTATGAATGTAGTATATATGTAGTATGTATGTAGTATGTATGTATGTAGTATGTACAGACTCCCGGCAGGCCCGTACAGACCCAGGGCAGGCCCGCACAGACCCCCGGCAGCACACAAAGACCCCCGCCAGGCCCGCACAGACCCCCAGCAGCCCGCACAGACCCCCGGCAGGCCCATCCAGACCCCTGGCAGCCCACACACACCCCCAGCAGGCCTGCACAGACCCCCGACAGCCCGCACAGACCCCCGGCAGGCCCGTACAGACCCCTGGCAGGCCCGCACAGACCCCCGGCAGCCCGCACAGACCCCCGGCAGCCTGCACAGACCCCTGGCAGGCCCGCACAGACCCCCGGTAGGCCCGTACAGACCCCCGACAGCCCGCACAGACCACCAGCAGGCCCGTACAGACCCCCTGCAGGTCGCACAGACCCCCGGCAGGCCCGTACAGACCCCCGGCAGGCCAGCACAGACCCCCGGCAGCCCGCACAGACCCCCGGCAGGCCTGTACAGACCCCCGGCAGGCCAGCACAGACCCCCGGCAGCCCGCACAGACCCCGGCAGGCCTGTACAGACCCCCGGCAGGCCCGCACAGACCCCCGGCAGGCCCGCACAGACCGTGCATCATGATGACATCATTTCAGCAGCCAATCACAGCCATGCCATTAGTTAACATGGCTAACACAACTGGCTCATTGCATTATGGGAACTTCCGATTCCGGTATTCGATATTGTAAAAATATCGGTACTCGGTATCGGAACTCCGATACAGCGAATATCGGCCGATACCGGATATTTGCAGTATCGGAATGCTCAACACTAGTCCTTACACTATGCAGAGGAGAATGGCAGCGGCACCTGCCTATATGGCATTTATATCCTCTGTGTCACGTGTTGCACTGTTCAGTTACAGCTGATGGCTCCGGAAATGCCAATAGCCTAAAATCTTGTTGATCTGGTTTAGGCATTCAAAGAATAAACCAGACATCCTGTGAAAAGTCCGTGTCGGGCACAGTTCGGGTTCACTCACCCCTAATTGTAACTATAGTTAACTAGTGATGAGCGAGATCTAAAATGCTTGGGTGATCATTGCTCGGGTCCAGCAAATTGGAAATCTCGGGTACTCGGACAGAACAACGAGCCCAATGTAAGTCTATGGGAGACCCGAGCAATTTTACCGTGTTCCCCCCCAGGGGTCCTTTTACGGTCTAAAAACATCTGAAAATGTTGGAAACACTGCTCAAGTGAAACGGGGAAATTATGGGGATCACCCCTGGAAGCATTTCTGACTCCTAGTTCACAACTTTAACCAATGTTGTCAGAGTTTCATGCCATTTTTACCGGTGTACTAAAAAACATACCAAAACGAAACCAAAACGGATTTTTCTGGTAAATATGTTAAGGTACATCCTTTCCAGATTAATGACTTGTATATAAGGAAAATAAATAACCCCAGACCAAAATGTTCCTTCACCACTTGGGCTATGTTCAGATGCAGTGTTTTTGAAGTGTTTTTCAATTTTAACATAGCTTTTAACCAATACAATTGCATTCACTGGGAAAGGTCATTGTAGCATTTAACAACCTTAACTGGCCATGTGGTGTGTGACACATAGGCAGACTCATCTTGTTTTATTTATGAAGGAGGGACTCTTAAAGTCACAGATCCTATTTTTACCGGGGCATCAGGCGGCATTAATCTTCTTAAAGGGCCATTATTAAACAGTGGGTCTCCTAAAATGTTATTGCTTATGCAGTGAATGGATGGGCTGCCAAGAATTATGAGGCAACTCAATACCCCTTTCATGAGATGTTGCATTGAATGCAAGGCTTGGCTTGCCCCAAAGTTACATGCACCCCAATAAGCTTTTCAAGACAGGTACAGGATGGCCACCGGGAAATCCACTTCAAATTATTCATTTCGTAATCCAAAACTCTTTTCTTATGCATTGACTGCAAGGCCTGCCCTGCTGCCAAGTCATATTCACCCCAATATGTAATGGAACCCAGGTACTGGATGGGCCCAGGAAAATTCACTTCACATTATTAATTTTGTACTCCCATTCTGTTTTCTTATGCATTGACTCCAAGGCCTGCCCTGCTGCCAAGTCATCAGCACCCCAATATGCCTTTGAACCCAGGTACTGGATGGGCCCAGGAAAATCCACTTCACATTATTCATTTTGTACTCCCGTACTTTTTTTCTTATGCATTGAGAGCAAGGCCTGCCCTGCTGGCTAGTCATATGCACCCCAATATGCCTTTGAACACAAAAACTGGATGAGCCCATGAAAATCCACTTCACATGTACTCCCATTCTGTTTTTTTATGCATTGACTGCAAGGCCTGCCCTGCTACCAAGTCATATGCACCCCAATAAGCCTTTGAACCCACATACTGGATGGGCCCAGGAAATCCCACTTCACTTTATACATTTTGCACTCCCATTCTGTTTTCTTATGCATTCACTTCAAGGCCTGCCCTGATACCAAATCATATGCATCCCAATTTCCCTAATCCCCCCTTGGAAGAAACTTGGGGAGGGCCTCTTAACCAAAATTGTCCACTTAAAAAAGGAGCAGGTTGCCTAGACTTGTAATGCCCATACACTAAGTGTATGGGCAGTCAAACATTTCCCCTGTGGGGTACACCTCAACCTTTTTCAGAACAAGTATTTTATGCACAGCATAACCACCGACCCTTGTTAATAATTCGACACTGACTGTAGCTGCAAGGAACACGTAAACCCTTTTAATCTAATGGTGGTGGATGATAAGACATGGAGGAAGGCCTGATTAAAAAATAGGCCCAATTTCAAGGAGTGGGTCATAGACTTGGAATGCCCATACACTTAGTGTATGGGCTGTCAAACATTTCCCCTATGGGGTGTACATATTTTTTGCATTTTGATGATGGGTATCATAACACCCTTGCCTAAAAATAAAGTGTGCTAAGAGACAACCGACAAGCAGCCATAGGGTCCCATAATAAATAGCACTTTATTAAATACAATATGTAAAAAAATAGATAGTAGGTACAATGGTAGGGGCAGGGAATAGAGTTGAGCGACTTTTGGTTTTTTAGTGTCGAGTTTCGTTTCGTGAAACCCGACTTTTCCAAAAGTCGGGTCGAGCAAGATCAGCCGATTATAGGGAAAAGTCGGGGTCGTCCCGAAACACGAAACCCAATGTAAGTCAATGGGGAATAAAAGTCGGCAGTGAGAGGAGGACAGGAAACACACCTACAGTGCCCATTTGAATGCTAAAAGCATCAATTCTTCTTACTTAAGCTTGTCAACCTTAATTAACTTCATAAAACAAGTTACGCACTGAAAAATGGGGGTTATTTGGCTAAAGTTGTGGGGGGTAGGGCTGGCTCCAGGTTTTCATGTGCCCTGGGCGAAAGAGCGCCCCTTTAACACATACCACAACTCATCATGCTCCGATACGGCAGAGAAATAGCGGTATAGTACAATGAAAAATACTTCACTTTTTACATCTCATGACGAGGCCCATCTATTTCTCCATACAGAATCATTGGTCCCATATAATGTTTGAAACAGTATATGATGAGCTCCACATAATGCTACAGTATATGTTGGTCCCCATGGATGAAGCTCCACTGTGTTATGGGCCCAAATAATGCTCCAAACATAATGGGCCCCATTTCTAATACTCTAGTGTATAATGGGCCCTGTAAATGCTGCTCCAGTGTCTGATGTCCACCTTTGGAATGTTCCAGTGTATGGTGGGACCCATCTATCATTCTCCAGAGTATAGTGCTCCCCAAAAATTGCTGTCCCAACATTGAAAACAATCAAATAAGTCTCCTCGCTAGGGAATCCCTGTACTAGTCTGGACTCCTCGTCGTCCCCATCTTCCATCTCACTGCACAGTATTTCAACCTTGCAAGTGCTGTGATCCTGAGCAAGCAGGGGGGCCCACTCGTTGGCGACGGCACTGGCACAGGGCCCCTGATAGTACGGTGGTGTGTCTGATGGCGGGTGGGCCGAACCTGCACTTTCATCTGCAGCTTCCTCTTTGTCACCGTGTAAGATGGAACTGTATATGGGAAGGGTAACCTGAGTTTCATCAGGGTCAGATTCAGGCAGTGTAGCGTGCGAGGGGAATGTAATGGTCTGGGTCAATGTACCAGCAGATTCATCGAGCAGTGGCTGGGCATCAGTGCACTTGTGTCGCCCCCAGGAGTACAGTCGCCACAGTGGCATTACCTTCCTCCTAGGGAGTGTGATGTCATGCTTGGGAGCAACGAAGGATCTCTCTAGCAGGTTAACTGATTGGGCGGCATTATTCCCACGAGTCATGACCCTCCAAACAGCGTTCATGAAGGCAAAGTGTTTGTTTTACGTGGGCAGTATGGTTGCAAAGCTGAACCTTAAAGGAATGTCCAGAAGGGCACCACCAGGAGTGGAGCCTACGGTTAAATTCGACTCCACCTGGGAAACCTCAACCATGCAAGCTACAGAACAGATGCACACATTGCAAGCTTAATTCCGTTAACGAACGAGACTCCGTCATGCCCCGCGGTCCGAGTCCGGCTTACTAGAGGGACACGTGAGGCTCTGGCACATGAGATTGGCCAATAACTGGTGTGTCATGCCCTTACATGTCCGTGGCTGCATGTGCACTACACTGAAAAGGCCAGCGTTTGTCGCTTACAGGTGCAGATAACCCGCTGAGCAACGTTAGTGATGGGGATCACTGATTACAATTATTACCCGCAAACGATGATTTCCCAGTAAGTGCAGGTCAACCGCAGTTCCGGAATTAGGCCTAACCGTCATTCCTGAAAAAAATGAAAAACTTACGTGTGCAAACCACAGGTGCTGTAGCTTGCTTAACAGCTCGCCAGCCGTTCTCACGCCCAGTATGGATTACACGTGATTGCACAAAGGTGAGAAAGGGTACCGTATCCCAGGATAACATGTATGGATAGCGTACACATTCAAAATATATGTCTATACATCAGGAGGCAGGCTCAGACGGTGTTAGGCCCAGTATGGCTTGCACGTGATTGCACAAAGGTGAGAAAGGGTACCGTATCCCAGGATAACATGTATGGATAGCGTACACATTCAAAATATATGTCTATACATCAGGAGGCAGCCTCAGACGGTGTTAGGCCCAGTATGGCTTGCACGTGATTGCACAAAGGTGAGAAAGGGTACCGTATCCCCGGATAACATGTATGGATAGCGTACACATTCAAAATATATGTCTATACATCAGGAGGCAGGCTCAGACGGTGTTAGGCCCAGTATGGCTTGCACGTGATTGCACAAAGGTGAGAAAGGGTACCGTATCCCCGGATAACATGTATGGATAGCGTACACATTCAAAATATATGTCTATACATCAGGAGGCAGGCTCAGACGGTGTTAGGCCCATTATGGCTTGCACGTGATTGCACAAAGGTGAGAAAGGGTACCCTATCCCCGGATAACATGTATGGATAGCGTACACATTCAAAATATATGTCTATACATCAGGAGGCAGGCTCAGACGGTGTCAGGCACAGTATGGATTTGACGGCCTAGACTACACAGCGGAGGAGCAGGGAGAGGTAAAGATTGCAAATGCTGGGGCCCTGCCCAAGCAAGGGGGGCCCACTCGTGGGCGTCGGTACTGGCACTGGGCCCCTCATAGTACAGCGGTGTGTCTGACGGCGGGTGTGCACCACCACCGTCAGAGACACTTGATTGCACTATGAGGGACCCTGTGCCAGTGCCCACGCCCAAGAGTCGGCCTACCCACCTGTCCAGGGCAACGGCACTCGCACGGTGTCGTGCGCTAGGTGCTGACCCCGGCCATGGGGGGGGGAGGCAGCACAGTTAGGGAGTTTTAGAAAGTGGCATATGTTGATGTTGGACATTCAGCTGATGCAAAAGGCGAAATAGGTCAAGTCCCAGGAAGCGGTGGACCAAAGCAAGCCATTTTTCTGTCACCCTATGTGTCATCAGGGGAAGGTGGGACAAAATCCTTGGAAACCCATGCATGGTTCATTTTAATGAAGGTTAGATCATCCACATTTTGGCTTGACAGACGGGTCCATTTTTCTATCAGGATTGATCCAGCTGCACTGAAGACTCTTTCCGATAGCACACTTGCAGCTGGGCAAGCGAGCTCCTGTAAGGCATATTGGGCCAATTCAGGCCAGGTGTCCAGTTTAGCGGCCCAATAGTCAAAGGGGAATGACCTGTGTGGGAGAACATCGATATGGGAGGAAAAGTAGTTTGTAACCATAGTTGACAACTGCTGTCTCCTGTCACTTACCATCGATGCAGTATTACCAGTTGTGTGAGCGGTCCGTGAAAAATCAGTCCACAACATTGTCATGAAACCCCTGTCTCCAACGCCACTTCTGCTGTGTGCACCATGAACACCTCTGCCAAGCTGCCCCCGGCCCGTACGGCTCGTGTGAGAACCATCACCGCTGCTGTGTGCTGGGAATGCCTCAAGCAACCGATTTACCAGAGTTGCTTGTTTATTAGCCAATATTAGGTCAAGGTTCTCCTGTGGCATGATGTTTTGTAATTTGCCTTTATAGCGTGGATCCAGGATGCTGGCCAACCAGTAGTCATCATTGTTCATCATTTTGGCAATGCGGGGGTCCCTTTTTAGGATCTGCAAGGCATAATCTGACATGTGGGCCAATGTTCCCAGGGTCAATGATGCACTGCGAGTGCTGGTTGGAGGAGCACTTTCTGGCAAATCCACATCCCTCCAGTCACGCACAAACCCTGTACCAGACCTTGCCACGCCAACATTTTCACTTGCCCCACGAGATGCATCCTCCTTCCCTAAGTAATCATCCCCATCATCATCCTCCTCCTCCTCCTCTTCTTCCTCAACCTCGTCCAGGAGAGGTCCCTGAGCAGACAATGGCTGAATGTCATCAAGGATTCCCTCCTCCTCTTCCTCCTCATCATCAACATTGGCTGCAGACGCCTGCTCCTTAAGGTGCGCCAAAGTTTGCATGAGCAGACGCATAAGTGGGATGCTCATGCTTAGGATGGCGTCGTCTGCGCTTACCAGCCGTGTGCATTCCTCAAAACACTGAAGGACTTTACAGAGGTCTTTCAGCTTCGACCACTGCACACCTGTCAACTCCATGTCTGCTCTCAAAGTGCCTGGCCGTGTATCCTCCCCCAAATGCATTATGGCCTGCCTCTGCTCGCACAGCCGTTCCACCATGTGCAGGGTGGAGTTCCACCTTGTTGCAATGTCGATAATGAGGCGGTGGTTGGGAAGGTGGAGCAATCGCTGCAGCTTCTGCATACGAACGGAGTGTACAGGCGACCGGCGGATGTGCGCGCACAGTCTTCGCACCTTCTGGAGCAGGGCTGTTAACTCCGGATAATTTTTGAGGAAGCACTGCACCACCAGGTTCAAGGTGTGAGCCAAGCAAGGTATGTGGCTGAGTTTTGAAAGGGCTATGGCTGCCACAAAATTACGGCCGTTATCACTAACTACCTTGCCTGCCTCAAGATGTACACTGCCCAGCCATGACTCAGTTTGTCGCTTCAAGTACTCGGCCAGCACCTCGGCGGTGTGTCTGTCGCCCAAACACATCATCTGCAACACAGCCTGCTGACGCTTTCCACTAGCTGCTCGATAGGGGGACACCTCGTGTGCAACAGTGGCAGCTGCAGATGGAGTGCTCGTACGACTGCGCTCTGTGGACAAGCTTTCGCTTCTGGAGGAGGAGGAGGAGGAGGAGGGTCGAACGCCTACAGCCAACTGTTTCCTATACCGTGGGCTAGGCAGCATTGTCCCACCACCGCTGTCCCCTGTGGACCCTGCATCCACCACATTAACCCAGTGCGCAGTGATGGACACGTAACGGCCCTGGCCATGCCGACTGGACCATGCATCAGTTGTGAGGTGCACCTTTCCACTCACTGACTGCTTGAGTGCATGGACAATGCGGTCTTTTACATGATGGTGGAGGGCTGGGATGGCTTTGCGAGAGAAGAAGTGGCGACTGGGTAGGTCATAGCGTGGTACTGCATAGGCTGCGCTTTCCACCAACCGATAGGGCATCATCTCAAACAAGATTAGTTTGGCAATGTGGGCGTTCAAACCCAGTGTACGCGGATGAGAGACTGAGTACTTTCTTGACCTACTCATAGTGTCTGGGAGGGTGAGCTGGACTTGAGAGCTGCATATGGTGGAAGTAGCGGTGGACAGGGCGGACTGAGAGAGGGTTGATGATGGTGATGGAGTTGGTGTTCTTTCTGATGGCCTAGATTCAGTATTTCGTTGATATAACAGTGGGATTCCCTGACTGCTGTGGCCTTGCAACGACACCTCAACATTTGCTGCTGTGCTAACCGGTGGGCTTACAGTGGGGGAAACAATGTAGCGTTGTTGACTACCTTCTTTGTGATCAGTTGCACATGTGGCACTTGAGGTTTGGTGTTGTGTCCACTCTTGCAAGTGCATGCTGGTTAAATGTCTAAGCATGCAACTGGTATTCAAATTTTTCAGATTTTTTCCTCGGCTAAAGGTCTTTGCGCACTTCTTACAGATAACCTTGGCCTGATCATGAGGATTTTGTTCAAAAAAGTGCCACACTGCACTCTTCCTACTTTGGCAGACATTTTGCGGCCTAGCACGCTGTGATCTTTTGACCGTCTGGACAAGCTGTCCAGCAACTCTTTTGATTTTTGGAACCTGTCTTTGGAGTGCTCCGGGCCTGCCAGATAACAGCTGTTGCGATGTTGATGTCTGCTGTGGATGCTCCTCCTCATCTGAGCTATTGGAAGCAGCATCCTCTTCCCCCAATGGATGCCAATCTGGGTCAACAACTGGGTCATCCATCACCTCCTCTTCAATGTCATGTGCACCTTCCTCTGTGTCACGGTGTATGGTGGTATAGTGTGCGGGAAGGGGCACCTGAGTCTCATCAGGGTCAGAATCTGGCTCTGTACACTGCGAGGACAATGTAGTGCTCTGAGTGAATGTACCAGCAGAATTATCTATCAGCGGCTGTGCATCAGTGCACTCCATGTCAGATTCATCTTGGCCTGGGTAATTCACCATTTCACTTGATAATCCAGGCATGGTATGTGAAAACAGCTCCATGTAGTAATCAGTACTATGGCCTGCGTCATCCTTCAATCTTGGTTGGGGTGAAGGACACAAGGAAAGGTGTGGTTCATGAACATGAGCCTCCAATAGCGACTCAGTGCTTTTATTTTTTACAACTTCAGAAGAGGAGGCGATAGAGCTGGAGGTTGAGTCAGCAATGTAAGACAAAACTTTTTCCTGAAGCTCTGGCTTTAAAAGCGGTTTGCCAACTCCTAGAAAACTAAGCCTTCGAGGCCTTGTGGAGCCAGACGATGACGCAGGCTCAACACCTCTTGCATTCGGTCCTATTTTGCTTTTGCCATTACCATTAGATCCACCACCAACACCATCATTACCAGCTGCCAACCCCCGCCCAATTCCACGGCCTCTTCCACCAGCCTTCCTCATTTTTGGTAGAAATGTAGACAAAATCCAACAAACTATATAGTAATGTAAAACAAGGTACAAGGTGTCTATAGGACAGGGGAGATTTTGAATTTCTGCAGACACTTGTGGACAATGGACACTTTTGGATTGTGTGAGGCCCACTGAATATCAGAGCGCTATGTCACAGGCTCGATGGCACAGGTGTGAAAAAAGTGACTACAGGATAAGGGAGATTTTGAATTTCTGCAGACACTAGTGGACACTGGACACTTTTGGATTGTGTGAGGCCCACTGAATATCAGAGTGCTATGTCACAGGCTCGATGGCACAGGTGTGAAAAAAGTGACTACAGGATAAGGGAGATTTTGAATTTCTGCAGACACTAGTGGACACTGTACACTTTTGGATTGTGTAAGGCCCACTGAATATCAGAGCGCTATGTCACAGGCTCGATGGCACAGGTGTGAAAAAAGTGACTACAGGATAAGGGAGATTTTGAATTTCTGCAGACACTAGTGGACACTGGACAATTTTGGATTGAGTGAGGCCCACTGAATATCAGAACGCTATGTCACAGGCTCGATGGCACAGGTGTGAAAAAAGTGACTACAGGATAAGGGAGATTTTGAATTTCTGCAGACACTAGTGGACACTGGACACTTTTGGATTGTGTGAGGCCCACTGAATATCAGAGCGCTATGTCACAGGCTCGATGGCACAGGTTTGAAAAAAGTGACTACAGGATAAGGGAGATTTTGAATTTCTGCAGACACTAGTGGACACTGGATACTTTTGGATTGTGTGAGGCCCACTGAATATCAGAGCGCTATGTCACAGGCTCGATGGCACAGGTGTGAAAAAAGTGACTACAGGATAAGGGAGATTTTGAATTTCTGCAGACACTAGTGGACACTGGACACTTTTGGATTGTGTGAGGCCCACTGAATATCAGAGCGCTATGTCACAGGCTCGATGGCACAGGTGTGAAAAAAGTGACTACAGGATAAGGGAGATTTTGAATTTCTGCAGACACTAGTGGACACTGGACACTTTTGGATTGTGTGAGGCCCACTGAATATCAGAGCGCTATGTCACAGGCTCGATGGCACAGGTGTGAAAAAAGTGACTACAGGATAAGGGAGATTTTGAATTTCTGCAGACACTAGTGGACACTGGACACTTTTGGATTGTGTGAGGCCCATTGAATATCAGAGCGCTATGTCACAGGCTCGATGGCACAGGTGTGAAAAAAGTGACTACAGGATAAGGGAGATTTTGAATTTCTGCAGACACTAGTGGACACTGGACACTTTTGGATTGTGTGAGGCCCACTGAATATCAGAGCGCTATGTCACAGGCACGATGGCACAGGTGTGAAAAAAGTGACTACAGGATAAGGGAGATTTTGAATTTCTGCAGACACTAGTGGACACTGGACACTTTTGGATTGGTGAGGCCCACTGAATATCAGAGCGCTATATCACAGGCTCGATGGCACAGGTGTGAAAAAAGTGACTACAGGATAAGGGAGATTTTGAATTTCTGCAGACACTAGTGGACACTGGACACTTTTGGATTGTGTAAGGCCCACTGAATATCAGAGCGCTATATCACAGGCTCGATGGCACAGGTGTGAAAAAAGTGACTACAGGATAAGGGAGATTTTGAATTTCTGCAGACACTAGTGGACACTGGACACTTTTGGATTGTGTGAGGCCCACTGAATATCAGAGCGCTATGTCACAGGCTCGATGGCACAGGTGTGAAAAAAATGACTACAGGATAAGGGAGATTTTGAATTTCTGCAGACACTAGTGGACACTGGACACTTTTGGATTGTGTGAGGCCCACTGAATATCAGAGAGCTATGTCACAGGCTCGATGGCACAGGTGTGAAAAAGTGACTACAGGATAAGGGAGATTTTGAATTTCTGCAGACACTAGTGGACACTGGACACTTTTGGATTGTGTGAGGCCCACTGAATATCAGAGCGCTATGTCACAGGCTCGATGGCACAGGTGTGAAAAAAGTGACTACAGGATAAGGGAGATTTTGAATTTCTGCAGACACTAGTGGACACTGGACACTTTTGGATTGTGTGAGGCCCACTGAATATCAGAGCGCTATGTCACAGGCTCGATGGCACAGGTGTGAAAAAAGTGACTACAGGATAAGGGAGATTTTGAATTTCTGCAGACACTAGTGGACACTGGACACTTTTGGATTGTGTGAGGCCCACTGAATATCAGAGCGGCTCGATGGCACAGGTGTGAAAAAAGTGACTACAGGATAAGGGAGATTTTGAATTTCTGCAGACACTAGTGGACACTGGACACTTTTGGATTGTGTGAGGCCCACTGAATATCAGAGCGCTATGTCACAGGCTCGATGGCACAGGTGTGAAAAAAGTGACTACAGGATAAGGGAGATTTTGAATTTCTGCAGACACTAGTGGACACTGGACACTTTTGGATTGTGTGAGGCCCACTGAATATCAGAGCGCTATGTCACAGGCTCGATGGCACAGGTGTGACAAAAGTGACTACAGGATAAGGGAGATTTTGAATTTCTGCAGACACTAGTGGACACTGGACACTTTTGGATTGTGTGAGGCCCACTGAATATCAGAGCGCTATGTCACAGGCTCGATGGCACAGGTGTGAAAAAAGTGACTACAGGATAAGGGAGATTTTGAATTTCTGCAGACACTAGTGGACACTGGACACTTTTTGATTGTGTGAGGCCCACTGAATATCAGAGCGCTATGTCACAGGCTCGATGGCACAGGTGTGAAAAAAGTGACTACAGGATAAGGGAGATTTTGAATTTCTGCAGACACTAGTGGACACTGGACACTTTTGGATTGTGTGAGGCCCACTGAATATCAGAGCGCTATGTCACAGGCTCGATGGCACAGGTTTGAAAAAAGTGACTACAGGATAAGGGAGATTTTGAATTTCTGCAGACACTAGTGGACACTGGACACTTTTGGATTGTGTGAGGCCCACTGAATATCAGAGCGCTATGTCACAGGCTCGATGGCACAGGTGTGAAAAAAGTGACTACAGGATAAGGGAGATTTTGAATTTCTGCAGACACTAGTGGACACTGGACACTTTTGGATTGTGTGAGGCCCACTGAATATCAGAGCGCTATGTCACAGGCTCGATGGCACAGGTGTGAAAAAAGTGACTACAGGATAAGGGAGATTTTGAATTTCTGCAGACACTAGTGGACACTGGACACTTTTGGATTGTGTGAGGCCCACTGAATATCAGAGCGCTATGTCACAGGCTCGATGGCACAGGTGTGAAAAAAGTGACTACAGGATAAGGGAGATTTTGAATTTCTGCAGACACTAGTGGACACTGGACACTTTTGGATTGTGTGAGGCCCATTGAATATCAGAGCGCTATGTCACAGGCTCGATGGCACAGGTGTGAAAAAAGTGACTACAGGATAAGGGAGATTTTGAATTTCTGCAGACACTAGTGGACACTGGACACTTTTGGATTGTGTGAGGCCCACTGAATATCAGAGCGCTATGTCACAGGCACGATGGCACAGGTGTGAAAAAAGTGACTACAGGATAAGGGAGATTTTGAATTTCTGCAGACACTAGTGGACACTGGACACTTTTGGATTGTGTGAGGCCCACTGAATATCAGAGCGCTATATCACAGGCTCGATGGCACAGGTGTGAAAAAAGTGACTACAGGATAAGGGAGATTTTGAATTTCTGCAGACACTAGTGGACACTGGACACTTTTGGATTGTGTAAGGCCCACTGAATATCAGAGCGCTATGTCACAGGCTCGATGGCACAGGTGTGAAAAAAGTGACTACAGGATAAGGGAGATTTTGAATTTCTGCAGACACTAGTGGACACTGGACACTTTTGGATTGTGTGAGGCCCACTGAATATCAGAGCGCTATGTCACAGGCTCGATGGCACAGGTGTGAAAAAAATGACTACAGGATAAGGGAGATTTTGAATTTCTGCAGACACTAGTGGACACTGGACACTTTTGGATTGTGTGAGGCCCACTGAATATCAGAGAGCTATGTCACAGGCTCGATGGCACAGGTGTGAAAAAGTGACTACAGGATAAGGGAGATTTTGAATTTCTGCAGACACTAGTGGACACTGGACACTTTTGGATTGTGTGAGGCCCACTGAATATCAGAGCGCTATGTCACAGGCTCGATGGCACAGGTGTGAAAAAAGTGACTACAGGATAAGGGAGATTTTGAATTTCTGCAGACACTAGTGGACACTGGACACTTTTGGATTGTGTGAGGCCCACTGAATATCAGAGCGCTATGTCACAGGCTCGATGGCACAGGTGTGAAAAAAGTGACTACAGGATAAGGGAGATTTTGAATTTCTGCAGACACTAGTGGACACTGGACACTTTTGGATTGTGTGAGGCCCACTGAATATCAGAGCGCTATGTCACAGGCTCGATGGCACAGGTGTGAAAAAAGTGACTACAGGATAAGGGAGATTTTGAATTTCTGCAGACACTAGTGGACACTGGACACTTTTGGATTGTGTGAGGCCCACTGAATATCAGAGCGCTATGTCACAGGCTCGATGGCACAGGTGTGAAAAAAGTGACTACAGGATAAGGGAGATTTTGAATTTCTGCAGACACTAGTGGACACTGGACACTTTTGGATTGTGTGAGGCCCACTGAATATCAGAGCGCTATGTCACAGGCTCGATGGCACAGGTGTGACAAAAGTGACTACAGGATAAGGGAGATTTTGAATTTCTGCAGACACTAGTGGACACTGGACACTTTTGGATTGTGTGAGGCCCACTGAATATCAGAGCGCTATGTCACAGGCTCGATGGCACAGGTGTGAAAAAAGTGACTACAGGATAAGGGAGATTTTGAATTTCTGCAGACACTAGTGGACACTGGACACTTTTGGATTGTGTGAGGCCCACTGAATATCAGAGCGCTATGTCACAGGCTCGATGGCACAGGTGTGAAAAAAGTGACTACAGGATAAGGGAGATTTTGAATTTCTGCAGACACTAGTGGACACTGGACACTTTTGGATTGTGTGAGGCCCACTGAATATCAGAGCGCTATGTCACAGGCTCGATGGCACAGGTGTGAAAAAAGTGACTACAGGATAAGGGAGATTTTGAATTTCTGCAGACACTAGTGGACACTGGACACTTTTGGATTGTGTGAGGCCCACTGAATATCAGAGCGCTATGTCACAGGCTCGATGGCACAGGTGTGAAAAAAGTGACTACAGGATAAGGGAGATTTTGAATTTCTGCAGACACTAGTGGACACTGGACACTTTTGGATTGTGTGAGGCCCACTGAATATCAGAGCGCTATGTCACAGGCTCGATGGCACAGGTGTGAAAAAAGTGACTACAGGATAAGGGAGATTTTGAATTTCTGCAGACACTAGTGGACACTGGACACTTTTGGATTGTGTGAGGCCCACTGACGCTGTATGGAGTGAAAAAATGCACGCTCAGTACCTCAGCAGGACAAAAAAAAAAATTGGGATTGCTTTTAAAAAAGCAGTTTGCAGAGCAGTGGGTAAACAGCAATGCAGCTGTCAGGAAGCCTTAGAAGGCAGCCTAACAACCAACACCGCTGATCCACCACAATATAGCCTCCCCTTGCACTGCACACACAGTGACTGGTGTGTTGTACAGGCAAAATCGCTAGCAGCAGAAGCAGTTTTTTTTTCTTCTTCCCTGCCTAACGCTCTCCCTACAGAATCAGCAACCTCTCCCTATGCTAAGATCGGCAGAAGTAAGATGGCGGTCGGTGTGCACGCCATTTTGTAACCCCTGTGACGCCCACCAAAGCAAGCCAATCACTTGCATGCCTTTCTGAAAGATGGTGGTGACCCCTGTCTATGTCATCACGTTGCCCATAGTGTCCGTGGATCCTGATTGGCTGAAAAAGAGCGCAAAACAAACTTTTGAAACGCGACTTTGGTGCGTAAGTCGCCGACCTCGTGGCCGACCTCATCCTAGGGTCGGGTTTCGTTTCATGAAACCCGACTTTGCCAAAAGTCGGCGACTTTTGAAATTTTTCGACCCGTTTTGCTCAACTCTAGCAGGGAACAATGCACACACCAGATGGTCACACATCAAGAAATGGGCATCCAGACCACCCACCTTTGCACCTGCATATACCGCATGACTAATATAATGCACAATGCAGGCTGCAACTTAACAAAGCAAGTGCTCGCATGACACAAAAGGGGTTAATACCATAAAGAAGCAGCCATACATCATTGGTGACATAGAAATACATGGATAATGTAGAGGTGAAGGACCGTCAGCCGACCGGAAATGCCCTCTCATCAATGCGCCGCCTGTATCCGGCGTCATGGCCAGCACCTCCCTCGAATGCTGACACAGGAAACACGCAGGGCCCCACATGATCAGCTGCCAGACGTCAGGAGGAAAGGACGCCGGCCACAGCACAGGAAGCAGAGGTCGCATGCGCAATGGAGCCTGCACATTAGCAGCCATTAAATGGGAGGGCAGCAAAAAGGGCAACTACAGCTGTGGCCAAAAGTATTGACACCCCTGCAATTCTGTCAGATAATACTCAGTTTCTTCCTGAAAATGATTGCAAACACAAATTCTTTGGTATTATTATCTTCATTTAATTTGTCTTAAATGAAAAAACACAAAAAGAATTGTCCTAAAGCCAAATTGGATATAATTCCACACCAAACATAAAAAAGAGGGTGGACAAAAGTATTGGCACTGTTTGAAAAATCATGTGATGCTTCTCTAATTTGTGTAATTAACAGCACCTGTAACTTACCTGTGGCACCTAACAGGTGTTGGCAATAACTAAATCACACTTGCAGCCAGTTGACTCAACCTCTGTCCTGTGTCCTTGTGTGTACCACATTGAGCATGAAGAAAAGAAAGAAAACTAAAGAACTGTCTGAGGACTTGAGAAACCAAATTGTGAGGAAGCATGAGCAATCTCAAGGCTACAAGTCCATCTCCAAAGACCAGAATGTTCCTATGTCTACCGTGCGCAGTGTCATCAAGAAGTTTAAAGCCCATGGCACTGTGGCTAACCTCCCTAGATGTGGATGGAAAAGAAAAATTGACAAGAGATTTCAACGCAAGATTGTGCAGATGTTGGATAAAGAACCTCGACTAACATCCAAACAAGTTCAAGCTGCCCTGCAGTCCAAGGGTACAACGGTGTCAACCCGTACTATCCGTCGGCATCTGAATGAAAAGGGACTGTATCTTTGGAGACCCAGGAAGACCCCACTTCTTACCCCGAGACATAAAAAAGCCAGGCTGGAGTTTGCAAAAACTTACCTGAAAAAGCCTAAAACTTTTTGGAAGAATGTTCTCTGGTCAGATGAGACAAAAGTAGCGCTTTTTGGGCAAAGGCATCAACATAGAGTTTACAGGAGAAAAAAAGAGGCATTCAAAGAAAAGAACACGGTCCCTACAGTCAAACATGGTGGAGGCTTCCTGATGTTTTGGGGTTGCTTTGCTGCCTCTGGCACTGGACTGCTTGACCGTGAGCATGGAATTATGAAGTCTGAAGACTACCAACAAATTTTGCAGCATAATGTAGGGCCCAGTGTGAGAAAGCTGGGTCTCCCTCAGAGGTCATGGGTCTTCCAGCAGGACAATGACCCAAAACACACTTCAAAAAGCACTAGAAAATGGTTTGAGAGAAAGCACTAGAGACTTCTAAGGTGGCCAGCAATGAGTCCAGACCTGAATCCCATAGAACACCCGTGGAGAGATCTAAAAATGGCAGTTTAGAGAAGGCACCTTTCAAACATCAGGGACCTGGAGTAGTTTGCCAAAGAAGAATCGTCTAAAATTCCAGCAGAGCATTGTAAGAAACTCATTGATGGTTACCGGAAGCGGTTGGTCGCAGTTATTTTGGCTAAAGGTTGTGCAACCAAGTATTAGGCTGAGGGTGCCAATACTTTTGTCTGGTCCATTTTTGAAGTTTTGTGTGAAATGATCAATGTTTTGCTTTTTGCTTCATTCTCTTTTGTGCTTTTTCATTTAAGACAAATTAAATGAAGATAATAATACCAAATAATTTGTGTTTGGAATCATTTTCAGGAAGAAACTGAGTATTATCTGACAGAATTACAGGGGTGTCAATACTTTTGGCCACAACTGTATATACCAACAAGTAAAAATGAAAAATGCATATCAAAACACACTTAATACATTAGAAATACAATAGCCAACTGTCCCAGTGTTAGAAAAACATAAATAAAGGATATATAAACAATTACTGGCTATGCATAGTAATACTACAGAAAAGCAGGTATACAGTTGTGGCCAAAAGTATTGACACCCCTGCAATTTTGTCAGATAATACTCAGTTTCTTCCTGAAAATGATTGCCAACACAAATTCTTTGGTATTATTATCTTCATTTAATTTGTCTTAAATGAAAAAACACAAAAGAGAATGAAGCAAAAAAACAAAACATTGATCATTTCACACAAAACTCCAAAAATGGGCCAGACAAAAATATTGGCACCCTTAGCCTAATACTTGGTTGCACAACCTTTAGCCAAAATAACTGCGACCAACCGCTTCCGGTAACCATCAATGAGTTTCTTACAATGCTCTGCTGGAATTTTAGACCATTCTTCTTTGGCAAACTGCTCCAGGTCCCTGATATTAGAAGGGTGCCTTCTCCAAACTGTCATTTTTAGATCTCTCCACAGGTGTTCTATGGGATTCAGGTCTGGACTCATTGCTGGCCACCTTAGCAGTCTCCAGTGCTTTCTCTCAAACCATTTTCTAGTGCTTTTTGAAGTGTGTTTTGGGTCATTGTCCTGCTGGAAGACCCATGACCTCTGAGGGAGACCCAGCTTTCTCACACTGGGCCCTACATTATGCTGCAAAATTTGTTGGTAGTCTTCAGACTTCATAATGCCATGCACATGGTCAAGCAGTTCAGTGCCAGAGGCAGCAAAGCAACCCCAAAACATAAGGGAACCTCCGCCATGTTTGACTGTAGGGACCGTGTTTTTTTCTTTGAATGCCTCTTTTTTCTCCTGTAAACTCTATGTTGATGCCTTTGCCCAAAAAGCTCTACTTTTGTCTCATCTGACCAGAGAACATTCTTCCAAAATGTTTTAGGCTTTTTCAGGTAAGTTTTGGCAAACTCCAGCCTGGCTTTTTTATGTCTCGGGGTAAGAAGTGGGGTCTTCCTGGGTCTCCTACCATACAGTCCCTTTTTATTCAGACACCGACGGATAGTACGGGTTGACACTGTTGTATGTTGTGAGCTCATTTTCTCGTTCACCTTTGATGTCCGATGAACTCCATCTGCTGGTGAAAGGAGGTGGTGAAACTGATTTGGATGGGAGAGACCTGTCACCTGTACAGGTGGATTGCGATTGGACATCCAGAATCTCTGAGTTTATATAAGGCAGCCGACGCCCTGTAGGGGTGCTGGTGATTTCTCTGCTCTGAGCTCTGGCCTCCAGTTCAGTTCCTGTTTTCTAATGCTAAGTTTGCTCTGTTATTGTTCCATGAGATTTTGTCTGATTTGCTTAGTTTTGTGTTCTGCCAGACCCGGCTGGGGCTCTGCTGAATTTCCATTTTTGTCCCTGATCGGTTAATTCTCTTTTGCTCTGTCTTCAGAATATATCGGAGTGCTGATATAGGGATTTTGAAGTCTAGTGACTTCAGGGCCGTTTTTCCTATCAGACGTGTTGGGGCATTTTTGGTAGGGTTTTTGCGGATTGCAGCCAGCATCTTTTCTGTCCCTTCCTATCTAGTTAGTTGGGCCCCATCGTTTGCTCTGCCTGTCTTTCTGTCTGTGTTTGTGTTTTCATCTGTTTTCACCGACAATACATGTTGGGGGCTGTCTATTGCTTTGGGGTCTGCTCTGGGGCAGTTTAGATTTCCCCTTTCTGACTTTAGGCTTATTTCGTTCTCCGGCTGTGAAGAGGCATCTAGGACCACCGTAGGAACGCTCCACAGCTACTGTTAGTTGTTGTGAATAGGATCAGGGGTCTGCAATCCGCTAGCTACCAACCTCTCCGGTTTTCTGGACTTAGCTTGCATTTTTGTTTTTTTCTCCTCCGGTGACTCATTCATAACAGTTGTACCCTCGGACTGCAGGGCAGCTTGAACTTGTTTGGATGTTAGTCGAGGTTCTTTATCCAACATCCGCACAATCTTGTGTTGAAATCTCTTGTCAATTTTTCTTTTCCGTCCACATCTAGGGAGGTTAGCCACAGTGCCATGGGCTTTAAACTTCTTGATGACACTGTGCACGGTAGACACAGGAACATTCAGGTCTTTGGAGATGGACTTTTAGCCTTGAGATTGCTCATGCTTCCTCACAATTTGGTTTCTCAAGTCCTCAGACAGTTCTTTGGTCTTCTTTCTTTTCTCCATGCTCAATGTGGTACACACAAGGACACAGGACAGAGGTTGAGTCAACTTTAATCCATGTCAACTGGCTGCAAGTGTGATTTACTTATTGCCAACACCTGTTAGGTGCCACAGGTAAGTTACAGGTGCTGTTAATTACACAAATTAGAGAAGCATCACATGATTTTTCGAACAGTGCCAATACTTTTGTCCCCCCTCTTTTTTATGTTTGGTGTGGAATTATATCCAATTTGGCTTTAGGACAATTCTTTTTGTGTTTTTTCATTTAAGACAAATTAAATGAAGATAATAATACCAAAGAATTTGTGTTTGAAATCATTTTCAGGAAGAAACTGAGTGTTATCTGACAAAATTGCTGGGGTGTCAATACTTTTGGCCACAACTGTAAAAGCAAATACTGCAAAATGATACCACGCATAAAGGAATCATTATAAATTTCGTAAATCCTGCTCAGTTATATTTATGCATGGAACCATGCATGCTTAAAATATAGATATGCCATAGAATTATTTTATTCAACACCTATGTAATAAATGCAGTAAACTTGGGTTTAGAGTCTCTAATAATTCCTACAATAAATACAGGATTACAGAAATAGACAGCTTGAGTAGTTGAGGGTGATTTTTAAGGATCCTTCTACCTGCAGCTCCAGGGGACTTTGTGCTGTCCTATGCCAACCTCTTCCTGGGGCTGTGGGTGAGGGACCTTTTCCTGTCTGACAAACAGGGATCGATTGACCGTATTCTTCTGTGGACACATTATATCGACGTGTCAGCATTCGGGGGAGGCGCTGGCCATGACGCCGGATACAGGCGCCACAATGATGAGAGGGCATTTCCGGTTGGCGACATATAAACATATGGTGTTTGCGGTCTTTCTCCATGCTCCCTGAGGAAGGAGCTTTGCGCTCTGAAACACGCGTCGGGGAGGGCTGACGGTCCGTCACCTCTGCATTATGCAGGTATTTCTATGTCACCAATGTATGGCTGCTTCTTTGGTATTATCCCCTTTTGTGTCATGTGAGCACTTGCTTTGTTAAGTTGCAGCCTGCATTGTGCATTATATTAGTCATGCGGTATATGCAGATGCAGAGGTGGGTGGTCTGGATGCCCATTTCTTGATGTGTGACCATCTGGTGTGTGTATTGTTCCCTGCCCCTACCATTGTACCCACTATCTATTTATTTACATATTACAATATGCAAAGAGCATGCAAAGAGCATGCTAAGAAACAACCGAAAAGCAACCATAGGGTCCCATAAAAATAGCACTTTATTAAATACATTTAATAAAGTACTATTTTTATGGGACCCTATGGCTGCTTGTTGGTTGTTTCTTAGCATGCTCTTTGCAGTTGGTCCTGAATCGGTCCAAAATATACATATGTATTGCGTGGCAGGTGGTATTTGCACTTTAATTACCTATAGTATTTCCCGCTTACATGTGCCATGTTTGCTACAATCTGTTCATATTTCTAAAAAAAGTGGCTGGAGCATGACGGAATACATTCACCCTGGTGTTCGAGTGGTGGTGGATGGTGAGGATGAGGAGAAGGAGGAGGAGGACAACAAATAACCAAAATCAGGAAGCGTATACCCATGTTTGGTTGTGAAGAGGTGCATGGGATGACACCTCCCAAAAAACACTACATTGGAGTTTATGTTTCGCTGTCATCATTTGGTGGTGTCGAGAAGTCAGGCCCAATCCATCCCTTGTTCATTTTTATAAGAGTCAGCCTGTCTGTATTTTCCGTTGAAAGATCAATGCGCTTATCTGTGATAATTCCACCAGCGACACTAAAAACCAGCTCTGACAAAACGCTAGTGGCAGGGCAGGCCAGGACCTCCAAGGCGTAGTGAGCCAGTTCATGCCACGTGTCCATCTTGGATACCCAATAATTAAAAGGCACAGAGGAATCACGGAGGACGTTGGAACGGTCAGCAAGGTACTCCCTCAGCATCTTAGAAAACATTGCATTCCTTGTGAGATTACCCCGCGCCTCAGTGCCAGGGCGATGGGAGAGTCTTAGAAATCTGTCCCAGAATTTTGCCAGTGTTCCCGTGCCTCTGCTGGATTGGAGTTGTGTCTTTTTTGCCTGTCCTCCTTGGTTGGCCAACGAACTGTTATCTCCTCAGCTAGCATTTTCAGATGGGAATTTTCTAAATAATTCAGCAACAATGGCCCTATGGTACTGTACCATTTTGGTACACCTGTCTGCCTCTGGAAGAAGAGATTGAAAGTTCTCCTTGTAGCGTGGGTCTAAAAGTGTCACTATCCAGTAATGACTGTTAACCAATATTTTTACAATATGAGGGTCACAGGAAAGGCAGCGCAACATAAAGTAAGCCATGCATGCCAGACTGGTAACAGGCAAGCCTTCCGTGTCCTCACCAACAGGATGACTGACCAAGGTGTCCCCCTCCTCCTCCTCTTCCTCTTCTTCCCTGTACTCTGGCCATCCACGCTGAACAGACGGTTTGACAGTTGTCATTGTAGTCCTGTCTATAGCGCATGAAAGTAGCTCCTGTTCTTCATCCTCATCCTCATTGTCAACCAATCCACATTGGGATGACATGAGGCTGGGCTGTGTGTAATCACCATGTATGGTTCCTTGATCCATGTCCTCGTGCTGCGCCTGCAATGCATCCTCTTTCATTGTGATCAGAGAGCTTTTCAGAATGCATATGAGTGGGATGGTGACGATAATTATGGTGTCATCGCTGTTCACCATCTTGGTGGACTCCTCAAAGTTTTGGAGGATGTTACATATGTCTTACATCCATGTCCACTCTTGAGGTCTTATGTGTGGAGTCAAACCTGAAAAACGATGGCCTTGCTGATGCTGGTATTCAATAACTTGTAAACATGCAAAAAGAAAGGAGTCTATATTCACAAGTAAAATCACCTCATTATTTTATTAAATACATTACATCCAAAATAGACAGAATAATATAACAATATTATGGCAGAGTGTTAAATAAGAGACCAAGGTGCAACACTAGTGTGGTACTAATGACAGCAGGGAATATCAAAATATATATATTGCCAGTGCAACAACATTAGAGAGGTCACAAAGACAAAGATTGGCAGAGGTATACTAATCCCCTAGTGAGGTGTATGAACATCCCAGTGATCCCTCACCTATCAGTCAGTAGGTCATAACCCCAATCATTATTTCTTACTCATGGCTGTCAGAAGACCTGCACGCTGCGCCCCAACGCGCATTTCACATGGACTTCTTTCAGGGGCTGTTGCGATGTTCACTGTCTTATGGTCCTCCTTTTATATCACTGCCCCAGTTGCCATGTATACCGCTGTTTGCGGCACATGCTTCCGGAGAAGAAGCCGGATGCAGCGTTGCACGCCTTCTGTCTGCAGCCACCACACTGCTTCTTCCTGCCTGAAGTGGTGCGACACCTACCTCCCCCTGTGTGCTGCTGTCCTCGCTCTGCATGTCCTCCAGCCAGGCTGGGTCTGTTACTATATCATCCACCACCTCATCTTCCACTTCTCCACCCTGGTCCTCCTCCTGACTTTAAGGCAATTGTGTCTCATCATCGTCCACCTCTTGTGACTGTGGCTGTTCAAATATTTGTGCATCGCTACATGGAATATCTTCTTGCCCCATTTCAAGTGGACTGGGTGAGAGGTACGAATCTCCAAATGGAAAACTGAATAGCTCTTCGGAGTGTCCGAGTGTGGGATCAGTGGTCTCAGGGCACTCAGCATGGTGGGAGGAAGGAGGATGGAGGTAAGGAATATGCAGTCCAGATTCATGGCTACTGTGACTTGACAGTGTGGAAAACAGGGTGCTGGTGGATAAATAGCTTGAAGTATTATCAGCTATCCAACCAACAACCTTTTCACACTGCTTGGGCTTCAATAGTGCTGTCTTGCCACGATCCCCTAGGACTTTGGACACTAAGGTCCAGCAAGAAGATGTGGGTGTTTTTGGTGGCCCAATTTCAGCTTGCCCATGGCCTCGGCCTTGTCCTGCACCTTCACCATCACGTCCAGTTCCCAGTCCCTTGCCACGCGCTTTGCCTATTGTAAATGGACTAGAATATTATACACGTTCACTACAAATGGCTGATTTGGGAGGCAACTTGTATGTGGTACATGTGCTGGAAAGCCACACTTTTACCTATCTAGACTGTGGGTAAAAATGTGCTTTGCCTTATCAGATTTGTGTCAATAAGTAATAATAATCTTTATTTTTATATAGGGCTAACATATTCCACAGCACTTTACAGTTTGCACACATTTTCATCACTGTCCCTGATGGGGCTCACAATCTAAATTCCCTATCAGTATGTCTTTGGAGTGTGGGAGGAAACCGGAGTGCCCGGAGGAAACCCACGCAAACTCCTTGCAGATGTTGTCCTAGGTGGGATTCGAACCCAGGACTCCAGCGCTGCAAGGCTGCAGCGCTAACCACTGAGCCACCGTGCTGCCCTGATAAGTATGTTAACAGACTGCAAAAAAATGCAACATGTAGGCCTAAAGTGGCCAAATTTTTGGCACTGATAAGTGAGGCCTGTTAGGGAGATACCACACCGACAAATGTGTGGCCTGTGTTTTTTGCTTTTTTGGCTAAATAGTGATGTATATAAGTACATTGACACACAGGACAAAATTGGAAAACCAGCATAAACTGGCCAAACTTGGAGCATGCACAGATATGAGCTGGCACGGAGATATCACACCGACAAATGTGTGGCCTGTATTTTTTTTATTTTTTGGCTAAATAGTGCTATATATAAGTACAGTGACAGACAGCAAAAAAATTGAATTAAGGGCTAAAAAGACCAAAATTTTTAGCAGACGGATAGATGAGGCGTGTCCCAGATATACCGCACTGTTAAATATGTGGCCTTTTTTGGGGGAGGGGTTCAGCAAAATAGTGTCAAGAAATTGTGTAAGACACTCAACCGTAACACATAACAATTAAATATTTCTCTGTGCACTCAAAAGGGATTTTTGGGACCCCTTTGAAATTGCAGGATTTTCATGCTATGCTAAGAAAAGGATCTGGCTGTATTGTGCACTGTCACAAAGTAAATAGAGAAAAAAAGGGCTCTGGATTGCTTTACAATAAAAAAGCTCTATTAACCCTGGCCAAAAAATGTTTCCAAGCCAATTACACCTGGGGCTAGGTATACATGATCAATATATCCTACAGGTAGCAGCAGCAGCACCAGAACACAGGAAAGAAATGGACCCTCTTGATATATGCAATGATGTGTATAGAGCGACGTATGCTACCCTGCCTACCTAACACTGGAACCTATATACTCTGAAATTAGTCCTTAGAAGGACTGTTGGTTTAACTGGATTTGAGTAGTTTACGATGGTAGAACCCACACTGACTAATAAATCCCCAATTCTGACCCTATCTCGGCAGAAGCTCTCCCTACACTTTCTAAATCAGGAGCTGAATGCGCCGAGCAGAGCGGTGTCCGGTCTCTTATACCCCTGCTGATGCTGTGCAGCCAGCCAATCACTGCACGACCACAACAAAGATGGCTGTGGCGTTTCATTGCCTGGCAGACAATCCCTGCATCGTGATTGGGTCCCTAAAATCTGCCAAAAAAGCTGGGTGGAAACCCGAGTTCCCGCCGAGTAATCCTGGAAATGCTCGGTGCTCGCCGAGTACCGTGATACTCGGGTGAGTAACGAGAAGTGGCGAGCACATTCGCTCATCATTATAGTTAACCCAATTTACATTGGGGATGGGATAATCTTGATCACAAATACATCTCTCTTTCTCTCCCTCTATCTCACTCCCTTTTTCTCTATATATGGTACTTTGCTAAAGTTTTAACCACATGAGTAACTAAAAGCTGCTTACTATCAATGCTTTAAAAATGAGACCTGTTAGTTTCTATCAATTACAAAATTTCAAAGCGAATGTAAAGAAATCTAAATAAAATCAATAAGTGATCCAATCGTTAGATATAAATAAATTTGAATGGTTTTAAAATTCTTTCAGATTTTGAAAAAATTTGCATTTGTCAAAATGTGGATTTTTTTAATAAGTCGTTTCCATTCAGATTCAGCAATATGGTAGCTGCTGGACACTATTTTTCTAAACCATAAAAAGCCATCAATAGGTTAAAAAAAATCCTTATACCCATCTTATTGCTCACCTTTCTGGCACTTGCACTCCTCATCAACACTCGTCTGATCCTCGTAGCATCTTCTGATCCCAGTCATGGGCATTGAAATTCATGGGCCTCTCATACTGAGCCAGGACTTCAGTCTATTCTGAGGACTGGTATGATGCTGTGTGTGGGCACACAAAGTCACAGCGTACATTGTGACATTATGACGTTGTGACTTTTCGTGTGACTTGCAGAGAACAGTCCAGTTAATTGTGAGAGGCCCAGGAACTTCAGTACTCAAAGTGGGGCTCAGATGACATGATGAGAACCAGACATATGATGGTGAGGAGCAGAGTGACTGAGAGGTGAGTGGTAAGGTCAGTATAAGGATTTTCTTTACTTTTTGCATATTCTTTTAACTACAAGGAAAAATCTGCGCAGCAGGTGAATTTGAATTTTGCCTGATCCACTTTTCTCTAGTGTCCATCATTTGCCTTCAAAACATCATCAAAGCATTCTAGATACACTTGCATACAGTTTTTAAAGAAACTTGGCATGGAGATAGTCCCAATCATCTTGGAGAATTAATGCAATATAGCTTCAGCACCGAAGTATAAGGCTGTGTACCCACGTTGTGGATTGTATGCATTTTTGCCACATTTTTCGCTGCCAAAACGCATACAGAACGCACCCCATGCATTCCTATGGCATTCCACACATGCTGTGCTAATGCTGCGTTTTTTTTTCGCAGCGGAATCTCATAGCGGAAAGAAAACGCAGCAGGCTCATTATTTTTGCGGAATCGCTGCGATTCCGCTTAGATTCGCTTACTTTCCGCATGTGGCTATGCCCATCATGCGCAAAGTGAACAGATCATGTGCGGATGGTACCAATGGTATGGAGGAGAGGAGACTGTGCTCCAGGCCCTGGGTACAATAACCCTGTAAAAAAAAGGATAAAAAATTAAAAAATCGGGTTAAACTCACCTTCCGGCGTCCCACGCAGCCTTACCGATGCTCCCGTCAACTCCCATTCCCAGTAATGCCTTGTGGCAAGGACCTGTGATGATGTAGTGGTCTTGCGAGACCACTACAGTATCGCGAGACCGCTACGTCATCAAAGGTCATTGTCGCAAGGCATCGCTGGGAACGGGAGCATCACTGAGGCCTGGGGACGCTGCGTGGGGACGCCGGAAGGTGAGAATATCATGATTTTTTTTTTTTTTTTTTTTATTATTTTTAACATTCTAGATTTTACTATTGATGCAGGATAGGCAGCATCAATAGTAAAATGTTGGTCACACTAGTCAAACACTATGTTTGACATGTGTGACCAACCTGTCAATCACATTCCAAGCGATGCTTCAAGTCGCTTGAAATGCGCTCGAATTCGGCATGTGAAAATCGCGTGAAAAACGCTTGTTTTCCGCATGAAAAACCCATGCTAATTCCATGTGTTTTTCCTGTGGTGGGAGTTGCGGAAATGCTGCGGAAATTTCTGCAGCATCTCTGCAACGTGGGTACATAGAAAAAACACAAAAATTGAGCTTGGTTTGAGATGATACACATGCAGCGTATAAATGCATGTTGACATTGGCCATAAAACATAAAACCTGCAAAAGACAAAGTGAGCAAAAACCCTGCTGTAACTAAATAAGTAAAAGCAAAAGTGCATCTAAATAATACAGAGTTTTTAGTAATACTGTTTTTGATCAAAAGTAGCATGAAAGCCATCCCACCACGACAAGGTAACTCTGTTCGGGATAGTCCTACACTGTCTAATATTAAAAACCTTGCTTTGTGTCAAAGTTGACCTCAATGTGTGAACAAGGGCAGACAAAAGGACTGGGTCCCAAACAGTAGACACCAGTCTGGGGAAGCCTTATATACAATTTCCAGCTCAGGAGAGGGAGGCCACACCCCAGCTTGCACAGAATGCAAAAAATACAAAGAAAAAACACAAAAATTGAGCTTGGTTTGAGATGATACACATGCAGCGTATAAATGCATGTTGACATTGGCCATAAAACATAAAACCTGCAAAAGACAAAGTGAGCAAAAACCCTGCTGTAACTAAATAAGTAAAAGCAAAAGTGCATCTAAATAATACAGAGTGGGTACATAGCCTAAACAAAATTTGATTATTTATATATTGCAAAACTACCCAAAAGTCTTCTGTGGATTTAGGCTTATGCAAATCCTTTTGCCTCTTCATGTAGTCCTATACAGACTTGATAATCTGAGATCAGGGCTCCTAAGAAGCCATATCATCGCTTATATGACTCCCTCTTCTTCTTTACGCTGAAAATAGTTATATTTATTAATTACGTTGGCTGTATATTTGGGGCTATTGTCCTGCTACAGAAACAAATACGGAGCCAATCAGATACTTTTTGGAAGGCATTGCACGATGGATCTTTGAAATATCTACCTGTATTTTTCAGCATTGAGGATATCATTAATTCTGACCAAATCCTCAACTCGCTCAATAGCAGCCCAAAACTTACAAGGAACCTCCACCGTATATTGCACCGCTCTCAAGCACCTTGTGTTCAATCTGCCTTCTATTACAGTCAAATATTTAACACTTTGATTGCTCCAATGAATCTACAGGTATTATTCTGCACCCCAGTTCCTATGATTTTGCACATAGTTACTTGGCATTGTTCCCACGTGGAAGGTATCACTTTTGGATGTAATTCTCCTATTTTATATAAAAGCAGTTATTATTTTCTTCCATCTTCTATGATGGGTGTGTTATATTTCTTATCAATTTATCTGCAAAAATCAAACACCTCAGAGGACACTATTACAATTGTGAATTTGACCATAACTTAAAGGAGGTAAAATATGAATTCTAAAATTCCAAATAGAAAGAGCTACGTTATTAGTAAAATTTCATATCTTCCTCTCTCAAAATTAATAACATTAAATCCCTAATGGTATATGTTTTATGGACTTTAGAATATTGTAGTTGTAATCAGTTGAATAGTTTATGAGCCTTGAAGCTTATAATGTAATATTTATTTTGTGTATTTTCTAAACCTTTCAAGTTGATTACAACTTTTAATTGTTTATGTATAATGTCTACAGCTTGATTAAAAAAGTATTTCAGAATCATAACTAATTAAAGTTTGGATATAACATATTAAAGTTCAATTATGCTAAATATTGCTTTGTAATGCTAAGGTCTCTTGTCTACTTTGTACTTACATGGATGACTACAGTAATATTTAATTTTTAGAATATTACGTGTAAGTAATATAAATATAGTAGCATATGATGAAAAAAGGAACAAATGCAGAACTGTCAAGATGATCATTTGTACCATGTTCCTCTTCATGAAGTTATCCAGGATTACAATGCATAGCTATGTTCCTCCAAGAACAAAACCACAGCTGTCCACAGGTGAAAGGTATTGCAGTTTAGACTCTAAGGGTGTGTGCGCACGCTGCGGATTCCGCTGCGTTTCTGCAGCGGTTTTGGCCGCTGCGGACACGCAGCAGCTTTAGCTGCGGTGTACAGTACCATTCAAATGAATGGGAAAAAAAAACCGCTGTGCCGACGCTGCGGAAAAATCCGCGCGGATTTGCTGCGGTTTTGAATCCGCAGAAAGAATTGCATGTCAATTCTTTCTGCGGAAACCGCTGCGGGTTCCTATCTCCACCATTGTGGAGATAGTGAATCCGCAGGACCAAACCGCAGGCAAAACCGCAGATAATCTGCAGGTCTTTTGACCTGCGGATTATCTGCGGCTTTTGCAAAATCCGTGCGGATTAATCCGCAGCGGATTCCGCAGCGTGTGCACACACCCTAAGGGTGTGTGCGCACGCTGCGGATTCTGCTGCGGATCTGCAGCGGTTTTGGTCCTGCGGATCCGCAGCAGTTTCTGCTGTGGTGTACAGTACCATAATATCCTATGGGAAATGGAAACCACAGTGCAGACGGTGCAGATTTTTCCGCGCGGATTTGCTGCAGTTTCTAATCCACAGAAAGAATTGACATGTCAATTCTTTCTGTGGATTCCGCTGCGGTTTACCATCTCCACCATTGTAGAGGTGATAAACTGCAGGGCAAAACCGCAGGCTAATCCACAGATAAACCGCAGGTCTTTTGACTTGCGGATTTACCTGCAGATTTTGCTAAATCCACGTGGATCAATCCGCAGCAGAATCCACAGCGTGTGCACTAGGGTGACCGCAAAAAATCAATGTCGGAATTTTGTCCGTCTGGACCCCACAAAACAATTCCCCTTTCCAGATATTGAGAGAGCCAAAATTTGAGCTCGATCAAACGACGTTAACCCGAGCCGCTCGTCGCTCAAAGTTTGAAAAAATCCAAATTGAGGTATTTTAAGATTTAGGTATTTTGCATAGTCTGTTAGACTATAAAGAATGTGACAACAACATTGCAGAAATAGCCCTGACCAAATTTTCGAACCATTTGTGGTATATGAATGCAGAGTTGGTGGGATTATTGTTTTTTGATCCCACCATTACAGACAATGAAAAGTTGTTAATGGCTAATAAATTGCTCAGTAGCACAGATGAACCATCAGAGCATGCTAACCTACATGAGTTGATAATTTTACATAGTTATCTAATCTATTCTAGAGCTTTTGTTAAAGTAGTTTTTGAAACGTCAGAATATAATGCTCGGCATTTGCTTACAACTTGCAGGACATATTGCTTTTGTTCTTCATCTTTTGTCAGAAGGTCGTTAAAGTCGGTTACTTCCTACCTCTTTTAATTTTTCTTTCCTAACTTTTGGATTTACAACCCTAGCGTGCTCTGATGGTTCAAGATTCTGACATTTTTTCCCCCCCATATGAGATCCGGTCACCCTAGTGTGCACACACCCTTACTAAAATGGAGCTGAGCTGTAATACCAAACACCAACATAGGCAAAGGGAAGTGCTATTTCTTAAGGAAAGTAGTCAATAATTTCTAGTACTAGACATTATCTTTAACCCCTTTACTTCCAGTTTAGGTACACTATGGAGCTCCGAAGGGAGGGGGCATTTGGATTTGCTGAA
The DNA here is from genome assembly GCF_039654945.1 of Dendrobates tinctorius. NCBI lineage: Eukaryota > Metazoa > Chordata > Amphibia > Anura > Dendrobatidae > Dendrobates > Dendrobates tinctorius. The sequence continues at coordinate 17,713,961 of NW_027361694.1, forward strand.
TTTCTTTTGGAGGGTGAGGAGCCATTTAGCTTTTCCAGAGCCTTTGTACTGCCAGTAATGTCAAAGCCCTATATATTTCCATTAACAGATGACAGTCCTGAGTGAGGTCTTGCTTTTTTGTGGATTGATTTGAAGCTTTTATTGGAAACATTTTACATAACATTTGGGATCACATTTGTCCGGCGCTCTATACTGAGCACTCACTTTGGGGTTTCCATCTAAATCTCTGAGTGACATGATTCAGATGAAACCCTAGAGGGATTCATTCAATCTAATGAGCCTCATTATATGGAATATTGTGTCAAGGGTTCTGTCTGATTCACATATTTAAAGATTTACATGGAAACTCCGGAGTAAGCGTTTAGCGCAGGGTAAATGTGCATCAAGCCTTACAGCGATCTTTGGGAGGCAGAATGAAAAAATCAAGAATTGGTTTTATTTATTTTTTACGCCATTCATTGTGCAATTTCATTCTTCAGGTCGGTGCGATTACAACAATATCAGATTTATATTGGGTTTTTATGTTTGGCTGCTGTCACACACTAAAAGACGCTTTTTATTGCAAAAACTAGTTTTTTGCATCACCATACTTTGAGAGCTATAATTTTTCCATATTTTGGCCCACAGAGTCATGTGCAGGCATGTTTTTCTTTGTGGGACGAGTTGACGTTTTTATTGGTACCATTTTAAGACACAAGACTTTTTTTTATTCCAATTTTTGGGAGGCAGAATGAATAATTTAGGGATTTTTTTGGGGGGTAAGTTTATGTAATTCCTCATGTGGTAAAATTGATAAGGCAGTTTTATTCTTTGGGTCAGTATGATTACAACAATAAAACTATTTTATAGATAATATAATTATTTTTGTATTGCTTTATTCTGAGTGCTATAATTCTTTAATTTTTCCGCTGATGGAGCTGTAAGGTGGCTTGTTTTTTGAGTGACGAGGTCGCAGCCGGGCCGGTAACATTATCACTGCTCCCGGTTGTAAACTATTTAACCCATTCAGATGGATTGTAGCGGGGAACATGACTGTACGGCAGAGAGGTATGGATTTTGTTGCTTTTTTTTAATTTTTTTTTACAGGAGAACGATGGCTTCAGTTGGATTGGCTGTGTAATAAATTTGGTCAAAAACTGTGTGTCAATATTTCATTAAAATATTTTCTAATGTCTGTGTGAATTTTTTAACCCTTTCATGCTATTGGATTAATAGAGTAATGGATATGTGTCTTATTGACACCTCTCCATTATTACCCGGCTTAATGTCACATTTGAATTGCAAGGTGACATTAACTCCTTATTAACCCATATGTCACCCCTAAACGTAGTGGGAATAGAGAGGCTAAGTGCCAGGAAAGGCACATCTTACAGATGCGCCTTTTATAGGGTGGCTGGGGCAGGTGTTTTTAGCCAGGGGGGCCAATAAACATGGTCCCTCTCTAGGCTATTAATATCTGCCCTCAGGCACTGGCTTTCCCTCTCTGGTGGAGAAAATTGCGCAGGAGCCCACGCAATTTTTTTCAACGAATGTACCTGTTAATTTAACACCTACATGTCCCAAATTTTACACACATACCCTAATCTAATTATTAGTCAAATACATATGTAACTCTAATTGAAATGAAATGGTTTACTGTATGTAAACCATGTGTCATTTCATGTCGGGTTCTGCAATGATTTTACAGAAGCAGGCAATTGAATTTTAACCGATTCTACTATATATATTATATATATCTCTCTGAAATATATATATATGTGTCAATGACATATATATGCCTATACTATGTGTATACATATATTCTATCTATTCTTTATTAACCTGTCAGTGTGATTTTACAGTATAGGGACCTGAATTGCCAGCTTTTCAAAAGGACACTGGTGCGTATTTCTCACAAGTCACATGTATGGTCCTTGTGTAATCCATTTTTTTCATAGACTTGCATTGGCGAGTCTCGGCGGAGAAACGCTGACTATCACAGCATGCTGCGATTTCTCTCACACGTATAAAACGTGCGAGAAAAAAACGGATTATGCGAGCTGCCACATAGGTTAACATTGGGACGAGTCCTATGCAATTTTTTCTCGCATAGCACTTGTCGTATTTCTCGCTAGTGTGTCTCCGGCCTAATTGTTACACACGGACAGGAGATAGTTGCTCCCGCAGTGTATCACTGAGCTGCTGTGAGAAAGTTCTCATGCAGTGGTGCTGTAAGTGAGAGCACTGAAGCTGATCCGCTGTTGAACTATGGTGAACTCTCTCACGGAAGCTCAGTGATACACTGACAGGAGGTAATTGCTCCCACAGTGTATCGCCAGCGGCTGGGTAGAGCTTGACCCCACAGCGCTGACTGATTGTCTTACTGGCGGTAGCTTTACCACCGATAAAGACCACAGTGCAGATGTTTCCCACACTGTCACACAGATGGCAGCATGGGAAGCACCTTAAGAAGCATGTAATAACACAAACAAAAACTCAGCAAATCTACAAATCTTTTTATATCTGCACTTTTGCTGCAGATTTGACTGACTCAGTTGAAGTCAATGGGTGAAAAACACTGCAAAAACGCACAAAGAATTGACATGCTGCAGAATAAAATGCACTGCAAATATTCGAAGGAAATTTACTGATCATGTGCACAACACTTCAGGATTGTCATTGAATTAGCATACATATGTATTCCATAGAATTTGTGGAGAAAATGCTTAAAAAACGCATAATGTGCACACAGTCTTATAGTCTGTGTCTCATAATAAGGCAAAGCTTATGCCATGAAAATACAGTCTCAACCAAAACTGAAGCTCAATGACAGTCAAACTAATTAAAACAATTCCATTTCATGTAGTTGTTGCCATAACACATGGAAAAACTTGGATCAAATTGGTTTAATACCATGTTTGTACAACAAAGTGGTGACAAAATATGGCTGTTGAAATATCTGTTCTTTCTCGCTAGGCATAAATGGAAAGTAGCAGTGTCAGAATGATATAGGAGCTCGACACATCAGAAAAAGTCATAAATCTTTGCCGTCAGGCTATGGTGATACTGTATGACTCAGAACATCAGAGACTGTTAAAAAGAAACAGTGATGAGTTTGCATACAGTAATGTGTCAAATTTTAGGCATGGAATGCCTGAAATGCTGCAAAGTAAGCATGCTTTCAAAAATAGAAGTTTTAACAATTTTTTTTATCAATTACCAAAATCCATAGTGAATGAACAATGGAGAAATCTAAATCAAATCAATATTTGGTGTGACCATCCTTTGCCTTCAAAACAAAAAAAATTCTTCTAGATAAATCTGTGCACAGTTTTTGAAGGACCTTAGCAGGACGGTTGTTTCAAACATCTTGGAGAACTAATTATAGATCATCTGTGGACGTGCTGTAAGTCTGTGTAACTTCTTCTGTTCATTCATCTAATCATTACTTATATTTCTCCGTGTTCTTCTTTCAGCTGAATGACATTGGCTATATGTTTGGGATCGTTTTACTGCTGCAGAATAAATTTGGAACAAATCAGACGCCTCCCTGATGGTACTGCATGATGGATAAGTATCTACCTGTATTAATCAACATTGTGGACATAATTAACTCTGACTAGTTATGAGCGAGTATACTCATTACTTGAGATTTCCCGAGCACGCTCGGGTGATCTCCAAGTATTTAGATGTGCTCCGAGTCTTTGTTTCTGTCGCTGTAGCTGCATGATTTGTGACTTCTAGCCAGTCTGAATACATGTGGGGATTGCCTGTTTGTTAGGAAATCCCGACATGTATTCAGGATGTTCAGCAGCCACATATCATGCAGCTACGGCGACACAAAATTAATCTCGGAGCACATCCAAATACTTGGAGATTACCTGAGCATGCTTGGGAAATCTCGAGTAACCAGTATACTCATTCATCACTAGTTCTGACGAAATCCCCAAATCCCCAAATCCATTTGATAAAATGCAGCCACAAACTTGCAAGGAACCTTCACCCTGTTTCACTGTTGCCTGCAGACATTCATTATAGTGTGAGGAGACTGCAGGCACGTAGGATGCAGTAACGGACGGTACACAGACCAAGGGTGAAAAGGGTTTATTATACAGTACAAACTCCACGCAGGGAGAAAACGGAGAAATAATATTTCCTAATACAGTAAAAGGCTAATGGGGATAACTTAAGGAACAGGGACAAGTAAAGCCGACAATACAATAAAATATAACTTATCAGGCGTCAGTCACGGTTAAACTTCTGTCTGTGACTGGTGGTACCTAGATTGCGTCTCAGTGGGGGTCTGTCACAATCCTGAGGTAAATGATGTAGTATCTTTTGGCGGTGACCTCCCGCGGGCCTGGCAGCGAATCCTAGGGCTCCTGATGCGGGTTTTGGGTCCAGCAGGTGAGGTGATGTAGTGTGATACGTCCTTTTCCTCAGAGGTGAGTGTCCCAACACTACTGAGATTTGCAGCACTGCCCAAACACAGTTTACAATGGGCAGCCCGGTTCACTGTACCGAATCGACACACGCCTAAGTCCCTTGCACAGACCTTGTCTCTCACGGTCAGTACTGTCAGCGGAGGCGGCTGTGGCAGCGTTGTCGACTGTTTCAGCGGTCTCAGCGAGGGCAGTGATGTCGGCTGGGACAGCGGTGTCTGAGCGGTACTCAGCAGATGGTCTCCTGTCAAAGCGCTCTGCCATCCCAGGCTCTGCTCTGCCCTGCCCTGACGCCTCTCAGCTGATATTACCTAACAGGCATCCCGCATGCCCGAAGTTCCTGCCCAAACTGTCTGGTCACTCACACGCTGCAGCTCTGTCTGCTTAGCCATGCCCCCTTTTCCCAAACACAGAGTACGGTCTGGAGTCTCAAGCTTTCTACCCCGCAATATAGGTGACAGCCCAGACGGTTCCGGACCCTTCATGGAGGAGACATGACTAGTTATTTCCTTCCCCTTACAATAGCACCGCTCTCAGCCCTTTTTTCAAAAATACTGTCTTGTGTTACAACTGAATATTTCACATTTTTACTCATTAGTGCAGTGCACCACCTCCAGTTCATATGTTTTTGTAACAATGAGAATAAAATCCAGCTCACCATCATAGAACTCCCATGTAGTTCAGAGCCTGGATGCAATCAACGACAGGAATAGGTGGAAAATCCAGCTTTATTAACTTTTTTTTTTAAATATATATTTCTTTATTAGTGAACATTAGTAACCTGTAATTTTTTTTTTTAAATTCCAAATTTATAGCATGGCTTCAGGATCCATGGAGAAAGCATAGTAAAGAACCACACATTTCATGTGTGCAACACTCTTAGGGCTCATAGTCATTTGCGAGAAATACGGACGAGTGCAATCTGATAAAAAATCTGATTGCACTCTGACCAATGTTATTCAGTGGGTGACATCTCATTTGTGATTTTTTTCTCAGCCGAAATCGGACTGAGAAAAAAATAGCAGCATGCTGCGATTTGCTGCGTATCTCAGATGAGACTCGCCAATGCAAGTCAATGGATGCAAGAAAAAAATCACATAGCACTTGCACCATGCGAGTGCTGTCCGATTTTTACGCACCAGTGTCCTTTCAAAAGCCGGAAATTCATGTTCGGCTATACAGTAAAATCACACTGACATGTTAAGAATAGAAAAGATAGAATAGATACATACACATAGAATACATATATATATGTCAGTGACACATATATATATATATTTATATATGTATTTATATTGCACAGAAAGATAGAAGAAAAGCTTATAATTCTTTTGTCGGCTTCTGTAAAATGAATGCAGAAGCAGACAGGATAGGAGACATGGTTTACATACAGAAAACAGTTAGATTTATAGATGTCAGTGACTAATACTGTTCATAGTGTGTGTGTGTAAAATTTGGGACCTGTATGTATTTAACCCCTTTGAGACGAAGCCTGTTTTCACCTAAATGACCGGGCCAATTTTTACAATTCAGACCACTGTCAATTTACAACTCTGGAACGCTTCAATGGATCCCGGTGATTCTGAGAATTTTTTCTCATGACATATTGTACTTTATGATAGCGGTAAAACTTCTTTGATATGATTTGCATTTATTTGTGAAAAAAGCAGAAATTTGGTGAAAATTTTGAAAATGTAGCAATTTTCAAAATTTGAATTCTCATGCCCTTACATCAGAGAGTAATGTCGCACAAAATAATTAATTAATAACATTTCCCACATGTCTACTTCATATTAGTACAATCTTGGAACCAAAATTTTTTTGGCTAGGAAGTTATAACGGTAAAAAGTTAAACAGAAATTTCTCATTTTTCAACAAATTTTACAAAATCATTTTTTTAGGGACCACATCACATTTGAAGTCACTTTGAGGGGCCTATATGATATAAAATACCCCAAAGTGACACCATTCTAAAACCTGCACCCCTCAAGGTACTCAAACCCACATTCAAGAAGTTAATTAACCCTTCAGGTGCTTCACAGGAATTAATGGAATGTGGAAGGAAAAAATAAACATTTAAGTTTTTTTCACAAAAATTATCCTTTAGCAACAATTTTTTTATTTTCACTAGGGTAAAAGGAGAAAATGGACTAATAAAGTTGTTGAGCAATTTCTCCTGAATACACCAATACCCCATATGTGGGGGAATACCACTGTTTGGGCACACGGCAGGGCTCGGAATGGAAGGAGCGCCGTTTGACTTTTTCAAACCAAAATTGGCTGGAATTGAGATCGGACACCATGTCATGTTTGGAGAGCTCCTAATGTGCCTAAACAGTGGAAAACCCCCACAAATGACCCCATTTTGGAAACTAGACCCTTCAAGGGACTTATCTTGCTATGTGGTGAGCACTTTGAACCCCCAGGTTCTTCACAGACGTTTAGAACGTAGAGGTGTGAAAAAAAAAAAATCACATTTTTTCACCAAAAATGATCTTTTAGCAATGATTTTTTTTCACAAGTGTAAAAGGAGAAAATGGACCAATAAAGAAGTTTTGCAATTTCTCCTGAATACGCTGATACCCAAAATGTAGGGGAATATCATTGTTTGGGAGCACGGCTGGGCTCAGAAGGAAAGGAGCGCCGTTTGGCTTTTTCAAACCAAAATTGGCTGGAATTGAGATCGGATGCCATGTCGTGTTTAGAGAGCTCCTGATGTGCCTAAACATTGGAAAACCTCCACAAGTGACCCCATTTTGGATATTATTTAGCTTTGTGATGAGCACTTTGACCCCCCTGGTGCTTCACTGGAGTTTAGAACGTAGAGCCGTAAAAAAAAAGCAATCACATTTTTTACCCAAAAATGATCTTTAAGCAATGATTTTTTCATTTTCACAAGTGAAAAAGAAGAAAATGAATAGCTAAGGTTGTTGTGCAATTTCTTCTGAGTGCGCCGATACCTGATAGGCGGGGAAAAACCACTGTTTGGGTGCACGGCAGAGTTCAGAATGGAAGGAATTACATCTTGGATTGCAGATTTTAATGGACTTGTCTGCGGGTGTCATGTTGCTTTTGCAGAGCCCCTGATGTGCCTACACAGTGGAAATATCCAACAAGTGACCCCATTTTGGAAACTGGACCTCCCAAGGAATTTATTCTGATATGTGGTGAGCACCGTGAACCTCAAAGTGCCTCACAGAAAATTATAACGTTGAGTCGTGAAAAAAAATAAAACACATTTTTTCCACAAAAATTATCTTTTAGTCATTATTTTTTTAATTTCCCAAGGGTAATAGGAGAAAATAGACAGAAAAAGATGTGCAATTTCTCCCGAGTATGCCGATACCCCATATGTGGGGAAAGGAATAGTTAACGTTTTGGATTGCAGACTTTGATGGAATGGTCTGCAGGCGTCATGTTGCATTTGCAGAGCCCCTGATGTGTTTAAAAAGTGGAAATCCTCCACAAGTAACCCCATTTTGGAAGCTACACCACTGAAGGAATTTATCTAGAGGCATAGTTTTACAGTATTGGTTATAATGCTTTTGATTTTACTGGTGTATGAATTTATAATGTAGTGTTATTTGTAAGATGTGCGAGAACATCAGATAATAAAAGTGTTGTGTCAACAGGGAATAAACTAATTTTATTAATTTGTGGACATGTTGTATGCTTTGAAACAATCATTAATGCAAAGGCCATGTTTCTCAGAGCAGGTTTCACAATGGTAAATTGTGTCCTTTCGGATTCCCCTCTTGGAGCATACTCTGCACCGTTTTTGTGATCATTCTGTCCTCACTGTTTGGGAAGCCTGTCCTGGGAAATGTTGACCTGGGGCAATACGGGCACTATCAGATTCAGAAGTACTGGGATTCTCACCGCCCTGAGTGCCAAACATTATTGCCTTGATGACTTCCTCCTGAAACTGAAGGAAGGTCCCTGTTTTGCCTGAAGATCGGAACAGCACAAAAGCATTCTACAGTGCCATCTGTACAATGTGCACGGCCAATTTTTTGTCCATACTTTGGCTTTTCGCATGGCATTGTATGGTTGGAGGACCTGATCTGAGAGCTCTACACCCCCATGTACCGATTGTAATCCAGGATGCAATCTGGCTTTGGGACTTGTGTTGTGGTCCCATGAACAGTGACAAGGGTGCTGTTGTCACGGTATATGGTGGTCAAGATAAGGACATTCCTTTTGTCCTTATACTTGACCACCAGCATGTTGTCACTGCATTGGGCTCTGCTTTCACCTTTTCTCGGTGTTTGCCCAATTAGGGAGGCCTCGCTGATTTTTTTTCACATTGCCACATGCAGCTGTACCTCTGGCAGAGAGCGTCTTAAAGAGCGGGAAGCTAGTGTAAAAATTATCAATGTAGAAGTGATAACCCTTAGGGTGTGTGCACATGCTGCGGATTCTGCTGCGCATTTTTCCGCTCGGATTTTGCAAAATCTGCAGGTAAATCCGCAGGTCAAAAGACCTGCGGGTTGTCTGCGGATTAGCCTGCGGTTTTCCCCTTCGGTTTGACACCTCTACAATGGAGCAGGTGTAAAACCGCTGCGGATTCCGCACAAAGAAGTGACATGCTGCGGTTTTGAAACCGCAGCAAATCCGCACGGAAAAATCCACACTATGTGCACTGCGGTTTTTGTTTTCCATAGAATATAAAGGTACTGTACACCGCAGCAAAAACTGCTGTGGATCTGCAGGGCCAAAACTGCTGCGGATCCGCAGCAGAATCCGCATTGTGTGCACACGCCCTTATCCAGCAGTGGGTGCAGCAATTTCCACAGAATTTTCCAACTCACCTCCAGGATGGGGGGGGGCATTCAGGGGGATTGATCTGGGTGTCTTTCCCTTCATAGACCCTAAATCTGTGGGTGTACCCTGAGGTACTCTCGCACAGTTTGTACAGCTTTACTCCGTGCCTGGACCTCTTACTGGGCAGGTATTGTCAGAATTTTAGCCTTTCTTTGAAGTAAACGAGAGATTCAACAATAGCGTTGTCCCTCTGTGGTATGTACGCCTCAGTAAATTTTTCTGCTGAAGTGTTCAATCACTGGACGAATTTTATATAGACGATCAAAGTTTGGATCGTCTCGGGGAGGACACTGTGCATTATTACTATAATGCAAAAATTTTTGGATCCCTTCAAATCGTGTTCTTTTCATGGCCATACGGAATACTGGTGTTCTGTTGAGAATATCAGTACTCCAGTATTGCCAAAGCTTTGGCTTTCGGATTATGCCCATATGCATCACAATTCCCCAAAATGTCATCATCTTTGCTGCATTTATGGGGGTCCATCTGGCGAATGATGACGTGGGATTTTGGGTGAAAAATTGTTAGGCATACACGTTTTTCTGGGCCACCATAGCATTTATTATTTCATCACTGAAAATGAATTTTAAGAAGTCAATTTCAGTGAGGCCTGTGGCATCAAACTGGATTTCTGAGCTGCTGCTGAGATCCAGAATGACGGGCTGAAAATTTTCAGGGGGTGCAATCCATATGGGATCGATTTCTGCAGGAGTTGCCTGGGTCCTAGGGCGCCTTGTTGGGGGTTCTTCCTCAATAGATGAGGAGGAGGAATAGAGAAATGTGGGCTCTTACTCACTGGCTGAATCTATGTCGGACTCAAGGAAGGCGTAAGCCTCCTCTGGTGAATAGCGCCTTCTTGATGAATGGGCCATTTTTTTATTTTTCCAAACCCCGGGGATGTGTATGTAAGTGGTGCGTTTACACATGTAATGTGTGGGGCTTGTGTATAGGGTACTTTTTATTATAACAAAACAGAGAGAAAAAATGTAGAAGAAACAAGAAAAAATGAAAAGACAAATCAGATGTAAAAAAATAAGTTTGTATAAGAAAATGTATAAATTTACCGTACGCACCTAATTCTTTTTTTTGCAAAAGAAAAATGAACGCCACCAACAGTGTGATGTACGCTCCCCTAATGCAGTTGCTAAAACTTAGGCGACACAACTGATAATTTTTTTTGCAAAAGAAAAATGACCGCCACTAACAGTGTGACGTAGGCTCCTCTAATGCTCTAGAGATTACCCGGTGATTGCAGATTTTGTTTTTACAAAAAAAAAGACGCTAACTCCTTACCTATAAAACTACTCAGAATTATTTTTTTTCTAAAAGATGATCGGTCGTCACTAACGTTGTGACGCTGGCTACACTATCATGCTACTTTGCTACCACTAAACTCTGCTGGACAATATTTTTTTCTCTAAAAACAAGACTGGTCATCACTAACGCTGTGACACCAGCTAATCTACGTATAAAACTACACTGTACTAACTACTATTATTATTTTTTTCTAAAAAAAATTGGGCGTCGCTTAGACTGCGATGTCCACTACGCCAACTAGTTAAGAAAAGAAAAATTCCAGTGGCGCAGTCTCTGACCAGCAGCGATACTGATCAGAGCACTGCAGACACAGGAAGAGCACAAAAGCTCTGCTGAGGATGCCGCGCACACAAAAAGCAACACAAAAGGGGGTTCTGGAACAGGGATGGGGGACTGGGAAAGGGGACGTCACCAAACACTGACGCCGACTACGCTACCTTGCTATGTCTAAAACTACATTAACTACTACTATTATTTTTTTCTAAAAAAAAAATCGGACGTCGCTTAGGACTGCGATGTCCGCTATGCTAACTAGCTAAAAAAGAAAAAGTTCTGTGATGCAGTCTCTGATCAGCAGTGATACTGATCAGAGTGCTGCGGACACAGGACGAGCACAATTGTTTTGCGCAGGACGCCGCGCACAGGAAAAAAGCTCAAAAAAGTGTGCTAAAAATTCAATTGGAGGGGGGCACTGGAAAAGGGATGGGGGATTGGGAAAGGGCTGGGGGAAGGGCTGCTGCTGTGATCACAGTAGTCACACAGCAGGCAGATCACAGCACACAGCAGAGAGCACAGAGCAGGAAACTGGAGCAGACGCGGAAGATGGAGGTAGGAGATCGCACAGGAGATGACAATGCCACCAATGGATTCTTTCACTCAGGTCCACAGAGGGGCTTGGGGAACTGCTTTGCACGCCAAATCTGAGGTAAAGATGATGTGCACATCCCTATTTTGGATTAACCCCTTTGGCGCTGATTGGCTAGAAAATATTGCTCAGCCAATCAGCGCCATAGGCGTTAATCTGGTGAGGTGACATGGGTATCACCCCACCCACTGTGACTGCTGTGATTGGTGCTGCATCACACAGCACAGAACATAGCATGTCACATGTTTTGTTTTGTTTTTTAAACTTTATTGTGACAGTGCTGTGATTGGCTGGTCAGAATTGACCAGCCAATCACAGCGATCGCTGATGCAGGGGGGCGGTGCAGCCCCCTGGGGCGACGTGCTGGGATAGTCTGCTGTCAGGGACAGCAGCCATCGAACCCGATCACCGCACGATGCCGCGCTGTGACCGGAAAATGGCGTCGTCGTACTAGTACTGCGGCTGGCACAAATGCAGTTCGTGCATCGCTGTACTAGTACAGCGCATATCGCGAAGGGTTTAATAAAGGAATGTTTTCACTGAAAAAAATGACGTGGGCTCCCGCGCAATTTTATGCACCAGAGAAGGAAAGCCTGAGGGCAGATATTAATAGCCTAGAAAGGGACCACGGTTACTGGCCTCCCCCTGGCTACAAACATCCAATCAAGAAAAGGCGCACTTAGCCTCTCTCTTCCCACTGCCCTCTAGCGGTGGCATATGGGATAATAGGGGGTTAATGTCACATTTATATTGTAAGGTGACATTAAGCCTGGCTTAGTAATGGAGAGGTGACACAGTATAGGAAACCCACTGTTTAATAATGGGAACAAAGCATAGCCATCTGATGGCCCTTAAATAACAAAAATGCTGCCTGATGCCCCTATAAAAATAGGCTTTGTGACTTTCAAAGTGCCTCCTTCATAAATGAAACAGGATGTGTCTGAAGTTGTGTAACACTCCCACATGGCCAGCTAAGGTTGTTAATTGTCAAAATGACATTTCCCAGTGAATGCATTTGTATTGGTTGAAAACAATGCTACAATTGAAAAACGCATCAAAAACACTGCGTGTGAACATAGCCCAAGTGGTGGAGATATTTTTTTTTTTGGGGGGGTATTTATTTTGCCTTACATACAAATCATTACCCTGGAAAGGATGTTCCTTAACATATTTCCCAGGAAAATCCATTTTGGTTTCGTTTTTGTATGTTTTAGTGTGCGCCTGTAAAAGTGGTGTAAGACTCTGACAACATTGTTCACAGCTGTAACTTGGGAGTCAGAAATGCTTCCATGGGTATTCCCCATAATGTTCCTATGTAATTTGAGCACCCTGAAAGGATGCGGCAAAAATGCTCGGTTTTCCCATTGAAGTCCCATAGAAGCATTCCAATTTGCTCGATCCGAGCACTTTAGTGCTCGCTCATCACTATTAATTATTCTAATTTACTGAGATATTGACTTTTGGGTTTTCATGGGCTGTAAGACATAATCATCAACATTAACTGAAATAAACACTTGAAATAGATCACTATTTTTCTATTGACTCTATACAATATATGTTTCACTTTTTGTATTGAAGAACTGAAATAAATTAACTTTTTAATGATATTCTAATTTTGTGACAAGCACCTGCATGTGTTCTCTTATGCGGGTTCTTAATTGCCATATAGTGCAGCCTACATAAGTTTGCAGGCAATGGATAATTATGTAATTTACATACTTGGAATTGGAATTTATAAAGTATTTTATTTGAAAGTGATTATTATAAGATGAGTCACTAAAGGTTTCACATTTATTTGTATGTGCCAGATTTTACACTAATAGTATTGAATACACAAGACCTCTAAAGTGACAGACAATTAGTTTTTATAGTATTATCATTTTAGGAATTTTTATAGAACTAGGTGATGATTGGCCTATTGAGGGTGCACATCTGGAAACAACTCGACACGTTCATTTCTTCTAAGGGTGGTTTCACATTAGCGCTTTTTAAGCGCACGCACGGCCGGGGGTAGCTCCGCCCCCGAGCCGGCTCTCTGCCCGGCGTGCCCGCCCCTTGCTTGTAGCGCCGCCTCCTAGCGCACAGCGGCGCCTGCGATCGGCGCACCCTATCTTTAGCATAGGGTGCACAGATCGTGCGCAGGCCATGCGCTAGTTGCGCTTTGACCTGCGCTGCGCACTTTTGACGGTGCGCCGTGCGCGCCAAAATCCGAAAAGTTTGATTTTGGCGCGCACGGTGCACCGTCAAAAGTGCGCAGCGCAGGTCAAAGCGCAACTAGCGCACGGCCTGCGCACGATCTGCGCACCCTATGCTAAAGATAGGGTGCGCCGATTGCAGGCGCCGCTGTGCGCTAGGAGGCGGCGCTACAAGCAAGGGGCGGGCATGCCGGGCAGAGAGCCGGCTCGGGGGCGGAGCTACCCCCGGCCGTGCGTGCGCTTAAAAAGCGCTAATGTGAAACCACCCTAAAAATGTATAATTTTTAGAAAACATTTTTCATTTAAAAAAAACTGGTTGATGTATTCTAATACTAAAGTTGTGGGTACAGGGTTTAGATCTTTTTTTGCTTTTAAAACTAGGAGGTTTGAATTATAGGTTTGTTCTGAACAATTTTATCAACTCTGTCTATCATCCAGTTTTTGTCCCCTCTTTTTTTCCAGGCTAGATAAAATTATGTTTAGCTCTAGTTAATTCTCCCACATCTATAGCATTTATTGTGTCCTGGATGGTGGCTGTAGCATGTAGAATCATATTTCCCACTGTTCTTTTTGTGACTGTAGATGTCTGTATAAAAGTGTTATTTTGACCTGTCAATTTCAAATCCAAAAATATAATGGTACGCTTTTTTAGGGATAAGTGAACCTGAACGCTTAAGTTTCAGATCCATACCAGACACCTAGTGTCTGGAACCGAGCCCCAAACACAGACTTTTCATGTACTTCTGGTTTCTTGTTTGGGTTCACCAGACAACTAAAGATTGTTGAAAGGCTGCAGCATGGCCAATCAACAAGCCTTTAGACATTGGGCACTTTCAGAGCCATCCAAGCATTAGCATAACTGTGATTGTCTGGCATACCACATAACCTGGCACACATAAATTCTAGATCATGAGTGCCACCTCCATTCTGCTCTTATTAGTTTAACCCCTTTCTGACATCAGACGTACTATCCCATCCATGTGACCCGGGCCCCTATGCCCATGGACGGGATAGTACGTTTAACAGACCTCCCCCGACACGTTAACTCCTTGCACACCGCGATCAAACACGATCGCGGTGTACCGGGGGGTTAAAGGGAAGTATCGGCAGGGAGGGGGCTCCCTCCGTGCTTCCCTGAGCCCCCCACAGCAGCGCAATGTGCAGCGCTGCTGCGGGGGGCTCCTTCCCTGCAGGTCCCCGGATCCACGATGGCGACGGGGACCTTCGGGGGCCTGCAGGGAGCTGGCTTCCTCAGAGCCTGCAAAGCGATCTGTGATGATCTGTGATGTGAAAGATCAGCGATCTGTCATATGACAGCTATGTCCCCCCTGGGATGATGTAATAAAGTTAAAAAGAAAAAAAGTGTAAAAATAATTTTAAAAAAATCGCTAAATAAATTAAAAAAAAAAAAATAATTCCCTAATAAAATTCATTTTTTGGAAATAAAAAAAGCAAAAACAATAAAAGTACACATATTTGGTATTGACGCTTCTGTAACGACCCACCCTATAAAACTGTCCCATTAGTTAACCCCTTTAGCAAACCACTTAAAAAATAAAAATAAAAAATGAAGCAAAAAATAATTATTTATTATCATACTGCCGAACAAAAAGTGCAATAACGCATGATCAAAAAGACGCATATAAATATCCATGGTACCGCTGAAAACGTCATCTTGTCCCGCAAAAAACGAGCTGCCACACAGCATCATCAGCAAAAAAATAAAAAAGTTATAGCTCGCAGAATGAAGTGATGCAAAAATAATTATTTTTTATATAAAATTGTTTTCATTGCATAAAAGCGCCAAAACATAAAAAAAGACATAACTGAGGTATCGCTGTAACCGTACTGACCCGAAGAATAAAACTGCCTTATCAATTTTACTGCACGTGGAATGGTGTAAACGCACCCCCCAAAAGAAATTCTTGAAATGCTGGTTTTTGTTCATTCTGCGTCCCAAAAATCGGAATAAAAAGTGATCAAAAAAGTCACGTGCCCGAAAATGGTATGAATAAAAACGTCAACTCGTCCCGCAAAGAATAAGACCTCACATGACTCTGTGGGTCAAAATACGGAAAAATTATAGCTCTCAAAATGTGGTGATGCAAAAACTATTTTTACAATAAAAAGCGTCTTTTAACGTGCGACAGCTGCCAAAAATAAATACCCGCCATAAATAGTGAATCAAACCCCCCCCCCGTTATCACCCCCTTAGTTAGGGAAAAATAATAAAATTAAAAAAAAATGAATTTATTTCCATTTTCCCATTATGGCTAGGGTTAGGGTTAGGGCTAGGGTTAGGGCTGAGATTAGGGTTAGGGCTGTGTTGGGGTTAGGGTTGGAGTTAGAATTGTGAGGTTTCCACTGTTTGGACACATCAGGTGCTCTCCAAACGCAACATGGCATCTGATCTCAATTCCAGCCAATTCTGCGTTGAAAAAGTCAAATGGTGCTCCTTCCCTTCCAACCTCTGCCATGCGCCCAAACAGTGGTTTACCCCCACATATGGGATATCAGCCTACTCAGGACAAATTGCAAAACAACTTTTGTTGTCCAATTTCTCCTGTTACCCTTAGGAAAATAAAAAATTGGGGGCACAAATATCATTTTTGTGGAAAAAATATGATTTTTTTTTCACGCCCGGACGTTATAAACTTCTGTGAAGCACTTGGGGGTTCAAAGTGCTCACCACACATCTAGATAAGTTCTGTGGGGGGGTCTAGTTTCCAAAATGGGGTCACTTGTGGGGAGTTTCAACAGTTTAGGCACATCAGAGGCTCTCCAAACGCGACATGACACCCGCAAACCATTCCATCAAAGTCTGCATTCCAAAACGTCACTACTTCCCTTCCGAGCCCCGACGTGTGCCCATACAGTACTTTTCTCCCACATATGGGGTATCAGGGTACTCAGGACTAATTGAACAACAACATTTGGGGTCCACTTTCTCCTGTTACCCTTGGAAAAAAAAAATTGGGGCCTAAAAGATCATGTTTGTGGAAAAAATATGATTTTTTTATTTTCATGCCTGGGCGTTATAAGCTTCTATGAAGCACTGGGGGGTTCAAAGTGCTCACCACACATCTAGATAAGTTCCTTTGGGGGTCTAGTTTCCAAAATTGTGTCATTTGTGGGGGGTTTCCATTGTTTAAGCACATCAGGGCTTTCCAAATGCGGCATGGCGTCCAATCCCATTTCCAGCCAAAAAAGTAAAATGGTGCTGCTTCCCTTCCGAGCTCTGCCTTGCTCCCAAATAGTGGTTTACCCCCACATATGGGGTATCAGCATACTCAGGACAAATTGCACAATAACTTTTGGGGTCCTGTTACCCTTGGAAAAATAAAAATTGAGGGTGAAAAGATCATTTTTGTGGAAAAATTATGATTTTTTAATTGTACGGCGGTACATTATAAACTTCTGTGAAGCCCTTGGGGGTTCAAAGTTCTCACCACACATCTAGATAAGTTCCTTGGGGGGTCTAGTTTCCAAAATGATGTCATTTGTGGGGGGTTTCCACTGTTTTGGTACATCAGGGGCTCTCCAAACGCGACATGGTGTCCGATCTCAATTCCAGCCAAAAAAGTCAAATGGCGGTGCTTCCCTTCTGAGCTCTGCCATGCGCCCAAATAGTCGTTTACACCCACATATTGGGTAACAGCGTACTCAGGACAAATTAAACAATAACTTTTAGGGTCCTGTTACTCTTGGGAAAATAAAAATTGGAGGTGAAAAGATCAGTTTTGATGAAAAAATATGATTTTTTAATTGTACGGCTGTATGTTATAAACTTCTGTGAAGCCCTTGTGAGTTCAAAGTTCTCACCACATATCTAGATAAGTTCCTTGGGGGGTCTAGTTTCCAAAGTGGGGTCACTTGTGGGGGGTTTCCACTGTTTAGGTACATCAAGGGCTCTCCAAACGTGACATGGCGTCCGATCTGAATTCCAGCCAATTTTGCATTGAAAAAGTCAAACGGCGCTCCTTCCCTTCTGAGCTCTGCCATGCGCCGAAACAGTGGTTCCCCCCACATATCAGGTATCAGTGTGCTCAAGACAAATTGCACAATAACTTTTGCAGTCTAATTTCTCCTGTTACCCTTGGTAAAATAAAAAAAATTGGACCTGAACTAATTTTTTTTGTGAAAAAAAGTTAAATGTTAATTTTTTTTTAAACATTCAAAAAATTCCTGTGAAGCACTTGAAGGGTTAATAAACTTCTTGAATGTGGTTTTGAGCACCTTGAGGGCTGCAGTTTATAGAATGTTGTCACTTTTGGAGATTTTCTATCATATAGACCCCTCAAATTGACTTCAAATGTGATGTGGTCCGTAAAAATAAAATGGTGTTGCAAAAATGAGAAATAGAATTGCAAAAATTGGTCATGAACGTGCAAACCACCCTTGGGGGTAAAGGGGTTAAGGACAGCTTAACTGAGGGACAGAATCTGACTGGGCACTCTGCAAAAAAAGTTTCTGTGCCGTGGTGTAATGACCACTGTGTCCACTAGGGGGCGCTGTGTGGATGTCCCAGGAGAACCGATGAGTGGCAGAATCCTGAAGGATAGTTATGTATCTCAAAGTGGGTGGCTTTGACATAGAGACTTGTGTATGTGTGATCAGCAATATCATTGCTGAGGTGTTGTTTCTAAGTATAAGGGAGAAGTCTTCAGGTAACTTGAGAGATGGGCGGGTTCTGGTTACCTACAAATCCACCCAGGGGTGTGTCTGATAACGCCTAGTGTAAAAGGCTATGTGAGTATGTGAAAGACTTGTGATGAGTTCGTAGCCATGTGACCCGGTGGGCGTGGCTACAGACCATATATGGTGGCCAGGGTAGGTCACCTGAGGTAAATGCTGGGACCTGATTGGTCCAGTTTGGAAGGTCCTGTGAGGAGAAAGATCTTCTCACTAACAGCCTGTGGAGCGGCTGTGTGAGCAATGGCGATGTGTGCCTGAGAGCTCCCTGGAGGGAACTAACGTATGCGATGGCGAAGCCGCATAAGGAACCCTGACGTGTGAGATAATGATGAGGCTGAATAGCCTATATAACGGACGCTATGCTGATATGAACTTTGTGGTGCTTCCTTTGGTTTATGCTGAATAATAAACCTCACGGACTGATATGGTTTTATGGAAAGCCCGTACCGGATGTGATTTATTTGCTGCCAAGCGAGTGTTCCCCAACCTTGAATGACAGCGCTACCTCACAGTGCATACTCTGCAACCTCACCTGTGGGAGTGAGGAGAACGGATAAGGACTGCAAAATTCAGTGGCAAAGAGCAACGCTAAGCCAGGAGGGCTGACGGTTGTGGAAGCCGTGTGATGTGCTGCTGACCGGCCACGTGTGAGCAGAGCCTGTGACGGCCTGCAAGTGGGGAAGCCACTGTCCGGCTGTGGATCTGGAAACCGTGGGGCGGCCTAGTGAGTAAGGCACCGTCTGGATCGGTGAGCACAGTGCGGCTGTTCCCCAGGAGAATGAGACTGGTAATTGCTAGTGTGCCTCTGGGGAGAAGAGGTACCCGAGGACCTGTGTGGGCAACACAGGAGAAACGGACTGGTGCTCGTGTGGTACTGACCTCGGTCAATGAGTAAAACGGTGACCCGTGTGGCCGACACAGGTATCAGACAGGTGTTCGTGTGGTAGTGACCTGGGTCAATGAGGAAGACAGTGTACCTGGAGGGTTCAGTGAGGAAAGGTCCTGGAGGGTCAGCCCTGGGAGCAGAGTCGGATCCCAGGAGCATGTGGTGTGACCTTGGACCTGGTGAGGCGCGAGTGTTGGGCAGTCTCAGGCGGTGACAGAAGTCCTGCAGAGCACCCACTGAGCCCCTGGACCTGGTGAGGCCGGTGTGAGGGGAGACCCTGGGAGGAGGGTAGCTCCCTGAATCACACCCGGTGCGCCCTGTGTGTTAGACGGTCTCAGGTGGAGACAGGAGCATCCTGAATAGCACACAGTCAGGACACGTGAGTTTTTGAGTTTTTTGTGGTGTGTCTTTTCTTCTTCTTTCTTGACTCGGTGGCTCAGTGGGAGTCAAGAAGGTGACAAGCGGCTTGATGTGGCTCAGTGGAGTCATGAAGGTGACAAGCGGCTTCCGGTGGATCGGCGCGTCCACAAAGACGGCGCAGCAGGAGCTGCAGTGACTCCAGCCGCTGTGTGTGTGAACAGCAGCCGGTGATGACGGTGGTCGATGACAGCAGGAGCTGTGGTGGTGCCAGAAAGGACTTGTCTGGTATCGTAAGAGACATAAACTGTGTGGCGTGAACTGTGGTCTGAGAAGACCAGTATAACCGACATGGGGAGATCCTGAAAGGGGGTGGAGTCCCAAAAGGGGGCGGTGACCCAAATCGGGGTGGTAGCCCAAAAGGGGTGGAGTCCCAAATTGGGGTGGTAACCAAAAAAGAAGTGGAGTCCCAAAAGGGGTGGAGTCCCAAATTGGGGTGGTAACCCAAAAAGGGGTGGAGTCTCAGAAGGAGGAGGTAACCCAAATTGGGGTGGTGGTCCAGAAAGGGGCCGACTGTGAAGAAATGGCAGCACTGGTTGGCTCAGTGGGAATGTCTGGGAAACCGCAGTGTTCATTTATGTCATTTCCAGAATGTGGGATATTCTTTCCGAGTGATGACTGGCCGCAAGTGTGTACTGTGATGCTGCACCGGGAAGGAATCTCGGGATGGTTTGACTCAAATAGTCAGGTGACTCTGGTAGGAACTCCTCTCACTTTCTGTCTGACCGAGAAAACGGTCCAGGTTCGCTGTGCACATGGGGTCACAGGGAACTATGCGGTAGAAAAATGTTTGAGGGGCTTGGAGGCAGTGAGTGCCAAGGGGGCAGTATACCATCAGACTTAGTGTATGCCTTGGAGTGGGGCCGGGACTTTGTCAGGTTTGATGATATATGCCACGAGGGTGGAGACATTTCTACTGTTGGACTAACCAATACGAAGACGCTGACGCCTCCTAACGTGGACAGGCCAGACGTAGGGGCGACCAGAGAAAGAGTTGCATCAGATGAATTTACTGACCTGACGTCACCTGAAGGGTACCACAGTGTGAATGAGCATGGTATAATAAACAAAAAGAGCGGAGCTGACACACGGATAGAGAGCGTCTTGGTGGTTCACCATACGATGTGGTGTGACTGTGACGTGTTGTTGCCAGTAGCCACCACTAGGACAGAATCTAGGGCTGTGCTGACTGAAACTCGTGACAAAACTGACGCTGACCTGGTGGAAAAGACGGCGGAAGTAGTCACACGGTTAGTGAGTAACTGGAGGGATGACTTAATCTCTGGGGGTGACTGTGGCTCTGAGAGAGACAGGGAGCACTGACTAGAGGAGCTAGAGAAAGAAGTCTCTGAGCTCAAAGGGCACATGGTAACATGGCACAGAATGAATAAGGCCCTCAGGGAAGAGATGGAGGAACTCAGAGGAGTAGTTAACAGTCTTCGGTGTGAGAAATTGGACAAAGACTTACCGCGGGTGAGCGTGAATGATAATAAGACAGAACTGCCAGTAGCCCTAGTGGCCAAGGGTCATGAAGTGATCCAACCGTGTGAAGTTGATGAGTTAAGAACTGGAGAAGACAGTCACCCGGTCGGGTCAACTGCAGTGAGGGAAGTGTCCGTGGTAAGTCCCAGAGCCTCCTGGCCTGGAAGAGAGCAAGACCACGTCCTTCAAGACTGTGAATGACGTTCCAGAAGACATGCAAGACGCCTCAGCTGAGGAAGGTGTACATGAGGCTTTCAAAGAGGCAGTCAAGGCGTGTGAGGTGCACTGGGCACCTGAGACTCGGCAGATAGTGATCATATCCGCCAGAGAAGATGCAGCAAACCGGGTAGCTGTCCTGAAAGAGATGCATTTGCAGTGTCTTCACGTCAAACAGTTGTTCAGGCAGAGTAATGTGAAAGCTGCTCGACGCCTGAAGTTAGTCAGGGAGGCTATGGATCGGCTGGGTTTGCGGAAAGACGTGGTTCTGGTACCCAAAGCTTTGATTGGGAGAATCATTGGAAGATGCGGGAAGGTAATGCAAGACCTTGTGAATATCTCCGGTGTGGTGAGGGTGAGGATCCCTCCTGATAATGAAGACCCGGTATCCAGTGAAGTGGGTAGAATTCCCATCATCGCTGTTGGCTCCATGGAGAGCCTGAGAGACTTTCGGATGCTCGTAGAGTATCGAGTGGGGTACCTGCAAGAGATTAAGCAGTTGAGGCAGGACCGTCGGCGAATTAATAAAGAAATACGGAATACCAGGTGGCGGCCACCACCAACCCAAGATGTAAGGACCCGAAGGGTTCCTCCAAGTAGTGACATGGCAGGTGTCAGGAACACCGCACTGAACTTGCTCACTGAGCCAGTGCGCGTGTCCTGAGTAAAGCGAACAGTGCTCAAAGATACCTGTGGAGCGGGCAGCAGCCGAGTAGATGCGTACTTCAGAGCCGCAGGACCTGAAGCATGTGACTGCTAGGGGCGTGGCCTAAACTCCACAGAGCTAGGACCTGCAAGATAACTCCTAGCAGGGTTACTGCGAGACAAAGTTATCAGGGGGCATAGACAGGGAGAATAGTCAAGACGTAGCCAAAGAGTCACACACAGAGATAGCTGCTGCAAAGGTATAAGAGGTGCGAGCAGAGAGTAGTCAGGTCACAGGCAATGAGTCATACACAGAGATAATAACGCAGTACAAAATGAACAGGCAAACTCACAACGGGAAACAGAACCGGGTCAGAACCATATAAACAAGCTATAGCAACAAACAGGCACACAGGGGTCAGCACACTAGGCCAAAGGCAAAAGTATAACTGGCAGGGATTGAAGCTTCCCGAGGGTTTAAGAAGCTCTCCCAGAACCAGAAAGAGGCCACAATCATTAACCCCAGGTGTGCAGGTCAAAACCTGCACTGAGCTCCAGACATTAACCCCAGGTGTGCAGCTCAAAAACCTGCACTGGGATCATGACTGCAGGTGGCCGAAGAATGTCAGCAAGTGGCAGTTCGACGGGCCGTGCGAGGCTGAGAGACCGCAGTTCCTGTGAGACGCTGAATGGGTCAGACTCAGGCCAGACAGTAGGACTGATTAAGACTGATGACCGTACCAACCGGGAGAGCCGGTCAGTGGGAGAACGGTCAGGTGACGAAGCGCACTCTAGGAGGGTGGTGACTAAACAGTGTCTGATGACGCAGACAGACTGCAACTGGAGGGTCAAAGACAATGACCGATATTTTGACTGCTGGGGGCGGGGGAGGCCTAACGTAGAAATGAGGCCGGACGACAGAGGGAGACGGTTCTCTCGACCTATGGAGCAAGGAGTAATGAATGCCCGGTCTCGAGATCCTGGTGTAAGATTGTGTGTTCAACCCCACAAGTTTGAACAGAAGGGCGGGGTATGTGGTGTAATGACCACTGTGTCCACTAGGGGGCGCTGTGTGGATGTCCCAGGAGAACGGATGAGTGGCAGAATCCTGAAGGATAGTTATGTATCTTAAAGTGGGTGGCTTTGAGATGGAGACTTGTGTATGTGTGATCAGCAATATCATTGCTCAGGTGTTGTTTCTAAGTATAAGGGAGAAGTCTTCAGGTAACTAGAGAGATGGGCGGGTTCTGGTTACCTACAAATCCACCCAGGGGTGTGTCTGATAACGCCTATAGTAAAAAGCTATGTGAGTATGTGAAGGACCTGTGATGAGGTCATAGCCATGTGACCCGGTGGGCGTGGCTACAGAACATATATGGTGGCCAGGGTAGGTCACCTGGGGTAAATGCTGGGACCTGATTGGTCCAGTTTGGAAGGTCCTGTGAGGAGAAGGATCTTCTCACTAACAGCCTGTGGAGCGGCTGTGTGAGCAATGGCGATGTGTGCCTGAGAGCTCCCTGGAGGGAACTAACGTATGCGATGGTGAAGCCGCATAAGGAACCCTGACGTGTGAGATAATGATGAGGCTGAATAGCCTATATAACGGACGCTATGCTGATATGAACTTTGTGGTGCTTCCTTTGGTTTATGCTGAATAATAAACCTCACGGACTGATATGGTTTTATGGAAAGCCCGTACCGGATGTGATTTATTTGCTGCCAAGCGAGTGTCCCCCAACCTTGAATGACAGCGCTACCTCACAGTGCATACTCTGCAACCTCACCTGTGGGAGTGCTGTGCCAAAAGTTGCTGTGTGTACTCTTCAACTTCGTCTGTGGGAGTAGCAAGTCAAAAGCTACTGTGTGTACTTTGCAACCATATCTGTGGGGGTAATGTACGAAAAGCTGCTGTGCGTACTCTGCACCCCCGCCTGTAGGAGTACTGTGCTTTTAAGACTGTGCTTTTAAGTTGGCTGTACATTATAGCTGACAACTTGCTGCATCAGCCATGATAAGTGTTGTCACCGTCCTTATCTATTTAACCCCTTAGATGCTGGTGTCAATAATGACTGTGTGTAGTCTGCAACCATGCCTGTGAGAGTATTGTGCCTTTAAGCTGTTGTGTGTATTGTACTGTACAATCCAGTCAGTGGGGGTACTGTTCCTTTAAGCCACTCTGTGTTTTCTAGTAGTGTCGCAAATAAATAAATCGCATCAGCCGTCCTGTTGCCATTTGTCGGCCAAAGAAATCATTTTTCTGGACCGCTTTGTGTTTTCTAGTAGCCTGGCAAATAAAAAGCTAGCATTAGTCATGTTGTGGCCATTTGTAGGTCAAATGCATAATTTTTTCTGGACCACTGAGTGTTTTCTAGTATTCTGGAAAATAAATAATTGCATCAGCTGTCTTGTTGCCACTTGTAAGCCAAATAAATAATTTCTCTGGACTGCTGTGTGTTTTCTAGTAGTGTGTGTGGGAGATAAATAATTATCATTAGCCATCTCGTTGCCATTTGAAGGCCAAACAAATAATTTTACTATACCTCTGTGTGTGTTAGGGTCGGCGGAACGCACCAAATATAAATAATAGAAGGTGCGTTCACCGCCCGGGGTCCACCGTGCGGTAGATGATAAGACCGCTGCTGGACAATGGCAGATGCACCAAAAGGTGAAGTATTGCGCTTGGGTTAACGTCACCCGAACGCTAAGAGCGGCTCTGTTAAGACACAGAGTCACCTTACAATAAAGAATGTAAGAACACTGGCCCTGTTAGCCTCACAGGAAGACCAGCGGGTGGCGATGCAGCCGCAACCGCCAATGGACGCTGCTACCACAGTGCGGCAATAACTATAGCCGCAGGACGGCAGCGCAGGAAGGCCAGACACTGTCGGACGCTAGTGTGCAGTACAGGAGAAATAGTGGCGTGTAGCTTGCCACAATCTGGCGCTGACTGAGCAACACTCTGTCACCATTCGTATTATTAGAGGGAAGGGGTTTCTTAATAAGTCAGTCACCAGTCCATGCATCCATCACCATACACACATAGCATAATATGCTACACTAGTGCATGGCCGAGCCGCCATGCGGGCTTTTTATAGCCATGCGCTTCCGGGACCTTCCAGTAGCCTGGAAAGGACCAATCAGATCCGACGCAGGACCTCAACATGTGACCCCTGCTCTCCAGTGAGAGGTCACCTAGCGGGCATGCCCACTAGCACGGCACGAGGACTTAGCCTCTGGAGCGGTTCCCTGCAAAGCAGGTTGCGCTACTGTTGCTGCACCAGAGGTGGCAGCAACATTCAGACTGTCAGAGCGAGTCTGAGCAGCACGCCTAGCTCACCGTCATTGCTGAGCAACACCCGGAGTGGTCGGAGGAGAATGGGAGACCGCTGGATGTCTGGCTCTGGATTCCTGCTGTGCAGTGTCAGG
The DNA here is from genome assembly GCF_039654945.1 of Dendrobates tinctorius. NCBI lineage: Eukaryota > Metazoa > Chordata > Amphibia > Anura > Dendrobatidae > Dendrobates > Dendrobates tinctorius. Next base: position 17,739,350 of record NW_027361694.1, read on the forward strand.
AATCCGACGCCTAACATGAGCCTCACTGCGCTCAAAGGCCACGATCAGGAGCGGTGCGTGGATGTTTTGCATCGGCTCCTAGGTCCGAGCCTTGGGGCCGTGACACTTCCAATCCTCCAAATAGAATTTTTTGCCATGCACAAACCTGCGCCCCACTATGGCATTAACCTCAAACTCGTCAGATGACAAATCTGACGACCCGGCAAATGACTCGGAAAATCGGGCCATGTGAACTGGTTTGAGGAGGGACACATGGAACACATCCGAAATGGCTAGATGTGGAGGGAGAGCCAGGCGGTAGACCACCGAGCTAATTTGCTCAAGGACCGTGAAAGGTCCAATATATCGCGGCGCGAACATAGGGGACTCGACCCATAGTTTGATATTTCAGGTGGAGAGCCACACCATGTCGTCAGGGGAGAAGCTTGGAGCGGGTCGCCGATGTGTGTCGGCAGACGCCCTCATCCTTTCCTTAGAAGCACCGATAGCATCCTGAGTGCGATCCCAAATGTCCCGGGCCTCCACTGCCCAGTCTGCCACCCTGGAGTCAGTGGAGGACACTGGCATCGGGACAGGGACGCGTGGATGTTGGCCGTAGTTTAGGAGGAAGGGCGTCTGACCAGTGGAATCAGCCACCGCATTGTTTAGGGCAAATTCAGCCCAAGGTAGCAAGGATGCCCAGTCATCCTGCCTGGCAGAAACAAAATGCCGTAGGTCTGATTGGCTCTTTCGACCAAGCCATTCGTCTCGGGCTGGTAAGCGGAGGACAGATTTAGCTCGATGCTGAGTAAGCTGCAGAGCTCCCTCCAAAACTGATATGCAAACTGGGGACCTCGGTCACTCACGATTTTGTCCGGCATGCCATGCAAACGGAATACGTGCTTAATGAACAGAGTGGCAAGACCACGAGCGGAAGGCAAGCGTGCAAGTGGCACCAGATGTACCATTTTGGAAAAATGGTCGGTGACCACCCAGATGACCGTACTGCCACCAGACTTGGGCAGGCCAACTATGAAATCCATGCCAACCATCTCCCACGGTCTATCCGCCACTGGCAGGAGATACAACAGCCCCGCCAGCCTCTGCCTAGAGGGTCTGTTCCGAGCACACGAGATGCATGCTTGCACGTATTCCTTAACATCTCAAGCCATATTGGCCACCAATATGACCTAGCCTGGAGTTCGGTGGTCCGTTTATTGCCAAAATGACCACCTACCCTGGAGGCGTGTGCCCAAGCAAGAACCTCCGGCCGTAGCTGAGGAGGCACCAAGGTCTTGCCTGGTGGCACTGACTCGAGAACAACTGAAACCACGGTCGTAAAACTCTCTGGTGGGAGAATTAGCCGAGGCTCAGCCTCTCCTTCTTCTGCTGAGACCACCAAGCGTAAGAGAGCATCCACACGGACGTTCTTTTCCCCTGATAGGTAGTGCAGAGTGAAGCGGAAGTGAGAAAAGAAAAGCGACCACCTAGCCTGACGAGAGTTCAGGTGCTGGGCCGTCTGCAAGTAGACCAAATTCTTATGGTCAGTATATACCTGGAAGGGAAAGCGAGCCCCCTCCAGGAGATGTCTCCACTCTGAAAAGGCCAACTTCATGGCTAGCAGCTCTCTGTCACCGATGGAGTAATTCTTCTCCGCCGGTGAGAAGGTCTTTGAGAAGAAGAAGCATGGATGCTTCCAACCTTGAGCATCCTTCTGGAAAAGGACTGCTCCTGCACCGACGGAAGAGGCATCTACCTCCAGAATGAACGGTTTATTCACATCGGGACGGTGTAAAATGGGAGCGCTAGAAAAATGAGATTTTATGGCCGAGAAGGCCTTGGAGACCTGTTCAGACCAAGCATTAGGATTAGCTCCTTACTTGGTGAGAGCAACCAAGGGAGCCACCAATGTAGAAAAGTGTGGTATAAACTGGCGGTAGTAATTCACGAACCCCAAAAATCACTGCACCGCTTTGAGTGAATGGGGTTCCTGCCAGTCCATTACCGCTTGTAGCTTGGCAGGATCCATGGCCAGCCCCTGGGCCGAGATGATATAGCCCAGGAACGGCAAGGACTCCTGCTCAAACTGACACTTTTCCAGCTTGGCAAAGAGAGAGTTTGCCCGCAGACGGTCGAAGACCCTGCAGATGTCTCTCCGGTGGGTGGTCAAATCCGGCGAAAAGTTGAGTATGTCATCCAGATAGACCACCACCGAGGTAGAGAGCATGTCGCGGAAGACGTCGGTAACAAAATCCTGGAAGACAGCTGGCGTATTACAAAGGCCAAAGGGCATGACCAGGTATTCTTAATGGCCATCCCTGGTATTAAAAGCTGTCTTCCATTCGTCTCCTTCGCGAATGTGGATCAGGTTGTATGCCCCTCGCAGATCCAACTTAGTAAAGATCCGGGCCCCTCGCAACCTGTCAAACAACTCAGAGATCAACGGTAGAGGGTATTTGTTTTTAACCGTGATGGCATTGAGACCTCTGTAGTCAATGCAGGGATGTAACTCTCCGCTCTTCTTCTGAACGAAAAAGAACCCTGCACCAGCCGGCGACACCGACTTTCTGATAAAGCCTCTAGGCAGGTTCTCCCGGATGTATTGCGACATAGCTTCTGTCTCAGGGAGAGATAGTGGATACACACAGCCTCTGGGAGGTTCTGTGCCTGGCATGAGGTCTATCGGACAGTCGTATGGACGGTGCGGCGGGAGCGTCTCCGCAGATTTTTTGGAGAAGACGTCCGCGTATTGGTGGTAGGGTTTAGGTAGTGCGGAGAGATCCGCAGGCACTTCAGTGGAAGCCACCTGAAGACTGCCCCTCAGTCATCTCCCCTCACAGGCCTTGCTCCAGGCCAGTATCTTCCCTGTCACCCACTCGATATGAGGAGAGTGGCAACGAAGCCAGGGAACCCCGAGCAGCACCTGATCGATGCCATCTGGCAGGATTAGCAGGGACAGAGTCTCACGATGAGAGGGTGAGATAGTGAGCCCAAGTGGAGCTGTCTGATGGGTCACCTGAGAGGGTAACGGGGCTCCGTTAACCACCCTAATGGTCAGAGGCAGTGGTAATAGTACCAGGGGTATGGCGTGTTTCTGGGTGAAGGTAGAAGACATAAAGTTCCCCTCGGCCCCGGAATCCACGGTAACCTCTGCCTCCCAGGTTGAGGACCCGCTGTCTAAGATGCCCCGGAACACTGGTTTGGGTGAGAAGGGTTTCATATTGGACTGCCCACCACCTACGGCCACTGGCCGTGGACGTTTTTTCGCCCGCAGAGGACACGTGCTAGCCGGGTGACCAAACTGTCGGCACTGAAAGCAACGTACAGAGCTTCGCATCGGCCTTGGCTTTGAGCCGGTGTGAGACACCTCCATAGGTTCGGAGGGTGAAAGCTCCTGTGCGGGGTACGTTAGCGGCTCGGTGAATGTGGGAGCCAAGTTAACCCTACATCTGGATTGTGCCCATTCCAGCCCAAGCTCCATAAAGCAGAGGTCAATGCGGGTGGAGACGGTAAATCAATTCCTCCAGACTTTTAGGAACCTCTCTGGTAGCTAGAGTGTCTTTAACGTGCTCAGCTAACCCTCTCCAAAACACCGGGACTAAAGCTTTGTCCGGCCACTCCAATTTGGAAGCCAATGTCCGGAACCGGACGGCATAGTGGCTGACCGAGAGTGACCCCTGTGTTAGGGATAGTAATTGGAGAGAGGTGTCGTGCGTGATCTGTGGTCCCAAGAAGACCTGCTTCAGAGCCGCGAGGAACTGAGCAGCACCCTGAACCACAGGATCATCACGTTCCCACAATGATGTAGCCCACTGTAATGCCCTGCCAGACAAGAGTGACACAATAAACCCCACCTTAGCCCGCTCTGTAGGAAACCGTGCAGCCAGTAACTTGAGCTGAATAGAGCACTGGCTCACGAATCCCCTAGAGGTGGCGCTGTCACCCGAAAACTTATCGGAAAGCGGGAGGCGGGAAAGTTTCGGCGTGGGCAAGAGAGTGGGCACACATGAGACAGCCTCAGCGACTGTCTGAGCAGCTGCTAGCTCGGCATTCGCAGCTGAGTTGGTGCTCTCAATAGCCATCAACCTGCTCTCCAGCTGACGAATATAGCGCTGCAACTGCTGTACGTCTGCCATTACCAGCCAGACCCTGGCGCTAGTGTAATGTTAGGGTCGGTGGAACGCACCAAATATAAATAATAGAAGGTGCGCTTGCTGCCCGGGGTCCACCGTGCGGTAGATGATAAGACCGCTGCTGGACAATGGCAGTGCACCAAAAGATGAAGTATTGCGCTCGGGTTAACGTCACAAGAACGCTAAGAGCGGCTCTGTTAAGACACAGAGTCGCCCTACAATAAAGAATATAAGAACGCTGGCCCTGTTAGCCTCACAGGAAGACCAGTGGGTGGCGTTGCAGCCGCAACCGCCAATGGCCGCTGCTACCGCAGTGCGGCAATAACTATAGCCGCAGGACGCGCGGCGCCGGAAGGCTGGACACCGTTGGACTCCAGTGTGCACTGCTGGAGGCACAGTGGCGTGTAGCTTGCCACAATCTGGCGCTGACTAACCAACACTCTGTCACCATTCGTATTATCAGAGGGAAGGGGTTTCTTAATAAGTCAGTTACCAGTCCATGCATCCATCACCATACACACACACAGCATAATATGCTACACTAGTGCATGACCGAGCTGCTATGCAGGCTTTTTATAGCCATGCGCTTCCGGGACCTTCCAGTAGCCTGGAAAGGACCAATCAGATCTGACGCAGGACCTCAACATGTGACCCCTGCTCTCCAGTGAGAGGTCACCTTGCGGGCATACCCAGTAGCACGGCACGAGGACTTAGCCTCTGGAGCGGTTCCCTGCAAAGCAGGTTGCGCTACTGTTGCTGCACCAGAGTATCGTATATCTGCAGATTGATTACGGTCAAATCTATACAGAGACAGCGTGTGTGACTCCGTAAAAAAGTAGAGGGAGATTTAAAATTTTCCATACATTCACCTGATAGAGCTGTCCGCTTGTCAAACAGTATCGTATATCTGCTGTTTGATTACGGTCAAATCTATACAGAGACAGCGTGTGTGACTCCGTAAAAAAATAGACGGAGATTTTCATTTTTCCATACATACACCATATAGAGCTGTCCGCTTCTGATACAATACCGTATATCTGCTGGTTCGATTATGGTCAAATACATACGGGGTGAGCATCTGTGACTAAGGAAATATATACGGAGATTTAAGTTTTTACCTACACCTTATACAGTTGTACGCTCCTCATACAGTACTATATACCTGCTGGCATTTTTGTTACATTTTCACAAACAAGAGGAAGTATGGTGGAAGAGGCCACGAACATGGGCGGGGGGCAGTTGCTACTGATGGTGGTGGTGGTGGTGCATCTGCTGGTTATGCCAAAAGCACAATAGCAGCTAAGGCAGGAGGTGTTGAGCCTGCGTCATCGTCTGCTACAAGAAGGCTTGCAAGGTTCCCTTTTCTGGGAGTAGGAAAACCGTTTTTAAAGCCGGATCATCAGGAGCAGGTTTTGGCTTACATTGCCGAAACAGCCACCAGCTCTATTGCCTCCTCTTCTGAACTTTCAAAACCTGCAAGCACTGATTCGTCAGTGCAGGGCCCTGGTCAGGAAAATCACCTTTCCTTGTGTCCTTCACCCCCACCAAAAGTGAAGGATGCGGCAGCCCACACTTCAGATTACTCCATAGAGCTCTTTTCACATACCATGCCTGGGTTATCCAGTCAAATCCTGAATTTCCCAGTCCAAGATGAATCTGACATGGAGTGCACTGATGCACAGCCACTGCTAGATGATTCTGCTGGTACATTGACCCACATCACTACATTGCCCTCGCAGTCTACTGAACCAGAATCTGACCCTGATGAAACTCAGGTGCCCCTTCCCGCATACTATACCACCTTACACGGTGACACAGAGGAAGGTGCAGATGAAATTGAAGAGGAGGTGATGGATGACCCAGTTGTTGACCCGGATTGGCATCCATTGGAGGAAGAGGGTGCCACTGGCAATAGCTCAGATGAGGAGAAGGATCCGCAGCAGGTATCAACATCGCAGCAGCGGTAATCTGGCAGGCCTGTAGCTGTCCAAAAATGTGGAACAAAAACCAAAAGAGGTGCAGGACAGCATGGCCACACGGTCAAATTAGCACAGCATGCAAGCCCTGAAAATTTATACCATAGTAGGAAGAGTGCAGTGTGGCACTTCTTTGTCCAAAATCCTACTGATGAGGCAAAGGTTATCTGTAAGAAGTGTGGAAGGACCTTTAGCCGAGGGAAAAATCTCAGAAATTTGAATACCAGTTGCATGCTTAGACATTTAAGCACCATGCACTTGCAAGCGTGGACGGACTGCAAAACCTCAGGTACCACATGAGTACCTGCTCCGACTGAAGGTAGCCAGCAACGCTCCATCGCTTCCCCCACTGTAAAACCACTGCCACTGGTAAGCACACCACCAGCAATAAATGTTGAGGTGTCGTCGCAAGGCCAAAGCAGTGAGGGAATCACAATGGTTTTGAAACGAAAAACTGAATCTAGGCCATCACCAACAACACCATCAACATCACCAACCCTCTCTCAGTCCGTCCGGTTCACCGCTAGTTCCCCCATATGCAGCTCTCAAGTCCAGCTCACCCTAGCAAACACTCTGAGTAGGACAAGAAAGTACTCATTCTCTCATCCGTGTACACTGGCTTTGAATGCCTACATTGCCAAACTAATCTCATTAGAGATGATGACCTTCCGTTTGGTTGAAAGCGAAGCTTTCCGAGAGCTCATGGCCTACGCTGTCCCACGCTATGAACTACCCAGTCGTCACTTCTTTTCTCGAAAAGCCATCCCTGCCCTCCACCTGCATGTGAAAGACCGCATTGTCCATGAACTCAAACAATCAGTGAGTGGAAAGGTGCACCTCACAACAGATGCATGGTCCAGTAGGCATGGCCAGGGCCATTACGTGTCCATCACTGCACACTGGGTTAATGTGGTGGATGCAGGCTCCACAGGGGACAAAAGAGGGGGTCTCCAGCACCAAAATTAGTGAAAAAAGATAAAGCTCACATTTATTAGGAAGGTTTTAAAATCATATTAATAAGCCACCATGACAGGCAAGGCTAGCTTATGCGTTTCAGACAGATATTACATGTCCTTAGTCATAGGTATATCTTATCAAACCTAGGAAGCTTAAATAAATGAATACATGAGGAGACTGCAGAGTGAACACCTAGTTTCAGATAATTAATTAGCTCCACCTTAGTCAGACCTAAGCAATTAATGCTGCTAAACAAAACTAACATATAAATAAGAAATATGTTTGCAGACATAAATGAATACATGCAAAAGCAGCAATAAACCATAAATCACAGTAGACATATTTATGATGAGTATTGCAAAAAAAAAAAACATATTACATTATATATTGCAAATCTGATCTATAATTTAAACCTTTCGGTGCACGAGCATCAAGAAGCAGGATCCATTTAGCCTCAGCTGATTATAGTGCAGCAAACCAATCACCACCTCGCTCCGCTCTGTTAATTCTCTCTATGCCCCTCACGGACAACATAGATAGATCACCTCCATGCACTTCTGAGAAGTGTTTTGATAAACCAGAGCTAGGTCTTTTATTGCTACAGCGATCAGTAGTCTCCACAGGGGCAGAAGCAGAAATATGTTCAGCTAATTGTTTGTTTAACTTACGTGATGTACAACCAACATAATATTTGCTGCATGCTTCACAGCTTGCTAAATACACTACATAAGTTGTTGAACAGTTTATAAATGTTTTTATCTTATAAATTTTACCATTATTATCCGAAAACTCTTTACAATTAGCCATATATCTGCACAGATTACATCTGGAGGTACCACACCTAAATGAACCCACTGTGCTGAGCCACATATTACTGCTTCTAGGGGTGATATGCAAACTTGGTGATAGCAAATTGCCCAAATTTGTGGATTTTCTAGCTACAACGTTCACACCATTTGACAGGATTTCAAATAAAATAAATAAAATATACTCAGTGTGGGAAGCCTCAAAATCCCCATATTGTTCCAAATGGAAATTGAGAAGTCTGATAGCTAAATGGTAGGGGATATGAGAATATAGGGCTTCAACATCACAGGTAACCCATCTATTTATGTCTATTGTGATTTATGGTTTACTGCTGTTTTTGCATGTATTCATTTATGTCTGCAAGGATATATTTCTTATTTATATGTTAGTTTTGTTTAGCAGCATTAATTGCTTAGGTCTGACTAAAGTGGAGCTAATTAATTATCTGAAACTGGATGTTCACTCTGCTGTCTTATCATGTATTCATTTATTTAAGCTTCCTAGTTTTGATAAGATATACCTATGACTAAGGACATGTAATATCTGTCTGAAACGCGTAAGGTAGCCTTGCCTGTCATGGTGGCTTGTTAATATGATTTTAAAACCTTCCTAATAAATGTGAGTTTTATCTTTTTTCACTAATTTTGGTGCTGGAGACCCCCTCTTTTTTCCTTTGGATTTGGATTTATAGCACCAGTTGAACCGCACTGGACATCTCCTGGCATTAGACCGCTTATGGACTATATGGACACTGATGTACGGTAGGCTGAATATTTTTTCTTTTTTGCTATCCACAGGGGACAGCGGCAATGGAACAGTGCTGCCTAGCCCACGGTATAGGAAACAGTTGGCTGTAGGCGTTCGACCCTCCTCCTCCTCCAGAAGTGAAAGCTCGTCGACAGAGCACAGTCGAACGAGCACTCCATCCGCAGCTGGCAGTGTTGCACACGAGGTGTCCCACTATCGAACAGCTAGTAGTAAGTGGCAGCAGGTTGTTTTAAAGATGATGTCTTTGGGCGACAACAGACACACCGTGGCGGTACTGGCTGACTACTTGCGGCGACAAACAGAGTCATGGCTGGGCAGTCTACATCTTGAGCCAGGCAAGGTAGTCAGTGATAACGGCCGGAATTTTGTGGCAGCCATAGCCCTTGCAAAACTCAGACACATACCTTGCCTGGCTCACACTTCGAACCTGGTGGTGCAGTGCTTCCTAAATAATTATCCGGAGTTAACAGCCCTGCTCCAAAAGGTGCAAAGACTGTGCTCGCACATCCGTCGCTCGCCCGTACACTCCAGTCGTATGCAGAAGCTGCAGCGATTGCTCCACCTCCCCAAGCACCGCCTAATCATAGACGTTGCAACAAGGTGGAACTCCACCCTGCACATGGTTGAGAGGCTGTGGGAACAGAGGCAGGCTGTAATGCATTTGTGGGAGGATACACAGGCAGGCAGTTTGAGGGCAGACATGGAGTTGTCTGGTGTGCAGTGGTCAAAGCTGAAAAACCTCTGTAAAGTTGAGGAATGCGCACAGCTGGTAAGCGCAGACGATGCCATCATAAGCATGAGCATCCCACTTATGCATCTGCTCATGCAAAGTTTGATGCACATTAAGGTTCAGGCGTCTGCAGCATAGGAGGAACAGGAGGAGGAGGAGGGAAGCCTTGATGACAGCCAGCCATTGTCTGGTCAGGGAACTGTCCTGGACGAGGTAGAGGAAGAAGAGGAGGAGGAGGAGGATGAGAGGGATGATTATTTTTGGGAGGAGGATGCTTCTCTGGGAGCAAGAGAAAATGTTGGCGTGGCAAGGTCAGGTACAGGGTTTGTGCATGACAGGAGGGATGTGGATTTGCCAGAAAGGGCTCCTCCACCCACCACTGCCAGTGCATCATTGACACCTGGAACTTTGACCCACATGTGTGATTATGCCTTGCGGATCCTAAAAAGGGACCCCTGCATTGCCAAAATGATGAAGGGTGACGACTACTGGTTGGCCAGCATTCTCAATCCACGCTATAAAGGCAAATTACACAACATCATGCCACAGGATAACCTAGAGATAATATTGGCTAACAAACAAGCAACTCTGGTGAACTGTTTGTTTGAGGCATTCCCAGCACACAGCAGCGGTGCTGGTTCTCCCACTAACCAAAGTGTGCAAAATGGAAGAGGTGTTCGTGGTGCACACAGCCGAAGTGGCGTTGGAGACAGGGGTTTCATGACCATGTTGTGGTCTGATTTCTCAAGTACCGCTCACACGACTGGTAATACTGCATTGATTGCAAGTGACAGGAGACAGCAGTTGTCAAATATGGTTATAAACTACTTCTCTTCCCATATCGATGTTCTCCCTCACAGGTCATTCCCCTTTGTCTATTGAACCTGAAAACTGGAAACCTGGCCTGAATTGGCACAATATGCCTTACAGGAGCTCGCTTGCCCTGCTGCTAGTGTGCTATCTGAAAGAGTCTTCAGTGCTGCTGGATCAATCCTGACAGAAAAAAGGACCCATCTGTTGACCCGAAATGTGGATGATCTAACCTTCATTAAAATGAACCATGCATGGGTTTCAAAGGATTTTGTCCCACCTTCCCCTGATGACACATAGTTGCCAGAAATTTGGCTCGATTTTGTCCTCCTCTTCCTCAGACTTGTCAAATTCCTCCATTTACAGCTGCTGAATGTATAGCCTACACATCAACATATGCCATTTTTTAAACCTCCCTAACTGGGCTGCCCCCCCCAAAGGCTGGGGTCACCACCTGGCGCACCCGGGCAAGTGCCGTTGCTCTGAACAGGTGGGTGGGCCCACTCTTGGCCAATGGCACTGGCGCAGGGCCCCTCATAGTACAATACAGTGTCTCTGATGGTGAGGGGGCCCACTCACCGTCAGACACACCGGGGCACTATGAGGGGCCCTGTGCCTGTGGCCACAGCAATTGCAAGTTGCAGTACTTACCTCTCCCTGCTCCATCGCTGTGTAGTCTGGGCAGTTAAATCCTTCACAGGGACGGCCACTACAAATTTTGTGAACTGATCGATGATGGTTAAGATGTAGCTATGGCCTGTCCTGCTGGCCTCTACCTTCAGATGATCAATGGCTACCATTTGTAATGGACGTCAACTCACAATCGGATGCAGTGGTGCTTTATGATCAACTTTGACAGTTTTCCCAGTCACAGACGTGTGACATTCCTGCCAACATTTTTCAATGTCTTCTCTCATGCCAATCCAATAGTATTGCCTACGGCCTGTGGCTTCTGTCTTTTGCACTCCAAAGTGACCAGACACCTCATGATAGGCAGTGAGGATCATGTCTACATCTCTCCATGTGATCAAAATTTGATGGAGACAAGTAACGGTGATGGGATCCACGCTACTGCGATACAGCAATCCTTTCTTCACAAATAACCGTTTTCGTTGTCTCCACAAACAAAGTAATTGAGAGTCAGCATCGCCTCTGTGAAATCTACCAGGAGGTTTTTCCGTGATCAGTAATTCCCACATTTCTGCAAACACTCGACTTTCCGTCTGTACTTGTATCCATCTAGTTTCCAGTAGCGGAGAGTCTGGACTGGCTTACTGAGACTGAAATATATATGAAGATTTAAAAGTACCCCAGCAATATATACTGGTGTACGCTTCAAAAACATTTCCCTTTTTCTACTTTTTATATTCTGGTGTAATCCATACTGAGCCTGTGAGTGTCTGTGTCTGACTCCGGAAATATAGACGGAAATTTACAATTACCCCTAGACTGGATACACCAGGTATCTGCTGATACAGTACCTTTGTTCTAAATTTTTTATTACGGTATAGTCCATACTGAGTGAGCGTGTGTGGCTTCCTCCTTCTATATATACGGAGATAAAAAATTTTCCCTATACTATATACAGCTTCTATGTTGTTATACAGTACCTTTGTTCGACATTAAGTCTTACAGTCAAATCCATACTGAGTGAGCGTCTGAGGGTGACTATGGGAATATCTATTCAATTCAATTCAATTCAAAGAAGCTTTATTGCCAGAACTAAATACACATTAGTTTTGCCAAAGCAAGTGTACAGAAGGGAATGGGGATAGGGACTGTAGGAAAGGTGGGTGGGGGCAGATCCAGGATGGGGGCTATAGAAGTCCATGGCATAGGGAAGGTGGATGGGGGCAGATCCAGGGTGAGGCTATAGAAGTCCATGGCATAGGGAAGGTGAATGAGGGGCATGGGGCAGATCCAGGATGGGGGCTATAGAAGTCCATGGCATATCATAGTTCTCTTTCTCGCAGTCTATGACATGCGCTAAATATACCGCACTGCTATCTCCACTGCTCTCTCTTCTTCCCCCAGCAGGATATATGTTTTCTCTTCCTCCTTCATGGTGATGAAATCCGGGAAGAGATGTGAGAGTCTCCTGAAGTGAGTGTCCTTCACTGCTGAGTATTTGGGGCAGTGTAGCAGGAAGTGGGTCTCATCCTCCAGGGCCTCCTGGTCACAGTGTTGGCAAAGTCTTTCCTCCCTGGGCTTGTAGCTCTGCCTGTGTCGGCCGATCTCTATGGCCAGACTGTGGGCACTGAGTCTATACCGGCTCAGGATCTTGCGGTCTCTGGGGTCCGGGAGTTTCTCCAGGTATGGGGCCAGTCTGTAGTCTCTCTGTAGACTCCGGTACATGGTCAGTTTCTGTGAGCTGATGATGTCGTTCTTCCAGTCACATATGTACCTCTCCTGGCCTTCGTCTACCATCCTCCTGATTCCGGCTTTTGTCAGGTTGCTGTGATTGGTGTTTTGGTCAGGTTGGGTTTGGGTGGGCTGTTCCGAGGGTCCTGGTTTTTCTGTTTCCCCTACATGTGTCAGGGCTTTATGGTGATGGGAGCTTGGATTGCTCCTTTGTAGGTGAGCCCGGAATGACAGTGCCCTCTTTAGAACCGTTAGGTGTAGAGGGAATCTGCCCAGCTCGGCCCGGCAAGCACTGTTGGAGGTGCTCTGATGGACTTGGAGAAGGTGCTTGCAGAATTCCAGGTGGAATATTTCTGTTGGGCTGGATTCCTACCTTTACCAGTCTGGGTAGGTGTGAGGGCCCCAGACTTCGCTGCCATACAGGAGGATTGGGGCAATGATAGAGTCAAAGATTTTTAACCAGACCCTCACTGGTGGCTTCAGATGGTAGAGTTTCCTTCGGATGGCATAGAAGGTTTTGCTGGCCTTGTCTTTCAGGGTCTCTATGGCTTGTTAAATCTCCCTGACCGGTGAATCTCTAGGCCCAGGTAGGTATATTTGTCCATTCCTGTAAGGGCGCAGTTGTTGAGGACGAATGAAGGATGCTGTTCTGATTTTCTCTTTCTCTTCTGGAACACCATGATGTTGGTTTTCTTTAGGTTGACCGGTAGAGCCCAGGTGGAGCTGAATTTCTCTAAGATTTTCAGGTTGTCTTGGAGGCCTTTCTCGGTTGGTGACAGAAGCAGCAGGTCATCTGCATACAGCAGGAATTTCACCTGCGTGTCGTGGAGGGTGAGACCTGGTGTTGTGGAAGATTCCAGAGCGGTAGCCAGCTCGTTGTTGTAAATGTTGAAGAGCGTTGGGCTTAGGCTGCAGCCTTGTCTGACTCCCCGGCTCTGCTGGAAATAAGCCGTTCTTCTGCCGTTCACACTCACACTGCAGAGGTTCTTGGTGTAGGAGCTTTTGATAACATCGTAGGTCTTTCCTCCTATTCCGCTCTCCAGCAGTTTCAGGAATAAGCCTGGGTGCCACACCGAATCAAAGGCCTTTTTAAAGTCCACGAAACAGGTGTATATCTTGTATATCTTCCCATTATTTGTGTTGTGCATGTGGCTCTGAATGAGGCTGTGCAGGGTGTAGATGTGGTCAGTGCTGTGGTGGTTTGGCATGAACCCTGCTTGGCTCTTGCTGAGGATGTTGTGCTCGGTGAGAAAACTGAGGATCCTCTTGTTCAGGATGCTGTTGAACAGTTTTCCCAGGTTGCTGCTGACACATATTCCTCTGTAGTTGGCTGGGTCATACCTGTCCCCTTTCTTGTGGATGGGTGTGATGAGGCCTTGATTCCAGGTACGAGGGAAGTAGCCGGCACTTAGCATAATATTGAAGAGATTAACCATTGCAGCCTGTATTTCTGGTGGGCTGTACTTCAGCATTTCTGGTAGGATTCCGTCCAGGCAACTGGCTTTTCTACATCTTATGGAAGAGATTCTCTCTGCTACTTCCTGTAATGTAATAGGTGCATCCACGGAGTTTTGGAAATTTTTTACTTTTTCCTCCATTGCTTTTAGTTTTGCCATTATGCTTTCCTGTTCTTGGCTTAGTTCTTCCTTTGGGATGTCTTTATAGAGGTCTCTGAAGTACTAGAGCCAGATGTTGCCATTTTGGATATGGATGTTGTTTTTCTTGTCTTTTGTGCCCATGTGGTTCCATAGTTCCCAGAACGAGTTGTCTTGGAGGGCATCTTGGAGTTGGTTAAGCTTGGTAGAGATGTAACTCTGCTTCTTCCTCCTGAGGATGGTTTTGTACTGCCTTTGTATGGTTTCATAGGCTTCCCTCAGACCCGGGTGGTTGGGGTCTCTGTGTTTCTTGTTTGAGGCTGTTCTCAGGGTCTTCTGTATGGCTTTACATTCTCTGTCAAACTATCCGTTGATCTGTTTTTCTTTTGTTCTCTTGTAGTTGACTTTTTTAAGGTCGGACAGTCTGGCCATTGCATAGAATATATTGTTGAGGTCTTTTGCAGCTTGACTCACTCCCTTTGGGTTAGGCTGGTACTCGTAGTTGTAGAAGTGATGGAGCATCCGCTGTATTTCAGGTCTGGTGGGAGCCTCTTTATACTTTAGAGCCTCTTTATATTTTATATGGAGATTTAAATTGTACCCTTTAATATATATACTTGTTATCCAGTACCTTTTTTCAACATTTTGCATTATGGTCAAATCCAGACTGAGTGAGCGTCTGAGGGTGACTCCAGAAATATATGCAGAGATTTCACATTTGCCCAACACTGTATACAGCTCTATGCTTCTGATACAGTACCCTTTTTTTGCTATTTTGATTCTGTTGTAATCCATAATGAGCCTGTGAACGTCTGTCTGTTACTCCGGAAATATAGTTAGAGATTTAAGATTACACCAACACTGTATACAGCACTATGCTTCTGATACAGTACCCTTTTTTTGCTATTTTGATTCTAGTGTAATCCATAATGAGCCTATGAACATCTGTCTGTTACTCTGGAAATATAGTTAGAGATTTAAGATTACACCAACACTGTATACAGCTGTACACCTGTCATACATTACCCATTTACTGCTTTTTATATTCTTGTCTAATCCATACTGGGCCTGAGAGCGTTTGGGTCTGCCTTCTGAAATATATACGGAGATTCAGAATGTTTAAACTATACTATATATACCTTGTATCTGGTGATACTGTACCCTTTTTCAACTTTTTATATTATTGTGTAATCCATACTGAGCCTGTGATTGTCTGTGTGTGACTTATGAAATATATACAGAGATTTACAATTATCCCTAGACTGTATATATCTGTACGCTTCTGATACAGTGCCAGATATCTGCTGATATTATGGGTACATTTTCACAAAAATTAGTAAGTATGGTGGAAAAAGCCACGGATGTGGGCGTGGGGGGCCAGCTGGTACTGATGGTGGTGGTGGTGCATCTGCTGGCAGTGCCAAAAGCACAGTAGCAGCTAAGGCAGGAGGTGTTGAGCTTGCATCATGGTCTGGCTCCGGAAGGCCTGTAAGGCTCCCTTTTCTGGGAGTAGGTAAACCGCTTTTAAAGCCGGAGCATCAGGAACTTGCCTTACATTGCTCAAACAGCCTCCAGCTCTATCGCCTCCTCTTCTGAAGTTTCAAAAAAATACAAGCACTGAGTCGTCAGTGCAGGCTTCTGGTCAGGAGCAACCCCTTTCCTTTGGTCCTTCACCCTCACCAAAAGTGAAGGATGCGGCAGCTCACACTTCAGATTACTCCATGGAGCTCTTTTCACATACCATGCCTGGGTTCATTCTAAATGGGGCACATCATATATGGAGCATTATTTGGGCCCATCATACACTGGAGCATCATCCATGAGGCCCATCATATACTGGAGCATTTCAAATGGGGGACATCAGACACTGGAGCAGCATCTATGGGGCCCATTATACACTGGAGCATTAGAAATGGGGCCCATTATATATGGAGCATTATTTGGGCCTATAACGCACTGGAGCATCATCCATGGAAACCATCATATACTGTAGCATTATGTGGAGCTCATCATATACTGTATGGAACATTATATGGGACCAATTATTCTGTATGGAGAAATATAGGGGGCTCATTATTCTGTATGGTGCACCATGTGGTGGCCATAATACTGTATGGAGTTATAAACTGTCTCTTTTTTGAGCTATTATAGAATTTAAATTACATATCAGTCATGTAATGTAAGAAGTATTTTTCATTGTAGTATACCTTATTTCTGTGCCATATCAGAGCATCATGAATTGTGGTATGTGTTAAAGGGGCCCACTGACACTCTTTCGCCCGGGGCACACGAAAACCTGGAGCCAGCCCTACCCCCCACAACTTTAGCCAAATAACCCCCACTATTATTATAAAGTAAATTAAGGATGACACGCTTAAGTAATAAGAATTGAAGTTGTTGGCATTGAAATGGGAACTGTAGCTGTGTTTACTGTCCTCCACGCCCTGCCGACTTTGCTTCCCCATTGACTTGCATTGGGTTTCGTGTTTCAGCCGGACCCCCGACTTTTCACTATAGTCGACCAATTTCAATCAACTCGACTTTTGAGAAAGTCGGGTTTCATAAAACCCGACTCGACCCTAAAAAAGGTAAAGTCGCTCATCTCTAGTGCTAAGGCTAGTTTCACACTAGCGTTTTTGAGCGCAGCGACGGCCTGCGCACAGCCGCCGCTAAGCCCCGCCCCCTGCCGCGCCTCCACCGGTAGCTCCGCCTACCGGCGCATGACGCTGCATGCGCCCTGCGTCCGCTATCTTTATCACTGGGGGCGCAGGCCGTGCGCAGTATGCGTTTGGCGGCGCATGCATCCTTTTGACGGTGCGCCGACCTGCGCCAAACGCAACCTGCTGCAGTTTGGTTGCGCCGGCGCACCGTCAAAAAGGCGCATGCGCCGCCAAACGCATACTGCGCACGGCCTGCGCCCCCAGTGATAAAGATAGGGGACGCAGGGCGCATGCAGCGTCATGCGCAGCTACCGGTGGAGGCGCGGCAGGGGGCGGGGCTTAGTGGCGGCCGTGCGCAGGCCGTCTCTGCGCTCAAAAACGCTAGTGTGAAACTAGCCTAATGTAAATGTGCTAATGTAATGTAAAGCAGACATGTGGAAAATGTTATTTATTAATGTTTTTCTGTGGTATGACTATCTGAAT
Organism: Dendrobates tinctorius; assembly: GCF_039654945.1. NCBI lineage: Eukaryota > Metazoa > Chordata > Amphibia > Anura > Dendrobatidae > Dendrobates > Dendrobates tinctorius. The sequence goes on from NW_027361694.1 coordinate 17,756,609, forward strand.
TAAAGGGATAATCATTCAAAGATTGAAAATTGCTAATTTTTTTACATTTTTGTCAAATGTCTGATTTTTTATAAATAAACTCAAAACATATCAACCTAAATTTACCATTATCATAAAGTATAATGTGTCACGGAAAAACAGTCTCAATATCACTGGAATTTTTCGAAGCTTTCCAGAGTTATTACCACATAAAGTGTCACTGGTCAGATTTTTAAAATTTGGCTCGAAGGGGTTAAATTTGTAGGCGAAGCAAATAACTTTTCTGGACTGCTGGGTATCTTTTAGTAATGTTGCAGTTAAATAATTGGCATCAACCATCTTGTTGCCATTTGTATTGGAAACAAATTATTTTTTGGACCTCTGTGTGTTTTCTAGTTGTGTGGTTTATAAATAAATCTAATCTTCCGCCATCTCTTTGCGAGTAGTGTGCAGAACAACCACTTCCAAAAATGAGGAGAGCATCAAATAGTGGATGTAGACATGGTCGTGTTGGTGCTGGTGTAGTTGCACATGGTGGTGTGTTAATTTCTAGGGTGTGGCCCGTCTTAATTGTCTGTGGCCGAATTGGACCTTTGGCAGAGATTATACGTGCACGGAGAAAAGAATACACAAGACAAGGTGTATCATGTCAATATGATTCTTCTCTATCTTTAATCCAAGGTGTACAGTTTTTATAACAGAAATCGCGCTCATTGTGTTACATCATGGGTGCATTTCCAAATTACTGTTTACCCCAAATAGTAAATTAGTATTGATCTCGTGGGATCTCATATGTTCCCATATCGCTACATAATCATTATGTACATAATTATCGTCTTCTAGCCCGATCCACCCTAGTCCACCCTAGTCCACCCAGTATTACATGAAGCCTAGTTGGGTTATACAATACAGAAACAATTCTCAGAAAATCGGAAGGATCTTAAAGTTACATGATCCCAATATTCAGCAAAGCGTCTATATAGTGGTACAGTTTTGATTCTTGTATATATTCATATGCCATATATTTTCCCCTTAACAGTCCCTCCTTTGGAAATATGCAAAATCAAAATCCTAATCTCGTCGAACCTATCGATCTGTCCTCCTGGCCTACCTATCTCAACAATGCTGGAACCTAGCTAACTAATCTTCACCGTATATACGAGACGACCCATCTCTAGTAGATGGACCCCCTCCTAACGGACTTTGCACAGGAGGAAATCAGATCCTGGACTTTCCCTCGTTGGTTTGCTTCAGGCAGGCATATTCCGGAGGTAGATATGGCATTATTCTCATGAGTTCATAGGAGTATCTTTCATATAGGGGATCTTCAAAATCGGCATGCATGGTTATCACTGTGGTTTCCATAGTTTTCATCATTTTCTTAAGGCATGGAGCTATGCAGCATAGAATTAAGGAAAATATGATCAAAGGACATAAAATAACTATTGTAAACTTAATGGGTCAATAATTGCATTTATGGCATCCTCAGTGTATTTTAAAAAACGTTGTTGATTATTGTATAAATAGTTTATCCGCTTTGCATTCTTATTTACGGGGATGGTGGGTTTAAACACAACTATTGTCTCGCTCTCGACTTTGAATTTGTCAGGTGCTCCCTGTGTTTCCCCACTGGTATCTATGCTTCTTAGCCAAAATTTACCTTTTTTTGTCATCATTTTCCCTCCCAAGTTTAGTACTTGAGCCTAGTACATATAACCCTTGCTCATTCTCTGAGGGGTTCTCAATAGTAAGGTACAGAACTATGCAGTTCAGTACCTTACAGTTCAACTATGCAGGGCAGTGAGTGGCAGTGACAGGGAGTATTGAATCTGGAAGGCCACTCTGACCCTTAAAATGGGCTTTGGACAGGGTCATGCGACTTAATAGGCTTTTTCCCCATTTGTCCCTTCGCTGTAGGGCCTGGACTGGTTGATGTCTCCAGTCACTTTCACCAGTGTGCCACCCAACAAGTGACTAATCCTCCCAGTTTGAACCTTCCCCTATTTCATCAGTAGTGACACAGATGAATTGTGTATTTAACCAGATATGAAACTGTGCCATGGGGCCTGGACATTCTTATTGTGAGACAGTAGTCAAATTGATATGTTACTCTTGGGGTGGAGACATTACACCACAAAGTCAGTATGCCCTTCTCATGAGTAACTACCCCTTGGTGACTGACTACCCCTTGAGCTAGGAAAAGGATAAGTGCCAGATGGATGAAGAGTGGCAGCCGCTACTGGACTCTGGATCCAGCATCTCCTTGCAGTGGGAAGCGAGGACCCATGGACTGCTGCAATAGTTGACAGGACTTGGAACAGGCTGTCATCTCTAGGTTCAAGGGTACGTCTGTTGAACCTCTTGGTGATGAGGACTCAGTCACCGGGCAGGATCTGGTGGGCTCCTATGTCCTCAGGATCTGGGATGCATGAAAAGACTCGAAAATGTATTTTAGTCACATGTTTTTAAACTTAGTCTACATATAGGCAATTATAAAGAACAAAATATAATCCTAAACTGTGAATATTTACAAGTAGGATCTTATAGGGCTGAGTTTTGTTGGACCTACTATTATGTGTGTGTATTTGTGCGTGTATGTGACCCAAGGGAAAGACTAAACTCTTATGCTATGACTCCCCTGTTTCCTGTATAGCATCAAGTATGTAGAGTTTTGTTCGAGGCCTTAAATTTTCCTTGTTCATCCTTAGGCGTATTTCATCCTGTATAACTTCATCTTAGGTCCATTTCTTCTTTTCTTCCTTGGATACTTGTTTCTGGAGTGTCAAAACATCTTTTTCCAGGGTTATCCCTTTTCCTCTGTTTCCGTGTCAACCGGTATTACTGCTGCTTCTTTTGCTGTTACTTCAGCTAGTCTGTTGCCCACTGCTTCCCTTGAAGTGTCTCCAGTGTGTGTGCTTTTACTTTTACCACCGCAACTCTTCCTGGCATCAACAAGGACTCCATTAATTCTTGTATGGCTTTGTGGTGTCTGACCGGCGTTCCGTTAGCCGTGATGAAGTCTCTTTCCCTCCAGATTGATCTTGATAGCTTCATGTTGAGTGGACCTCTCGTATGCTTCTGTCAAGGCCCGCAGTCCTGCCTTTTGGATATAGGCAGTGGTTTTGCTCGCAGCATGTATCTTCTGTAGCTACTGCTATACCAGTGTGCAAACTGCCTTCTTGGTCTGCATACCTTGGTCTATACAGAAAGAGCGTCAGGTCAGGATCTTCCAGGTGTTCTCTTGCCTCATGACAGCAAGACAATCGCGTTCAGCCATTTCAGAGTCGACTACCTCTTCCACTAATGTGTCAGAGATGTGGTTTTCATCCTCCATCTTCCTCCCCCCTTTGGCAGAGGTAGAAGAGTAGCTGGACAGCACATCTGGAGATGGTCACGTTGTCCGGGAGCAGAGTAGGGCATTGCAGACAGGTGCTTTGGGCCAGGATCATCAACTGGTGACCCATAAAATTATCAGAAGCTTTATCCAGCACAGGTGGGTTGCAAACACAGTTCTCATGCAGGTTTGGACTTCATGAGCCACTTGGTCAAGTCTTGGAGAGGAGACGCCAGGAGGGCATTGTCTTCCTCCATGAAGCTGTGTTAAGACTCCATTTACATGGTCAGGCTTCTTCATGACAAACAGACAAAACAGTTCGGTATAGCCTGGCAGTCCTAGTGCTGTGAAAATGTGATTGCAATTTAGCATATAAAACGCATTGATGCCTTCTTTGGTTAACCTTAAAATAGTTATAAAAAGGTTGCATGTGTAGAAGAGCAGTATTGTCTTGGCTGTCTTCAGTCAGGGTCAGAGGTCATCCATATGTATTGTAAAAAAAAGTGGCTGTGGGATGTATCCTCTTCCAGGACTCCAGGACCGTGGTCATGGCTCGGGGCTATACTGTGCCCCTTGAGGCATTATAGTCCAAATATCTTGCTGGCACCATATGTAAAAACAGAGATGTGGTGAATTGGTCTCCAGAGGCAGTCTTGGCATTTCAGGAGCTTAAGCAGAGATTCACTGCTGCTCCTGTCTTAAGGCAACCTGATGTTTTACTCCCATTTCAGGTGGAGATAGATGCTTCTGAGATTGGTGCAGGAGCCGTTTTGTCTCAAAGAGATCCGGTAGCCTCTAAGATGAATCCCTGTGCCTTCTTTTCTCAAAAATTTTCCCCATCTGAACTTAACTATAATGTGGGGAATCGGAAATTGTTGGCTATGAAGTTGGGCATTTGAAGAGTGGAGACATTGGTTGGAAGGAGCCAGACATCAAGTTGTGGTCCTCACCGACCAGAAGAACTTGATCTATCTCAAATCAGCTAAGCGTTTGAATCCTAGGCAGGCTAGGTGGGCCTTGTTTTTCATGCGTTTTAATTTTGTGGTCTCCTTTCTTCCGGGCACCAAGAATGTTAAGGCGGATGCACTCTCTAGGAGTTTCTTTGCGGATTCTCTTGATGTGACCGAGCCTACTACCATTCTAAATGAGGGTGTGGTTCTTTCTGCCATTTCACCCAATTTGAGACTTGCCCTGAAGGAATTCCAGGAGGACAAACCTGAACAATGCCCTATGGGGAAATTGTATGTCCCTGACCAGTGGAGAAGAGTAATGTCTGAAATTCATTGCTCCACGTCAGCTGGTCATCCTGGTATTTTTGGTGCCAGAGATTTGGTGAGTCGGTCCTTTTAGTTACCTGCTTTATCTCATGATGTCAGGAATTTTGTGCAGTCCTGTGGGACTTGTTCTTGGTCCAAACCCTGTTCTCGTTCTAGTGGTTTGATAATTCCCCTGCCGGTGCCCAGGTGGCCATGAACCCATATCTCAATGGAATTTTTTTCTGACCTCCCTGTCTCTCAGAGAATGACAGTTATCTGGGTGATCTATGATAGATTTTCTAAAATGGTCCATCTTGTACCACTCCCGAAGTTGCCATCTTCTTCTGAGTTGGTGCCCTAGTTTTTACAGCAGGTGGTTGGTTTGCACGGTATTCCTGAGAACATTGTGTCTGACAGAGGAGTCCAATTTGTTTCCAGATTTGGAAGAGCTTTTTGTTCTAAACTGGAAATTCAGTTGTCTTTCTCCTCTGCATTTCACCAATCAGACCAATGGGCAGACTTTGGAAACCTATTTGAGATGTTTTATATCTGCTGGTCAAGATGACTGGGTCTCATTTTTGCCCTTGGCTGAATTTGCTCTAAATAATAGGGCTAGTTCTGCCACTTTGATGTCTCATTTTTTCTGCAACTTTGGGTTTCATCCTTGATTTTCTTCAGGGCAGGAGGAAGCTTCGGCCTGCCCGAGTGTGGATTCTGTGGTAGAGAGAATGCAGCAGATTTGGGATCAAGTAGTGGATAAGTTGTCTCACTCACAGGAGAAGGCCCAATGTTTTGCCAATCGGCATAGGACCATTGGTCCCCGGTTTAAAGTGGGTGACATGGTTTGGTTGTCCTTAAAAAATATTCCTATGAAAGTTGCGTCTCCAAAATTCAAGCCAAGGTTCATTGGACCTTCTAAGATTTCGGAAATCCTTAATCCCGTTTCTTTCCATTTGGCTCTTCCAGGAACGTTTAAGATTCATAACGTTTTTCATAAATCTTTGTTGAAAAAGTTTGTGGAGCCAGTAGTTCCCATGGCTGCGCCCCCTGATCCTGTATTGGTTAAGGGTAATCTGGAGGTAGAGAAGGTATTGGATTCTAGTCTGGCTAGACGGGGACTCCAGTACTTGGTCAAGTGGAAAGGTTATGGTCAGAAGGATAATTCTTGGGTGTTTGCTTCTGACATCCATGCCAAGAAATTGGTTCGCGCCTTCCACCGGGCCCATCCTGATCGGCCTGGTGGCTTGGATGAGGGTGCGGTGACCCCTCCTCAAAGGGGGGTACTGTTGTGAACACTTGTGACCTGGCTTTTTAGTTTGGGCTCCCTCTGGTGGTTGCTGTGTGTAATGGAGCTGGTCGGGTTGACAGAAGTCAATCACCTGAAGAGGATGAGTGGAGATCAGGTGTTACGGACTGGGAAGATTTAAGTCAGCAAGCTTCCCTCAATTGCTGCTGGCGATTTGGTTTTCTTCCTGTGCATTTTGAAGTCCGCTTGCCCCCTGCTTGGTCCTGCATCATTCAGATAAGTGATTTGTTTGCTGGAATCTTTTTGCATTTGATCCAGATTTTACCTTTCTCTGCTTTCTGCTTTGCTATGTGGATTCACCATTGTTCCCGACTGAGACCAGTGCTGGACCCTGTTCCATATGTCATAGCTTATGTCAGTCTGATCAGTATTGCTAGTCCCCTGTTATATCAGTATCTTTTGATTTGCTTCCAGTTCACTCCAGAATGCTGATCTATTGGGGGAGAGGTCGTGTGGCCTCAGTATTTTTGCATATCAGATGTGTTGGATTTTTCTTAGGGTTTTTTGCATGATTGCAGACAGTATCTTTCCTGTCCTGTTCTATCTAGACAGTTTGGGCCCCATCATTTGCTTACTCTATTTTCTGCCTGTGTTTGTGCCTCATCTTGTCTCACTGGCAATATATGTTTGGGGGCTATCTATTCCTTTGGGGTTCTAATCCGGGGCAGTTTAGCTTTCCCCTTTCTTGCTTTAGGCTTAGTTAACTCTTTGGCTGTGCCAAGGCATCTAAGGTATCGTAGGTACGTCCCATGGCTAATTCTAGTTGTGCTGTTAGTTTAGGAGTCTGCAGTCCGCTTAGTTACCAACCTTTCTGATTGCCTAGTTTATTCCACGGCTATCCTCCTCGGTGACCTAACTATAACAGGCAGGGTTGAGGAGTTGGGGAAAGATGATGCAGAGGATAATAAGGACTATGTGCACACGTTGCGGATTCCGCTGCGTTTTTTTTCGTGCGGAAACGCAGGTAAAACCGCAGGTAAAGTGACCTGCGGTTTTCCTGCGTTTTTCCTGCGTTTTGGTCTGCGGTTTTGCCCTGCAGTTTCACACCTCTACTATGGTAGAGGTATGAAACCGCTGCGGAAACCACACAAACAATTGACATGCTGCGGTTTGTAAACCGCAGCAAAACCGCACGGAAAAAACCGCACCGTCAGCACAGCGTTTTTGAAACCCCATAGGGTTTCATTGTACTGTACTTGGTTAGCGGAACTGCTGCGTTTCCGCAGCGGCAAAACCGCTGCGGAAACGCAGCAGAAACCGCACCGTGTGCACACAGCCTAAGTCTCCACATGGAACGGAGGTCATACTAGTCACGTCCACGAGTCACGTCCACAGTTCTGAGGAAAAGGCGGACACCGTGCCATTTAAATCAGCACACCAACAACAGCTCCAAAGAGCTCCCTGGCATGGCATTTCTTTAGTGAATATACTGATGACAAGCGATGGGTTGTTTGCACTCTATGCTGTCAGACGCTGAAGTGAGTCATACATCTACTGAACCTGAGCACTTCAAGCATGACAAGACATCTGAATTCCAAGCACTAGATGCAGTGGAGTATACAACTTGAAAAGCATAAAAAAAAAAAAAAATAAAAAAATGGTCATGTGTTAATATGCACTTACATTGTGCATACGCATTAACTTACTTTTCTCAGTTCAGATTTGTTTTTTATTCATTTCATTGTGCATTCAGTGCATATATGGGTGTGACCGCCCTTTTTCTGAGCTGGGAAAGCCATCCAGTCTGGCCTAAGCTGTTACTAGTGGTTCAGTCGCTCGACCCTTATTCACATTCACGCCACTTGGCAAGTGAAAAGGTTTTAAATACTAGAGTAGGGACTGTCCCACAAGGGTTGCCGTGACGTGGCGGGATGGCTTGTACATTATTTTGATCAAAATTATGTTTACTAAATACCCTTATTATTATCATTACCTTTATGCATTATTTGCAGTATATTTTTTACTTTTTAGTTATATTTGTGTTTTTTGCTTTTTGTTTTCTCTGGTTAATGGTCATGTGTTAATATGCACTTACATTGTGCATACGCATTAACTTACTTTTCTCAGTTCAGATTTGTTTTTTATTCATTTCATTGTGCATTCAGTGCATATATGGGTGTGACCGCCCTTTTTCTGAGCTGGGAAAGCCATCCAGTCTGGCCTAAGCTGTTACTAGTGGTTCAGTCGCTCGACCCTTATTCACATTCACGCCACTTGGCAAGTGAAAAGGTTTTAAATACTAGAGTAGGGACTGTCCCACAAGGGTTGCCGTGACGTGGCGGGATGGCTTGTACATTATTTTGATCAAAATTATGTTTACTAAATACCCTTATTATTATCATTACCTTTATGCATTATTTGCAGTATATTTTTTACTTTTTAGTTATATTTGTGTTTTTTGCTTTTTGTTTTCTCTGGTTAATGGTCATGTGTTAATATGCACTTACATTGTGCATACGCATTAACTTACTTTTCTCAGTTCAGATTTGTTTTTTATTCATTTCATTGTGCATTCAGTGCATATATGGGTGTGACCGCCCTTTTTCTGAGCTGGGAAAGCCATCCAGTCTGGCCTAAGCTGTTACTAGTGGTTCAGTCGCTCGACCCTTATTCACATTCACGCCACTTGGCAAGTGAAAAGGTTTTAAATACTAGAGTAGGGACTGTCCCACAAGGGTTGCCGTGACGTGGCGGGATGGCTTGTACATTATTTTGATCAAAATTATGTTTACTAAATACCCTTATTATTATCATTACCTTTATGCATTATTTGCAGTATATTTTTTACTTTTTAGTTATATTTGTGTTTTTTGCTTTTTGTTTTCTCTGGTTAATGGTCATGTGTTAATATGCACTTACATTGTGCATACGCATTAACTTACTTTTCTCAGTTCAGATTTGTTTTTTATTCATTTCATTGTGCATTCAGTGCATATATGGGTGTGACCGCCCTTTTTCTGAGCTGGGAAAGCCATCCAGTCTGGCCTAAGCTGTTACTAGTGGTTCAGTCGCTCGACCCTTATTCACATTCACGCCACTTGGCAAGTGAAAAGGTTTTAAATACTAGAGTAGGGACTGTCCCACAAGGGTTGCCGTGACGTGGCGGGATGGCTTGTACATTATTTTGATCAAAATTATGTTTACTAAATACCCTTATTATTATCATTACCTTTATGCATTATTTGCAGTATATTTTTTACTTTTTAGTTATATTTGTGTTTTTTGCTTTTTGTTTTCTCTGGTTAATGGTCATGTGTTAATATGCACTTACATTGTGCATACGCATTAACTTACTTTTCTCAGTTCAGATTTGTTTTTTATTCATTTCATTGTGCATTCAGTGCATATATGGGTGTGACCGCCCTTTTTCTGAGCTGGGAAAGCCATCCAGTCTGGCCTAAGCTGTTACTAGTGGTTCAGTCGCTCGACCCTTATTCACATTCACGCCACTTGGCAAGTGAAAAGGTTTTAAATACTAGAGTAGGGACTGTCCCACAAGGGTTGCCGTGACGTGGCGGGATGGCTTGTACATTATTTTGATCAAAATTATGTTTACTAAATACCCTTATTATTATCATTACCTTTATGCATTATTTGCAGTATATTTTTTACTTTTTAGTTATATTTGTGTTTTTTGCTTTTTGTTTTCTCTGGTTAATGGTCATGTGTTAATATGCACTTACATTGTGCATACGCATTAACTTACTTTTCTCAGTTCAGATTTGTTTTTTATTCATTTCATTGTGCATTCAGTGCATATATGGGTGTGACCGCCCTTTTTCTGAGCTGGGAAAGCCATCCAGTCTGGCCTAAGCTGTTACTAGTGGTTCAGTCGCTCGACCCTTATTCACATTCACGCCACTTGGCAAGTGAAAAGGTTTTAAATACTAGAGTAGGGACTGTCCCACAAGGGTTGCCGTGACGTGGCGGGATGGCTTGTACATTATTTTGATCAAAATTATGTTTACTAAATACCCTTATTATTATCATTACCTTTATGCATTATTTGCAGTATATTTTTTACTTTTTAGTTATATTTGTGTTTTTTGCTTTTTGTTTTCACTTGAAAAGCATGACAGATCTTAGTCTCCTCCTGCTCCTCCTTCTGCTGTGGTCTCCCAAACCCTCGAGAGAAAGAGGGGATACCCCTATCCACCCACGAGTCTTGTTCCTGAATTACAGCATTTTCTAATTACATGCCATTGAAATGTTGCCATTCTAGCTGGTGGAGATGGACAGTTTTAAAAAAACTGATGGTGGTGGCTGTCCCACAGTATGTTGTTCCCAGCCGCCTCTACTTTCCCAGGTGGGCTATCACTGCCCTACACACACATGTTTTGGACCAAATCAAGTGTGCACTATGCAATGCTATCAGTGGCAAGGTCCACATTAACACCAATATGTGGACCTGTAAGTATGGCCAGGGACGTTACATCTCCCTAACTGCCCACTTGGTAAATGTACAGTAGTGGCGACTGAAACAGAGGCGGAAAGCATTCTAGCTCAGGTGCTACCACTACTTATTGCTGGATGTTTATCTGTCCAGGTTGCTTCCTCCTACTACTCTGTTTTCTCAACCACCTCCTCATCCAGTCCCAGTAAGACCTGCACCACCAACTTCAGCCTAGCCAGGGGGAAATGACAGCAGAGTGTTTTTAAGCTCCTCTGCTTGGTAGACAAATATCACAATGCGCAGAAGCAGTGGACTCTGATCAAACAGCAGACAGATGAGTGGTTGGTGCTGGTGAATCTCAAGTATGGCCTGGTGGTGTACGATAACGGGTGAAAAGCAGCAGCATCTCTGGACCTACTCGGATTGATGCACATCCCTTGCCTGGTGCATGTGTTGAACTTGGTGGTGAAGAGTTTCCTGAAAAACTACCAACACATGTCAGAGCTGCTGCTGAAAGTGCAGCCAGTGTGTGCTCGCTTTCAGGGTTCTCACCTTGCTGCTGCTCACCTGTCTGTGCTGCAGCATCACTTCTGCCTTCTGATATGCAACGGACCAACAAGTGGCAACTGCTCCTTACATTTACTGGAGAGACTGAGCAACAGCAGGGAATAGTGGAGTTTCAGCTGCAGCATTCATGGCTAAGTCACTCTACAACATCACTTCACTACCAATGAGTGGGCCTCCATGCGTGACATGTGTGCCGTTTTGCGTTGCTTTGAATACTCCAACAATATAGTCAGCGCTGATGATGCCATCATCAGAGTTGCTATAACATTTATATGCCTGCTGGAAAAAACTATTCAGGCCATGATGGATGAGATGGTGTCACAGGAGGAAGAAGGGCAGAAGCAGCAGTTTCAATTCACACCATTATCAGGCCTGTCATCAACACAGGGCTCGGAGGGTTAGTTCCTGTGCCAACAGTGGCCAGCTACCCAACTGTACAGCCATGGCACAGTTTGAGAGGATGATGATGAGGAGGAGGAACAACCATGCTCACAGCAGTGTGGCACTCAAATCAGCGCGCGGGGCGTGGTTGGGGAGATACAGAAGACCCAGACCATACACCTCCCACAAAGGACAGCTTGCCGTTGCCTCTGGGCATTCTGACACACATGAGTCAATACATGCTGCTGTGCTTGCTTAACAACCAAATAATTACCTGTATTGTTACCAGTGCTGATTACTGGGATGCCACCCTACTGGATCTCCATTACAAGGACAACGTACCATCATTACTTCCGTCACTGGAGCATGATTGCAAAATGCATGACTACAAAAACAGGCTAATAGAGAAGCTAATGATGACTTTCCCACCTGACATTGGGAGGCTCGGTGGAAGAACAAGGCAGAAGAGGGGGAGGAAGTTGCAAAAGCAGCTGGGACACTGCTGCCACCTCAGAAGGCAGGAATAGCATGGCCGAAATGTGGCAAAACTTACTCAGCATGGCACAACATCTGGGAACACCATCTGATATGGTCCGTATTAACATGAGGTAGTATTACAACAACATAGTGGAAGACTACCTGTCCACCTGTCTCCAAGTACTAACTGATAGGTCTGTCCCATTTAACTTCTGTGTCTCCAAATTGCATGCATAGCCTGAGCTTGCCCTTTATGCCTGGGAGGTCCTGTCCTTCCCTGCAGCAAGTGTACTGTCGGAGCGTATGTTTAGCATGGCAGGGGGTGTGGTCACAGACAGGCGCACCTACCTATCCAGATCCAACATGGGGAAGCTAACATTCCTGAAAATGAACCAGGAGTGGACTCCACATGACTTGTCCATACCTTTGGATCACTAGACAACTTTACCAACTGCACCCAGCCAGTCTTCATCTCTATTTCCCATTGGTTTCCCTTGGGTGCATCCTCCTCAAATAAAAAAAGCAAAAATGATGCTGGCTACCTCTTTCTCTGTCTTCTTCCACCAACACGTCTACCTTCTCCTCTAGTAGGACCTCCGCCCCATGGTTGAAGCTTGTTAGTTTATTTTGGGTTTGTTCTATGTTCTTTTAAGTCTTTTCCATAAAACAAAGAAAAAACATAAAGAATACAAACAATAAAAAAGACAGTGTTGGATTACTCCTCTCTTGCCTCTTCCACCATTACCGCCACTTCCATCTCTTCCCCCACTTGGACCTGCGCCTCCTGGTTCTAGGTTGCTAGTTTAAGTTTTGTTAATTGTAGGTTGTTTTTAGTCAGTTCTATAAAAAAAACTAAAAAAACAAACAAACAAAAAAGCAAACAAAAAACTGTTGTATTACTCCTCTCTTGCCTCTCCCACCTATACCACCCCATCCACCTGTTCCTCCACTTCTACCTACGCCTCCTGGTTCTTCATTACTAGTTTTAGTTTCGTTGTTTCTAGATTGTTAAGTTAGTTTAATAAAAAAATATATAAAGGCTAATTAAAAAATAGTGTTTGATTACTCAAAACTTGCCTCTTCTACCTACACCACCACATCCAACTCCCCCTCTATTTGTATTTTTTATTTCTGCTCTACTTAGCATAGGGACAGGATGCAGTTGTAGTGAGGGACAGCCTTAGGTTTTGCATTAGTGTTAGTGATGAGCGAATAAACTTGCTGCTGGGGTTTCCCCGAGCATGCTCAGGTGATCTCCGAGTATTTTGGCGTGCTTGGAGATTTAGCTTCAGTCGCCTCAGCTGCATGGTTTATGGCTGCTGGACAGCCTAAATACACGTGGGAATACCCTAACAAACAGGCATTCCTCACATGTATTCAGCCTGTCCAGCAGCCACAAATCATGCAGCTGCATCGACAGAAACTAAGTCTCCGAGCACGCTAAAATACTCGGAGGCCACTCGAGCATGATCGGCGAAACCCGAGCAATGAGTATGCTCGCTCATCACTAATCAGTGGGAGTACTTAGCCAAAAACCGTCTGTGTGTATTCTGCAATCATGTCTGTAATTGTACCGTGCCAAAAGCTTGTGTGTGTACGCTACAGCCGTCTCTATTAGCAGTTTGCATAAAAAAAATTCTACTCTATTCAGCAGTACAAAAATTTTACTGTAGTACAGTTTATAAACGAGTAGTGTGTCAAAAAAAATCTCCTCTTTACAGCACTATGATCGGATTCCTGGAGCACGTAGTGAGACCTGGGACCTGGCGGCCTGGGTGTTGGACAAGTGTCCTGAATAGCACCCGGACAGGCCACATGTGTGTTCAGAGCCTGGGATGGTCCCACACTGAGAAAGATGTTGTCCTGTTGAGGACCTTGGACTGACGAGGAGTCAGCCTGTGCAGCAGGAGCTCCTGAGAGGTAACCCCGGGTATGGGGAAAGAACTATGTGCATTGACAATGGTCTGTTACTGAACTGTGCGGTCACCCGGAGGCTAGAGAGAGTCCGGCTTGACTAGTGAATGCTTTGTAAAGCCACAAGTGATGAAGTAATGGACTATGTGTAAGCCGGTGATGTGAAACCTGGCTTACGGTGTGGTTCATGATGTTTAAATAAACCATATGGACTGTTTTGTGTGAAAAATCTGTGCCTGACTACGCTACTCAACTCCCAAGCGAGTGTTCCCCAACACACATAGTAGGCACTACGCCACAACTGACAGACATGTGACACTTAGATTGTACACAGGCGATTAGATTGTAAGCATGTGACTTATGAAGGTCATTGCTTTCGCCAGGAATTTTTAGGAGCTTCATAGCATCGGCTTACAAAAATATTTAAACACAGGTTGTAATGTAGCAAAAAAGGTAAAAAGTCAAGGGGGTGAATATGCAAGCCACTTAAGGCAGATTTTACATTTGCGTCTGTGTGTGCAGCGTTTTATCCACATAGAGCTGCATGCGTCGTGCGTACATACTGTATATTTAACATGGTGTATGCAGGGACCTGCCTGTGCATGCATTCACATACATTTGCGTACACATGCATCATTTCGTGGTGTGGCTAAAGCAACATATTGCATTTTTTGTGGCGGCAAAAATCCATCAAATATGCGCAACCATGTGCATGCGGATGAATGCGCAAAAAAACACATTACTGTCTATGAGAACGCATGCACATGGAAGGAAATGCATATGCATGTGTTCAATATGCATGTGTACTTCAGAGTGAGCAGGTCCAGAAAATGGTTTCATTCACTCCCAAAACAAAGCTGTATATAAAAGGAAGTGTGGAAACTGCAAGGCTATTACTTTCAAGACTCTGGATCTGACAACAACACTGGCTATGTAAGTATAGAACCTTTGAAAATGTCTGTATCTCTCACTGTAGTCTGTACTTTGTACAAATTTTTTTGTTTTCCTTTGAGACTGGTTGTCTCCTGGTGCTGGCGTCTCTCCTGGTGCTGGCGTCTCTCCTGGTGCTGGTGTCTCCTGGTGCTGGCATCTGTTTTGCTGCTGGGTCTCTCATGGTACTGGTGTCTCTCCTGGTGCTGCTATCTCTCCTGGTGCTGGCGTCTCTCCTGGTAGTGCCGTCCTGGTGAGAACAACACTGTCTATGTAAGTCTAGAAGCTTTGAAAATGTCTGTCTCTCTCACTGTAGTCTGTACTTTGTATTAATTTTTTTCTGTTCCTTTTAGACTGGTTGTCTCCTGGTGCCGGTGTCTCTCCTGGTGCTGGCGTCTCTCCTGGTGCTGGCATCTCTCCTGGTGCCGCTGTCTCTCCTGTTGCTGGCGTCTGTCCTGGTGCTGCAGTCCTGGTGAGGACAACACTGTCTATGTTAGTATAGAAGCTTTGAAAATGTCTGTCTCTAATTTTTTTTCTGTTCCTTTTAGACTGGTTGTTTCCTGGTGCTGGTGTCTCTCCTGGTGCTGCCGTCTCTCCTGGTGCTGCCGTCTCTCCTGGTGCTGCCATCTCTCCTGGTGCTGCCATCTGTCCCTGTCCTGTGCTGGCTGCTGTGGTGATGGACCACTGTCTGTAATGTAAGTATTGGTGTCCATAGCTTTTTTTTGCTACATTGTGTTTGACTCTTAACAAGTTTAATTTTTGTTATCTTTTTTTCTGTAGTGTTTCACTTGACTGCTGCCTGCTCTTCAACCATGTCCTCAAGTGAAGAACTGACTTCTTCCCAGGGTGGACCTGACAAAGATTATGTAATTACATTTGCTATACTGATTGGTATGTAGTGACTGTCAATACTATACCTGATGAAAAGCAGGAGCAGTCGAGTGGAAATGATTCTTCCCTGGATCGTCGTGCTCATGTGTCTCAGGAGGAAAGACAGGGTGTAAATATTGTTTTCACCAGAGTTGTAATTGATTTTTTTTAGTTTTACTTAAAATTGTTTTTTTTTATTTGATCTATAGGTTCCACAACGGGAAGACGCCAAACAGGACATTGACAACGATCAACTCATTAACCTTGTGCAAGAGCGAGCACTGTTGTGGGACGAGACACCCATGATTGTCAGCACTCGGACACAGTTGTGATTTGACGACTCTGGGAAGAAGTGGCCAGATTGCAGTTGCATGATTGGGACCGTGCCATGCCACGTACCAGAAATGATTTTTGTAAGTATTGCAATGTGGTGTGACATGCCATTGAAACTGTAAATGAAGGTGCATTGTTTTACAATTAATTTTTTCCTTGTTTTCCCCCTTCACAGTGAAGAGAATAACAGTCCGTTGGCGCTCCATGAAGGATCGCTTCAACAAGGACATGAGATCGGAGAACCAGGTTAAAAGTGGTGCTGCTCAAAGGATAAGAAAATAAAAATACCACCATAACCTTGCTTTTCTGAGGCCTGCACTTGCTCAGCGAACGTGAGTGTTTTTTGTGTTGTCTTACTATTATTTCATCACTAATTCCTATAGATTCATAATAAGTCACGCAAATACAGTTGCATACACTATATATCTATCAGAAAATCCTGACACTGAGTTTGCTTTTAGTTGGGCTTTATGCAGATCTATAATACATTTCATCTATGTCGACAATGTGCCGACATTTTTATTTAAGCTGATACCTTGTAACATTAATACTTGGGCTACACTTAGTTCTATAATGATAAGCAATTAGTTTATTTAGAAAACATCACATTTTAATTAATCCTGTTGCAATGCTTCACATGACAATATTATTAAACAACACTATTTAATAAACAAATATACACACATGGTCAAAATTGTTGGTACCCCTCTTTTAATGACAGAAATAACTTGAATCTGCTAAAAGTAGTAATAAATCAAAAATCTATGAAAATGAACAAATGAAAGTCAGACATTGCTTTTCAACCATGCTTCCACAGAATTAAAAAAAAAATAAAACTCATGAAATAGGCCTGGACAGAAATGATGGTACCCCTGAAAATAATGTGCCAAAAGGGACACTTTAAATCAAGGTGAGTGCACTAATTAGTATCACAGGTGCCTACAATCTTGGAATCAGTGAGTGGGCCTGTCAGGGGCGGACACAGACTGTAGTGGGCCCCTGTGCAAGAAATTTTTCGGGCCCCCCCCTACTAGCAGCAGATCCGGCAGACTTCTGCACCTCTGCTGCCTAACGGGCGACTTGTGGCACTGATCCGGCACGCCCCATTCATTCTCTACTGGGCTTGCGGCTGGCTGCGGCAAGTGCAGTTGTGCTAGATCCGCGTTACATGGTGCCACTAAAATATACAGCGGATATGCTGTGTTTTTTTAGAGCGGGAAAATCTATACCATGTCAATTTTTGCTACGGATTTTCCCAACCGTAAATGTACTGTATATCTAATATTGAGGCTATGCAGGGCTGGATATAATATCTGTAGAATGCTGCAGGGCAGTATTTATTATTTGCCAGTTGCAGCCTCATATATAGCCTACTAGCCCAGCATTGCCTCTAGTTGTTAATATATACAGCCCAGCACAGCCTCCAAATAAAATATGGTATACAGCCCAGCATAGCCTTCAGTTAATATATACAGCCCAGAACAGCATCCAAATAACATATACAGCCCAGCATAGCCTCCAGTTAATATATACTGTCCAGCAACAGCCTTCAGGTAATATATACAGCCCAGCACAGCCTCCAGTTAATATATACAGTCCAGCAACAGCCTTCAGGTAATATATACAGCTCCCAGCACAGACTCCAGGTAATAAATACAGCCCAGCACAGCCTACAGCTAATATATACAGCCCAGCACAGCCTTCAGGTAATATATACAGCCCTCCACAGCCTCCAGGTAATATATACAGCCCACCACAGACTCCAGGTAATATATACAGCTCACCACAGCCTCCAGGTGATATATACAGTCGAGCATAGCCTCCACTCCAGGTAATATATACAGTACAGCATAGCTTTAAGGTAATAGATACAGTCCAGCATAGCCTTCAAATAATATATACAGCCCAAAACAGCCTCCAGGTAATATATACAGCCCAGCATAGCCTCTGAATAACATATATAGCCAGACAGCCTCCAGGTTATATATATAGGCACCCCCATTTCACTTTGTTTCATAATGCTCTCCCCCATATGCGGTCTACTTTTGGCATAGTGCTTCTCACCCTATGTGGCCCCCCAGTTTATGCTTCTTCTCCCCCGATGTGGGCAGCCCGATTCATGTTTCTTCTCCCCCCATGAGCCGCCCCATTCATGAGCAGCCAAGCATCTCCCCCAGGGGCCCCCCCATTCATGAGCAGCCAAGGCCATGCTTCTCCCCAGGCCAGGGGCCCCCCATTCATGAGCAGCCAGGCCATGCTTCTCCCCAGGCCAGGGGCCCCCTATTCATAAGCAGCCAGGCCATGCTTCAAGTTCTCCCCAGGGCAGGGCCCCCATTCATGAGCAGCCATGCTTCTCCCCAGGGGCCCCCCCATTCATGAGCAGCCAAGGCCATGCTTCCCTTCTCCCCAGGCCAGGGGCCCCCCAATTCATGAGCAGCGAGGGGCCATCATGCTTCAGTTCTCCCCCAGGATGGAGCCCCCCAAAATCATGCCTGCCATGTTCAAGCCAACTTCTCCTCTACCCCAGGAGCCCCCCAAAATCATGCCTGCACCTCGGTCCCAGTCCCTCAGTCCTGCTCAGCTCTGTTAGTGCTCTTACCTGGTAGCAGGCAGCGCAGACCAGACCAAGAGGATCCATCCATTCCACACTGTCCAGTGTCCACACTCCGCACATTCCTGAGCTGCTGCAGCATATGGGCAGGGGCACGGCACAAGTGAGTGAGTCAGACACAGACAGACACATCACACACTGACCTGCGGCTGCACTGCAGCCACCATCCGGCCGGCACCACAGGCACAGTGAGTGACAGTCAGTCTGTGTCTGTCTCCTCCTCTCCTCCCCCACAGCGGCAGTGCAGCACTGACGCTGGCCGCTGATCTGCTATCATCACCTCAGCCAGAGGCGTAGCAAGGGTTTTGGTTCAGGGGGGCAAAACTTCTGAGTGGGCCCCTAACTAGGTAACTTCGATTACAACTCAGTGACGCCCCCTAATAGTGGATGTAGGAGATGACTTCGCTGTACTGAAAATAACTCCTATATAAAGACCAATATTGATATTACTGCCATCTGGTCAGTGGTAAATACCAGTCCTACAAAACATATGTGATTACTGCACAGTATTAGTTGGTGTCTTACCGCTGATGATCTTTGTGATGGAATTGTTCACTTTTCACGTCTTTTCCATCTGGCCCAGACCGACATGACAACTTCTCCAGCCATGACTCTGCTACAGAGAATGCAACAACACCTTTCACTTCTCATATTCCAGCCCCATCACCATCTATCCCAACCTGCACAAACCCCTCATCCTGCTGATACC
The DNA here is from genome assembly GCF_039654945.1 of Dendrobates tinctorius. NCBI lineage: Eukaryota > Metazoa > Chordata > Amphibia > Anura > Dendrobatidae > Dendrobates > Dendrobates tinctorius. Next base: position 17,775,669 of record NW_027361694.1, read on the forward strand.
CCAATGCTGAGCCGCTGCTGCTGTATTTGTCCCTATTACTACATCTGATACCCCAATACTGAGCCGCTGCTGCCGTATGTGCCCCTATTGCTGCACCTGATACCCCAATGCTGAGCCGCTGCTGCCGTATGTGTCCCTATTACTGCACCTTATACCCCAATGCTGAGCCGCTGCTGCCATATGTGTCCCTATTACTGCACCTGATACCCCCTATACACACACGGCTCTGCTCCGCATCCCCTATACACACACGGCTCCGCTCCGTACACCTTGTACACACATGGCTCTGCTCCATGCACCTTGTACACACGAGGCTGTGCTCCGTGCACCTTGTACACATGCAGCTCTGCTCCGTTCACCTTGTACACATGCAGCTGTGCTCCGTGCACCTTGTACACATGCTGCTCCACTCCGCACACCCCGTACACACGCGGCTCCACTCCATACACCCCGTACACACACACGGCTCCGCTCCGTACACCTTGTACACACACGGCTCCGCTCACAATATACACACGCAGCTCGGCTCCTCCGTTCACCTCATACATGCATATCTCTGCTTCGTACACCTTCTATACACACAGCTTCGCTCTGTACACCTCATACACACACGGCTCTGCTACATCCACCCTGTAAACCCCTCCTGACCCCACACATAAACTTTACCTCATCCAGCAGTGCACCATGACAACCAGCACAGCAGAGCCCTGCAGCCACTGAAGCCCCTGATCATGTGACCCCCTGACTCCGCCCCTCCTGTGACCTCATCACAGGTTCTGTGCGCACAGAATAGCCCAGGACGACATTGCTGGCTGTGATGTGGGGGGCCCACTGCTGGCACCGGGGCCCCCACCGCCTTCTCTGGGGACCGTAGCTGCCCCCTATGCCCCCACCGTAGCTACGCTACTGACCTCAGCTCTCACTCTGCTGCCTCCTGCAGTGCTGCTCTCCTTTCCTCTGCTCTCCTCCTTGCAGCACTCCACATGGCTAATTTGAATTGAATAATTAGCCATGTGGGTGCAGGAGGCTGGAGGGCCCCCTCTCCCCTGGGGCCCCGTTCAATGAACCAGCTGCACGGGCAGTAGGTCCGACCCTGGGGCCTGTATGGAGGGCTACAGATACTCACTGTGCTGTTTGGTGACATGGTGTGTATCACACTCAACATGGACCAGAGGAACTGAAGGAAAGAGTTGTCTCAAGAGATCGAATATATAAAGCTCAATGTGTGTGTATGTTTGTATGTGTGTATGTCCGGGATTGGTATCTGCACCGTCGCAGCTACAGCCACAAAATTTTGCACAGTCACATGTCTGGACCCCGAGAGCATCATAGGCTATGTTGTGAGGCAAAATTTTAACCGCGCGCACCAAACAATTTTGCCCCTAGGTACATAATGGGGAAAAAGTGAAAGGAAAAGTGTTGGAGGCAAATTGACAGCTGCCAGATGTGAACAAGGGGGACTTAAAGAATGTGAGCGATGGCGCCAAAGAGTATATACCGTACAGTTGCTAAGGTGGGGCCCTGACACGGGATACTCACCACACATGGCGATATGAACACACACACACACAAAATGTGCCACACACTACCACGTGCTTCAACACATATACCACCCTCAGCACACATTTCACCACACATACACCAACCTCGCCACATAAAAGTCGAAACACAAAAGTCGCCACTCAAAACTCGCCACGTTGTCACAGAGCTGTTTAAAAGATGAAAAATGAACTGTGATTGGTTGTTATCAGCAACAGTTTTCATTGTAGACAGTTGTGGTAACTGAGGCTTATTATTCTTATCATTTCTATGGTGTTATCGTCATTCTGTAAAGCTGGAAATAACACAATTTATTACCGTGCCAATACAGGCCACCCTCTGACACAAACTGCAGGGGGAGCCCAGTATCACACAGGATAGGATTAGATACACAGCTCAGCAGTCAGTATCACACAGGAGAGGATTAGATACACGGCTCAGCAGTCAGTATCACACAGGATAGTATTAGATACACATCTCAGCAGTCAGTATCACACAGGATAGGAATAGATACACGGCTCCGCAGAGAGTATCACACAGGATAGGATTAGATACACAGCTCAGCACACAGTATCACACAGTATAGTATTAGATACACGGCTCAGCAGACAGTATCACACAGAATAGGATTAGATACATGGCTCAGCAGTCAGTATCAAACAGGATAGGATTAGATACATGGCTCAGCAGTCAGTATCACACAGGATAGGATTAGATACATGGCTCAGCAGTCAGTAACACACATGATAGGATTAGGTACAGCGCTCAGCAGTCAGTATCACACAGGATAGGGTTAGATACATGGCTCAGCAGATGGTATCACACAGGAGAGGATTAGATACACTGCTCAGCAGTCAGTATCACACAGGATAGGATTAGATACACAGCTGAGCAGTCAGTAACACACAATAGGATTAGATACACAGCTCAGCAGAAAGTATCACACAGGAGAGGATTAGGTACACAGCTCAGCAGACATTATCACACAGGATAGGGTTAGATACACAGCTCAGAAACAGGATGTGCCAAAGGAGAGGACATTTTCATTTCAAGAATTCCACTCATTCCATCTGACTTGTTTTTTGATTTGAAATGCCTCCAATTTCCAGTTCAATTGCTATTTGCAATGTCCATTAACAATGCTCAGGGACAGTCCTTGAAAGTAGTAGGGATCGATTTGCAACCTACAAGCTTTTCTCATGGTCAACTTTACGTGAACTGTTCAAGAGTTGGAACTGCTAAAAATCTGTTCATCTTTGCACCGAAAGGAAAAAACAAAAAATGTTGTTTATCAAAAGGCTCTTGAATGAGTTAAAAATAAAATACTATCAATACTTGGGTAATCGTTTAGTTAATTTGTGTTGCAAATATAATCATCATAATTTGTTATAACTAACCACAGTTGGTTACTATGCCCAGGCAACACCGGGCTCTTCAGCTAGTTAGATATAAAAATATAGACAAACATGCTAAGGATAAAAGTTATAAGATCATCTCCAAGCAGCTTGATGTTCCTTTGACTACAGTTGCTCATATTCAGAAATCTCCAGCTCCAACGCACGTTTCGCCTGATGTGGCTTTCTCAAGGAGTGAGAAAGCCACATCAGGCGAAACGTGCGTTGGAGCTGGAGATTTACTGGGCACCTTATCACTGGTATATATAATCCTGTTATGCACTTTTATTCAGATTTATCTGTCTATTTGCACTGCACTTTATGTTTTATTCTATGAGGATTGTATGTTAACAAATTGTATGAAATTTGCCCTTATGTCCATTGTGTGAATGCCATGCTTTTATGGTATTATATATGTCTATTGTAGCTGGTTTCTTCCTTTTTCCTTGTTTTTTTAAAAAATAGAACTTAATAAAGTATTTTAATATTTCCATTCATTTGGATTTGTATTTGGGTTTATTCATTTATTTGAGTAGGTTTAACAAGTTGTATTATGAATATCCCACATAGATCATTGGGTGGGTTATCCCACTAAGTTGTTGGTATATAAGTTGCATAGCTGTTAAAATAAATTTTCCAATAGACCTCATTGCTTTAATAGAGCTGTACTGTATTTTGTGAAAAATGCAGATGACATTATAATGCTTTCATAATTATAAGTGACTCGGGGGCCCATAGCAAAACTTGGAATGTGTCCCGATTTCACCATCACCGCTGTCAGCAGCAATAGAGTTTAGAACTGAAGTTGAAAAGCTTATAGTATTTTGGTTTCCATTTTGTCTACGTGTCTAATTCTGCTTTCTGTAGTTTGTGGTTTGGTTTTCACTGGCCACATAGGATATTTAATCTGAATCTGTCACCCATCGCGACATATATGACCTATTAATATGGGCATACAGGTAATAGAAATGTTACACTAGTCCTACCTGTACACCTCATATTAATGGTCTTGTGGCTGAGAATTGTTATATTCTTTCTTTATGTTAATGATTTCTTCCAGGCTCTGAGACATGTGGTGCCTGGAAGAAATCCCTGCCTCCTGTCTTCATTGTAATACTTACCTCCTCTTATCAGCGTCAGTTACGGCCCCTGAATCCTGTACCTGTGTCCTGCACTCCCTGAGAAATTCATATCTCATCCTCCCTTCTATGAGCGCTGCATTCAGGGATCTTCTGTGCAGAATCCGGCGAGTCACCGTGACCTCTGGTGTACGCATCGACAATATGATCTCCCCAATTCCTCCCTGCACAGTCATCGCTAGGAACCATGTGTACATGGTGATGACTATGCAGGGAGGACATGGGGAGAGCACCTTATCGGCGGTCACTGGAGTGGAAGTCGCTGGCACCTGCGCAGAAGATCCCTGAATACAGTGCCCATAGATGGGAGGATGAGGTATGTATTTCTGGGGAAGTGCAGGGCACAGGAACGTGATTCCAGGGCCATAACTGGTGCTGATGGGAGGGGGTAAGTGTTACAATGAAGACAGGAGGCAGGGATTTCTTCCAGGCACCGCACACCCCGGAAACTGGAAGAAATCATTAACATAAAGAAAGAAAATAACATTTCTCAACAACAAGATCATCAATATAAGGCATACAGGTAGGACTAGCTTAACATTTTTATTACCTGTATGCCCATATTACTAGGTCATTTAAGTCCCAGAGGGGGTGAAAGATTGCCTTTAAGTGGCAATGGCACCCCTTGATTGGGCAGTTCAGCAAATGTTGTGGTGTTGTCCTGATAGTTATTTCATTGTACCCAAGCAGAAAGTACAGGATTGGTAGCATGGACAATATTTTGCAACATATTCAAACATATTTTAACTGTTTCATTTCAAAGTTGTATAGATGACCAGATTTACTGTAAGTGTCTAATACAAGTTTGCTTTCATATCACTTTTCATTAATAAAAATGTAAAATTCTGTTTGATATTACATTTTGCTAACACAGCTTTTACTACTGATGCCTTTTTGATTTGCTCTTTTTTATGGTGGTCCACCCATTAATAGCATGTTACTTATTACATTGCTTATGAAACTTCCCTTATTTTGTATACAGCAAGTAGAACTAATGTTTCCGTGCCCATAACAAGAGACTTAATGATAGTTTTCACTTGTTCTACTAGTGCTGAACTAGGCTATTCTGTGCATCATTTTTCTTCATATTGGCTAGATCATGTTTCTTGTAGCTCAAACTGGATTATTAAAAGAAGAAAAAACAACTCCGGTCATTTAGAGAAGCATTATAGTCTACAGATCTTAGACACAGTTTTCCATGAATGACAAGACATTTCCCTCAATGTGCCAATAAAAATGCAGATTGTTGTTGTTTTTGGGTAGTTGTATCTATAATTAACAATGAACTGTAGTGTAAAAGCACAAAGATTTCATCACTGGCCATAAAAATAAACATTATTTAGTTGCTATACGCCAGGCATGTATGATTATATAAACTAATGTTACATATAATACATTTTCTGTTACTTCTTTCTACCCCGCCAATCAAGACTATTGTGCAAGGGATTTGAGAATAAAGAGCTTCACACATAATGGCTTAATAAGACAATATAGTGGTGCTTGAAAATTTGTGAACCCTTCAGAATTTTCCATATTTTTGGATAAATTGACCTGAAACTATATTTTCAAAATTGTAAAAGTAGGTAAATAGAACAAAATCAAACAAATGGGTCTAAAATATTACACTTTCTCACCTTTTAAATTAAGGAAACGATTCAACATCACATGAGGAGAATACATAAACCTTTAGGATTGCTAGATAATTTGAAGGTAAAATTACACTAGAGTCTGGTGTTTTCAGTCACTGGGATGCAAATCAGGTGTAAGTACAATCTCTGCTTGCTGTCATCTGATGATTACCATCCTGCAACATTTCCTTTAATGGTACAATCTCTGCTTGCTGTCACCTGATGCTTACCATCTGTCACAGGACAGTGATGTCCCCCCTGGAACAACCTAATAAAGTTAAAAAAAAAAAAAGTGTAAAAATAATTTTAAAAAAATCGCTGAATAAATAAAAAAAAAAAATTCATTTTTTGGAAATAAAAAAACAAAACAATAAAAGTACACGTAATTGGTATCGCCGCGTTCATAACGACCCGCCCTATAAAACTGTCCCATTAGTTAACCCCTTTAGCAAACTCCTTAAAAAATAAAAAACGAAGCAAAAAATAATGATTTATTATCATACCGCCGAACAAAAAGGGCAATAACGCGCGATCAAAAAGACGCATATAAATATCCGTGCTACAGCTGAAAACGTCATCTTGTCCCGCAAAAAAACGAGCCATGAAACAGCATCATCAGTAAAAAATTAAAAAGTTATAGCTCGCAGAATAAAGCGATGCAAAAATAATTATTTTTTATATAAAATAGTTTTCACTGTATAAAAGCACCAAAACATAAAAAAAGACATAAATGAAGTATCGCTGTAACCGTACTGACCCGAAGAATAAAATCGCCTTATCAATTTTACTGCACGCAGAACGGTGTAAACTCACCCTCCAAAAGAAATTCTTGAAATGCTGGTTTTTGTTCATTCTTCGTCCCAAAAATCAGAATAAAAAGCGATCAAAAAATGTCACATGCCCGAACATGATACCAATAAAAGCGTCAACTCGTCCCGCAAAAAATAAGACCTCACATGACTCTGTAGGTCAAAATACGGAAAAATTATAGGTGTCAAAATGTGGTGATGCAAAAACTATTTTTACAATAAAAAGCGTCTTTTAGCCTGCGACAGGTGCCAAAAATAAAAACCCGCCATAAATAGTAGATCAAACCCCCCGTTATCACCCCCTTAATTAAGAAAAAATAATAAAATTAAAAAAAAAGTATTAATTTCCATTTTCCCGTTAGGGCTAGGGTTAGGGCTAGGGTTAGGGCTAGGGTTAGGGCTAGGGCTGAGATTAGGGTTAGGGGTGTGTTGGGGTTAGGTTTGGAGTAAGACTTGGGGGTTTCCACTGTTTGGGCACATCAGGTGCTCTCCAAACGCAACATGGCTTCTGATCTCAATTCCAGCCTATTCTGCATTGAAATGTCAAATGGTGCTCCTTCCCTTCCAACCTCTGCCATGCGCCCAAACAGTGGTTTACCCCTACATATGGGGTATCAGCCTACTCAGGACAAATTGCAATACAACTTTTGGGGCCCAATTTCTCCTGTTACCCTTAGGAAAATAAAAAATTGGGGGCAAAAATATCATTTTTGTGGAAAAAAATATGATTTTTTTATTTTCACGCCCGGACGTTATAAACTTCTGTGAAGCACTTGGGGGTTCAAAGTGCTCACCACACATCTTGATAAGTTCCATGGGGGGGGTCTAGTTTCCAAAATGGGGTTACTTGTGGGGAGTTTCAACAGTTTAGGCACATCAGAGGCTCTCCAAACGCGACATGACACCCGCAAACCATTCCATCAAAGTCTGCATTCCAAAACGTCACTACTTCACTTCCGAGCCCCGACGTGTGCCCATACAGTAGTTTTCTCCCACATGTGGGGTATCAGCGGACTTAGGACAAATTGAACAACAACTTTTGGGGTCCAATTTCTCCTGTTACCCTTGGGAAAATAAAAAAATTGGGGACTGAAAGATCATGTTTGTGGAAAAAATATGATTTTTTTATTTTCACGCCCGGGCGTTATAAACTTCTGTGAAGCCCTTGGGGGGGGGGGTTCAAAGTGCTCACCACACATCTAGATAATTTAACATAATCCAACATAGCAATGAACATGATACTTTTTCCTATCTAGAAAAAAGAACGTTCATAATGGCATAAACAAGAGGACAACTCCCTTAGAAATATATGAACCTACATAGAAAACGGAGTATAACGCCATAGAGTCAATAAACATAAATGGTTATAATATCAAAAATTATTCGCTCTTTATTAGTACAGGTGCATAAAAGGTGTACATTACAAAATACAATCATATGATCAGATGTCAGATATGACACTAAGAAAGAGAGGGGATGGATACACCGCACATGTATGGTAAATGCAATGGTACAAAAAATGATAATACATATCCCCAAAAACCTGCATGAAGACTGATACCCATGTTGAAGAGTCTCACACTTGGCCATCTAGTGTTACTACCAAAGTGAAGTACATACCAAAAGACATGGGGAATTCATACAGGACCTTCCAGTAAAGTGCTGTTGTGCAAAAAGGTGTGGGGAAAATTATGGAAAGGTAACCATGCTTACCCATAAGGAAAGTGCATGTGCGTGGTGTCCAGCCCCAGAGCCCCTACGCACGTTTCGTGATTTTTTTATTTTCACGCCCGGAAGTTATAAACTTCTGTGAAGCACTTGGGGGTTCAAAGTGCTCACCACACATCTTGATAAGTTCCATGGGGGGGTCTAGTTTCCAAAATGGGGTTACTTGTGAGGAGTTTCAACAGTTTAGGCACATCAGAGGCTCTCCAAACGCGACATGACACCCGCAAACCATTCCATCAAAGTCTGCATTCCAAAACGTCACTACTTCACTTCCGAGCCCCGACGTGTGCCCATACAGTAGTTTTCTCCCACATATGGGGTATCAGCGGACTTAGGACAAATTGAACAACTTTTGGGGTCCAATTTCTCCTGATACCCTTGGGAAAATAAAAAAATTGGGGACTGAAAGATCATGTTTGTGGAAAAAATATGATTTTTTTATTTTCACGCCCGGGCGTTATAAACTTCTGTGAAGCCCTTGGGGGTTCAAAGTGCTCACCACACATCTAGATAAGTTACTTAGGTGGTCTAGTTTCCAAAATGGGGTCACTTGTGGGGGGTTTCCACTGTTTAGGTACATCAGGGGCTCTCCAAAGGCAACATGACACCAGCAGATCATTCCATCAAAGTCTGCATTCCAAAACGTCACTACTTCCCTTCCGAGCCCCGACGTGTGCCCATAAAGTAGTTTTCTCCCACATATGGGGTATCAGGGTATTCCGGACAAATTGGACAAAAACTTTTGGGGTACAATTTCTCCTGTTACTCTTGGAAAAATAAAAAAATTGGGAACTGAAAGATCATATTTGTAGAAAAAATGATTTTTTTATTTTCACGCCCGGGCGTTATAAGCTTCTATGAAGCACTGGGGGGTTCAAAGTGCTCACCACACATCTAGATAAGTTCCTTAGGGGGTCTAGCTTCCAAAATGGTGTCACTTGTGGGGGGTTTCCACTGTTTAGGCACATCAGGGGCTTTGTAAACACGGCATGGCGTCCAATCCCAATTCCAGCCAAAAAAGTCAAATGGTGATGCTTCCCTTCCGAGCTTTGCCATGCGCCCAAATAGTGGTTTACCCCCCACATATGGGGTATCAGCGTACTCAGGACAAATTGCACAATAACTTTTGTGGTCCTGTTACCCTTGGAAAAATAAAAATTGAGGGTGAAAAGATCATTTTTGTGGAAAAAATATGATTTTTTAATTGTACGGCTGTACGTTATAAACTTCTGTGAAGTCCTTGGGGGTTAAAAGTTCTCACCACACATCTAGATAAGTTCCTTGGGGGGCCTAGTTTCCAAAATGGGGTCACTTGTGGGGGTTTCCACTGTTTAGGTACATCAGGGGCTTTCCAAACGCGACATGGTGTCCGATCTCACTTCCAGCCAAAAAAGTCAAATGGCACTGCTTCCCTTCCGAGCTCTGCCATGCGCCAAAATAGTCGTTTACAGCCACATATGGGGTGTCAGCTTACTCAGGACAAATTGCACAATAACTTCTGTAGTCCTGTTACCCTTGGGAAAATAAAAATTGGGGGTGAAAAGTTCATTTTTGTGGAAAAAATATAATTTTTTAATTGTACGGCTGTACGTTATAAACTTCTGTGAAGCCCTTGTGAGTTCAAAGTTCTCACCACATACCTAGATAAGTTCCTTGGGGGGTCTAGTTTCCAAAATGGGGTCACTTGTGGGGGTTTCCACTGTTTAGGTACATCAGGGGCTCTCCAAACGTGACAAGGCGTCCGATCTGAATTCCAGCCAATTTTGCATTGAAAAAGTCAAACGGTGGTCCTTCCCTTCTCAGCTCTGCCATGCGCTGAAACAGTGGATCCCCCACATATCAGGTATCAGCGTACTCAGGACAAATTGCACAATAACTTTTGCAGTCTAATTTCTCCTGTTACCCTTGGTAAAATAAAAAAAATTGGACCTGAAGTAATTGTTTTTGTGAAAAAAAGTGAAATGTTCATTTTTTTTTAAACATTCAAAAAATTCTTGTGAAGCACCTGAAGGGTTAATAAACTTCTTGAATGTGGTTTTGAGCATCTTGAGGGGTGCAGTTTTTAGAATGGTGTCACTTTTGTAGATTTTCTATTATATAAAGTGACTTCAAATGTGATGTGGTCCGTAAAAATAAAATGGTGTTGCAAAAATGTGAAATCGCTGGTTAACTTTAACCCTTATAATTTCCTAACAAAACAAAATTTTGGTTCCAAAATTGTGCTGATGTAAAGTAAACATGTGGGAAATGTTAATTATTAAGTTTCTTGTGTGCCATATCTCTGTGATTTAAGGGCATAAAAATTCAAAGTTGGAAAATTGTGAAATTTTCAAAATTTTTGCCAAATTTCCATTTTTTTCACAAATAAACTCAAGTTGTATGAATGAAATTTTACCACTAACATGAAGTACAATATGTCACGATAAAAACAGTGTCAGAATCACCAGGATCCATGCGAGCGTTTCAGAGTTATTACCACTGTCAGAATTATCGCTGTAACGACACTGGTTTTTGTGACGTAGCAGCGATATTGCTAGCGATATCGCTATGTGTGATACTTACCTCCGACTGGCTCCCCCGCTGATTATCGCTGATCGCGCAAGAATGTCCTGGACGGTTTCACGTCGTCAGCTTCCTGCTGGGCTTCCTGTGGCGCCGACGAGAGACGCGTGGACGTGGGCGGGAGGACGTCAGGATCACCTCGACTGACAGGTAAGTAACGACCCCCGACCGCTACTATGTCGCTGGTGAGATCTGCCTGTGTGGCAGCTCACTAGTGACCACTTAGCGATGCACCAGCGATCCTGACTGCGTCATATAGCTGGTCGGGATTGCTGGTGCATCGCTAAGTGTGACAGTACCTTTACAGCATATATTTGTAGCCAGGCCCTGTGCTTTTGATCTTCTAACCTCCCCTGGTGTGCTAACCAATTGCTAATTTATCCCAAACCAGTTCCCACAATCCCTTTCACATGATCCTCTACTCAGTCCTACATATTTAGTAGCATCCTAAGGGGGGCACATGTGTGGGGTCTGGCACGCGTCTCCCTGCAGCAAAAGTATCACTGCAGCTAAAGTGTCGAGAAGCTGCAGTTATTTCAACAGCAGTTAATCACGGCAGGAGTCAGGACCCCACACTGTGATTCTGTCTCTTTTGGGCATGTCTGCTAAGTATGCACTTCTTATTACTTGGATCTAGCTTTTCTAACCCTCTTAATCCTTCACCATGTTTACATATGCCCTCTCAGTGTTTGCTCCATTAATCCTCTCTCTCCTTCGCTATCCCCAAACCCCAGCACCCTCTAACCAAATAATCATCTCCCCTTCCCTCTTACCTCCCCACCTTACCTCCTCTGCTGACCTGCTCCTCAACATCAAATCTGTCCTAATAAAGTATAAAATAAGCCACCCACTCTTCTTCTCCCACCTGCTCTCCCTCTATCTGCTTCTCCTCACTGCTGGCAACATATCTCCCAATCCTGGAGCCCCACAGCTCATACCTCCGATTACTACCCCCTCCTACCGCTCTCTATCTAATAAGAACTACCGCAATCTTTCTAAATGTAAAACCCATGCCCTTAATGCCCACCCCCCTGCTCCCTCTCTCTGGAGCACTCTAGAATGCCTGCTCCATCTGCAACAAGCTTCATGTGATTCATGACCTCTTTCACTCTCGCAATCTTGCCTTCCTCGGCCTCACAGAAACATGGCTGACACCCTCTAACACCACCTCCCCTGTTGCTCCCCTGTTGCGCTGTGTTATGGTGGCCTCTATTTAACCAACAAGTGAAAGAAGTGTGTATAATGGACGAGATCAACCCCAGGGTCATAACCACAATATAACACAAAAATATATAAACAAATGAATAAATTTTATTAACACAAAAAATTCCACACAAAAAATGACATTGATATGAATAAAAACAATTAAAAAAAGGCCAGGACAAATTGGCCGTGTGTAACACTCCAAAAAAAGTTCTAAAATAAGAACCTAATGCTCCACTCCTCCACAATGCTAAGGCAAAAGGTTTGTATAGGAATAAATATATAGTACTCTATACAGCAAAAATGCAAAAATAATGCACAAGACAATAATTCAATAGAAAAAGATGTCAAATATAATAATGATATGTATCATGACAAGGCATTATGATGAGTATAAAATGTCAAATATAATAATAATAATATGCATCATGACAAGGCATTATGTGCAAAATCAGCAAATAAAGTGCAGGTCACTAAAAGTGAATCAAAAATACTTGCTGCAAGTTGAAAGAGATCTGAGAAATATCAATACCCTACATGACCCATTGGTCAAGATGTAAAGGGATGAGGACAGAATATAAATCCATATTTATGGAAGGCAGACCAATAAAGGAACATTGAATAATGCTGGTGAATATCCAAACAGAGGCAAAATAACACAATAGATGCCTATCTGCCACAAACCCATAGATAAGGAGAGTCCTCAAAAAATCGTGGACAAAGACTCAGTGCCCGCACGATGTTATAGGAGGTGGAGGAGGAGACCCCATGCGTATCGCCAACCCAAGCGTGGCTTCCTCAAGGGAAATGTAGGTCTATGGTGGCCTCTATTTCACCCGCACTCCTCGCCCTGGCAAGAGACATGGCGGAGGAGGGGGTCTTCTCCTTTCATCTAACTGCACCTTTAACCCAATCCCACCTCTTCCCTCCCTAATACTCCCCTCTTTCAAAGTCCACCCTGTCTGCATCTACTCTCCCTCCAACCTCCATGTGGCCATCATATACTGACCTCCGGGCCCGGCCACTGCCTTTATTGACCAGTTCTCTATCTGACTTTTTCACTTTCCACTGACATCCCCACTATGATCAAGGGTGACCTCAACATCCCCACTGATACCCTTCAGTCAGCAGCCTTCAAACTCCTGTCCCTTACTTCATCCTTTGGACTTGCTCAGTGCTCCCCCTCAGCCAACCAGACGGACATGCATTAGACCTGGTTTTCCCCCACCTCTGCTCTCTATCTAACTTCACCACCTTCCCTCTCCCTCTATCCGACCACCATCTACTCACTTTCTCATCCCTGTCCTCCTCTACTGTCACCCATGTCCAGCAACATGCGCACCCCCACAGAAACCTCACACACCTAGACACCCACACGCTCTCTGACTCTATTCTACCACTGGCATCCATATCCTCACTCCACAACAAAGACAGTGCCACTGCTTTCTACAATGCCACTCTCACATCAGCTCTTGACTCGGTTGCCCTTCTCGTTCATGGTAGAGTGCGACACATCAACCCTGGCACAATAACACCACTAAAAGCCTCCGGCAAGTGTCCAGGATTGCAGAGCGGCTTTGGAAGAAAACAAATTCGCAAGCTGACTTCACAGCATTCAAACGGGCAACACTCGCTTTCGAATCTGCCATCACCTCTGCTAAACAGGCCTACTTCACAACCCTCGTATCGTCCCTATCTTACAACCCCAAACAGTTATTCCAAACTTTTAACTCCCTCCTCTGCCCACCACTGCCCCCTCCAACCTTACTCATGGCTCCCCGGCACTGCAATCCTGCGCAGGTGAATTTATCTGCCCTGTTGAGGGCAGAGCAAAGTACTGCAGTGCGCAGGCACCAGTAGAGGTCAGAGAGGCCAAGTGCCTGTGCACTGCAGGAGCGCGATGCCTGTGAGCCTGTGAAGCAAGCAGGAGGGCGGTATCACAAGAAGATGGGAGGCGCCGGACCTGGACCTGCGACACACATCGGACTGGACTGCCCTCCCGGTTGAGTATTCTGAAACTTATTTTTATTATCTTTCAGGTCGGATCGAGAGCTTATCTACAGCATTATAGAATGCTGTACATAAACCCTGAAAGGCAGTGGCGACATCTTATATCAGCCAAACCTGGTAACAGGTTCACTTTAAATAGAGATATAGGTAAATTAATTTGTGAACAGGTTTAGTGTAATATTTGTATGCAAGTAAAAAGTTGGCCCACCAAATTCAATGTTACTGGTGGGCATTTGGCACCCCAATCTGACGTTGTCCAAGAGCCATAACTCTTTTATTTTTCTGCCCACATAATCACATGAGGGCTTAGTCTTTTGTGCAATGAGTTGTACTTTTGAATGACATGATTCATTTTATAATGTAATGCACTGGAAAGCAAAGGAAATAATCCAAGTGCGTTGAAATTGCAAGAAAAGTGCAATTTCACAACTGATTTTTGTTTTTTTTATTTACTGGGTTCATTATGTGGTAAAACTGACCTGGCAATATGATTCTCCTGGTCAGTACAATTGCGCTGATTCAAAACATGTTTTTTTTTTATTTAAATGGTGAAATTTTGGGGAAAATTTGTAAAAAAAAATGTATTTGTGTTGCCAATTTCCGAGACCCATAACCTATTCAAATTTTGGGCAATGGGGCTATGTGAGGGCTTATTTTTTGCTTCCTGAGTGGACGTTCTATTGATACCATTTTCGTATAGATACAATGTTTTGATCAGCTTTTATTGCAATGTTCCGGGTACCAAAAATGCGTAATTCAGGAGTTTCTACTTTATTTTCTCATTACACAATTTACTGACTGGATTACTTTATTTTATATTTTGATAAATCGGACTTTTACAAATGCAGCGATACCAAATATGCTTATTTATTTTCTTATTGTTTTATTTTTAACCCCTTAACAACCGCCGATACGCCTTTTAACATCAGGGGCTCTGCAAATGCAACATGACGCCCGCAGAACATTCCATCAAAGTCTGAATTCCAAAACTGCGCTCCTTCCCTTCCGTGCTCTCCCATGTGCCCAAACAGTGGTTTCCCCCCACATAAGGGGTATCAGTGTACTCAGAACAAATTCCACAAAAACTTTTGTGGTCCAATTTCTCCTGTTAGCATTGTGAAAATAAGAAATAGGGGGCTAAAAAAAATAGTTTTTGAGGAAAAAAATAATTTTTTACTTTCACTGCTCTGCGTTATAAACTTCTGGGAAGCACTTGGAGGTTCAAAGTGCTCACCACACATCTAAATAAGTTCCTTAAGGGGTTCAATTTCCAAAATGGTGTCACTTGTGGGGTATTTCCACTGCTAAGGCCCATCAGGGGCTCTCCAAATGCGACATGGTGTCCAATCTCAATTCCAGCCAATTCTGCATTGAAAAAGTCAAACCGCGCTCCTTCCCTTCTGAGCTCTACCGTGCACCCAAACAGTGGTTTACCCCCACATATGGGGTATGGGCGTACTCAGGACAAAATCCCCAAAATCTTTGAGGGTCTAATTTCTCCTGTTACCCTTGTAAAAATAAAAATTTTGCTGCGAAAAGATAATTTTTGTGGAAAAAATATGATTTTTTATTTTCTCGGCTCTACGTTATAAGCTGCTGTGAAGCACATATGGGGTATTGGCGTATTCAGGAGAAACTGCACAACAAATTTTGTGGTTCATTTTCTCTTTTTACACTTGTGAAAGTAAAAAAAAAAATGGTTTTGAAGTAAAATGCTTGTAAAAAAAAGTATAGTATAATAGGGATCGACATGTCTTCCACTACAGCTAACCCATCACATGGAAACTCCACAAAGAGTGTTCACATTTCCAAGAATTAGGGCCTGACACAACTAAAGTGGCATCAATTTTACCAGAGTAGAAATAGTATAATGGAGAATGATATCTCTTTCACTATAGTTAACCCAGCAGATGGAGAGACCCAATCAAGTCTCTCAACATTTCCAGAAATTATTGACAGACACCATCAAAGTGGGATCATTTTCACCACAGTAGAAATAGTATAATAGGGATCTACATCTCTTCCACTACAGCCAACCCATCACAAGGACAGCCAACCAGGAGTGTTCACATCTCCAGATATTAGGGCCTGACTTCACTGAAGTGGCATCAATTTCACTAAGGTAGAAATAGTTTAACCCCTTTCTGCCATCTAACATACTATCCCGTCCATGGGACCCGGGCCCCTATGCCAATGGACGGGATAGTACGTCATAGCGATGAGCGGTGCTCACGTGGTGAGTGCCGCTGATCGCGGCCAGGTGTCAGCTGATTATCACAGCTGACACCCGGCACTGTGTGTCATGGGCGGTCACGGACCACCCCCGATACCTTAACCCCTGGCACACTACGATCAAACACGATCGCAGTGTACCGGGGGTTTAGGGAAGCATCGGCAGGGAGGGGGCTTCCCTGAGACCCCCGCAGCACCGCAATGTGCAGCGCTGCTGTGGGGGCCTCCTTCCCTGCAGGTCCCCGGATCCAAAATGGCAGTGGGGACCTTCAGGGGCCTGCAGGGAGTCGGCTTCCTCGTGCCTGCAAAGCGTCGGCATTGCCTGCAGCACTGCCTGTGACAGATCGCTGATCTGTCACAGCGATCTGTGATGTAACAGATCAGCGATCTGTCACATGAGAGTTATGTCCCCCCTGGGACATTGTAATAAGGTTAAAAAAAAAAGTGTGTAAAAATAATTTATAAAAAATCGCTATATAAATTAAAAAAAAATACTCCCTAATAAATTCATTTTTTGGAAGAAAAAAACAAAACAATAAAAGCACACATATTTAGTATCGCCGCGTCCGTAACGACCCGCCCTATATAAAACTGTCCCATTAGTTAACCCCTTTAATGAACCCCTTAAAAAATAAAAATAAAAAGCAAAGCAAAAAATAATGCTTTGTTACCATACCGCCGAACATAAAGTGCAATAACGCACAATTAAAAAAAACGGATAAAAATAACCATGGTACTGCTGGAAACATCATCTTGTCTAGCAAAAAACAAGCCACCATACGTCATCAGTGAAAAAATAAAAAAGTTATAGCTCGCAGAATAAAGTGATGCAAAAATAATTATTTTTTATATAAAATTGTTTCTATTGCATAAAAGTGCCAAAACATAAAAATGACATAACTGAAGTATCGCTGTAATCGTACTGACCTGAAGAATAAAACTGCCTTATCAATTTTACCGCACGTGGAACGGTGTAAACGCACCCCCCAAAAGAAATTCTTGAAATGCTGGTTTTTGTTCTTTCTGCGTCCCAAAAATCGGAATAAAAAGCGATTAAAAAAGTCACGTGCCCGAAAATGGTACCAATAAAAACGCCAACTCGTCCGGCAAAAAATAAGACCTCACATGACTCGGTGGGTCAAAATACAGAAAAATTATAGCTTATAGCTCTCAAAATGTGGTGATGCAAAAACTATTTTTACAATAAAAAGTGTCCTTTAGCATGTGACAGCTGCCAAACAAAAACCCGCCATATATAGTAAATCAAACCCCCCGTTATCATCCCCTTAGTTAGGGAAAAATAATAAAATGAAAAAAAAGTATTTAATTCCATTTTCCCATTAGGGTTAGGGATAGGGCTAGGGTTAGGTTTAGGGCTAGGGTTAGGGTTAGGGGTGTGTTGGGGTTAGGGTTGGAGTTAGAATTGGGGGGTTTCCACTGTTTGGGTACATCAGGTGCTCTCCAAATGCAACATGGCCTCTGATCTCAATTCCAGCCAATTCTGAGTTGAAAAAGTCAAACGGTGCTCCTTCCCTTCCAAGCTCTGCTATGCGGCCAAACAGTGTTTTACCCCCACATATGGGGTATCAGCCTACTCAGGACAAATTGTAG
Source organism: Dendrobates tinctorius (assembly GCF_039654945.1). NCBI lineage: Eukaryota > Metazoa > Chordata > Amphibia > Anura > Dendrobatidae > Dendrobates > Dendrobates tinctorius. The sequence goes on from NW_027361694.1 coordinate 17,793,524, forward strand.
AACAACTTTTGGGGTCCAATTTCTCCTGATAGCCTTAGGAAAATAAAAAATTGGGGGCAAAAACAACATTTTTGTGGAAAAAAATATGATTTTTTTATTTTCACGCCCGGGGCGTTATAAACTTCTGTGAAGCCCTTGGGGGTTCAAAGTGCTCACCATACATCTAGATAAGTTCCTTAAGGGGTCTAGTTTCCAAAATGGTGTCACTTGTGGGGGGTTTCCACTGTTTAGGTACATCAGGGGCTCTCCAAAGGCAACATGACACCCGCAGACCATTCCATCAAAGTCTTCATTCCAAAACGTCACTCCTTCCCTTCCGAGCCCCGACGTGTGCCCATACAGTAGTTTTCTCCCACATATGGGGTATCAGCGTACTCAGGACAAATTGGACAACAATTTTTGGGGTCCAATTTCTCCTGTTACCCTTGGGAAAATAAAAAATTGGGGACTAAAAAAATCATGTTTGTGGAAAAAATATGATTTTTTATTTTCACGCCCGGGCGTTATAAACTTCTGTGAAGCCCTTGGGGGTTCAAAGTGCTCACCACACATCTAGATAAGTTCCTTGGGGGGTCTAGATTCCAAAATGGTGTCACTTGTGGGGGGTTCCACTGTTTTGGCACATCAGGGGCTTTCCAAATGCGACATGGTGTCCGATCTCAATTCCAGCCAAAATAGTCAAATGGCACTGCTTCCCTTCCAAGCTCTGCCATGCGCCCAAATAGTGGTTTACCCCCACATATGGGGTATCAGCTTACTCAGGACAAATTGCATAATAACTTTTACAGTCCAGTTACCCTTGGGAAAATAAAATTGAGGGTAAAAAGATCATTTTTGTTAAAAAAATATGACTTTTTTAATTGTACAGCTGTACGTTATAAACTTCTGTGAAGCACTTATGGGTTCAAAGTTCTCACCACATATCTAGATAAGTTCCTTGGGGGTATAGTTTCCAAAATGGGGTCACTTGTGGGGGGTTTCCACTGTTTAGGTACATCAGGGGCTCTCCAAACGTGACATGGCGTCCGATCTGAATTCCAGCCAATTTTGCAGTGAAAAAGTCAAATGGCGCTCCTTCCCTTCTGAGCTCTACCATGCGCCGAAACAGTGGTTCTACCCCACATATCAGGTATCAGCGTACTCAGGAGAAATTGCACAATATCTTTTGCTCTCCAATTTCTCCTGTTACCCTTGGTAAAATTAAAAAAATTGGACCTGAATTAATTTTTTTGTGAAAAAAAGTTAAATGTGAAGCACCTGAATTTTAATAAACTTCTTGAATGTGGTTCTGAGCACCTTGAGGGGTGCCGTTTTTAGAATGGTGTCACTTTTGGGTATTTTCTATCATATAGTCCCCTCAAAGTGACTTCAAATGTGATGTGGTCCGTAAAAATAAAATGGTGTTGTAAAAACGAGAAATCGCTGGTCAACTTTTAACCCTTATAACGTCCTAACCAAAAAATTTTGGTTCCAAAATTGTGCTGATGTAAAGTAATCATATGTGAAATGTTACTTATTGAGTGTTTTGTGTGCCGTATCTCTGTGATTTAAGGGCATAAAAATTCGAAGTCGGACAATTGCAAAATTATCAAAATTTTTGCCAAATTTCCATTTTTTTCACAAATAAACTCAAGATATTTGAATGAAATTTTACCACTAACATGAAGTACAATATGTCACGAGAAAACAAAGTCAGAATCACCGGGATCCATGGAAGCGTTTCAGAGTTATTACCTCATAAAGGGACAGTGGTCAGAATTGTAAAAATTGGCCTGGTCAGGAACGTGCAAACCACCCTTGGGGGTTAAGGGGTTAATGGAGAATGATATCTCTTTGTAAGTAAGCTAAGAACAAATGGGACCATCAAGACATCAGTGCTGGAGCTCCAGGGGTTAAGAGTCTTAATCTTGATTATTTTATATTTTTGTTTGTTTCTGATGTTAACAAATTTCTTTAAATCATAGACAACACCTACTTCTTTTTTCATAATATGGGGTCCATGTCAAGTTTCCATTTATTTTTAAACCAATACTGGGTTGATAACAGCACTACTTCTATAATGGGAGATGTGCACCCCTTTTTTTCTTTGGGCAAAATGATCATCACTTGCATAAATCCAAAAGAAGAGACTGTTTATTCATTCACTTAAATTATTTATTCAATTCATGACTGACAATAAAAACAATCACTCTGGAAAAGTGGCTGTAAACTATAAATCCGAGGGCTGTATTGTTTTTGTGAAAGGACAGACTCAATTTTCTGACTGTGGTATGCATCTTACCTTGTAACTCCTGTTATTGTGAGGAAAGAGGGAGACACAAGTGCAATATAGGGTCTTACCCCACAAATAAAGTAAGCAGTTTGACAAAAAACTGCTCACCTGGTATTAAGTATTCAAAGCATGTATAGATAAGGGCTGCTGCAGATCCACAAGTCGATCACTACATGAAACAGAACTCTGTAAAGGAATACGTGGATTTCATCCGCGCTGCCCAAATGATGAAATTCCAGAAGGTTAATAAAGTTTGACAGTGGTTTATTCTACGCATTTCAATGTTTTTTGCAACCTCTTCATCAGGAAAGGTGGTATTTCCTGAAGAAGAGGTTGCAAAAAACCTTGAAACGCGTAGAATAAACCACTGTCAAACTCTATTAACCTTCTAGAATTTCATCATTTGGGCAGCGCGGATGAAATCTACGTATTCCTTTGCAGAGTTCTTATAACTCCTGTGTCATTTGTGAAAAAGAACAGTGCTGAGTGGGGATGTTTCACATTTCTATTCATGATCCTAAGGTTCCTATTGGATCATATTTTGGAGGGAACTTTTCCTTTGTCTGTGACACTACTTAAGTAGCTTTCATGTGTTAATAAAGTTAAAATCCTGAGTACACCATTCAAGACAGTGCTGTGTTTATTTCCTAAGTGCTCGTACAACAAATTTTAATTTGGAGTTCAAAAGGCATAGCAGTGGATTTCACTCACACTTTTTAGGTATTAGAACAACATAGTTTGATTTCCTGCATAAAACAGTATTCTTGAATCTGTTTGAAGCCAAAGAAGAGGTGTTATACTGTAGTAATGAAAATCATGATGCTAATTAAACTATCATTTACTCATGCTTGGTATTTTTAAAACATTAAAGGTGTTTTCCAGTTTCAGAAAACCCCTAAAGGTTGGTTGCAGTTTGTTTTAAAATGACAAATTGCGCTTTGCTCTCCCTCCCTGGTGGTCCTTCCAGTGCAGTGTCTTTACTGCAGCTTCCAGAGTCTGTAATTATCTGTAATGCTGACATCATATCAACAGCGCTGCAGCCAATAACTAAGTTGAGCAGTTCTGCCTTAGTTTTCAGCTCAGGCCACTCAGAGACACTGAGCTCACTTCAGCCAGGGGACAGGGGTTTTTCAAAACAAGAAAAAAAACCCTTTAAGGAATTATTGAATGACCTTCTGCAAAAGTGTAATCTTTTTATATGCAAGTCTTTTAAGGGCATTGATTTATATATCATAATCTGATTTAGTGGACAATTTCCTATTATTACAGACCCTCTCATTTCTTGACATCACAGACTTGGCTCTATCTTGGATCTCGTCATACTTAACAGACTGGACATTCAGCGTCTCCCACTTGCACACCACCTCCTCACCTCGCCCCCTATCTGTCAAAGTCCCGCAAGGTTCAGTTCTAGGGCCCATTTCTCCATTTACATCTTCAGCTTGGTACAGCTCATAGAATCTAACGGCTTTCAGTATCACCTCTATGCTGATAACACACAGATCTACATCTCTCACCAGATATCACCTCCCTACTAACCAGAATCCTACAATGTCTGTTTGCTATTTCATCCTTCTTCTCCACTAGATTTCTAAAACTTATTATGGACAAAACAGAATTCATCATCTTCCCCCATCTCACTCGACCCCCCCCAATCGACCTATCCATTAACCCCTTCATGACCCAGCCTATTTTGACCTTAATGACCTGGCCATTTTTTGCAATTCTGACCAGTGTCCCTTTATGAGGTAATAACTCTGGAACGCTTCAACGCATCCTAGCGATTCTGAGATTGTTTTTTCGTGACATATTGGGCTTCATGTTAGTGGTAAATTTAGATCGATAATTTTTGCGTTTATTTGTGAAAAAATCAGAAATTTGGCGAAAATTGTGAAAATTTCGCAATTTTCAAATTTTGAATTTTTATTCTGTTAAACTAGAGAGTTATGTGACACAAAATAGTTACTAAATAACATTTCCCACATGTCTACTTTACATCAGCACAATTTTGGAAGCAAAATATTTTTTTGTTAGGAAGTTATAAGGGTTAAAAGTTAACCAGCGATTTCTCATTTTTACAACAAAATTTACAAAACCATTTTTTTTAGGGACCACCTCACATTTGAAGTTACTTTGAGGGGTCTATATGGTAGAAAATACCCAAAAGTGACACCATTCTAAAAACTGCACCCCTCAAGCTACTCAAAACTACATTCAAGAAGATTATTAACCCTTTAGGTGTTTCACAGGAACTAAAGCAACATGGAAGGAAAAAAAGGACATTTTAATTTTTCCAACAAAAATTTTCTTTCAGCATCAATTTTTTCATTTTTCACATGGGCAACAGGATAAAATGGATCCTAAAATTTGTTGGGCAATTTCCCCTGAGTACACCGATACCTCATATGTGGTCAAAAACCACTGTTTGGGCGCACGGCAGGGCTCAGAAGGGAAGGAGCGCCATTTGACTTTTTGAATGGAAAATATGCTGGAATATTTAGCGCTTGCCATGTCGCGTTTGGAGAGTCGCTGTGTGCCTAAACACTGGAGCTCCCCCACAAGTGACCCCATTTTGGAAACTAGACCCCCCAAGGAACTTATCTAGATGCATAGTGATCACTTTGAACCCCCAGGTGCTTCTCAAATTGATCCGTAAAAAAAAAAAAGTACTTTTTTTCACAAAAATTATCTTTTAGCCTCAGTTTTTTCATTTTCACATGGGCAACAGGATAAAATGGATCCTAAAATTTGTTGGGCAATTTCTCCTGAGTACACTGATACCTCATATGTGGTCATAAACCACTGTTTGGGTGCACGGCAGGGCCCGGAAGGGAAGGAGCGCCATTTGACTTTTTGAATGGAAAATTAGCTCCAATCGTTATCGGACACCATGTCGCGTTTGGAGAGCCCCTGTGTACCTAAACATTGGAGCTCCCCCACAAGTGACACAATTTTGGTACCTAGACCCCTTAAGGAACTTATCTAGATGTGTAGTGAGCACTTTGAACCCCCAAGTGCTTCACAAAAGTTTATAACATAGAGCAGTGAAAATAAAAAATCATTTTTTTTCCTCAAAAATGATTTTTTAGCACGCTATTTTTTATTTTCACAAGGGTAACAGGAGAAATTGAACCAAAAAAGTTGTTGTCCAGATTGTCCTGAGTACGCTGGTACCCCATATGTGGGGGGGGCCACTGTTTGGGTGCACGGCAGGGCGCAGAAGGGAATGAGCGCCATTTGACTTTTTGAAATGAAAATTAGCTCCAATCGTTAGCGGACACCATGTCGTGTTTGGAGAGCCCCTGTGTGCCTAAACTTTGGAGCTCCCCCACAAATGACCCCATTTTGGAAACTAGACCCCCTAAGGAACTTATCTAGATGCATAGTGAGCACTTTGAACCCCCAGGTGATTCACAGAAGTTTATAATGCAGAGCAGTGAAAATAAAAAATCTTTTTTTTTCCTAAAAAAATTTTTTTTAGTTGGCAATTTTTTATTTTCACAAGGGTACTAGGATAAATTGGACCCCAAAAGTTGTTGTCCAGTTTGTCCTGAGTACGCTGGTACCCCATATGTGGGGGGAACCACTGTTTGGGCACACGTTGTGGCTCAGCAGGGAAGTAGTGACATTTTGAAATGCTGACTTTGATGGAATGGTCTGCGGGCGTCATGTTACATTTGCTGAGCCCCTGTGTGCCAAACAGTAGAAACCCCCCACAAGTGACCCCATTTTGGAAACTAGACCCCCAAGGAACTTATCTAGATGTGTGGTGAGCACCTTGAACCCCCAAGTGCTTCACAGAAGTTTATAATGCAGAGCCGTGAAAATAAAAAATCATTTTTTTTCCCTCAAAAAAAAATGAATTATAGCACGCAATTTTTTTTCACAAGGGTAACAGGAGAAATTGGACCCCAAAAGTTGTTGTCCAGTTTGTCTTGAGTACGCTGATACCCCATATGTGGGGGATGACCACTGTATGGGCACACGTCAGGGCTCGGAAGGGAAGTAGTGACGTTTTGGTATGCAGACTTTGATGGAATAGTCTGCGGGCATCATGTTACATTTGCAGAGCCCTTGATGTACCTAAACTGTGGAAACCCCCCACAAGTTACCCCATTTTGGAAACTAGACCCCCCAAGGAACTTATCTAGATGTGTGGTGAGCACCTTGAACCCCGAAGAGCTTCACAGAAGATTGTAACGCAGAGCCATGAAAATAAAAAATCTTTTTTTTCCTCAAAAAATGAATTTTTAGCTCGCAATTTTTTATTTTCACAAGGGTAACAGGAGAAATTGGACCCCAAAAGTTGTTGTCCAGTTTGCCCTGAGTATGCTGATACCCCATATGTGGGGAGGGACCATTGTTTGGGCACACGTCGGGGCTCGGAAGGGAAGTAGTGACGTTTTGAAATACCGACTTGATCGAATGGTCTGCGGGCATCATGTTACGTTTGCAGAGCCTCTGATGTGCCTAAACAGTGGAAGCCCCCCACAAGTGACCCCATTTTGGAAACTAGACCACCAAGGAACTTATCTAGATGTGTGGTGAGCAGCACTTTGAACCCCCAAGTGCTTCACAGAAGTTTATAATGCAGAACCGTGAAAATAAAAAATCTTTTTTTTACTCAAAAAATGATTTTTTTAGCCCGCAATTTTTTATTTTCACAAGGGTAACAGGAGAAATTGGACCCCAAAAGTTGTTGTCCAGTTTGTCCTGAGTACGCTGGTACCCCATATGTGGGGGGGAACCATTGTTTGGGCACACGTCAAGGCTCAGAATGGAAGTAGTGACGTTTTGAAATGCAGACTTTGATGGAAAAGTCTGCGGTCGTCATTATGTTTGCAGAGCCCCTGATGTGCCTAAACAGTGGAAACCCCCCACAAGTGACCCCATTTTGGAAACTAGACCTTCCAAGGAACGTATGTAAGATGTGTTGTGAACACTTTGAACCCCCAAGTGCTTCACAGAAGTTTATAATGCAGAGACGTGAAAATGAAAAAATCATTTTTTTCCACAAAAATAATTTTTTAGCCCCCAATTTTTTATTTTCCCAAGGGTAACACAGGAAATTAGTCCCCAAAAGTTGTTGTGCAACTTTTCCTGAGTACGCTGATACCTCATATGTTGGGGTAAACCACTGTTTGGGCACACGTCAGGGCTTGGAAGGGAGGGAGCACCGTTTGACTTTTTGAACGCAAAATTGGCTGGAATCAATGGTTGCACCATGTCGCGTTTGGCGACCCCCTGATGTGCCTAAACAGTGGAAACCCCTCAATTCTAACTCCAACCCTAACCCCAACACACCCCTAACCACAGCCCTAACCCTAACACATCCCTAACCACAAGCCTAACCCTAATTCCAATGCTAACACTAATTCCAACCCTAACCCTCTTTCCAACCCTAACCCTCTTTCCAATCCTAACCCTAACCCTCTTTCCAACCCTAACCCTCTTTCCAACCCTAACCCTCTTTCCAACCCTAACCCTCTTTCCAACCCTAACCTTCTTTCCAACCCTAACCCTAACCCTCTTTCCAACCCTAACCCTAATCCTCTTTCCAACCCTAACCCTCTTTCCAACCCTAACCCTAACCCTCTTTCCAACCCTAACCCTAACCCTCTTTCCAACCCTAACCCTAACCCTCTTTTCAACCCTAACCCTAACCCTCTTTTCAACCCTAACCCTCTTTTCAACCCTAACCCTAACCCTCTTTTCAACCCTAACCCTAACCCTAATGGAAAAATAAAAATAAAAATATTTTCTTTATTTTATTAGTTGTGCCTACCTATGGGGGTGATAATCGGGGGGTTTATTTACTTTTTCTTTCATTTTGATCACTGTGAGAGTGATCAAAATGAAAGAATTGAATCTGCAGCCGGCAGATTCGGGCGGGCGCACTGCGCATGCGCCCGCCATTTTCTAAGATGGCGGCGCCCATGAACCGTACCCGCCGGACACCGGGAGCGACACGGGGACTTAGAAGGTGCCGGGGGAGGTGAGATGGGGTGAGGGGGTTATCGGAAGCTGGCGGGGAGCAGAGGGAATGGGAGGGGGGCAGATCATGACAGCGGCGGCAGATCGCCGCTGTCATTCAGTTGCGGGGGGGGCGATCGCCGGTGGGGGGGTGGAATCGGTGTCTCCAGCCATGTCCGATGCTACAGCAGCATCGGCCATGGCTGGATTGTAATATTTCATCAATTTTCATTGATGAAATATTACTATCGCTCTGATTGGCTGTTTCACTTTTAACAGCCAATCAGAGCGATCGTAGCCACGTGGGGGCGAAGCCACGCCCCCTGTGGCGAAGAACAAAGCCCCCTGTATCTGCAGGTTGGGTGACCTTTCAGTGACCTAGGTCACCCGACCCGCAGGGGGGCTTTAAAGTCATGACGCCACATAGGCGTCATGGGTCGTTCTGGCACGACTTTTCATGACGCCTACGTGGCGTCAAAGGTCGTGAAGGGGTTAAAGTAAATGGCTGCCCACTCTCCCCAGTCCCACAAGCTCGCTGTATCGGGGTAATCATTGACACTGATCTCTCCTTCAAACCACATATCCAAGCCCTTTCCACTTACTGCCAACTTCAACTCAAAAATATTTCATGGATCCGTACATTCCTCAACCAAGAATCTGCAAAAACCCTAGACCATGCCCTCAACATCTCCTGCCTTGACTACTGCGACCTCCTACTCGGTGGGCTCCCCCTACCACTCTCGCACCGCTCCAATCTATTATAAAATCTGCTGCCCGACTAATCCACCTGTCCCCCACTATTCCCTGGCCTCTCCCCTCTGTCAATCCCTGAACTGGCTCCTCAAAACCCAAAGACTCCAGTTCAAAACCCTAACCATAGCTTACCAAGCCATCCACAATTTTGCCCTCCATATATCTGTGACCTAGTCTCCCGATACTTACCTGCACGCAACCTCTGATCCTCACAAGCTCTCCTTCTCTACTCCCCTCTTATCTCCTATTCCCACAATCACATACAAGATTTCTACCTGCGCATCACCCCTACTCTGGAACTCTCTACCACAACATATCAGACTCTCGCCTACCATAGAAAGCATCAAAAAGAACCTGAAGATCTACCTCTTCTGACAAGCCTACAACCTGCAATGCTCCAGTCAATGCTCTCTGGCAGACCTATGTTCTAGTTATGGAGCAAGTACCTAACAAGTGTACATGTATCAACTATAGATATGGCGAACTTGTTTGGAAAACATTTGCCAATCTCAAATTCAGTTCTTGCATTGCACATTCGGATTCATTTTTGGTTTCCTGAGTATTTTCCTCAAAATCTGAAAATTTGGCTAAAGTTCGGTAAATGATTGAGTTTCCACTAATGCTTTTGTTAGAAGACTTTGGCTAGAATAGAGGTGCTGTATGATGAACAAGAGGGGGATGTGTTTGAGGGAGTGGGTGGGGAGAGGTCAGAGGAGAGGCGACTGTTACTTTTTTTTATTAACTTAATGTGTCGAGATTCCAGCAGCCAAATCAGGGCAGAGAAACCATCCTAAACGACCAGACACAAGGGCTTGTGTCATTGGATGCTGATGTCACATATCCCTCTCCATATAAAAAGCGGACATGTGGTTTCGGCACCATTTTGTGAGTTTTAACAACGTAGTGAGGCTGCTGCTGCAATTAGTCAGATAATTAGCTAGGCGGTTTGTCAGCCAGTTCAGATAGATAGGATCCTGTGTCAAAACAACCTTCCAACATATCAATACTTTGCATCAATTGTGTGGTCCCGCCACCAGTCCACATTTCAGCATCCAAATTCTTTGCTCCTATTGTGTGGTCCAGACACCAGCCTAGATTTCACCATCATGCGTCACCATTGGATTCTCACTGTGCTAAAATGCGGCCTACTGGGCCTCGCCAAGCACCAGCCGCCCCATCAACCGCATTTGCTGCTTCTTCCTCCTCCATCACCGTGGCAAGTATTCTCACTTAGGTCTCTGGCTGCAGAACCTCAGCCGCAAACAGTTTCCAAATGCTGATGACTGTTGGAGTCCCCCAGTACCTAATGTACTAAAGTACCCTTAATGAGATGTGCGTTCCAACATTTTAGAAAGATTCCCTCCACCTCCATACAGGCATTGTTTAAATTAATATGCCTTGGAGATCGCAATCACACAACTCACCAAAACACCATGGACTTGGACTTCATGGAAGAGCCTGACACATGAGGGCCTTCTTGCTGCATCTGCAACATGATTACCGTATTAAAAATAGTGCTGACTACTGGGTTGCCACTCTGTAAGACGGTACAAGAGTAAATTTTGCCAGATGCTAATCCCCTGGAGAGGGACAGGCGTATGCTGGAGTATCAAAACATCCTTGTAGACAACCTTAAGCGTGTTTTTACCCAAGACAGCAGTGAGACACATAGTGTGTGTCACGGTCACGTGTGTCTGGATGCAGCGAGTACCGCAAGGCGAACCCATAAGAAACCCGTGACCCTGGATACAGCGCCTGCAGTGGGGCGAATTTATATAATAAAACGTGCAGCTGGATACGCCGCCTCCAACTGGCGAATTTAGGTATTACACGCTATACATACAGTAGTCTGGAAACCCCGCCTCCAGTAAGGTGAATATAAATAATAAAGGGGAACCTGGGTAACATTAACAATGGTAGGCCCTGCAATAGGGAATGGGAAAGTGGAGACCTCCTGTACTCCCCTGAGCCAGTGTCCCTACACTCCTAACGTTCCCTATGCCGGTTCCGCACTGGGCGATGCACAGGAACCTAAAAACCGTAGCTCGCCCTGAACCTAAACTCTCACTAGGGAATAGGTCAGGGCAGAAACTATTCCCACCACTGCACTAAACACACATGAGGGAAAATGACAATACAGGGGAAACTCCACTTAGCTTTGCTCTGTTGCGTACGCTCCTAGCAACAGAGCCCACCACCTGTGTGCATATTCTCCTCCACCCGGATCCATCACCATAACTGGATCCTTCACCATAGTGCAGCCTTGGAGCAGAGTCCACCACCAATTGCAGAAGTCCAGTAACAGAGTCCCAAAGATGAGATCAGCTCCTGCCCAAAAAGTCAAGCATGCTTGAGTCCAGCTCTCAGCAACCAAGTCCCGCATGCTGAGTGCAACTCTCTCCATAGTCGTCACTCCACCAAGCCATGCAAACACTTCCTGCCGACATCATAAACTGTGACTCCACCACGCCATGCCAGCCCTTCTTGCAGACCACATAGCTGCCACTCGTCCCCTCTGGCTGGGCTGCGCAGGACTCATGTTCAGCTCCTTCATCACCCAGGCTTGCTTCCCAAATGACGAACACACAATATCACCAACAGTGATTGAACAATCCTTTCTCCCTTTTATAGAGCCTCACACCTGATTTATAATTACGTGCACTAAACCAAAGAAACTAAAGTGCACTACCACTCACCACCACCGGGGCAACTTAGACACCACGTGTAATAATTCTAATGGCCACCAGGGGCAATCACATCACTTTGGCACTTAGCCAAAGGAAAAAAGTTCACTTATTCATTTACTCTGTCAGATCCACTCTGGATCATGACAGTACCCCCTCCTTAATGAGGGGCCTCAGGACCCTCAAGACCACTTCTCATTAGGAAAACACCTACAGCGGGGATGCCCAGATCCTGAGTTCACCCCACCACTACCTGGCACTTCAGGTTAATGACAAACGCACCGCTGGTATTGGCAATACATGTTCTGGAGGCACCACTCATCTCCACAGCGCCGACCTGGGGAACGAGACCATGTATGTGTATGTTTGCTATGAGCTGATCAGACTCCACAACACATCTCCACAAGATGTTTTTTGGTGGCAACCCATACATGCTCGTTCACACACAGGTCCGGACCTGAACGTTTATTGCCACACATTCGTTTGTCATATTTTGGTGAACTCATTCTGGACTTGACAACAGAGGCATCCCCCTGCTGTCACCACACTCACACCCCCGCTATTTGCCAAGGGACACCACCCTCCAACCCTTTCACCATGAGGTCTGCGCCTCCCAGGGTTGGTTAATGGCGAGGGTTGAGATATGCCCCCACTCCCCCGCAGCGCACCTGCTGCTCACACCTGGAGGAGAAGGGGACAGGAATATGGAGGAAATATACACTCGCTGGTCGCCTTCCTCCAAACGACCCGGAGGCGCGGCTTCTTCGGTGGTATAGAAGATTTGATGTGAGCCCCGCGGACTATACACCAGTCTGCTCACTACAGGGACGTACCCCTTCACCTCGGGGAACCAGAGACAGCACCATGGGGATCACCAACTCCACCCACCTGTCTGGTTACGTCCACCTGTATGAACAATTCCCGGTCCCCAGCAGCGACTCAAGGGGGCTTTTACCAAAGCCGCAGGGACATGGAGAAAAAATACACTCGCTGGTCGCCTTCCTCCACACGACTAGGAGGGGGCGGCTTCTTCGGTGGTATTGAAGATTTGGCGTGAGCCCCGCGGACTATCACCAGTCTGCTCACTACAGGGACGTACCCCTTCACCTCGAGGAACCCCAGACAGCACCATGGGGATCAACAACTCCATCCACCTGTCTGGTTACGTCCACCTGTATGAGCAAGTCCCGCTCCCCAGCAGCGACTCTAGGGGGCTTTTGCCAGACCCGCAATTTGCCAAAGCTGCCATTTTGATTTCCTGGTTGCCTGAGCAGAGGCCCCAGACCCTGATAACTGCTGCTGCAGCGGCTCTAACACACCATGCTGCTCATCACTCACCTCAGTGAGGCCCAGCAGCAATTACCCAGCGGTCTCCACATGGTCAAGGCTCACCAGAAAAAAAATGTATGGTTGGTGATAATTAGTGTTGAGCATTCCGATACCGCAAGTATCGGGTATCGGCCGATACTTGCTGTATCGGAATTCCGATACCGACATCCGATATTTTTTCAATATCGGGCATCGGAATCGGAAGTTCAAAGTTGATTGACAGCCGAAATGACGTCATCATGATGCGCGGTGTGTGCGCATCATGATGTGCCGTCATTTCGGGCCTTCCGGGGGGCTGTGCCGGCCTGCCGGGGGGCTGTGTGGACTGCCCGGGGTCTGTACCGGCCTGCCGAGGGGCTGTGCCGGCCTGCCGGTGGTCTGTGCACCCTGTGGGGGTCTGTACCGGCCTGCCGGGGGGCTGTGCCAGCCTGCCGGTGGTCTGTGCACCCTGTGGGGGTCTGTACCGGCCTGCCGGGGGGCTGTGCTGATGTCCGGGGGTCTGTGCAGGCATCGTCCGATGGGACTACAAGTCCCATCCGGCGATGCCTGCTACCATGACAGTGATTGACACATTAGCCAATGATGGGACAGTAGTAGTCCCATCATCCGGCTAATGTGTTAAATGTTAAAAAAAAAAAAAAAAATTACTACATGCATGCTACATACATACTACATATATACTACATGCATGCTACATGCTACATACATACTACATATATACTACATACATACTGCATGCTACATACATACTACATACATACTACATTCATGCTACATACATACTACATGCTACATACATACTACATACATACTACATGCATGCTACATACATACTACATGCTACATACATACTACATACATACTACATGCATGCTACATACATACTACATACATACTACATATATACTACATGCATGCTACATACATACTACATGCTACATACATACTACATACATACTACATGCTACATACATACTACATACATACTACATATATACTACATGCATGCTACATACATACTACATGCTACATACATACTACATATATACTACATGCATGCTACATACATACTACATGCTACATACATACCACATATATACTACATACATACTACATGCATGCTACATACATACTACATGCTACATACATACTACATACATACTACATATATACTACATACATACTACATGCTACATGCATGTAGTATGTATGTAGTATGTATGTAGCATGTATGTAGTATGTATGTAGCATGTAGTATGTATGTAGCATGCATGTAGTATATATGTAGTATGTATGTAGCATGTAGTATGTATGTAGCATGCATGTAGTATATATGTAGTATGTATGTAGCATGTAGTGTGTATGTAGCATGCATGTAGCATGCATGTAGTATGTATGTAGTATGTATGTAGCATGTAGTATGTATGTAGCATGCATGTAGTATATATGTAGTATGTATGTAGCATGTAGTATGTATGTAGCATGCATGTAGTATGTATGTAGCATGCATGTAGTATGTATGTAGTATGTATGTAGCATGTAGTATGTATGTAGCATGCATGTAGTATATATGTAGTATGTATGTAGCATGTAGCATGCATGTAGTATGTATGTAGCATGCATGTAGTATATATGTAGTATGTATGTAGTATGTATGTAGCATGTAGTATGTATGTAGCATGTAGTATGTATGTAGCATGCATGTAGTATATATGTAGTATGTATGTAGCATGTAGTATGTATGTAGCATGCATGTAGTATATATGTAGTATGTATGTAGCATGTAGTATGTATGTAGCATGCATGTAGTATGTATGTAGTATGTATGTAGCTTGTAGTATGTATGTAGCATGCATGTAGTATATATGTAGTATGTATGTAGCATGTAGTATGTATGTAGCATGCATGTAGTATGTATGTAGTATGTATGTAGCATGTAGTATGTATGTAGCATGCATGTAGTATATATGTAGTATGTATGTAGCATGTAGCATGCATGTAGTATATATGTGGTATGTATGTAGCATGTAGTATGTATGTAGCATGCATGTAGTATGTATGTAGTTTTTTTTGTTTTTTGTTTTTTTTTTAACATTTAACACATTAGCCGGATGATGGGACTACTACTGTCCCATCATTAGCTAATGTGTCAATCACTGTCATGGTAGCAGGCATCGCCCGATGGGACTTGTAGTCCCATTGGACGATGCCTGCACAGACCCCCGGACATCAGCACAGCCCCCCGGCAGGCCGGCACAGCCCCTCGGCAGGCCGGTACAGACCCCCACAGGGTGCACACTCCACCGGCAGGCCGGCACAGCCCCCCGGCAGGCCGGTACAGACCCCGGGCAGTCCGCACAGCCCACCGGCAGGCCGGCACAGCCCCCCGGCAGGCCGGCAGAGACCCCCGGAAGGCCCGTACAGACCCCCGAGAGGCTGTACAAGGGCAGGAAAGGGTTTTTCCAATTCCGATACCGGAAGTCTCATAGACTTGAATGGGACTTCCGGTATCGGCATCGGCGATACCGATACTTTTTTTAAAGATCGGCCGATCCATTCCGATCCGATATTTTGAAGTATCGGACGGTATCGCTAAACTCTAGTGATAATGTCACGGTCACGTGTGTCTGGACGCAGCGAGTACCGCAAGGTGAACCCATAAGACACCCGTGACCCTGGATACAGCACCTCCAGTGGGGCGAATTTAAATAATAAAACGTGCAGCTGGATACGCAGCCTCTAACTGGCGAATTTAGGTATTACACGTTATACATACAGTAGTCTGGAAACCCCGCCTCCAGTAAGGCGAATTTAAATAATAAAGGGGAACCTGGGTAACATTAACAATGGTGGGCCCTGCAATAGGGAATGGGGAAGTGGAGACCTCCTGTACTCCCCTGAGCCAGTGTCCCTACACTCCTAACGTTCCCTATGCCGGTTCCGCACTGGGCGACGCACAGGAACCTAAAAACCCTAGCTCGCCCTTAAACTAAACCCTCACTAGGGAAGAGGTCGATGCGGAAACTAATCCCACCACTGCACTAAACACACATGAGGGAAAATGACAATACAGGGGAAGTACCACTTAGCTTTGCTCTGTTGCGTACACTCCTAGCAACAGAGCCCACCACCTGTGTGCATCTTCTCCTCCACCTGGATCCATCACCATAACTGGATCCTTCACCATAGTGCAGCCTTGGAGCAGAATCCACCACCAATTTCAGAAGTTCAGTAACAGAGTCCCAAAGATGAGTTCAGCTCCTGCCCAAAAAGTCAAGCATGCTTGAGTCCAGCTCTCAGCAACCAAGTCCCGCATGCTGAGTGCAACTCTCTCCATAGTCGTCACTCCACCAAGCCATGCAAACACTTCCTGCCGACACCATAAACTGTGACTCCACCATGCCATGCCAGCCCTTCTTGCAGACCACATAGCTGCCACTCGTCCCCTCTGGCTGGGCTGCGCAGGACTCATGTTCAGCTCCTTCATCACCCAGGCTTGCTTCCCAAATGACGAACACACAATATCACCAACAGTGATTGAACAAACCTGGCTCCCTTTTATAGAGCCTCACACCTGATTTATAATTACGTGCACTAAACCAAAGAATCTAAAGTGCACTACCACTCATCACCACCGGGGCAACTTAGAATGAACGACACCATGTGTAATAATTCTAATGGCCACCGGGGGCCATCACATCACTTTGGCACTTAGCCAAAGGAAAAAAGTTCACTTATCCATTTAATCTATCAGATCCACTCTGGATCATGACAGTGTGCACCACAGTTTTAGACTTTCAACCCATGGGAAGGTCAAGTCGTCAAAGCCAAAAAAATTAGCAGCAGTGTAAGTGGCAGAAGCAATTCCTTTGAGTCCTTTCGCACATTTTGTAGACCAGCCCATGCACAAGTAGAATAGAGTACAAGTCAGACACATAGTGAACGACTGGAGAGGATGGTGCAGCAGTACCTCAAGCTCAATAAAAATGCCATCAGGAGAATTTGGACCCTCTTGCATTTTGGTCTTCAAACATGGAAGAGTGGCCTAAGCTCACCTATCATGCCTTGGTTTTGCCATGCCCAACAGCAAGCGCTCTCTCAGAATGTGTCTTTAGCCCTGCTGGTGGTGTCCTGATGGATAAGCGAATCCGGCTGTCCCCTGAAAGTGTAGACCGCCTAACTTTCATCAAAATGAACAAGTCATGGATCTCCAAGGACTTTTGCATCCTAGTCACAGACTGGGCAGTGGTGCAGCTTTTATTGTGTTGCATTGATCTTGCGCTATTGGTGTCGGTAACACCTTTGTCATGGCTTCTGTGGCTGTGCTACTGCTGCTAATATTACTAACAAATTCCTTGGTGGTGCAACAATCAGAAGGTTTGTCCACCGCTGTCTCTTTTACAATTTGCCTTTTTTTAAAGCACCTAATATTCTTCCTATTCCTCCTACTTTTGCTTCCTACTGAGTCATAACAAGTCAAATTTTTGGTAAAAGGAGATTCTTATTCTGGTCTCCTTGTGTGTTGCCTGTAGTGGCAGGGGTCTCAGAGCACCATTAATATTACTATTTCTACTATTACTTACTATTACTACTATTTCTACTCAAGTGAAATTTATGCCAGTTTAGTGGTGTATGCCAACAATTTTTTGAAATGTGGAGGTTTAAAGTTGGATCTCCACCTGGTGGCTTGATTGTAGAGGAAGGGGTCTCAAAGCACCAGTCCCTCACCTATGTTTTATTAATTTAATCTTAAATTCAAAGCTGTAAATGCTGGCCCAGACTCTGATACCTCATGCATGGCCCATGGCTGATTGCTAATGTGCTTCCTGTGTGTTGCTTGCATTTTACAGGGCTCCCAGCACAGCAGTCCTACACTGGTCCCTCACCCATCTTTTAATTCCAAAGCAGTAAATGCTGGCCCAGACCCTGTCTCATGCATGGCTCATGCCTGACTGCTGCACCATTATGACATTTCTACTGTGGGTCATTTGATGCCACTTTTCCTGGTGTCTGACCATCATTTTTTATTAAGATTCAACTCCAAGTTGGGTCTCCTTCATGTGTGTTGCCTGAATTTGGCAGGGCTCTTGAAGCATGAGGTCTACACCTATCACTCATCCACCTGTTACTGATCAATGTTTAAGCTAGAAATGCTGGTCCAAGCCCAGTCCCAGGGACACCATTCAGCCATGTTACTCAATTATACTTTTTGTACTCTGAGTCAGTTTGTTGCCTTGTTTCCTGGTGTCTGCCCCTAATTTGAGCTGTTTTGTCAGATTTTGGGACTCCCTGAAGGTGTTGTCTATACGTTGGGTTTTACCTTCCAGTAAATTCAGTGGGGTTCACTCATCTCTAACCATTTATTCTGTGGATAAAATTACTACTGAACACCAAAGAGAGAATCTGAGTGCCTCATTTGACACATATCTGTTTTGCATACTGTTGGAATATGTTTGGTGCAGCAACTTCATTCCTTTCTATGAGGGTTTAGTTGCTAGATTTGTATGCTGTTTATAAAGTTATAACAAAAAAACTCCCAGTGGCTCACACAGGGAGAGCATGTGACTGTATTTCCTATTTTCCTGTGTCTGTGTATGAGAGAATCAGCCTGCTGTAGATGATGCACAAATAGAGACACACAAATGATTTATTCCTGATCTATTACGCTTAACATATATTGTTCCTGATTGTTCCTGAATAAAGAAGCTCTGTTGCCACACACTAGGAGAATATCCTGAATAATCCGCTGCCAATACAGTTCCTTGAGCTCCTCTAGAGAATTGCAGCTTGCAGCTAATAAAGATGGGTGCATAAATGTTCAATATAGACCTTCTGGACATATACTGTAATACTTGTTGCTCACATATATTTGGAATACGTAAATAATTTGACTCAGTACCATTTTCTTTACAAGTGTCAGTGAATACAACAGTGGTTACAACATTTTCACACTGATATATGACTTTGTTTAACCCTATCATATTAAAAATGTTATTTAAACAAAACCTGAAGAAAACTAATATTACAAAAATGAATATAAGTACATAACATCCCTGACATACCTACAAGTACCATCTGAGTATATGCCGTAATTCAGTTACACCATATATTGTATGTAACAGGAACATGTTAGAGGATGAAGGATGTCAGTTATAAGGTGTTGCAGTATATGCTTTTTTTCCAAGATCCCACCTTGCTCCAAGCACCAAGCTTTCCACTTTGACAATGTTACACAATCTTTATTATGGCCACTCTTAATCTCGACTTTCTTAATAGTTTTTTTCAGATCTTCAGCAATGCTCTGGGGCTAACTAAATGTCTCGGATTTTGGTTAAGATTTAAATGTAGTTTCTTTTGAATGACTGGCTACAAAGGAGGTTGCTACTGTAGATTGACACATTTAGGCCACGTGCATACGTTGCGTATTTAAGTTTTTTAGCTCAAAATTTATAAGCCCAAACCAGCACTGTGTGATAAATACAGAAGTGGTGATGTGTTCGTATTTTACTTTTCCTCTGATTGTTCCACTCTTGGTTTTAGCTTACAAATACTGAGGTAAAAAGCTCACCAAATATTCAACTTGTGAATGTGGCCAAATGCTCACTGCAAGGAAGCTTCAGGTTGTCCACCAGGTGGCTCATATTTTGGAGTGATATTTGTTAATTGATAATTCTCAAAGAGGGTTATAAAGACCTTGAATTTCCTCCATTTGTACACTTTCTATTTGACTGTGTATTGGCGAAGACCAAAATTTTTAAGGAATAATTTTGTAGCCTTTTCTAGCCTAATGAGCAACAAGCACCAAGAATTTTGTATTTGTATCATGCTGTCCAATATAAAGAGATACTGCTTGGTGCAGTTTCTGCATGTATACTCTTCTCATATATTGAAAAATAATATAGAATCTATGTGAGATCTTAACTGTGGTGGCATATTGAGAACATTGATGGTCTAGAGCAGTGTTTCCCAAACTCCATTCCTCACGGACCCCAACATGTCATGTTTTCAGGATTTCATTAGTATGTCACAGATGATGGAAGTATCATCAAGGCATCAGGAATTCTCTCACATGTGTAACACTATGGAAATCCTGAAAACATGACCTGTTGGGGTCCGCGAGGACTGGAGTTTGGGAACCACTGGTCTAGAGAAAGAAGGTTATCCCAACATGCAATCTAAGTACATCTGAGTTTACTGCTTTTATATACTAATATGCCTCCATATTTTTGTCCTTTGACATTTGTTGAGGAATAGACTTTCAGAATATGTGTTTTAGCTGGCAGTAATAGATAAATTCTTTGATAGAGGGGAACCCTCAGAATAGACAAGGAGGGATATTTAATTAGAGACTAAAAAGAACCTGCCACCACCAGAAATGCTATTTGCAAACAAATATAATGGTAATCTGCAGGTAAATAGTGTTTAAATCATACTTAGGTGGCTTACTGAAGCAACAGATACAGGGAGAAAATTAAGTAAAATTCTCCCTGCAGCTGCTCGTTTCAGTCAAAGGTGCGGTGCGTACTATATAGATAGCTTCCTATCCAGTGAGCGTGCTGCAATCACTATACTACATGTTGATTGGCAGCCTACTCTACAGCATGAGTGTACAGCATGTATGTGCAAAGCAGGCTGCAAATGAATCTGCAGGGGGAGTGGTTACAGCGGTGCTCACTAAATGGTGAGTGATGACTGTAACTACTCACTGCAACGCCCTATTGACTGGCGGTGAGCATCTACAAAGAGAATGAAACTTAATTTTCTTCCTGTGCCAGTAAGGCAGACAGGCATTATTTAAAAGCTATTTGCCTGGATATTAACACCATATTTGCAGGTAAATAGCGTTTTTGGATGCGACAAGTTCCGCTTAAGTTAATGATACCAGTAAAAAATAATAGACATATCTTGAGTAATTATTCTTAAGTGAAGTTTTTGTAAACTTAAAACCTGCACCATGGGAGGCATTTTGCTAAATACACTTTTTATAAACAAGTACAGACTTTTTTTTACAGAACAGCCATTGACATAAAGCCATATTATGTAAATAGAGCATGCAAAATTAATGAGTCTGGCTTAAGTGACAATTAAGGAATAATTGTTTTTCTTATTTTTTGATATACGTAAATAAAGCAGCAACTTTTCCTTATAGTTAATGAAATGCTTTGCAAAAAGTTACCTTTTTAATCAGAGTGTGAGGAGCGCGATATGAAAATGTAATTAGATAAAGGTTACAGTTACTGCATTGCTAATATTGTGGGAAAACTCTTCGTGGCTATATTAGTGTTTCAAATGATTGAATTATTAATCATAAAATTCACATTGCAGACATACAGCAAATTAGTCATACTTTGTTCAGCAAGCTGTGTGCATAGCATAGTAAGTTCTGCCTCAATACATTTTGATGCAAATAAGCATAATTTTAGAGCACATTTATTTCACTAAGGCTCTACTATTTCATAAGCAGGCTATCGTTAAAAGTCAAATGTTAATTCTTTATGAATTAAGTCTATTTCATTTCGAAAGGAACTTTCAAATGTTTTTTAAACTGGTTTAATTAATTGACATGTGTTATGACAAATGTATGACAGCATGTGCTCTATTTCATAAATTTTTCATAGCTTACATCTCTGTTTCTGAATTTGCAAAATTGTTGACCTATCATCAGGACTCCTATAGCACGATAATGTTGTACGTTTAGTGTTGCCCATTGGTTTTCAACTGAAACTTGAAGTAAATCTGTCAGCAGGTTTTTGCTACCTGATCTAAGAGCAGCCTGATGTAGGCTGAATTCAACAATGTATCATGTAGTTTACTCGATGCAGTGGTTCTGACTAGAGTTGAGCGATACCGTCCGATACTTCAAAATATCGGATCGGAATGGATCGGCCGATCTTTAAAAAAAGTATCGGTATCGCCGATGCCGATACCGGAAGTCCCATTCAAGTCTATGAGACTTCCGGTATCGGAATTGGAAAAACCCTTTCCTGCCCTTGTACAGCCTCTCGGGGGTCTGTACGGGCCTTCCGGGGGTCTCTGCCGGCCTGCCGGGGGGCTGTGCCGGCCTGCCGGTGGGCTGTGCGGACTGCCCGGGGTCTGTACCGGCCTGCCGGGGGGCTGTGCCGGCCTGCCGGTGGAGTGTGCACCCTGTGGGGGTCTGTACCGGCCTGCCGAGGGGCTGTGCCGGCCTGCCGGGGGGCTGTGCTGATGTCCGGGGGTCTGTGCAGGCATCGTCCAATGGGACTACAAGTCCCATCGGGCGATGCCTGCTACCATGACAGTGATTGACACATTAGCCAATGATGGGACAGTAGTAGTCCCATCATCCGGCTAATGTGTTAAATGTTAAAAAAAAAAAAAAAAATACTACATACATACTACATGCATGCTACATACATACTACATGCTACATACATACCACATATATACTACATGCATGCTACATACATACTACATATATACTACATGCATGCTACATACATACTACATGCTACATACATACTACATACATACTACATGCATGCTACATACATACTACATGCATGCTACATACATACTACATGCTACATACATACTACATATATACTACATGCATGCTACATACATACTACATGCTACATACATACTACATACATACTACATGCATGCTACATACATACTACATGCTACATACATACTACATATATACTACATGCATGCTACATACATACTACATGCTACATACATACTACATATATACTACATGCATGCTACATACATACTACATGCTACATACATACTACATACATACTACATGCTACATACTACATACATACTACATATATACTACATGCATGCTACATACATACTACATGCATGCTACATGCTACATACATACTACATATATACTACATGCATGCTACATACATACTACATGCTACATACATACTACATACATACTACATGCATGCTACATACATACTACATGCATGCTACATACATACTACATGCAACATACATACTACATATATACTACATGCATGTTACATACATACTACATGCTAAATACATACTACATACATACTACATGCATGCTACATACATACTACATGCTACATACATACTACATATATACTACATGCATGCTACATACATACTACATGCTACATACATACTACATATATACTACATGCATGCTACATACATACTACATGCTACATACATACTACATACATACTACATGCATGCTACATACAATACATTCATACAATACATACATAGACATACAGTACATATAACATAGAGTAACATACTTACCAATACTTGTCACATTGTTCCCCGAAGTCATTGTCTTTTACGGAATAAATATTAACATAACAAACTACAAAAATACTCACCCATGATCCGAAGCAGTCCACGAGTGTGTCCCACGACGATCTTGGGTAGAGAACTGCAGCATCAGCTGATGCTGCCGCTCTCTACGGGCTGCAGGAATCCAATGACGGGAGGTAGGTATCCTTCCGCACTGTATTCCTCCGCCACTTAAAAAAAAAAAGTCCCTAGTCTCACTTTATGGCAAAAGCTGCGTGGGAACTTTCTCACACAGCAATGTCAAAAGTGAGACTAGGGACTATTTTTTTTTACAGTGGCGGAGGAATACAGTGCGGAAGGATACCTACCTTCCGTCATTGGATTCCTGCAGCCCGTAGAGAGCGGCAGCATCAGCTGATGCTGCAGTTCTCTACCCAAGATCGTCGTGGGACACACTCGTGGACTGCTTCAGATCATGGGTGAGTATTTTTGTGGTTTGTTATGTTAATATTTATTCCGTAAAAGACAATGGCTTCGGGGAACAATGTGACAAGTATTGGTAAGTATGTTACTCTATGTTATATGTACTGTATGTCTATGTATGTATTGTATGAATGTATTGTATGTAGCATGCATGTAGTATGTATGTAGTATGTATGTAGCATGTATGTAGTATGTATGTAGCATGTAGTATATATGTAGCATGCATGTAGTATGTATGTAGTATGTATGTAGCATGTAGTATGTATGTAGTATATATGTAGTATGTATGTAGTATGTATGTAGCATGTAGTATGTATGTAGCATGCAAGTAATATGTATGTAGTATATATGTGGTATGTATGTAGCATGTAGTATGTATGTAGCATGCATGTAGTATATATGTAGTATGTATGTAGCATATAGTATGTATGTAGCATGCATGTAGTATACAGTGGGGAAAAAAAGTATTTAGTCAGTCAGCAATAGTGCAAGTTCCACCACTTAAAAAGATGAGAGGCGTCTGTAATTTACATCATAGGTAGACCTCAACTATGGGAGACAAACTGAGAAAAAAAAATCCAGAAAATCACATTGTCTGTTTTTTTTTCATTTTATTTGCATATTATGGTGGAAAATAAGTATTTGGTCAGAAACAAGCAATCAAGATTTCTGGCTCTCACAGACCTGTAACTTCTTCTTTAAGAGTCTCCTCTTTCCTCCACTCATTACCTGTAGTAATGGCACCTGTTTAAACTTGTTATCAGTATAAAAAGACACCTGTGCACACCCTCAAACAGTCTGACTCCAAACTCCACTATGGTGAAGACCAAAGAGCTGTCAAAGGACACCAGAAACAAAATTGTAGCCCTGCACCAGGCTGGGAAGACTGAATCTGCAATAGCCAACCAGCTTGGAGTGAAGAAATCAACTGTGGGAGCAATAATTAGAAAATGGAAGACATACAAGACCACTGATAATCTCCCTCGATCTGGTGCTCCACGCAAAATCCCACCCCGTGGGGTCAGAATGATCACAGGAACGGTGAGCAAAAATCCCAGAACCACGCGGGGGGACCTAGTGAATGAACTGCAGAGAGCTGGGACCAATGTAACAAGGCCTACCATAAGTAACACACTACGCCACCATGGACTCAGATCCTGCAGTGCCAGACGTGTCCCACTGTTTAAGCCTGTACATGTCCGGGCCCATCTGAAGTTTGCTAGAGAGCATTTGGATGATCCAGAGGAGTTTTGGGAGAATGTCCTATGGTCTGATGAAACCAAACTGGAACTGTTTGGTAGAAACACAACTTGTCGTGTTTGGAGGAAAAAGAATACTGAGTTGCATCCATCAAACACCATACCTACTGTAAAGCATGGTGGTGGAAACATCATGCTTTGGGGCTGTTTCTCTGCAAAGGGGCCAGGACGACTGATCCGGGTACATGAAAGAATGAATGGGGCCATGTATCGTGAGATTTTGAGTGCAAACCTCCTTCCATCAGCAAGGGCATTGAAGATGAAATGTGGCTGGGTCTTTCAACATGACAATGATCCAAAGCACACCGCCAGGGCAACGAAGGAGTGGCTTCGTAAGAAGCATTTCAAGGTCCTGGAGTGGCCTAGCCAGTCTCCAGATTTCAACCCTATAGAAAACCTTTGGAGGGAGTTGAAAGTCTGTGTTGCCAAGCGAAAAGCCAAAAACATCACTGCTCTAGAGGAGATCTGCATGGAGGAATGGGCCAACATACCAACAACAGTGTGTGGCAACCTTGTGAAGACTTACAGAAAACGTTTGACCTCTGTCATTGCCAACAAAGGATATATCACAAAGTATTGAGATGAAATTTTGTTTCTGACCAAATACTTATTTTCCACCATAATATGCAAATAAAATGAAAAAAAAACAGACAATGTGATTTTCTGGATTTTTTTTTCTCAGTTTGTCTCCCATAGTTGAGGTCTACCTATGATGTAAATTACAGACGCCTCTCATCTTTTTAAGTGGTGGAACTTGCACTATTGCTGACTGACTAAATACTTTTTTTCCCCACTGTATATGTAGTATGTATGTAGTATGTATGTAGCATGTAGTATGTATGTAGTATGTAGGTAGCATGTAGTATGTATGTAGCATGCATGTAGTATATATGTAGTATGTATGTAGTATGTATGTAGCATGCATGTAGTATGTATGTAGTATGTATGTAGCATGCATGTAGTATGTATGTAGTATGTATGTAGCATGTAGTATGTATATAGCATGAATGTAGTATGTATGTAGCATGTAGTATGTATGTAGTATATATGTAGTATTTATGTAGCATGTAGCATGCATGTAGTATATATGTGGTATGTATGTAGCATGTAGTATGTATGTAGCATGCATGTAGTATTTTTTTTATTTTTTTTAACATTTAACACATTAGCCGGATGATGGGACTACTACTGTCCCATCATTGGCTAATGTGTCAATCACTGTCATGGTAGCAGGCATCGCCAGATGGGACTTGTAGTCCCATCGGACGATGCCTGCACAGACCCCCGGACATCAGCACAGCCCCCCGGCAGGCCGGTACAGACCCCCACAGGGTGCACAGACCACCGGCAGGCCGGCACAGCCCCCCGGCAGGCCGGTACAGACCCCCACAGGGTGCACAGACCACCGGCAGGCCGGCACAGCCCCCCGGCAGGCCGGCAGAGACCCCCGGAAGGCCCGAAATGACAGCACATCATGATGCGCACACACCGCGCATCATGATGACGTCATTTCGGCTGTCAATCAACTTTGAACTTCCAATTCCGATGCCCGATATTGAAAAAATATCGGATGTCGGTATCGGAATTCCGATACAGCAAGTATCGGCCGATACCCGATACTTGCGGTATCGTTATGCTCAACACTAGTTCTGACACAATCTGTGATTTTAGATTTAGCAATGCAGCAGAGCTGAGAAAGCTAACTCTGCCCCAGCAGGCTCACTATGTACATAGTTTATAAACAGTGAACTGCTTGGGTGGTGTCAGACATAAATGCTTGCTATACCTGCTGAATTTCATGCAATGATAATCACTAGGTGATAAAACCTTCAGTGTAAGTAGACAACAGCACAAAGTCTGACATGTAGCACATTATTAAGATTTGTACTTGAACCCCTATATCTTGCTGTCATAGCAAAAACCTGCTGATAAGTTACTTTTAAAGTTGTTTGTCTAGTTTTTATTTTTACCAAATAAAATAAATCCAGTGATAGATTACATTAAAATTTTACCACATGCAGAACAGTGTAAACGCCCCCCAAAAGAAATTCATGAAACACTGGTTTTTGTTCATTCTGCGTCCCAAAAATCAGAATAAAAAGCAATCAAAAAATGTCACGTGCCTGAAAATGGTACCAATATAAATGGCAACTCGTCCCGCAAAAAATAAGACCTCACATGACTCAGTGGGTGCAAAATATGGAAAAATTATAGCCCTCAAAATGTGGTGATGCATAAACTATTTTTACAATAAAAAGCATCTTTTAGCATGAGACAGCTGCCAAAAATAAAAACCCACTATAAATAGTAAATCAAACCCCCCATTATCACCCCCTTAGTTAGGGAAAAATAATAAAATAAAAAAAATGTATTTATTTCCATTTTCCCATTAGGGTTAGGGCTAGGGTTAGGGTTAGGGCTAGGGTTAGGGCTAGGGTTAGGGGTGTGTTGGGTTCAGGGTTGGAGTTAGAATTGTGGGGTTTCCACTGTTTTGACACATCAGGGGCTTTCCAAACTCGACATGGCGTCCGATCTCAATTCCAGCCAAAAAAGTCAAATGGCGCTACTTCCCTTCCGAGCTCTGCCATGCACCCAAATAGTGGTTTACCCCCACATATGGGATATCAGCATACTTATACTCAGGACAAATTGCACAATAACTTTTGGCATCCTGTTACTCTTGGGAAAATAAAGATTGGGGTGAAAAGATCATTTTTGTGGAAAAAATATGATTTTTTAATTGTATGGCTGTACGTTATAAACTTCTGTGAAGCCTTGGGAGGTTCAAAATGCTTCCCACATATCTAGATAAGTTCCTTGGGGGGTCTAGTTTCCAAAATGGGGTCACTTGTGGTGGGTTTCCACTGTTTAGGCACATCAGGAGCTCTCCAAACTTGACATGGCATTCCGATCTGAATTCCAGCCAATTTAGCAGTGAAAAAGTCAAACGGCGCTCCATCCCTTCCGAGCTCTGCCATGCACCGAAACAGTGGTTCCCCCCCACATATCAGGTATCAGCGTACTCAGGACAAATTGCACGATAACTTTTCCAGTCAAATTTCTCCTTGGTAAAATAAAAAAATTGGACCTGAATTAATTCTTTTTGTGAAAAAAAGTTAAATGTTCATTTTTTTTAAACATTCAAAAAATTCCTGTGAAGCACCTGAAGGGTTAATAAACTTCTTGAATCTGGTTTTGAGCACCTTGATGGGTGCAGTTTTTAGAATGGTGTCAATTTTGGGTATTTTCTATCATATAGACCCCTCAAAGTGACTTCAAATGTGATGTGGTCCGTAAAAATAAAGTGGTGTTCTAAAAATGAGAAATCGCTGGTCAACTTTTAACCCTTATGACTTCCTAACAAAAAAAATTTGGTTCCCAAATTGTGCTGATGTAAAGTAAAGATGTGGGAAATGTAACTTAGAAAGATTTTTCAGTGCCATATCTCTGTGTGATTTAAGAGCACAAAAATTCAAAGTTAGAAAATTGCAAAATTTTCAAAATTTTTGCCAAATTTCCTTTTTTTCACAAATAAACGCAAGTTATATGAATGAAATTTTACCACTAACATGAAGTACAATATGTCAAGAGAAAACTGTGTCAGAATCACCAGGATCCATGGAAGCGTTCCAGAGTTTTTAACTCATAAATGGACAGTGGTCAGAATTGTAAAAATTGGCCCGGGCATTAACATGCAAACCACCCTTGGGAGTAAAGGGGTTAACATGCAAACCACCCTTGGGGGTAAAGGGGTTAAGTATATAAAAATTGAAATTTTGAAAATTGCCATTTTTTCAAGTTTTCTCCAAAATTAAGATATTTTCACAAATAAATACAAAATATAGGCCTAAATTTACCAATATCATGAAGTACAATGTTATAAAAAAATACTTTGGCACTCTGCTTAAAGAACAAAGAAATAATTTTATTCAACCGACCCACATGAAAATAGATAAATAAGACATCCGACATTTCAGCCATACCAGGACTTTATCAAGGTATAGCTGTACAGCATTAACAAAACAAAAAAATGTATCTTATTCATAAGAAAATAATAATAATTATTAATAATAAAAAATTACCAAACTAACATGTATGAAGCACAATCGGATAGTGTAATACAAAAAAATATAGCATCTACAGTTATAAGCAGCAATAGCCATACAAAAAGAGCGTGATTCAATTCATAGATGATCTGTATTGATAAATCCACTAAAATAATTTATCTTTCATACTAAATAGCATATTCAGGATTATTATGGTTATGGATATGCGTGTGCACAACTTTAGTAGGTGCCAGAGTAGGTTCCCACACCATTAACATATATTAAGAGACTCGGCACTCAACTTAAGTGATCAGATAATTTAATGCTGTCCACACTAGTAGTAAGCAAACATCTCGGTCTTACATCAGACCTTCATCAGTTACAGAATAAAGTAAGGTTATTAAGTCAGGTGGATCAATAATCAAGGTTGAAGATCACTAGATCATTAAATATTCTGTGTCATGAAAAAGTAGGGCAAGTGTTGTCAGACCTGTGCACATATAGGATTAAGTGTTCTGTGCCTCAATGGCATGTGCAGACGCAGTGTCCATTGCTGGATAGACATGCCATCCAGGACAATGAACCAAAACACACGGAAGACCCGGGGACTCTGAACAGAAGTGACATCAGTAACTGCACCACTTATAGAATTGCTGAGTCTCACAGAGGCCAGCATAACTCAGTCACTCTGATGAGTGGTGTAGCTACTGATGTCACTGCTGTTCAGAGGTGCCAGGTCTCATGGGAGCTGGCAACTTTGCTTCTGTGATGCAACCACAGGTCACACCCGTTCATGTTTCACATGCGTGGATGTTACTCAGTTATTGATATCATGGCTCATGAGAAATGATCGGGAGTGACCTGTCATAGAAAATATTAAAATCCCTAAAGTCACTAGTAAGGGGGCATTCACCCCCTCCCTCTTCTCTCATAAAGATTGCAGTAGGAAAAAGAGCTTACATTCCATGACTCATAGAAGTAGAACTGCACAGTGGACACAGGGAAGTGGGTAACTAACATATGGTGTAGTGAGGGATCCTAATTAAAATGCAGGAAGCTCCAGCTTCAAACTTCTGTTGAAGTAGATGACCCCTGCTGTGCCAAAGAGGATGTCCATTTTGAGGGAGAGTGAGATCTATAAATTGGACAGGTAATTAATGTTAGGGCTAGCCGAACGCACCAAATAATAAAATAATAGTAAGGTGCGTTCGCAGCCCAGGGTCCACCGTGCAGGGGTGGTAAACTGCTGCTTAGTAATGGCGGAAGTATAAAGCGGTGTACAAAAGGTCACACGTGGGTTAACGTCACCCAGTGTGAACAGAAGCGAACTCTGTTAACTCACAGAGCCACGCTACCGCAGAACATAAATGCCAGTGCCTGTTTAGCTCATAGAGCCCGGCCACGGAGCGCACAGATAGCGGTCACAGCACTCTTCCCCAAGGACACAGGGTCAGAGTCCCTCTAGACCTTCTGAGTGTGTGGCGTCACACCTGTTGATGCCACTATAGATGCTGACTATGGAGTGTTGAGCACGTGCACCGTTGACACTGATGCCTGTCTCAGACTCTGTCCTACCTACATCTAAGCCTGGGCGCTTAACAGGCTAGGCTGCACAACACATGCGTACCAAGGGTAGGGGTTTCTTAATGAGTCATTCACCAGAGACATTCATACATGCATACGACACTCACTCCTCATAGTCTGATAATGCAGTCAATACTAGCGCATGGTCGAGCGGCCATGTGAACTTTTTACAGCCGCGTTCTTCCGGGACCTTCCTGACCTTTCTGATGGTCCAATCCAAGCTGGAGAAGGACCTGAGCATGTGACCTCTGATCTCCAATGAGAGATCGTCCCACGGGCATGCTCAGTGGACCGAAAGGAGGACTTAGTCCCTGGAGTTGCTCCCTGCAGACCAGCATGTTTTGCTATAGCTGCGGCAGAGGTGGCAGTAGCAACCAAACCCACAGAGCTGGTATGAGCAGAGCGCCGGGATCGACGAGTCTGCTGAGCAGTTTCCTCTGTGGCCGAAGAGGAATGGGAGACTGCCGGATGCAAGACTCGGGATTCCTGCTGTGCAGCGGCAGGAACCCGATGCCTAACAATTAAGACAGGATACCTATAGTGCCATCCTGGATGAACTATTGTTTCTTCAAGATGAGCTGCTATGATACCCTAGACATTGTGTCTCAGATGGAAAGTTATGAATATTGGGGTTTGTATAGATCCCATATTTATGGGGTGTGTTCATTTTCTACTTCAAGACTAATAGGGGAAGAATATGCATATTTTCTCATAACTGTGATGCCTGTTTATAAGCCCCAAATCAACAGTGGCCAGATCGCTGACAACTGTCATGTCATGTTTAGTCTATAGGTAAAGGTAAAATCCCGATAAAAATATGGCAGTGAGCTCGAACTTCTGTAATCATCAGTTGTGAAAATATTAATGTTGGGAATTTCATAAAATCCTGAAGGGCTGAGAACATTCCACAACCCGGCACACGTGAGGTCAGCAAGGGGTGTGTGTGTGGTGTAACTTAGGTACTGATAAAAGGTCAAAGTGAATTTTGATCTGTGTTGAATGCTAAGCAAGATATATACCATTGTATGCTTGATCCCATTAACCAGACTTTTTCAATCGGATTGCTTTAATCCACTAGCTGAGCCATCTCTGTGACCAGCATAGTATGTTTCTCTGCTAATCTCTTTTATTGTATATAGCTTTATAAGCTGTATTGTTTTGTCCCCTTTGTAAAATCTTTTGTATATTTTTACATACACTGCCTATCATTCTGGATTAAATATAACATTTAATAGTTCTGTTCCTTTTGTTGTATAATTCGTACCCCAAAAGCATATTCTTCCTTACCCAGTGTCACGGACGTGGTTTGTGGAACCACTGTGCCACGGACTGCGGAGAGCTTGGGAGGTGTAACTAAGCGAGCACCAGACTGTCCACTAGAGCCTCTGATGGTGAGGTTAGACTTGGCTCCCAATGAACAGCAGGTGCCGCTCCAGGACAGACCAATGGTCACGCAACAGCTGGACCCAGAAGGACAGACTGGATGAAGCAGCAGGCAGAGTTTGCATCAAAGTGCTGTAGGTAGAGTTTGAATCAGAGTGCAGCAGACAGAGTTCGTATCAGAGTGCAACAGACCAAGTTCATATTAGAGTTCAGCAGACAGGGTCTGCATCAGAGTGCATCAGGCAGGAATTGCACTAGAGTGCAATAGGCAGGATTTAGAGTGCAGCAGACAAGATTTGCACTAGAATGCAGCAGCCAGGATTTGCAGCAGAGTGCAGCAGGTAGGATTTGCACCAGAGTGCAGCAGGCCGGATTTGCACCAGAGTGCAGCAGGCAGGATTTGCACCAGAGTGCAGCAAGCAGGATTTGCACTAGAGTGCAGCAGGCACAGGTATGTGACCTCACACAACATAGACTACAAACAGGAAGGTTGCTCAAGCACCTCCCCAGTGGGGAGGAAGCAATATATACATAATGTCCCACAGCCATTGGCTGGGGAGGAAATAACAAGTGCACGCACTGATCCTTTAAGCCTTTAAGAGGGAGGGAGTGGGCACGCGCTTGCCCTAAGGACATGGCTAGAGGACCAGCTGGAAGCATGCAGAGCATGGTTAAGGGAAGAACTGACCACAGCATGGGTGAGTGAAGTGACACTCCTGAGACCCTGCCTGTTAGAGCAGGGATCCTGCATGTGCTAACAGCCAGGTGTCCAGTTGACCTATGTATAAAACATGACCAGTAGTGGCAGCAAGTAGTTTGTGGATTATCGGGGATTTTTTCTTGTTTTTATTTCATGACCTCTTTAGTTTCATGTTTTTCAGGTTCTCATTTATGGACTACTTCAGATTCGATGGACTACGATGGAATTCCTGGACTGGTTGTTTTTTTTTTAAATAAATTGGTTAAACAGGGCTAGAGTGGCAGGTGTTTTTTAAAATAAAATGTTTGTGTGTGTGTATTTTTATTCTAACTTATGGGGTTAATAATGAGTTGTCTGATAGACACCTCCCCATTAATAACACCTGGGCTTGATGCCAGTTGATGTAACAAAGCTGTCATCAGCCCCACAAACTATTACCCAAATTTCTATCGCAACAGGGTAATCAGAAACAGCCGGGCCAATTGCTACTTCTGGGGCAGCTGTGGGCTTCTATTTTTAGGCTGGAAAGGGTCCAATAACCAGGGACATTTCCAGTCTGAGAATATAAGCAAGCAGCTGTCTGCTTTACCTTGGCTGGTTATCAAAAGTAGGGGGGGACCCCCACATCATTTTTTAATGCCATATAAAAGACACCAAAGGGTGCTAGCTTATTATATATAGGGGGTTTGTGATATTAAATATCTACAGGATAACAATCTATTCTATAAATCTATTCTATATACTGTATATAGCTATGTATATATCTATATATATGTGTATATATGTATATCTATATATATGTATATATCTGTATATATCTATATATGTCACAGACCCACCGCTGACACCGGTATGTCACAGATGGAGGGATGTGGCGCACTGCCGACACACGGCTATCACCGGCGCAGGGGGCTTATCTTAGTTATCCCAGTTATCCTTAGTTAGTGATAAAAACAACAGCAAGCTAGTCTTGCCCTAACAATTTATTGCAGGGGGATTATTTCGGTTGTCCCACCCTTGCCCACAATACTTCACGAAGCTTTTCAGGTCCCCTTTGGACCTATGTCCCCTATGTCTTTCAGCTCCTGTTTAACAGGAGCCTAAAATCTCAGAGAATACCAGTGCTGTGGAAGACCACCTGCCTGGCGCCGATCCCAAGATCACCTTTCCAACTTCCCTACACGACTATCATCCAGTGGCCTTAACATCGCATGCTATGAAGTCGTTGGAGAGAATACTACTTACCTACTTGCGCCCGATGGTGAGGGCCTATACTGACCCCCTGCAGTTTGCGCACCAACAGAGAATGGGGTTGGATGATGCTGTATTGTCTCTGCTACATACAATACATTTATTCTTGGTCAATGATGGAACTGCAGTGTGCGCCAACATCTTTGATTTCTCTAGTGCTTTCAATACCTTACAGCCACTCTTACTATGAAATAAGTTGACTGATATGGCAGTGAATGAGGGGATGGTGAACTGGATAAGTGACTACCTGACGGACAGGCCACAGTTTGTAAGGATGGGGGAGGTGGTATCTGGCAGTGTACAGGGCAGTGTGGGAGCCCCTCAGGGTACAGTGCTGTCGCCCTTCCTCTTCACATTGTATACAGCTGATTTTCAGTATAAATCCGATTTTTGTCACCTCCAAAAATTCTCAGATGACTCGGTGATTGTAGGGGGCATTGTGGGGGACCGGGGAGAGGAGGAATATAGAAGGGTGGTTTCTGACTTTGTGGATTGATGCCAGACTAACTGTCTAGAACTAAATGTAAAGAAAACCAAGGAGATGGTGGTGAGGTATAGAAGGAAAAAAGATGACTACTTACCGATCACTATTGCTGGCCAGGAGGTGGAGATGGTTGAGACCTACAAATATTTGGGGGTTCACCTTGACAGCAAACTTGATTGGAGGTGTCATACAGAGAAAATTCACAAGAAGGGAATGAGCAGACTGTACTTTCTGCGGAAGCTCAGGTCATTCAATGTGTGCAGTAAAATGCTGGAAATTTTCTACCAGTCCGTTGTAGCAAGCTCCATCTTTTTTGCTATCATTTGCTGGGGCAGTAGTGTGCGAGTACCTGACGCCAATAAGCTCAACAAACTTATCAAGATGGCAAGCGTGGCTGTTGACCTCCATCTTGACTCTTTTGAGGAGGTAGTGGAAGATAGGATTCAAAAGAAGTGCAGGGCTATAATGAACAATAATACACACCCACTATACGGGCTGTTCTTGAATCAGAAGAGCACATTCAGCAGTCGTCTAATCCTACTAAGGTGCAAGAAGGAGAAATTCAGGAAATCGTTTGTGCCTACTGCTATGGGGATGTATAACAATTCACTAAGGGTGAAAGATGGCTATGACCTTGGGATGTATAACAATTCACTAAGGGTGAAAAATGGCTATGACTTAGGGCCGGCGCACTTATGTAAATGATCAGACTTATGTACCTTTGTTTGTTACGTATTGTGGTTAGTCATGTGCAGGATCTGTGTCTAGTAATTACTCTATGTAATGCTGTTTGTAATGTAATGTATTAATGCTGTTCATAATGTTTTCTTTGTAATGCTGTTGTAACACTTCTGTGATACCATAATTTTCCTCGGGATCAATAAAGTGTATCGTATCGTATTGTATTCCGTTATAATTATTTAGGCTGTAAATTTACTGTACTTGGCTGATTAAATGTTGCATTTCCTTTTAATTGTGTGCGTAAAAATCGGAAGCATACCTATGGTCTATGTGTCGGGCAATTTTTTTCTCGCACCCATTGACTTGCATTGGAAAGTGCGATCTGATTCTCGCAGACAATCGCAGTATGCTGTGATTTTTTCTTCAGACTGATCTGAGCTGAGAAGGAAAATGCAGATGAGCACTGACTCATTTAATAGCAATGGTCAGAGAGCAATTCAATGTTTTCTCGCTTTGCACTCTTCCATATTTTACTCCACAGTGAGTGAGCCCTAATTGAGACACACTGCCGAATTTTTCGTCCGAGAATCGCATGGTAAAACTCGCACTGGCTGTCGGCTCTCCTGACCTGAGCTTGACAGCTGCATAGTAATCCAGCATGCTGTCATGCTCAGGTCAGGAGAGGTGCCGGCCAGTCCGTTCAGTGTGATGCGATTATTGCAGGAGAAATACGCCAGTGTGTCTCTGCCCTGAAGGTGTAAAGCAGCCAACAATTGCTCAACACTTCTGTGAACTTCTTTATGACTGCTGAAAATTCATTCCAGGTAGGAGCGGACACAAACAGAATAGGGCTTCTGTGCAAGAACAATATACAGTATAGGCCCTTTCCAGTCCAATAGCTCATCACACTGCACAATTTCACCCAGTTTGGAGGTACAAATGGACCCCTTACCTCTTGTGTGGCAGCAAAGGATGCACAAATGGTATCTTTGCCATTTCTTCCAGATTATGTCGATGCTTAGCTGAATGCCAAGAGTGTGTAAAGCTGTCATCAGAGTAAAATGGGGGTACTTTGAGGAATCTCAGACTCTGTGCCCACATTGCAGAAATGCTGCGGAATTGTCCACAGCATTTCCGCAAATCCCCGCTGCGGGTAAAATGCATGCGGAATTCGAATGTGTTTTCCCGCAAAACACAAGCGTTTTTAGCTTGCAGAATGCTAGCGCTTTTCCAAGCGATTTGAACCATGGAAAAGTGATTGACAAGTTGGTCACACTTGCCAATATACGTTTTTGTGATTTTTTTTGTGGTTACAGTTTTTTTTAAATGTTTAGATATTTGTATGCATTAGAGATTCCATTTTTTTTTATCCCATTAAGGTATCAAAACTAGATGTTTCCTTTTGTTTAACAAGGTAGTATTATACATTTGTAACCTTTTTAAAATCTCTGGAATGAAGGTAGGAGGTTTCTGTTACTTCAACTGATACAATTAAACAGTGGAGACCTTCGTGATTGCCATAGGAAACCCCATTAGCGATAGCAGGGGGTGGACATGGGGGCACTGGTCCTTCCTTCCCTCATTTAATTTGTTGTTCTTGTAAAAAATTTGGTTAAACGTTTATATCTAATTAGGGGATTTTGGGGTATGTTATTAACATAAAAATGGTGTTATTATAATTCTGAGGACTGCTAATAACTTTTTCATATTTGTGTTTGTCCGAGTAATGTATTTCAGGAACAAGGATAATGGTTGTGAATGGCTCGCCCTCCCTCCCTGTGATGTCATTGATCATCATGGATTCGTCGAGGTGCAATATTAGTGAGAATAGTCACCTGATGCTATCAGGTGGATTGTTCTTGTTGGATTAAAGTCTCCTTCGGCAAAATCGCCCCTTTAGGTTGGGTCGATTGTTTCTTGAAGTTAAGAAAATTTTAACTTATTCTTATTAAATTAATTTATTTATGGTTTATTGTTTTATTTACATTTATTGTTTATGTAATCTCATAATAAAGCACCTCAGCCATTGTTTTTACCTTTAAGAAGTGTCCTGTGTCGTTTATTTATATTTACCATGATGCTCTTTATTGGGGATACCTAATGGGCCTTGTGCCCCCATGTTAAATCAAGGGGCTAAGCAGCTGGGATTGGAGATCACCATGCATTTAAAGCATTTGTGTTCATTACTGTACTCTAATAGTGAGCTATGATATGGCCAGGAAATAAAATGAATGCAGATAATGTAGTTTATAGTGAACACTTAAATCAACACAAGCAACAATTGTGTACTATAAATGGCTGGTGCTAACCAATGGTATAAACGATGTGCCCTAAAAGAGATGTAATGTTTGGAACATGGTTCTTGATACACTACTATTACATGTCAGTTTTCAATGTGTGTCTATTGGCAGAAATGAAATCAGATCTAAAATTGAGACAAACAACTGCTGTTTTTTGAAATGTTCCAACTTTACATTATGTGAAAACATTCTTATTACATATAATGTCCAGCAGAGGGCAGCAATATACAATTTGTCTTCTGTGCTATACAGGTCCTTGTGAGCGTAAGAATAATAGTGACTGCATTACTAAGGAGGGATTCTATGTCTAGGAATTCAATCTGACCTAAAATCTGTAAAGAAAAGAAAATATATGAAGAATTAATATAAAATGGATTTTCTGCTTAATATACTTTATGTGCAAGGTAATAGTTATTAATAATACACATATTTTTTCCAGTTTAAGATACTGTTAGTGATGAACGAGTATGCTCGTTGCTCAGGTTTTCCCGAGCATGCTCGGGTGATCTCCGGGTATTTGGAAGTGCTTGGAGATTTAGTTACTGGCGCCGCAGCTGCATGATTTGCGCCTACTTGACAGCCTGAATACATGTGGGCATTGCCTGTTTGTTAGGAAATTCCCACATGTATTCAGGCTGTCAAGTAGGCGCAAATCATGCAGCTGCGGCGCCAGTAACTAAATCTCAGAGCACGCCAAAATACTCAGAGATCACCAGAGTATGCTCGCTCATCCCTAGATACTATATAGAGAGAAAACTCGTATGCATTGTTACTACAAGGATTTCAAGTCAGATGTTCATTAAATTGACCATTTGAATTCACTCTCCTATGTGATCTTTAAAGATTTTAAATAATTTTTGTTTAAAGAACCCATCTTCAGGTAAAAACCACGAAGATCTAGTGGTGTCACCTGCTGGTGACTATATCCTTTGCTACGGAACTATTCATCCTTAATTAGGTGCTGCCTGGAAAAGGAGAAAGTTGAAGATAATGGCTACCAATATTACTATATTTTTCTTCCGAAAGTCAAGGGAAAACTCTTCTATGATATTATGAATTGAATTAAAAGTCAGTCAGTTATTAAAGAATGACGTTGTATCCTGAAGCTGACATCACGAGTGAAGAGATACTATACGCTTGATGTTAAAGGGAACCAGTGACCACAAAAATGCAGTCTAATCTGCAGGCACCATGTTATAGAGCAGGAGGAGCTTAGCAGATTGATTTATAGTTATGTGAGTAAAGATTCAGTATCACATTTATTCCTCTGCTCTTTCTGGGATTTTTTGGTCCACTGGGTGGTCCTATTAGTGACTGCTGTCCGCTGGACAAAAAAATCCAGAAAGAGCAGAGAATTAAATGATTAAAATGCAGATTGGTTATACTGAATCTTTACCCACAAAACTATACTGTATATCAAACTGTTATGATCCTCCTGCTCAATAACATGGTTCCTGCAGATTGGAGTGCATTTTTGTGGTGGCAAGTTTCCTTTAAAACTGCAGGGAGAATGGAATTAAAGGAGCACTATAAAGAGAACCTGTCAGCATGATTTGGTAACATAAAGGCTGGCTATAATGGTGCTGTTATACTGACTACATTGATGATCAAATTCGCTTTGTGATTGTTCCTAATCACCATTTGAAGTTTAGTTTTTTGCTAATTAGATTTAGGTGCATAGGGGCCGGACTGTACACTAGGTCTTCCCCACCATGTGCGTGATTCCTTCTCAGGCCCCTCCGCCAACCTCTGGTCCATGAATGACAGATCGTTGCTGAGATTTCAAACACAGAAGGATGGTCATTCACAGACAGGAAGCAGGTTGAGGGGCTGGGAAATCACAGACAGGGAGGAGAAGACCCAGTGCATAGTCTGACCCCTGTGCACCGAAATCTAATTAGCAGGATACTTCAAATGCTGATTACAGAAGAACAACAAAGCAGATTTTTTTCACCAAAAGTATCAATGCAATCAGTGCCATTACAGCCATATCTTTAATTTACATTAAAAAATCATGCTGACAAGTTCAGGCTCAGCAATAATTCATTTATGTATGTATTGTGCTTTTTAGGCAGGTAAATATTTTTATTTGGATACCCTGATAAAAGAAGCAGCCATAAGCCTGTAGCACCATGGGCTCTATATGCTCAATATCTAAGTGTCTTCTTTAAAATGGTAATATAATGATATAACATATGGGTCTCATTCTCTGTTCATGTTGTAGAGGTGATGGAATATTTAAAAAGAGACCTTCATGCAACTGTTTAATTCTCTCTTATTCTGTAGCGTCTGTAGAACAGAGTGTGAGCAGAGTGTTACCAACTCTAGACAAATAAAGATTTATACACTGAGGCGCATTATCAGAATGTTTCCACATGGCAGGGAGTGTGAAGATCAGTTAATGTCACTGTCACATCTCTACCCGAACCTTCTCCTGCGATTTCTATTTCTGTTGCCCATTCACCCTGTGGGCGGCGCAGGTGATAGAAATGTCAGAAACACAAGCTCTTGATGTCATGCTTTGTCCAGCCACTAAGGTTAGGTAAACTTAACTCAATTACTGTAAAGAATCAGTATCCTCTGCCACTCATCACTGATGTCTACAACAAGTTGCTGAGAGCTTGTTCGTTCACCGGACTTGATTTCAAGGGTGCGTATAACCTATCAGTGAACAGTATCATTCATGCAAACCTAACAGTCTTCGTATTAAAGGAATTGATTGTGTACATACGGATCTCTGGGTGGGAGCATAAGTTGTTTCCTAGTGGAGCGCCCCCTGGGGCCGTGGGTTACTCGGTACCGAGAGGGTGTCTTAACGGGGATGTGTCACAGTGGCAGTGACCTGGTCCGTGGCCCTGGAAGTCCAATGGAAGGGAAATATTTACAAGGGAGATAAGAGTTTGTAATAAAGTGCTTGTGACGCCATTTGCCATGGTAGCAGGAACTCGGTCCGTGGCCCTGAGTGTCCATGAAAAATCAATATTGATGAGGAATAAAGTCTATGTGTAGATAAGTTTGTGACGCCACCTGTGGTTTCTGGTCAGAGGTGACCAGCGCTGCAGTGCAGATCCTCTGGGACTGATGGTGTGAAGCAGCAGTGTTGGAATAGCTCTACAGGCAGAGCTTTTGTCCCAGGGCAGTGGTGATAGCGAAGGTGTTGTATTTGGTGGTGGTAGATGTAGCAGAGTTGGGTAGGTGACGCAGGAAAAATTAGAGGACACAGCTGGGTGTAGTTTCAAAGCTTTACTCACAGTTCACTTGCATGCACGTGCCCGCTTGGTGCTGCGTCCTCCAGGTGAGGGGTCCAGCAAACTCCCAGGTAGATGGAGAACACCCTGTCAGGACTCCCTTTAGTTTGTACCTTTCCTGGCCGTCTCCATGTACTGATTTCCTCCCTCCTGTCCAGCACCTTCACAAGCAGTGTCCCAAGCCAGCAAACTCGGATCATGTCGGGAATAACCTCTAGATCCCTGGAACCTATGTGTTTGCCTTTTCAGCAAATAATTGTGGATTTGGCTGCAGCACTAGCTGAGTCAGTTGTTCACTCCACTAGTTTTAGGGCCAGTCCCTACACTGCGACCTGATCCCTCCACCTGACGTTAGCCGGCGTGGAACGAGCCCCACGGACAGTATGGTTGCTGCCCGTGCCTCTAGGATCCCTTCCCTCTTCAGGGAGCTTCCTTCTCTCTCTTTCCTTCCAAGCAGCTCCTCCTGACCAAGAGCTGCTTTACTCATGTCCTTCCACTTCCTCTCCTCAGGCAGACTCCTTACTAAACTCTCTTCTCCTGCTCTAATCCTACTAAGTCCACCCACCTCCCAACATTCTTTATCACCCAGACAGGGTTGAGTTCATCCTCCCGTAGGGTACATCCAGATGCCCTGCTGCTATAGGGTATGTGTTGGGTGCAGATGTTAGAGTCCTGTCAGGTGTCCCCACCTTACCTGGGGAGTGGGACACCACACCTCTGTGTGAGGTGCAGTATCTCTGTGTTGACTGGACTCCCCTGGGGTGCCACACTAGCACAAAAAAATCCCGCTGGATGTGGAAATTGAGTACCTTACAACCATATGGATTAAATGAAACTCTAAGCTTTGCCCCCTTTCTCTGGTCTACTTGCCCTATATATTTGTTGTCTGGTTTCGTTTGTGTTTTTAAGTGTTTTTAGTCTGTTTATTTTATTTTTTATCAGTAATATCTTACTCTTATTTTTCAGCCATTATTCTTCAGTCGCTAGTCTTTTGTCCAGCCCCATTGATGTCGTTTTGACTTTTGGATGTCTTGTTTACAGCACAGAAAGGAATCTTCTCTCCATCCTCATTGGATTCTCAACTATCTTTTTATACGTATTTAATATTGTTCATCTTTTTATCTATTGTAATATGCACTATTATTTGATTACATCTCACTTTATATTCAATTTAATTATCCTATTAAATATTGTATATTGCCAGTGTGGTTGGCCACTGGGGAGGTGCCAGATGTTGCAGAAGGGCCAGCTGGGGCATGTAGTCCCACTGGAAGCAGATAATGATGTCACGGTAGCTGAAGTGGGTCGCTGGACTCCTCAACTCCTCCCTCGTGTCCACAACAATTGTCAATAGTTAGAGGTGGTACATGTGGATGGTATAGGACCCCCCGAGGGCACTCCTGCAGCGGTGGTGTCTGGGTGCAGGTTTTGGAGCACCCGTGGTGTTTGTGCAATCTCAAGCAACCAGACATGCAGGTGAACTTGCAAACATAACAATTTTACTGAAAGAGGAAACGGGGTACAATCTCTCTCTTAAAAGCCAAGTTCACAGTATATTGTGCATATGAAAGTAATGATCGGCTTATTTACTTGTCATTTAGGGTTCATCCTCCCCTTTTTTATACATGTTGTCACTCAGCACTTTAGGTTAGATAGGCAAATATATCCTCCTTGTAAGGATATAATAATACCTATTTTCCCCTTTTTTTCCTGAGGTATTAACCATCATAATGTTTATCATGGGTTTCCCAAGGGTTTTTATCTTCCCCACC
Source organism: Dendrobates tinctorius (assembly GCF_039654945.1). Lineage (NCBI taxonomy): Eukaryota > Metazoa > Chordata > Amphibia > Anura > Dendrobatidae > Dendrobates > Dendrobates tinctorius. The sequence goes on from NW_027361694.1 coordinate 17,836,013, forward strand.
TACCTCTTCTTATGTATGCAGGCATCTTTTATGGCTACCGTTCTCTCACTATATCTCTGCGATACCTGCCAGTGCAAATGCACACTGTCATTTGGTTGCTATGCGTCTCTGACGGCATCTACGCTTGGCTCTGGACTGGCCTCGTGATTGCAGTCCCACACATATGATCACATGTGGGTGAACCCTCACGTCACGCGGCCATCCCATCCAATGATGCCCTTGGTGACGCCGACTTCCTTACATGTCAGCTGGGCACGCGGCAGTCCATGGCTGTGTATGTATACCGCAATTTGAGACAAATCAATTCTAATTGGCTGTCACTTAGTATATAATATTACTTTGACCCAGCGATGCCACTCCCCCAGAAGAAGGCACTTTAGCTGAAACGCAATTTCTTTTCACATGCAATCATGTTCACTGGTGGTTTTATATCCTTCATTATCATATCAGGTACTTACCTTTCATGTACTGTATGTGAACTACTACTTGTTTTATAGGCATTTTGAAATTGCTTTTGAACCTCTGACTCTTGGGTCAACATTCTATCATTGTTATCAATGTTTCATTACCCTTTTTTGCTCTGTACAACTTCCCCTTTTTTAAAACAAAATAATTTAATAAAGTTCCATCTTTTATTCTGCCTATTGGTTCATCTTTGTGCTTTCTTTCTTCATATGTTTCACTTATGCCCAGTTAGGTCCTAGATTTATTAGTCCTTATGAGATAATTTAGGTCATTCATCTTGCAGCCTTCCGTCTGAAACTTCCTCCATCTTTTAAGATGCTCAATGCATTTTATAAGTCCCTCCTCAAGCCATATTGTTTCTGGGTTCATCAAGTCTGAATGGGAGGAGACACAGATTAGATATTAGAAAATACTTTTTGACAGTTAGGGTGATCAATGAGTGGAACAGGCTGCCATCAGAGGTGGTGAGTAGAGTTGAGCGAAACGGGTCGAAAAAATTCAAAAGTCGCCGACTTTTGGCAAAGTCGGGTTTCATGAAACGAAACCCGACCCTAGGATGAGGTCGGCCACGAGGTCGGCGACTTACGCGCCAAAGTCGCGTTTCAAAAGTTTGTTTTGCGCTCTTTTTCAGCCAATCAGGATCCACGGACACTGTGGGCAACGTGATGACCTAGGCACGGGTCACCACCATCTTTCAGAAGGGCATGCAAGTGATTGGCTTGCTTTGGTGGGCGTCACAGGTGGTATAAAAGGGCGTGCACGCCGACCGCCATCTTACTTCTGCCGATCTTAGTATAGGGAGAGGTTGCTGCTGATTCTGTAGGGAGAGCGTTAGGCAGGGAAGAAGACAAAAGAACTGCTTCTGCTGCTAGCGATTTGGCCTGCACAACACACAAGTCACTGTGTGTGCAGTGCAAGGGGAGGCTATATTGTGGTGTATCAGTGGTGTTGGTTGTTGGGCTGCCTTCTAAGGCTTCCTGACAGGCTGGCATTGCTGTTTACCCACTGCTCCGCAAACTGCTTTTTTAAAAGCAATCCAATCTCCCTTATCCTCTAGTCACTTTGGTCTCAGCTGTGCCATCGAGCGTGTCACATAGCGCTCAGATATCAGTGGGCCTCACACAATCCACAAGTGTCCAAAAGTGTACGCAGAGATTCAAAATCTCCATTATCCTCTCGTCACTTTGGTCACAGGCAGCTGTGCCATCGAGCCTGTCACATAGCGCTCAGATATCAGTGGGCCTCACACAATCCACAAGTGTCCAGTGTCCAAAAGTGTACGCAGAGATTCAAAATCTCCATTATCCTCTCGTCACTTTGGTCACAGGCAGCTGTGCCATCGAGCGTGTCACATAGCGCTCAGATATCAGTGGGCCTCACACAATCCACAAGTGTCCAGTGTCCAAAAGTGTACGCAGAGATTCAAAATCTCCATTATCCTCTCGTCACTTTGGTCACAGGCAGCTGTGCCATCGAGCCTGTCACATAGCGCTCAGATATCAGTGGGCCTCACACAATCCACAAGTGTCCAGTGTCCAAAAGTGTACGCAGAGATTCAAAATCTCCATTATCCTCTCGTCACTTTGGTCACAGGCAGCTGTGCCATCGAGCCTGTCACATAGCGCTCAGATATCAGTGGGCCTCACACAATCCACAAGTGTCCAGTGTCCAAAAGTGTACGCAGAGATTCAAAATCTCCATTATCCTCTCGTCACTTTGGTCACAGGCAGCTGTGCCATCGAGACTGTCACATAGCGCTCAGATATCAGTGGGCCTCACACAATCCACAAGTGTCCAGTGTCCAAAAGTGTACGCAGAGATTCAAAATCTCCATTATCCTCTCGTCACTTTGGTCACAGGCAGCTGTGCCATCGAGCCTGTCACATAGCGCTCAGATATCAGTGGGCCTCACACAATCCACAAGTGTCCAGTGTCCAAAAGTGTACGCAGAGATTCAAAATCTCCATTATCCTCTCGTCACTTTGGTCACAGGCAGCTGTGCCATCGAGCCTGTCACATAGCGCTCAGATATCAGTGGGCCGCACACAATCCACAAGTGTCCAGTGTCCAAAAGTGTACGCAGAGATTCAACATCTCCATTATCCTCTCGTCACTTTGGTCACAGGCAGCTGTGCCATCGAGACTGTCACATAGCGCTCAGATATCAGTGGGCCTCACACAATCCACAAGTGTCCAGTGTCCAAAAGTGTACGCAGAGATTCAAAATCTCCATTATCCTCTCGTCACTTTGGTCACAGGCAGCTGTGCCATCGAGACTGTCACATAGCGCTCAGATATCAGTGGGCCTCACACAATCCACAAGTGTCCAGTGTCCAAAAGTGTACGCAGAGATTCAAAATCTCCATTATCCTCTCGTCACTTTGGTCACAGGCAGCTGTGCCATCGAGACTGTCACATAGCGCTCAGATATCAGTGGGCCTCACACAATCCACAAGTGTCCAGTGTCCAAAAGTGTACGCAGAGATTCAAAATCTCCATTATCCTCTCGTCACTTTGTTCACAGGCAGCTGTGCCATCGAGACTGTCACATAGCGCTCAGATATCAGTGGGCCTCACACAATCCACAAGTGTCCAGTGTCCAAAAGTGTACGCAGAGATTCAAAATCTCCATTATCCTCTCGTCACTTTGGTCACAGGCAGCTGTGCCATCGAGACTGTCACATAGCGCTCAGATATCAGTGGGCCTCACACAATCCAAAAGTGTCCACTGTCCACAAGTGTGTGCAGAAATTCTAAATCTCCCCTGTCCTATAGACACCTTTTACCTTGTTTTACATTACTATATAGTTTGTTGGATTTTGTCTACATTTCTACCAAAAATGAGGAAGGCTGGTGGAAGAGGCGGTGGAATTGGGCGGGGGTTGGCAGCTGGTAATGATGGTGTTGGTGGTGGATCTGATGGTAGTGGCAAGAGCAAAATAGGACCGAATGCAGGAGGTGCTGACCCTGCGTCATCGTCTGGCTACATAAGGCCTCGAACGCTTAGTTTTCTAGGAGTTGGCAAACCGCTTTTAAAGGCAGAGCATCAGGAAAAAGTTTTGTCTTACATTGCTGACTCAGCCTCCAGCTCTATCGCCTCCTCTTCTTCAGTTGTAAAAAGTAAAAGCACTGAGTCGTCATTGGAGGCTCATGTTCATGAACCACACCTTTCCTTGTGTCCTTCACCCCAACCAAGATTGAAGGATGACGCAGGCCATACTACTGATTACTCCATGGAGCTGTTTTCACATACCATGCCTGGATTATCAAGTGAAATGGTGAATTACCCAGGCCAAGATGAATCTGACATGGAGTGCACTGATGCACAGTCGCTGATGGATGATTCTGCTGGTACATTCACTCAGAGCACTACATTGTCCTCGCAGTGTACAGAGCCAGATTTTGACCCTGATGAGACTCAGGTGCCCCTTCCCGCACACTATACCACCATACACGGTGACACAGAGAAAGGTGCACATGACATAGAAGAGGAGGTGATGGATGACCCAGTTGTTGACCCAGATTGGCATCCATTGGGGGAAGAGGGTGCTGCTTCCAATAGCTCAGATGAGGAGCATCCACAGCAGACATCGACATCGCAACAGCTGTTATCTGGCAGGCCCGGAGAACTCCAAAGACAGGTTCCAAACATCAAAAGAGTTGCTGGACAGCTTGTCCAGAGGGTCAAAAGATCACAGCGTGCTAGGCCGCAAAATGTCTGCCAAAGTAGGAAGAGTGCAGTGTGGCAGTTTTTTGAACAAAATCCTCATGATCAGGCCAAGGTTATCTGTAAGAAGTGCGCAAAGACCTTTAGCCGAGGGAAAAATCTTAAAAATTTGAATACCAGTTGCATGCTTAGACATTTAACCAGCATGCACTTGCAAGCGTGGACACAACACCAAACCTCAAGTGCCACATGTGCAACTGATCACAACGAAGGTAGTCAGCAACGCTACATTGTTTCCCCCACTGTAAGCCCACCGGATAGCACAGCAGCAAATGTTGAGGTGTCGTTGCAAGGCCACAGCAGTCAGGGAATCCCACTGTTATATCAACGAAAGACTGAATCTAGGCCATCAGAAAGAACACCAACTCCATCACCATCATCAACCCTCTCTCAGTCCGCCCTGTCCACCGCTACTTCCACCATATGCAGCTCTCAAGTCCAGCTCACCCTCCCAGACACTATGAGTAGGTCAAGAAAGTACTCAGTCTCTCATCCGCGTACACTGGGTTTGAACGCCCACATTGCCAAACTAATCTCGTTTGAGATGATGCCCTTTCGGTTGGTGGAAAGCACAGCTTTCCGCGAACTCATGGCCTATGCAGTACCACGCTATGACCTACCCAGTCGCCACTTCTTCTCTCGCAAAGCCATCCCAGCCCTCCACCATCATGTGAAAGACCGCATTGTCCATGCACTCAAGCAGTCAGTGAGCGGAAAGGTGCACCTCACAACTGATGCATGGTCCAGTCGGCATGGCCAGGGCCGTTACGTGTCCATCACTGCGCACTGGGTTAATGTGGTGGATGCAGGGTCCACAGGGGACAGCGGTGGTGGGACAGTGCTGCCTAGCCCACGGTATAGGAAACAGTTGGCTGTAGGCGTTCGACCCTCCTCCTCCTCCTCCTCCTCCTCCTCCTCCTCCAGAAGCGAAAGCTCGTCCACAGAGCGCAGTCGTACGAGCACTCCATCTGCAGCTGCCACTGTTGCACACGATGTGTCCCCCTATCGAGCAGCTAGTGGAAAGCGTCAGCAGGCTGTGTTGCAGATGATGTGTTTGGGCGACAGACACACCGCCGAGGTGCTGGCCGAGTACTTGAAGCGACAAACTGAGTCATGGCTGGGCAGTGTACATCTTGAGGCAGGCAAGGTAGTTAGTGATAACGGCCGTAATTTTGTGGCAGCCATAGCCCTTTCAAAACTCAGCCACATACCTTGCTTGGCTCACACCTTGAACCAGGTGGTGCAGTGCTTCCTCAAAAATTATCCGGAGTTAACAGCCCTGCTCCAGAAGGTGCGAAGACTGTGCGCGCACATCCGCTGGTCGCCTGTACACTCCGTTCATATGCAGAAGCTGCAGCGATTGCTCCACCTTCCCAACCACCGCCTCATTATCGACATTGCAACAAGGTGGAACTCCACCCTGCACATGGTGGAGCGGCTGTGCGAGCAGAGGCAGGCCATAATGCATTTGTGGGAGGATACACGGCCAGGCACTTTGAGAGCAGACATGGAGTTGACAGGCGTGCAGTGGTCGAAGCTGAAAGACCTTTGTAAAGTCCTTCAGTGTTTTGAGGAATGCACACGGCTGGTAAGCGCAGACGACGCCATCCTAAGCATGAGCATCCCACTTATGCGTCTGCTCATGCAAACTTTGACGCACCTTAAGGAGCAGGCGTCTGCAGCCAATGTTGATGAGGAGGAAGAGGAGGAGGGAATCCTTGATGACATTCAGCCATTGTCTGCTCAGGGACCTCTCCTGGACGAGGTGGAGGAAGAAGAGGAGGAGGAGGAGGAGGATGATGGAGATGATTACTTAGGGGAGGAGGATGCATCTCGTGGGGCAAGTGAAAATGTTGGCGTGGCAAGGTCTGGTACAGGGTTTGTGCGTGACTGGAGGGATGTGGATTTGCCAGAAAGTGCTCCTCCACCCAGCACTCGCAGTGCATCATTGACACCGGGAACATTGGCCCACATGTCAGATTATGCCTTGCGGATCCTAAAAAGGGACCCCCGCATTGCCAAAATGATGAACGATGACGACTACTGGTTGGCCAGCATCCTGGATCCACGCTATAAAGGCAAATTACAAAACATCATGCCACAGGAGAACCTTGACCTAATATTGGCTAATAAACAAGCAACTCTGGTAAATCGGTTGCTTGAGGCATTCCCAGCACACAGCAGCGGTGATGGTTCTCACACGAGCCGTACGGGCCGGGGGCAGCTTGGCAGAGGTGTTCGTGGTGCACACAGCAGAAGTGGCGTTGGAGACAGGGGTTTCATGACAATGTTGTGGACTGATTTTTCAAATACCGCTCACACAACTGGTAATACTGCATCGATGGAAAGTGACAGGAGACAGCAGTTGTCAACTATGGTAACAAACTACTTTTCCTCCCATATCGATGTTCTCCCACACAGGTCATTCCCCTTTGACTATTGGGCCGCTAAACTGGACACCTGGCCTGAATTGGCCCAATATGCCTTACAGGAGCTCGCTTGCCCAGCTGCAAGTGTGCTATCGGAAAGAGTCTTCAGTGCAGCTGGATCAATCCTGACAGAAAAAAGGACCCGTCTGTCAACCCAAAATGTGGATGATCTAACCTTCATTAAAATGAACCACGCATGGGTTTCCAAGGATTTTGTCCCACCTTCCCCTGATGACACATAGGGTGACAGAAAAATGGCTTGCTTTGGTCCACCTCTTCCTGGTACTTCACCTATTTCGCCTTTTGCATCAGTTGAATGTCCAACATCAACATATGCCACTTTCTAAAACTCCCTAACTGTGCTGCCTCCCCCCCCCATGGCCGGGGTCACCACTTAGCGCACGACACAGTGCGAGTGCCGTTGCCCTGGACAGGTGGGTAGGCACTGGCACAGGGTCCCTCATAGTGCAATCAAGTGTCTCTGACGGTGGTGGTGCACACCCGCCGTCAGACACACCGCTGTACTATGAGGGGCCCAGTGCCAGTACCGACGCCCACGAGTGGGCCCCCCTTGCTTGGCCAGGGCCCCAGCATTTGCAATCTTTACCTCTTCCTGCTCCTCCGCTGTGTAATCTTGGCCGTCAAATCCATACTGTGCCTGACACCGTCTGAGCCTGCCTCCTGAGACATATATTTTGAATGTGTACGCTATCCATACATGTTATCCGGGGATACGGTACCCCTTCTAACCTTTGTGCAATGACGTGCAATCCATACTGGGCCTAACACCGTCTGAGCCTGCCTCATGCTGTATAGACATATATTTTGAATGTGTACGCTATCCATACATGTTATCCGGGGATACGGTACCCCTTCTAACCTTTGTGCAATGACGTGCAATCCATACTGGGCCTAACACCGTCTGAGCCTGCCTCATGCTGTATAGACATATATTTTGAATGTGTACGCTATCCATACATGTTATCCAGGGATACGGTACCCTTTCTAACCTTTGTGCAATCACGTGCAATCCATACTGGGCGTGAGAACGGCTGGCGAGCTGTTAAGCAAGCTACAGCACCTGTCCAGACAAGTACAGGGATTCCCTAGCGAGGAGACTTATTTGATTGTTTTCTATGTTGGGACAGCAATTTTTGGGGAGCACTATACTCTGGAGAATGATAGATGGGGCCCACCATACACTGGAACATTCCAAAGGTGGACATCAGACACTGGAGCAGCATTTACAGGGCCCATTATACACTAGAGCAGTAGAAATGGGGCCCATTATGTTTGGAGCATTATTTGGGCCCATAAGACAGTGGAGCTTCATCCATGGGGACCAACATATACTGTAGCATTATGTGGAGCTCATCATATACTGTTTCAAACATTATATGGGACCAATGATTTTGTATGGAGAAATAGATGGGCCTCGTCATGAGATGTAAAAAGTGAGGTATTTTTCATTGTACTATACCGCTATTTCTCTGCCGTATCGGAGCGTGATGAGTTGTGGTATGTGTTAAAGGGGCGCTCTTTCGCCCAGGGCACATGAAAACCTGCAGCCAGCCCTCCCCCCCACAAATTTAGCCAAATAACCCCCATTTTTCAGTGCGTAACTTGTATTATGAAGTTAATTAAGGTTGACAAGCTTAAGTAAGAAGAATTGATGCTTTTGGCATTCAAATGGGCACTGTAGGTGTGTTTCCTGTCCTCCTCTCACTGCCGACTTTTATTCCCCATTGACTTACATTGGGTTTCTTGTTTCGGGACGACCCCGACTTTTCCCTATAATCGGACGATCTTGCTCGACCCGACTTTTGGAAAAGTCGGGTTTCACGAAACGAAACGCGACCCTAAAAAACCAAAAGTCGCTCAACTCTAGTGGTGAGTTCTCATTCCATGGAAGTCTTCAAACAGAGGCTGGACAGTCATCTGTCTGGGATGATTTAGTGAATCCTGCTTTGAGCAGGGGGTTGGACCAGATTACCCAGGAGGTCTCTTCCAACTCTACCATTCTATGATTCTATGATTCACTCAGAAATCCTCCTCCTCATGTTCTTGTAAGGATTCTGGATGTTCCATGGAGCCTATTTTGCCCTTGTCCAAGATGGAGTATGGCACTTCATCCTGCTCTTGAACTTCCTGTCTGTCCTGTTATTTAAGACCGGGTTGGGAAACACTCCTTGCCTGAGTATTTTGTGTGCAGCTGGCTCCTGAGCTTCCTCCTGGCTTGCTTCTGTAGTTCCTACTGCTGCTCGTTACTCAGTGCTCTGCCTCTTCACTTCCAGATGCCTTCAGTCATCTGTGCTGCTTCCTGATCCTGGCTGTTACCATTTGTTCGGACGTCTAAGTGAAGAGTTATACATTTCTGGAACTGTTGTGTCCGTAAGAACCTTTGACATTATTATTATTATCAATGTACTAATTCTTGAACTGTGTCTGTGCGGGCTGCGGTGTTGGATATGTGGGACTTTTTCAGCCCTTAAATAGTACACTGGAAATCCTCCTCATTGCTGGACATTTCCAGCATATTTATGTACTGCAATGAAAGTTGCTGGACACATTTGATTATGTATAAGTGCCGGTCACACTCTGGTCCATATAACATTATTGCTGGACATTTTCCTTACGTAAAAGTGCTGGTCGCACGATGGTCCATATAACATTATTGCTGGACATTTTCGTTATGTATAGTGCAGGTCGCACTCTGCTTCATATAACATAGTTGCTGGACATTTTCGTTACGTATAATGCCGGTCACACTCATCTTCATTTAACGTAGTTGCTGGACTTTTTTGTTTTGTGCTGTTTGTACTTCGCTGTAAACTCAGGATTATCTCTGTTAGTTTATGCTGTACACCTTGCTTGCTAATGCAGTTTATTTTGTCACAACTTCGGTCTCAGATTCGTTCTTATCCTATGCAATCAGATTCCATAGTATCTTCGTAATTGACACAGTGGTAGTTAATGGTAATTTAGAGTATGGAGTGCAGAGAATTCTGTATTCTTGTATGGTAAGATGGTCTGTACAATATCTGGTGCATTAGAGGGTTTAAAGCCTAGAAGAGAGATCCTGGGTCCCAGCTAGTATTATCAATGCCAAAAATCTGATCAGGAAGTTTCAAATGCATATACTGAAAAATCATGGTTCTAAGGGTCCAGCAGTCCCTCATAAAAGGGGGATACTCTCACATCTCCTCCAGAATCTGATCATGTGACTTCTGCTTCTGTTTCCAGGTGCTGCCATATTTACTCTGCGAGTGTCGCTGGTTATAGAAATGTCAGAGCCAGAAGCTCTGGATGGCAGGCTCTATCCAACTACTAAGATTAGAGTGCCTGGAACCTCTAGTGTCATCCAGTCTGGCAGTATGGGTGTGTGTACTTCCAGCTGAAGTTATCAGCTCCCTTCTACAGCCAAGTTCACCCACACACTCCTACTAAAGCTTCCAGCTTACTGCTGGAAGCTGCCAGATATAGCCTACTGTTTTTTGGTTAGGTGTACATCTTCTCCTCTTGGTTTGTTTAGTATGCTCCTGCTTTGATCTCGGCTTGTTTTTGACTATTCCTATGCATCCTGATTTTGTCCTTGACGTGACCTCTCGGCTCTGACCCTGCTTGGAGATAATTCCTACCTCTGGACGGCAGCCCTTCCATGATAGCATTCCACTGGATCCTATTGTAAAACGAAATTTCTGTACAGGTTTTAAAGGGTATTGGGATTTCTCCGGAGTCAGATGGAATGGCTTGTGCCAAGTCTGTTCAAGGCAGCCTTTTGAACCTATGCCCTACGACAGGCGTTACAGTCACCTGCTGTTTGATGCATCTTTGGCTATGCATTCCCTCATCTGTTATTAAATGAGGTTGGCTAGAGGCATTAATTTAAACAGGATGTCCGCTACAAGGACAACCCCTTCTGGATCTGAATGTTTGACACCGGTAATAAAACACTTAACCTTACCTCCTGTGTTGGCACCATTCCAGCAGTGTCAGCACTCACGTTCACAGGGCTCATGTGTGATTGTTATGACACATGAGCCCTGCGCTCAATAGCACTAGCGCCACTGTCCCACCTTCAGACAAATCGAACATCAAGAGGCAGTAAGAGAGCAGTGATAGCTGTAGATTCCTGTTGACGTTCAATCCGTAAAAAGGTGGGGACAGTGATACCATCGCTGATTGAGCGCAGGGCTCACATTTCACAACAACTGCATCTCACTGCTGGAACAGCTCTGGCATGGGATGTGAGTATAAGTGTTTTAATTTTATTGGTGTCAAACATTCAGATCAAGAAGGGGTTGTTCTAGTAGTGGACAACCCCTTTGTACACTGGAGTCCAAAACAAAATCTGTAACACAGTTTCAACCTACCGCATGCTATTTGTAGTACTTCTGTCTTCTGACATAGCATTTGAATAAATGTGTTCTTTTAAGGCATCAGACAACGGTGCCAATGCTTCCTCTGCAACTCACATACTTACCAACATTTCATCAAATCCAGCTGGGCATATCATAGAACATGTAGTTTTCGAACACCCACTTTCGAAAGAGTTTAATGTTTTTGCTCTTTCATTTACAAGATTGTTCCAGCAACATCATAACTGTTGGCTAATATGTGGCTAACCTTTCACTGCCCACTTTCATTATATTTAAACATATTAATCACTTGTGAGCCTTGAAAAGGCTGTCCAGTCTAAATGAGATATTACCTATCCACAGCAAAGATGATAATTTGCGGATTGGTGGGTGTCCCTTTACTTCTGCAGATCAAAGAATTTTTATCTTCGCTGAGGAACATTTATCCCTGTTACAAAATGGTGCAGCAGGTGGGTCACCCAACTGATCAATAAGTTATCATGTATCCTGTGGCTAGTTAACTTGTTCCCATCAGACTAACCCTTTAACCCCTTCCCGACCAGTGACACAGCGTATGCATCATGAAAGTCGGTGCCAATCCGACCAATGATGCATATGCTGTGTCATGACTTTAAAGCCCCCCTGCGGGTTGGGTGACCGGGGTCAATGAAAGGTCATCTGACCCACAGGTACAGGTGGCTTTGTGCTTCACCCCAGGGAGGTGGCTTTGCCCCCCTGTGGCTGCGATCGCTCTGATTGGCTGTTAAAAGTGAAACAGCCAATCAGAGCGATAGTAATATTTCATCAATGAAACTTAATTAAATATTACAATCTTGCCATGGCCTATGCTGCAGTAGCATCGGACATGGTTGGAGACACCGATCCGACCCCCCCACACCAGCTGATGGGGGTGATCGGCTCCCGCCACCGAATGATAGCGGCGATCTGCCGCTGTCATCATCTGCTCTCCCCACCTTCCCTCCTCTCCCCCAGCTTCTCATCACCCCCCTCCCACCCCCCGGTACCTTCCGAGTGCCACTGTCGCTCCCAGTTTCCTGTGGTCCCGGATCATGGGTGCCGCCATCTTGGAAAATGGGTTAGGGTTGGAATTAGGGTTAGGGTTGGAATTAGGGTTAGGGTTGGGATTAGGGATAGGGATGTGTTGGGGTCAGGGTTGTGGTTAGGGGTGTGTTGGGGTTAGGGTTGGAGTTAGAATTGAGGGGTTTCCATTGTTTAGGCACATCAGGGGGTCTCCAAACGCGACATCGTACCACCATTGATTCCAGCCAATTTTGCGTTCAAAAAGTCAAACGGTGCTCCCTCCCTTCCAAGCCCCGACGTGTGCCCAAACAGTGGTTTACCCCAACATATGTGGTACCGGCGTACTCAGGAAAAATTGCACAACAACTTTGGGGGTCTAATTTCTCCTGTTACCCTTGGGAAAATAAAAAAATGGGGCTAAAAAATGATTTTTGTGGAAAAAAAATGATTTTTTTATTTTCACGTCTCTGCGTTATAAACATCTGTGAAGCACTTGGGGGCTCACCAGACATGTAGATAAGTTCCCTGGAAGGTCTAGTTTCCAAAATGGGGTCAATTGTGGGGGTTTTCTGCTGTTTAGGCACATCAGGGGCTCTGCAAATGTAACGACGACCGCAGACCATTCCATCAAAGTCTGCATTTCAAAACGTCACTACTTACTTTCCGAGCCCTGACGTGTGCCCAAACAATGATTCCCCCCACATATGGGGTACCAGCGTACTCAGGACAAACTGGACAACAACTTTTGGGTCCAATTTATCCTGTTCCCCTTGTGAAAAAAAATTGCGGGCTAAAAATAATTTTTTTGAGGAAAAAAATGATTTTTTATTTTCACGGCTCTACGTTATAAACTTCTGTGAAGCACTTGGGGGTTCAAGGTGCTCATCACACATCTAGATAAGTTCCTTGGGGGGTTTAGTTTCCAAAATGGGTTCACTTGTGGGGGGTTTCCACAGTTTAGACACATCAGGGGCTCTGCAAATGTAACATGATGCCTGCAGCCCATTCCATCAAAGTCAGCATTTCAAAATGTCAATACTTCCCTTCTGAGCCCCGACATGTGCCCGAAAAGTGGTTCCCCCCAACATATAGGGTACCAGCATACTCAGGACAAACTGTCCAACAACTTTTGTGGTCCAATTTCTCCTGTTACCCTTGTGAAAATAAAAAATTGCAGACTAAAAAATAATTTTTTGAGGAAAAAAAATTATTTTTTATTTTCACGGCTCAGCGTTATAAACTTATGTGAAGCACCTGGGGGTTCAAAGTGCTCACTATGCATCTAGATAAGTTCCTTAGGGGGTCTAGTTTCCAAAATGGTGTCATTTGTGGGGGAGCTCCAAAGTTTAGGCACACAGGGGCTCTCCAAACACGACATGGTGTCCGCTAACAATTGGAGCTAATTTTCTTTTCTAAAAGACAAATGGTGCTACTTCCCTTCTGAGCCCTGCTGTGCGCCCAAACAGTTGTTCTCCCCACATATGGGGTACCAGCGTACTAAGGACAAACTGGACAACAACTTTTGTGGTCCAATTTCTCCTGTTAGCCATGTGAAAATAAAAAATAGCGTGCTGAAAAATAATTATTTTCACTGCTCTGCATTATAAACTTCTGTGGAGCACTTTGGGGTTCAAAGTGCTCACTACACATCTAGATAAGTTCCTTAGGGGGTCTAGTTTCCAAAATGGTGTCACTTGTGGGGGATTTTCACTGTTATGGCACACAGTGGCTCTCCAAATGCGACATGGTGTCCGATAACGATTGGAGCTAATTTTCCTTTCAGAAAGTCAAATGGCGCTCCTTCCATTCCGGGCCCTGCCGTGCGCCCAAACAGTGGTTTATGACCACATAGAGGTAACAGTGTGCTCATGAGAAATTGTTCAACAAATTTTAGGATCCATTTTATCCTGTTGCCCATGTGAAAATGAAAAAACTGAGGCTAAAATAAACTTTTTGTGAAAAAGAAAGTAATTTTTTTTTAGGGATCAAGTTGTGAAGCACCTGGGGGTTTAAAGTGATCACTATGCATCTACATAAGTTCCTTGGGGGTCTAGTTTCCAAAATGGGGTCAGTTGTGGGGGAGCTCCAATGTTTAGGCACACAGGGGCTCATCAAACACAACATGGCAACCGCTAAATATTGCAGCATATTTTCCATTCAAAAAGTCAAATGGCGCTCCTTCCTTTCTGAACCCTGCTGTGCGCCCAAACAGTGATTTATGACCACATATGAGCTATCGGTGTACTCAGGAGAAATTGCCCAACAAATTTTAGGCTCCGTTTTATCCTGTTGCCCATGTGAAAATGAAAAAATTGATGCTAAAATAAAATTTTTGTTGGAAAAATTAAAATGTCTATTTTTTCCTTCCATATTGCTTTAGTTCCTGTGAAGCACCTGAAGGGTTAATAATCTTCTTGAATGTAGTTTTGAGTAGCATGAGAGGTACAGTTTTTAGAATGGTGTCACTTTTGGGTATTTTTTTTGCCATATAGACCCCTCAAAGTGATTTCAAATGTGAGGTGGTGCCTAAAAAAATGTTTTTGTAAATTTTGTTGTAAAAATAAGAAATCACTGGTCAACTTTTAACCCTTATAACTTCCTAACAAAAAAATGTTGTTTCCAAAATTGTGCTAAGGTAAGGTAGACATGTGGGAAATGTTATTTAGCAACTATTTTGTGTCACATAACTCTCTGGTTTAACAGAATAAAAATTCAAAGTTTGAAAATTGCAAAATTTTCAAAATGTTTGCCAAATTTCTGATTTTTTCACAAATAAACGCAAAATTTACCTACCTAAATTTACTACCAACATGAAGCCCAATATATCAGGAAAAAACAATCTCAGAATCGCTAGGATCCGTTGAAGCGTTCCAGAGTTATTACCTCACAAAGGGACACTGGTCAGAATTGCAAAAAATGGCCTGGTCATTAAGGTCAAAATAGGCTTGGTCATGAAGAGGTTAAAGACTCATTATTAAGTGATTACTCTAGGGAAATAGAGGTCCAAATTTAACACAGTATTATTGAATACTCGATAATTTCGGGTCCAAACATCTACTTTGATTTGGCTTAACAATGTCTGCTAAAGATAACTGTCAATCAGACAGACAATTTATTAGCCAGTGTCTCTCCTACTAGAGAATTCGCTACATCTTTAGATTACAATTTTGGATATTGCGCTAATCAGTGTTTTACCCAAGTGTTAACAACTGGTCATGAGTGTACTGGCATAAGGAACTCTTTTATCAACAATCATTCTGAAATCTGGCATACGACTAGGAAACATCGTTAGCCCTGATATAATTCTAGTTTGCATTTTTTACAGCAAAAAATTAACAAAATCTACTGCTTCTTCCATGTGGCTCAATCAGGTCTGTAGGGCAGTCCTATGATGTGGTTCTAGTGAATAATGTTTTTTGGCAAATGACTGAGCATATGCATGTTGCTGTATCCATTAGACAAAGAACCATAAAGCCTGCCCAGTTCAATAGCTACATATTTTCAAGGTTTTTAATATACAATTCATGTAGCTCAAAAGTCTTTTCTTCCTAAAATAAATACTAAATACAATCTGTAAAATGTTTTGGATTTGTCCTTTTTATAAAATAAGAGATGGGGTAGTGAGATAATAACAGTGTACTGTAAACAGGTGATATCATCCACCAGAATTATAATTGTTGAATTATAGTATACTCTGCGCATACTGGAAACATGGTTGTTAGATCTTTGTGCTAGGCACCTGCTGATCTCTCAGGAAATAATATTTTCTGATACTGCTTATGATAATCCCACAACTCATTTTTAGCTTGTGCTTCTGTTGTTCGTATTGATATTTTCCCCATGAAATGTTTCCATGATTGTATCTCCTTTCACTTTTTCCTATAAGTCTATGGTAGTAAAAGTTGATCCTCCAAATATTAGCTTTATAATATAAATCAATAAATTAACAATATTTCATATTTACCTGCTGCTAAAAATGTTGTAGGGAATTGTTATGACATTAACTCACATAACATGGTGCCTCATGAAGTTCAGATTGTATAGTCTTGTGTATATCTACCTAATAAGTGGAGTGCTGATGGACTTCCATGCTCAGTCACTTTCAACATCTATGATTAATACAGGGGTGGGGAACCTCAGGCCTGTGAGCCATTTGCCCAATGACCTTTTCAGATTCGGGCAGATTCCTTGGGACCTCAGTGCTTGGACTGGCAGCTGTGTTTTGATGGCCACCAGACTTTTAATTTCTTCTTGCTCTGTGAGCATTTTCATGCAGGGTTCACTACTGAATGATATGGCATGCGCAAATGAAAGATTACATCCTGACACCAGTGCCAGCATCAAGACTTACTTTTGGGCGAAGTTAGCTCACAATTTGTACGGTCCCCCCAAAGGATGGCATAAATATCCCAATGGCCCCTGGCAGAAAGAAGGTTCCTCACTCCTGGATTAAGGAATGATATTCTTAAATGCATAAGTTGTATTGAAGGCTGCACAGTGCGTCTTTTGTACAGATGGCTTTCCAATAAAGCATTGAACCAACTACATTGAACAAGCTACTGTGCATGCGCCATTATTTTCCAGTGCAATCTATGCCCCGGAAGTCTTCACATGCAGGACACACTTCGGAAGCATAGACCGTGCTGGAAAATACGGGCGCATGCACAGTAGTGATTATATTCTTCGCCCACAATTGGGCAAAGCATACTGCGCAGGCGCCGGAGGCTTTACAATGCACAAGGGCCGAAACTAACATTACCTGTGATATTCACATATGAAGATTACGTGCAGCAAGCCGAGGAGGGGGCGGAAAGAAGGCGACTAAGCCACGCCCATCGGACCGGACCACGGCGATTTGCATACATCCCCAACAAGATAAAAAAGGTATTTATGCCTCAAAGGTGCGGGGTGGGGGAGTCAAAAGTCCTAATAGAATCCTTATGGGATGCACAATTGCGTGATATCTTTACATGATATCACTAAATATGGGTGACAGATTCCAAAGGGTCTGAATACTTATGACCATGTCATATTTCGGTTTTTCTTTTTTAATAAATTTGCAAACATTTCTACATTTCTGTTTTTTTTCCATCAAGATGGGGTGTAGAGTGTACATTAATGAGAAACAAATGAACTTTGTTTGAATTTACCAAATGGCTGCAATGAAACAAAGAGTGAAAAATTTAAAGGGGTCTGAATACTCTCCGTACCCATTGTATATACATATTTTACCTTATTAAATTGAATTTTATTGCATGAAATAAGTATTTGATTGCCTACCAACCAACAAGAATTCTGGCACTCACAGACCTGTTAGTTTTTCTTTAATAAGCCCTGTTACTCTGGACTCATTACCTGTAATAATTGCACCTGTTTAAACTTGTTACCTGTATAAAAGACACCTGTCCACACATTCATTCAATCACACTCTAACCCCTCCACCATGGCCAAGACTAAAGAGCTGTCTAAGGACACTAGGGACAAAATTGTAGACCTGCACAAGGCTGGGACGGGCTATAGGACAATATGCAACCAGATTAGTTAGAAGGCAACAACTGTTGGCACAATTATTAGAAAATGGAAGAAACCCAAGATGCCTGTCAATTTTATATGTATGGGGTTCCATGCAAGGTCTCAGCTCGTCGTGAAGAAAGGATGATTCTGAGAAAAGGACAAGAATCAACCCCGAACTACGTGGGAGGACCTGGTCAACTATCTGAATAGAGGTTGGACCACAGTCTGAAATATTACCGTTAGTAACCCACTACGCCGTCATGGGTTAAAATCATGCAGGGCATGCAAGGTCCCCCTCTCATGCCAGCACATGTCCAGGCACGTTTGAAGTTCATCAATGACCATCTGGTTGATTCAGAGGAGGCATGGCGGAATATCATGTGATCAGATACAGTGGGGCAAAAAAGTATTTAGTCAGTCAGCAATAGTGCAAGTTCCACCACTTAAAAAGATGAGAGGCGTCTGTAATTTACATCATAGGTAGACCTCAACTATGGGAGACAAACTGAGAAAAAAAAATCCAGAAAATCACATTGTCTGTTTTTTTTCATTTTATTTGCATATTATGGTGGAAAATAAGTATTTGGTAAGAAACAAGCAATCAAGATTTCTGGCTCTCACAGACCTGTAACTTCTTCTTTAAGAGTCTCCTCTTTCCTCCACTCATTACCTGTAGTAATGGCACCTGTTTAAACTTGTTATCAGTATAAAAAGACACCTGTGCACACCCTCAAACAGTCTGACTCCAAACTCCACTATGGTGAAGACCAAAGAGCTGTCAAAGGACACCAGAAACAAAATTGTAGCCCTGCACCAGGCTGGGAAGACTGAATCTGCAATAGCCAACCAGCTTGGAGTGAAGAAATCAACTGTGGGAGCAATAATTAGAAAATGGAAGACATACAAGACCACTGATAATCTCCCTCGATCTGGTGCTCCACGCAAAATCCCACCCCGTGGGGTCAGAATGATCACAAGAACGGTGAGCAAAAATCCCAAAACCACGCGGGGGGACCTAGTGAATGAACTGCAGAGAGCTGGGACCAATGTAACAAGGCCTACCATAAGTAACACACTACGCCACCATGGACTCAGATCCTGCAGTGCCAGACGTGTCCCACTGCTTAAGCCTGTACATGTCCGGGCCCGTCTGAAGTTTGCTAGAGAGCATTTGGATGATCCAGAGGAGTTTTGGGAGAATGTCCTATGGTCTGATGAAACCAAACTGGAACTGTTTGGTAGAAACACAACTTGTCGTGTTTGGAGGAAAAAGAATACTGAGTTGCATCCATCAAACACCATACCTACTGTAAAGCATGGTGGTGGAAACATCATGCTTTGGGGCTGTTTCTCTGCAAAGGGGCCAGGACAACTGATCCGGGTACATGAAAGAATGAATGGGGCCATGTATCGTGAGATTTTGAGTGCAAACCTCCTTCCATCAGCAAGAGCATTGATGATGAAACGTGGCTGGGTCTTTCAACATGACAATGATCCAAAGCACACCGCCAGGGCAACGAAGGAGTGGCTTCGTAAGAAGCATTTCAAGGTCCTAGAGTGGCCTAGCCAGTCTCCAGATCTCAACCCTATAGAAAACCTTTGGAGGGAGTTGAAAGTCCGTGTTGCCAAGCGAAAAGCCAAAAACATCACTGCTCTAGAGGAGATCTGCATGGAGGAATGGGCCAACATACCAACAACAGTGTGTGGCAACCTTGTGAAGACTTACAGAAAACGTTTGACCTCTGTCATTGCCAACAAAGGATATATCACAAAGTATTGAGATGAAATTTTGTTTCTGACCAAATACTTATTTTCCACCATAATATGCAAATAAAATGAAAAAAAAACAGACAATGTGATTTTCTGGATTTTTTTTTCTCAGTTTGTCTCCCATAGTTGAGGTCTACCTATGATGTAAATTACAGACGCCTCTCATCTTTTTAAGTGGTGGAACTTGCACTATTGCTGACTGACTAAATACTTTTTTTCCCCACTGTAAGACCAAAATAGAACTTTTTGGTATCAACTCCTCTCATTGTGTTTGGAGGAAGGAAAAGGATGAGTACAACCTCAAGAACACCAACCCAACCGGGAAGCA
Source organism: Dendrobates tinctorius (assembly GCF_039654945.1). Classification (NCBI taxonomy): domain Eukaryota; kingdom Metazoa; phylum Chordata; class Amphibia; order Anura; family Dendrobatidae; genus Dendrobates; species Dendrobates tinctorius. The sequence continues at coordinate 17,855,645 of NW_027361694.1, forward strand.
TGGTGGGGAAACATCATTCTTTGGGTGGTGCTTTTCAGGAAAGGGGACAGGAAGATTGAACCATATTGAAGGGAGGATAGATGAGGTCATGTATAGCGAGATGTTGGCCAAGAACCTCCTTTCCTCAGGAAGAGCAATAAATATGGGTCATGGATGGGTCTTCCAACATGACAGTGACGCGAAACACACAGCCCGGTTGTATCTAAAGCAGGCGGATCCACGTAGGCATATGGACTGCGCTATACTTTATCTTTTTATCTTCCCGTTATGCCAGAAAGTCTGTGGTTACTTTGTTGAGCCTGCAGTGGCTTAGGTCATGTTTTAAATAAACCAGCAGAAGAAACTTGCCTATGTCTACCTCTGTGAGCAGCCGAGTTAGCCAATTCTCCACAATATACAGCTCTGGCAAAAATTAAGAGACCATTTCCAAATGTTCAGTTTGTCTGATTTTTCTCTTTATAGGTATATTTTTGAGTAAAATGTAAATGTTCTTTTAGTCTACAAACTGCTGACAACATGTCTCCGAATTTCCAAGCAATAAATTTAGTTTTTTTTTCTGAAAAGGAGAAATAGTCAAAATAAAAAAAACAGTGCTTTCACACCTCAAATAATGCAAAGAAAAAAAGTTCATAATCATTTAGAAACAGCAATACTAATGTTTTAACTCAGTAAGAGTTCAGAAATCAATATTATGTGGAGTAACCATGATTTTTAAAAACAGCTTTCTTGCGTCTTGGCATGCTTTCCACCAATCTTTCACACTGTTTCTGGTGCAAAAATTTAAGCAGTTCTTTGTTTGATGGCTTGTGACTATCCTTCATCCTCTTGATTATATTCCAGAGGTTTTCAATGGGGTTCTGGTCTGGAGAATGGGCTGCCCATGTCAGGGTTTTGATATGGTGGTCTCTTAATTTTTGCCAGAGCTGTATATATATAATTTTTACCACCATCAGGTAATGTTTATCCTCACTACTTATACTATCTTTATTCATGCTTATACTGCCATATATATTTCCATTTATTTTGTTTCTCTGTTTTTGATATTGGATTCTTGGTGTTCCATTATGATATATTGATCTATTTATCTAAATGAGTTTCCTCTGGGACATGGATATTATTAAGGAGTAACATTACTACCACTGGTTGATATTTAGACTTTGTTGGGCACATTGCTATATATAATTATATGTCTGCTCTAGGTATTTATCTTTGACCTTTCCGTTTATTTTGTAGTGATTTGTCTGGTATTATCAGGGGATTGATCCATACTATTCTTATTATATTTGGATTTATTATTGTCTATTGGAATATAGTCTCTTTATACCTTATAACAGTAAGTGGTCCCTGCTTAGTCCATACTGATTGCATGTTACACAAGTGTTTTCCTGCTTATTATATTTTATTATTTATTTGTGCTCTTACAAGTAGTGTCAATTCTTTGCCAATTCACTTTTAATAAAGGCATTTTGTTTTATCTATACCAACGTCTCTTTTTTTATCTTTTTATTTTATTTGTTATTTTCTTTTGCAATACATGTCCAGTGTTTGTGGTTCTCTCATTCCTGAATGGTCTGCCATTCAGTCTATGGACATATAGACTATTCCCATATATGCTAAATATTTTGATAAGGATACTCTCTACATAAGCTATTACATCCATTTGTTCTGTTTATGGAAAAATATTTGGTGGTCAGGGCCTGGTTGCTGGGAGGGTGTCATGGTCATGAAATTGTCCCATGCCATTGACATTGTACTACTGGCTCTGCTGTACCTTGTGTTTGCATCCCTCGCCTCTCTTGAGCAAGGAATATTGCCCCCTGCTGCAAGCATTATTTGATGGGAATTTTTTCAATATATTTTCCACAATGTCTTCTGGTTTAGCACCATTTTAGTAGACCTCTCTACCTCGGGAAGGAGAGATGCAAGGTTCTCTTTGTAGCATGGGTCTAGCAAGGTGAACAACCAGTTCTCTTTTTTACCCAAGATGAATATAATGCAAGGGTTATGGGAAAGGCAGTGGTACAAAAAGTGTGCATGTGTGCCAATGTGCTTACTTCCAGCACTTCCCTTTCTCCACCATGATGACTACTCTTCATCTCTTCCTTCTCCATCACTTTCTCCTCATTCCCCTCCTCAGACCATCCACATAAGAGAGACAGGACAAAGCTTGCATAGGTACTAGCCTCTGTTGCTTACTTAGCCAACTCCTGCTCCTTCTACTCTTTCTCAGCCTCCACCTCTTTATTATTACCCAATCCACGCTGAGCAGATGGGATGAGGCTGGGCTGGGTAGTATCTCCCTGTCTCATGTCTTCCTCCATCTCCACCTAGTCTGCATGCAAAGCTTTATGTTTAAATGTTAGCAGTGATGACTGTTTAAGTAGGCACAGACAAGGGATGGTTGAGCTGATGATGTCGTCATCACCGCTGACCATCTTTGTGGAGACTTCAAAGTCTTGTAGAACCCAACAAATGTCAGACATCCAAGCCCACTGTTTAGTTGTTATGTGCGGAAACTAACCAGAATACCAATGGGCGTGTTGGAGCTAGTATTCCAAATCTGGCCTTTGCTTCTCCAAAGCCTTGCCAGCATGTGCAATGTGGAGTTCCAGAGTGTGGTGATATCATACTCAAGTCTATGAGCTGGCACTTGCATGCGCTGCTGCAGAAATGGGGACTGATGGGGCATTCCTTGACCAGAAGCTCTGACAAATCTGAATAAGTTTTCAGAAACCGCTGAACTACCAAGTTGAGCATGTGGGCCAAGCATTGTATGTCTGTGAGCTTGCCAAGCTTCACAGCCACCACCAGTTTTATTATCACACACGACCATGCCTGGTTAGAGGTTCAGCGATGAGACTCACAGATCTGTCTGGTCTGTTATTCCTTGCAATAACTCTGCCATGGTGTGTGGTTTGTCTCCTAGACAAATTAGCTGCAGCAAAGCCTGTTGCCGCTTTGCTGAGGCAGTGCTGAAAAGCTTCCAGCTTCTGACTGATGTGGAAAATGGCGCTTTTTTTAACAAAGATGGAATTTTTCTTCACCACTTGGATAAAAAAAGAACCTAGACATGTTTAGTGTCTATGAACTCGCAATGACCTGCAGAATTATAATGGCAGGTCAGTTTTAGCATTTAGTGAACATAGTAAAAAAAAAGCAAAACAAAAATCAATGGTGGAATTGCAGTTTTTTGCAATTTCACCACACTTGGAATTTTTTTTCCTGTTTTCCAGTATGTTAAAACCAATGGTGTTGCTCAAGAGTACAACTCGTTCCACAAAAAACAAGCCCACACATTGCCATATTGACTGAAAAATAAAAAAAAGTTATGGCTGTGGAAAGAAGGGGAGCAAAAAACGAAAATTCAAAACTGAAAATAACTCCGGTCATGAAGGGGCTTAAAGTGTAGTTGCTATACTCCTACACTCATAATGGCTTTGCACAAAGTACAAAGCCATGAAAAAATTATAAGGATAGTAATAATCTTGTTCAAGTGTCAGCTTCTTCTTCTTTTGCCATGGTATTCTGCCATCTTTATCTCCTTGTTGCCCACTAAGCACGTTACAATGAATAGATTACTATTTCAACCTACAAAAAAGTAACACTTTTTTGGAGTGTTATATACCACAAAATGTAAAACAAAGCACATAATATTCTATGGATGACTAATTGAATCCGGAAAGTTTTTTGAACTCTATGAATGAAAATATAGTGCATTTTTTCACCCCCAAAAAAGAATGTGGTCATGTGCAGCAGCTATATAATTAGCAACAGACTGCAAAGCCCTAAGCCCTGCCTAGATGCTGTATTCTGCCACTCTCCCTGCTCCAAATCTGTCTCTAGGCTAAATGCAGAAGGTATCTAATACAAACAGAAAAGGACAAGATTAGCCTTTAGAAGGACTGTTAGCATGATTGCTCAGCATCAGCATCAGTATCGACACGAGCACTTTGATTAAACTGTGCACACACAGGCCTGGATAACTGCTTACTCCATTCAATCAGAACTGTACCTGAGCTGTGCAATGGCGGCAGTGAGCAGAGCACAGCGCTGCCAGACCTTTTATAACCTATGATAAGGTAATGCAGCGAGACAATCACAATAATGCCACTACCATGGTTACAGCATCATAGTGACTGGAAGGCAATCCCTGCATGCTTATTGGCTGTGTAACATGCACCATACATGCGTGGCAGGGATTCAAGCTTCAAATACAAGCACCGGCCAATGCTCGTTGAGTGGTAAGCACATCCATGCACCTAAATACTTGAGTGATATCCGAGTATCATCAAACACATTCGCTCCTTCTTAATTCCTATTTCTTTCGACCCTCACTTGTAAATTGATGTTATTGGAGTCTCAAAAGGAGTACAATATAAATTAATTCAAAGCCAGAGTAGTAGCAAAGTAGCAGCAGGATTTGAATTTGCTATTACCCATCATTACAGTGAATAAAAATGTGTACTCGATAAATTATATCTACTATAACCAACAAAGATTTTTTAATTTTAGTAGTAATGCATTCCAGGGGATAGCTGAACAGTTGGGTGTCACCTCAGCCATGACCTTTCAGAATAGGCTTGCCCTTAACATGATCCTTCCAGAAAGGGTAGCGGTCTGTAAGATGGTTGGGGTATCATGTTGTACTTTTAATATCAATAACACTGCTCCAGATGGTAGAATAAGCAAAGCACTGTGAGGAATTGATGCCCTGGCCAACAAATTAGCTGAAAACTCAGGTATTAGTAACCCCTCAGTAAGTGGTAAGAAAGTATGTTTGGTATATGAGGATTCTTTCTTAGTTTCATAGTGTGTACATAGGTCATAGTTCTGGTGGCCATTGCGGTACTTGGTTGCTGCCTCGTACCCTGTGTTCTGGGCATTGTTTTGAAATTAATAGACAAAGCCGCAGAGACAAGACCCGTTGCTGGATTGCACACTGTGATAGTGAAAGATGGCGAGTACTACTACAAATTGTTGGATGCTAAATCTGATCAACACATGAATGTGGCACCCATTTTGTTTCCTTGATTGTAGTGGCTTATGTGTGTGTCCATCTGATGTCTGACAGGCAGACTGATCCGGACAATCTGGTGAAACAGTGTAGGAAGACCAACTTCTACTATTAGGGGAGGAGAATGTATCTGAGGGAGTCTGTAGGCATGCACTTCGGCTGGAACAGCCACCCACTGCCAGAAGACAAAGGAATTGTGAGAACAGGAGTTATTTATCTATCCTGTCTCCATTTTGATTATTCTACATTCATCTCCTTGCTTTCCAAAATGGAGTTTGACTGTGTTTTGAGATAAAGAGTTTCAGGAATTTCTTTGTCTAATGGGACTTGTAGATAACATAGGAAAGTGAAAGAAAGGACTGAGAACCACACCTATGGTGTAGATTATATTAACTTTAGCCTATTAGATGTATGTATCATAATACTAGCACATGTGTAGAGATAAGCTGAGCCAATTATATTGCTACATTGTACAGTATGTTCAGTGAAAATCTATATAAAGACTGACTGATAATGTAATAAACAGAGTTCTATTCTAATATAAAGCGTGTCAGCATAGTTCTCTCTCCTGTACATACTTGCAATTTACAATTTAATTTCGAACAAACACAACATCTGAGAACGTCCCACATTACGTGGTGTGGTAGATCATCTCAATTGGCTGCGAAGCAAGGAAGACTCAGGAATGCTGTCTCTTTAAACCTCTCCCTGGTTTATGAAAGATGCTGCATAAACCAGTGCAGAGTTGGCAAAAACAAACACAGCCTTTATGGACTAAGGAAAAAAAAAACATTATACAAAACAGTCCTGTTGTGATCCGCCTACTCAGGAAAAATAACACACAATGGTTTAGCCTTCCTTATGAGGACACACAGCCTTGGAGTTCTTTTCTCCAGGCCTACAGAACACCTATTGACTCAAAAGGTTGGCTATTTATATCCCAGATAACACCTGGGGTGAAAATGTGGTGAGCAACCTTCCACCCGCTCTATGGTTGTTCACAAAAACCCAGCCATTAAAATGACCAATTAACCCCTCTCAGCAAATAGTGTGCTGGAGCAACAACCCTAGGTTTCAAATCACTGAAGCTAATAGCCAATGACTTTGTCACAGTGGTGATGACATATTTGAAAATGTCAGTCAAGAGGACACATTAACAATATAAACAAGAACATGATGAATACATTCAATAAAAAATGTAATGAAAATCCTGGAATATTGAAGGTGACCTGTCTGACTGGTTAGGGTGCACACTTGTGTTTGCAGTGGAGCTGGCGGAGTCTGAGGGACTTGATTAGTTTCCTATGAAGATGTGTTGCGAACTGGAGTTAGACGATAATGGGGATTGAATAGAGGAAAGGAAATTAGAAGGCTGTTCAAAAGGAGAACTAGAAGGAAGAGAGGAAGCAAGGGGAGCAGAAAACATTGGAAAAGAAGTGGCAGGATGGCTATATGTGGATTGTCTGGAATGTTGGTTTTTGAGGTCATGCGGTGAGGCTCGTGGGTGACCTTGTACGATGTTATTTATCACCATAATAATATTGTCATGATCCCAGTGCAGGTTTTGACCTGCACATCAGGGGTTAATGTCTTGAGCCCAGTGCAGGCTTTGATCTGCACGCCTGGGGTTAATTATTGTGGCCTCTCTTTGGTTCAGGGAGAGCTTCTTATAGCCCTGGGAAACTCCAATCCCTGTGAGTTATACTTTTGCCTTTGGCCGAGTGTGTTGACCCCTGTGTGCCTGTGCCTGTTCATTGTCTTCTAGCTTGCTTATATGGTTCTGACTCTGTTCTGTCCCCCGTTGTGAGTTTGCCTGTTGATTCTGTACTTCGCTACCCACTCTGTGTATGACTCCTTGCCTGTGACCTGACTATTCTTTGCTCGCCTCTTTTGTACTTTGCAGCTATCTCCGTGTATGACTCATTGGCTATGTCCTGACTCCCCGTTCTGTCTATTCTCTGGTTTTGTCATGCTATATCATGCTTTGACCCCAGCCTGTCTATGCCCCTTGGTAACTTTGTCCCATAGTTACCCTGCTAGGAGTTTTCCTGCAGCTCCTAGCTCTCTGAGGTTTAGGCCACGCCCCCAGCAGTCACGTGCTTTAGGTCCTGCTGGTCTGAAGCATGCACCTTCTCTGCTGCTGCCCGCTCCACAGGTATCGCTGAGCACAGTTTGTCTTACTCAGGACACGCGCACTGGTTCAGTGAGCAAGTGCAGAGCGGTGTTCCTGACAAATATCTGCTGACTTAAAGCTGCAGTTTTGTGAGGCACATAGGGCCATTGTCTGTCATGTGGCAGATCATGGAAATGTGCAGCCACTGATGCGCCAATGTGTTCCTATTGGTTTTGGCTGGCAAGATGCCTTATTAGAGACAGTGCTTTCTCAGCCACCACCTCAACATTTCTTGTTTGACATTCTGTTTGAGACCCACGTGGCCCACTAAGTGATCTTGTGTCTGGATAGAGGCATCACTTGGGGCTGTGCTGGACATAGCTCATTTCTCTTCTGCCCATGTAGAGGCACATCTCATATGTGTGTTACCTTATCTTTGACACTCTTCTTGGATGCCAAGTTTTTCTGGGTTTGTTTGTGAAATGCTGCACTCAGTTCTGAAAAAGAAAAGTTCAGACATGACAATTTTGACATAGAATTGAAATTTAAAGCTGACAAACATTTCAAAGCAGTTGTAATAAAATTAGACCTCACAAATGTAAAAATAAAAGAATGACGACCAAAAAGTGTCTCCATGTTTTGGAGAGTAACGGATCACGCTTCTCTACCATTTCATTGACAAGTCTGGCTACAGATTAGAAACCTGCTTCCATCTATTTCCCAATCACTGTTGAAAAATGAAATCTTACCATCCATGCGTATTTAAGCAGCGCAATAAGATTACATTTATTCCCTCAAGGTTTTTCTTCAGCAAAATATAAATAAAACATAAAATGTTAAAGCTGAATTTTTTTTACTTTTGGTCTCAATTCACATTTCTTGGCCTTTGGGGATGAGCAAATTCACTCCTGTTGCTGGATGTTTTTCTTAACCCCTTAACGTCCAAGGACGAACACAGTCCGTCATGGCAGGATGTCAGATGTCAGATGTCAGATGCTGGAGCATTGCAATGTATTATACCCTCAATCAAAGTAAAAAAAAAGGGAAAGTCCCATAAAGTGACTAGGTAAAAAAAATATATATATAAAAAATATTAAAAATAATAAAAATAATTTTAAAATCCCCTAATAAATACACATTTTTATGTAAAAAAAAAAAGTACACATGTATCACCACATCCATAAAAATTCCATCTATAAAAGTGTCACCCTAGTTAACCCCTTCCGTGAACGCCGTAAAAAAACCCACAAAAAAGTAGCAAATTATACTTTTTCCAAGCGGTATCATCATACCGCTTGAAAAAAGTGCAATAAAACACGATAAAGAAATGGTAATAAAAATAATATCTCTGAAAGCGCCATCTTGTCTCCCAAAAAATAAGCTGCCATACAGCAGAAAAATAAAAAAAGTTATAGCTCTCAGAATAAAGCAATGCAAAAATAATTATTTTTTTCTATAAAAGTTTTTATTGTGTAAAAGCACCAAAACATAAAAAAGCTATATAAATAAGGTATCGCTGTAATCGTAGTGACCCGAAGAATAAAGCTGCCTTACCAATTTTACCACACACTCAACGGAGAAAAAAAAAGAAACAAAAAAATTCCTGAATTGCTGGTTTTTGTTGATTCTGCCTCTACAAAAATTGGAATAGAAAGTGATCAAAAAAGTCATGTGCCCGAAAATGGTATAAATAAAAATGTTAGCTCGTCCCACAAAAAACAAGCCCCCATATGACTGTCAGACAAAATATGGAAAAATTATAGCTCTCAAAATTTGGCGATGCAAAAACTTCTTAAAAAAATTCTTTTCTTACAAAAAATGCATTTTTTAGTGTGTAACAGAAGCTGAACATAACAAAGGATATAAATCTGGTATCGCTTTAATCATACCGACCAGAAGAATAAAGTCACCTAATCAATACCGCATGAAGAACGGCGTAAAAAATAAAGCCAATTCTTCACCTTTTGTGGATTTGTTCATTCTGCCTCCCAAAGATCGCAGTAAGGCAATCACAGTGGTTTACCCCCACATATGGGGTATCAATGTACTCAGGACAAATTGCACAACAACTTTGGAGGTCTAATTTCTCCTGTTACCCTTGTGAAAATAAAAATTTGAGGGAAAAAGTTCATTTTTGTGGAAAAAAATATGATTTTCTTATTTTCACGGCTCTACGTTATAAACTTCTGTGAAGCACTTGGGGGTTCAAAGTGCTCACCACACATTTAGATAAGCTCCTTGGGGGATCTAGTTTCCAAAATGGGGTCACTTGTGGGGGGTTTCTACTGTTTAGGCACATCAGGGGCTCTGCAAATGCAACATGACGCCCGCAGACCATTCCATCAAAGTCTGTATTCCAAAACGGCGATCCTTCCCTTCCAAGCTCTGCCATGCACCCAAACAGTGGTTGCACCCCATTAATGCGGTATCAGTGTACTCAGGACAATTTGCACAACAACTTTTGGGGTCCTATTTCTCCTGTTACCCTTGTGGAAATAAAAATTTGGGGGCAAAAAGATCATTTTTATGGAAAAAAATTAGATTTTTTTATTTTCACAGCTCTACGTTATAAACTTCTGTGAAGCACTTGGGGATTCAAAGTGCTCACCACACATCTAGATAAGCTCCTCTGGGGGTCTAGTTTCCAAAATGGGGTTGCTTGTGTTTTTTTTTCTGTTTAGACACACCAGGGGCTCTGCAAACCCAAAATGACACTCGCAGATGATTCCATCAAAGTCTGCATTCCAAAACGGCGCTCCTTCTCTTCCAAGCTTTGCCATGCGCCCAAACAGTGGTTCCACCCCACATATGGGGTATCAGCGTACTCAGGACAATTTGCACAGCAAATTTTGTGGCCCTATTTCTCCTATTACCCTTGTGAAAATAAAAATTGGGGGTGAAAATATCATTTTTGTGAAAAAAATGTGATTTTTTAATTTTACGGCTCTACGTTATAAACTTCTATGAAGCCCTTGGGGGTTCAAAGTGCTCACCACACATTTAGATAAGTTCCTTGTAGGGTCTAGTTCAAAAGGGTGTCACTTGTGGGGGGTTCCACTGTTTAGGCACATCAGGGGCTCTCCAAACGCGACATGGCGTCCGCTCTCGATTCCAGCCAATTTGACATTTAAAACCTCAAATGATGCTCCTTCCCTTGTGAGCACTGTAGTGTGCCTAACGATTGGTCTTCCTCCACACATAGGGTATCGGTGTACTCAGGAGAAATTACACACAAATATTGTGGTTCATTTTCTCCTAATACCCTTGACAAAATCAAAAAAATTGTGTCCAAATTAAAATTTTTGGGACAAACGTTAAATGTTCATTTTTTCCTTCCACATAGCTTCATTTCTTGTGAAGTACCTAAAGAGTTATTAAACCTCTTGAGGGGTGCAGTTTTTAGAGTGGTGTCACTTTTGGTTATTTTCTGTTATATTACCCCCCAAACTCACTTCAAATGTGATGTGGTCCCTAAAAAAATGGTTTTGTAAATTTTGTTGTAAAAATGAGAAATCGATGGTCAACTCTTAACCCTTATAATGTCCTAACAAAAAAAATTATGTTTTCAAAATTGTGCTGATGTAAATTTGATGTGTGGTAAATGTTATTTATTAACTATTTTGTGTGACATCACTCTCTGATTTTAGGATGTGCTCCACTAATGGCCAATGCCATCCAGTGCACGTCTTGCCACATGTATGAAATCCTTGAACAGCCGGTCGAGGGTGCATACTGCTGTGCAAGATGTGAGCACGTTGTGCATTTGGAAGCCCAGATACTGGATCTAAATGTGCAGCTGGCAACACTGAGATCCATAGACAATATGGAAAGGAGTCTTCTGCTCACTGAGCAGACTCTCAATGGGATAGATGAGGGGGGGGATGCTAGGTTGGAGCAGCAGGTCAATGAAGCAGCTAGCTGGGTGACAGTTAGAAGGCGGGGTAGAGGGAAGAGCACCAGGGAGGCTAGTCCTGATCTGGCACACCCCAATAGGTTTGCTAAGTTGGCAGATGAGGGGAGTGTTAGTGCAGGAGTAGCACTGCTGCAGCAAGGCATGTCCTCTGAAAGCCGGAGGAGTGTCTGCTCCAGTAAGGGGGGAAATAGGAGAGCAGGGCAGGCCAGACAGGTTCTGGTAGTGGGAGACTCAATTATTAGGGGAACAGATAGGGCAATCTGTCACAAAGACAGGGATCGTCGAACGGTATGCTGCCTACCTGGCGCTCGAGTCCGACACATCGCTGATCGGGTTGACAGATTACTGGGAGGGGCTGGTGAGGATCCAGCGGTCATGGTGCACATTGGCACAAATGACAAAGTTAGAGGTAGGTGGAAGGTCCTTAAAGATGATTTCAGGGAATTAGGCTGTAAGCTTAAAGCAAGGACCTCCAAGGTGGTATTTTCGGAAATACTTCCTGTACCACGTGCCACACCAGAGAGGCAACGGGAGATTAGGGAGGTTAATAAGTGGCTCAGGAATTGGTGTAGGAAGGAGGGGTTTTGGTTCCTGCAGAACTGGGCCGACTTCTCAGTTGGCTACAGGTTCTACGCTAGGGACGGGCTGCACCTCAATGGGGAGGGTGCAGCTGTGCTGGGGAGAAAATGGCTAGAAGGTTGGAGGAGTGTTTAAACTAGGGACGGGGGGAGGGTATTCCTTTTATAGGAGGGGAAGATAGTGCAGATAGAGACCTGGGCGCAAATAATGACATTGGGGTGGGGGTGGCATGGGGGGTGGGGTTAGAACAGTTAATAATTTAAGAAAGAATAGAGGTACAGAGAGATACATAAAGTGCATGTATACTAATGCCAGAAGTCTCGCCAACAAAATGGAGGAATTGGAGTTAATGTTGTTGGAGCATAATTATGACATGGTGGGGATATCTGAGACATGGCTGGACGAGAGCCACGACTGGGCGGTTAATTTACAGGGCTATAGTCTGTTCAGAAATGACCGAACAAATTAGCGAGGGGGAGGTGTGTGTTTATATGTAAAATCATCCTTAAAACCCATCCTTCGTGATAATATATATGAATCTAATGAAAATGTAGAGTCCCTGTGGGTAGAGATAAGGGGAGGGGGGAAAAATAATAAATTACTGATAGGGGTTTGTTATAAGTCTATAAAATAATGGAAGCAACAGAGAATATCCTCATAAAGCAAATAGATGAAGCTGCGACTCAAGGAGAAGTCACTATTATGGGGGACTTCAACTACCCTGAAATACATTGGGGAACCGAAACCTGCAGTTCCAGCTAAGGTAATAGGTTTTTGACTACTATGAGAGACAATTACCTTTCACAACTGGTTCAGGACCCAACAAGAGGGGGGGCACTGCTAGACCTAATATTAACCAACAGGCCAGACCGCATATCAAATGTAAGGGTTGAGGGTCACTTGGGTAATACTGATCACAAATTAATAAGTTTTCATGTATCCTTTAATAAGATGTGTAGTAGAGGGGTTACAAGGACACTAAACTTCAGGAAGGCAAATTTCCAACGGATGAGAGATGATCTCGGTGCAATTAACTGGGACGATATCTCGAGACATAAAAATACACAAAGAAAATGGGAGACGTTTATTAGCATCCTGAATAGGACATGTGCACAATATATACCATATGGGAATAAACATGCTAGAAATAGAAGGAAACCACTATGGCTAAATAGAGCTGTAAGGGGCGCAATAAGAGATAAAAATAAAGCATTTAGAGAATTAAAGCAAGTAGGTAGTGATGAGGCATTAAATAAATACAGAAAATTAAATAAATTCTGTAAAAAGCAAATCAAGACAGCAAAGATTGAGACAGAGAGACTCATTGCCAGAGAAAGTAAAAATAATCTCAAAATATTCTTTAACTACATAAATAGTAAGAAGCTAAAAATGATAGTGTTGGTCCCCTTAAAAATAGTCTGGGTGAAATGGTTGATGAGGATGAGGAAAAAGCCAATATGCTAAATGACTTTTTTTCAACAGTATTTACACAAGAAAATCCCATGATGGATAACGTGATCAGGGATAAAAATTCTCTGTTAAATGTCACCTGCTTAACCCAGCAGGAAGTACGGCGGCGTCTAAAAATCACTCAAATTGACAAATCCCCGGGCCCGGATGGGATACACCCCCGAGTACTGCAGGAATTAAGCACAGTCATAGATAGACCATTATTTTTAATCTTTAAAGTTTCCATAATAACAGGGTCTGTACCACAGGACTGGCGTATAGCAAATGTGGTGCCAATATTCAAAAAGTGGACAAAAACTGAACTTGGAAATTATAGGCCAGTAAGTTTAACCTCAACTGTGGGTAAAATCCTGGAGGGTTTTCTAAGAGATACTATACTGGAGTATCTGGAGAAGAATAACCTCATGACCCAATATCAACATGGGTTTACAAGGGACCGTTCCTGTCAGTCTAATCTGATAAGCTTTTATGAAGAGGTAAGTTCCGGACTGAACCAAGGGAATGCAGTGGACGTGGTGTACATGAACTTTTCAAAAGCTTTTGATACGGTGCCACACAAAAGGTTGATACATAAAATGAGAACAATGGGGATAGGGGAAAATAGGTGTAGGTGGGTTAAGAGCTGGCTCAAGGATAGGAAACAAAGGGTGGTTATTAATGGAGCACACTCGGACTGGGTCACAGTTAGCAGTGGGGTACCACAGGGGTCAGTTTTGGGCCCGCTTCTTTTTAACATATTTATTAATGACCTTGTAGGGGGCATAGAGAGTAGAATTTCAATATTTGCAGATGACACTAAACTCTGCTGGGTAATCAATACAGAGGAGGACAATTTTATATTACAGGAGGATTTATGTAAACTAGAAGCTTGGGCTGATAAATGGCAAATGAGCTTTAATGGGGATAAATGTAAGGTCATGCACTTGGGTAGAACGAACAAGATGTATAATTATGTGCTTAATTGTAAAACACTGGGCAAAACAGTCACTGAAAAAGACCTGGGTGTATGGGTGGACGACAAACTCACATTTAGCGGCCAGTGTTAGGCAGCTGCTGGAAAGGCAAATAAAATAATGGGATGCATTAAAAGAGGCATAGATGCTCATGAGGAGAACATAATTTTACCTCTATATAAGTCACTAGTGCGAACACACTTAGAATACTGTGTACAGATCTGGTCTCCGGTGTATAAGAAAGACATAGCTGAACTGGAGCGGGTGCAGAGAAGAGCGACCAAGGTTATTAGGGAGCTAGGGGGTCTGCAATACCAAGACAGGTTATTACACTTGGGATTATTTAGTTTGGAGAATCGAAGGCTTTGGGGTGATCTTATTACAATGTATAAATATATGCGGGGACAATACCAAGACCTTTCTAATGATCTTTTTTACTCTTAGACCTGTGACGGGGACAAGGGGGCATCCTCTACGTGTGGAGGAAAGAAGGTTTAAGCATACTCACAGACGCGGATTCTTTACTGTAAGAGCAGTGAGACTATGGAACTCTCTGCCATATGATTTTGTAATGAGTGATTCCCTACTAAAATTTAAGAAGAGACTGGATGCCTTTCTTGAAAAGTATAATATTACAGGGTATATACACTAGTTTCCTTAATATTGCGTTGATCCAGGGAGCTAGTCTGATTGCCGTATGTGGAGTCGGGAAGGAATTTTTTTCCCCAATGTGAAGCTTACTGTTGCCGCATGGGGTTTTCTTGCCTTCCTCTGGATCAACATGTTAGGGCAAGTTAAGATAGGATATGGGTTGAACTAGATGGTCTTAAAGTCTCCCTTCAACCTTAATAACTATGTTACTATGTTACTATGTAAAATGAAAAGTTTGGAAATTGCAAAATTTTCGAAGTTTTTGACAAATTTCCTTTATTTTCATAAATAAACGCAAGTTATATCAAAGAAATTTTACAACTAACATGAAGTACAATATATCACGGAAAAACATTCTCAGAGTCAACTGTATCTGACGAAGCATTCCAGAGTTATAACCATATAAAGTGACAGTAGTCCGATCTAAAAATTAAGGCCTGGTCATTAACCTACAGAGTGGCTTGGTCCTTAAGGGGTTAAAGTGATTCCTCACTGTCCCCCAAAGAGTTTTGACATCTTTCACTAAAATTTAAAAAAACCACTGTGACCTCGTAAGGAACCCAAAAATAAATACTTATAGGGTGTGTGCACACGCTGCGGATTCTGCTGCGGATCCGCAGCGGTTTTGGCCCTGCGGATCCGCAGCAGTTTCTGCTGCGGTGTATAGTACCATAATATCCTATGGGAAATGGAAACCACAGTGCAGATGGTGCAGATTTTTCCACGCGGATTTGCTACGGTTTCTAATCCGCAGAAAGAATTGACATGTCAATTCTTTCTGCGGATTCCGCTGCGGTTTACCATCTCCTCCATTGTAGAGGTGATAAACTGCAGGTCAAAACTGCAGGCCAATCCGCAGATAAACCGCAGGTCTTTTGACTTGCTGATTTAACTGCGGATTTTGCAAAATCCGCCCTGATCAATCCGCAGCAGAATCCGCAGCGTGTGCACACAGCCATATATTGATTTCTGCTCTTGAGGGGCGGCTGCATGAGTTCTCTCAGTGCAATCATAGTAACTCTGATCAGTCTGTTTCCACAGAATGGATTGGTCATGAACCTATTGGAATAAAAAAATAATATTTATTTCTATTGAAAAACTTGTTTTTAAAATGTTGGCGCTGTTTTAGGAATGTTTCAATATTTTTTTAAGATAAATATTGATTTTTTTAAAAACAGAAAAACATATATATAGAATAAGTGGTCAAACCATTCAGACCAAAAATATATGACATCACATTGCTACATTGATGTAAAAATATAAAAGTTATGGCTCGTGGAAAAAGGGGATGAAAAATAAATAATCAAAAAGGGGTTAATTAACCTTGCAGGAAAAAATATGATATTGAAGATAGACATATATACAAGCAAAGAGACAGATAGAAAGTCATACAATAATTTACACATCTAATATATAAAGCTCAAGTGTGTGTATGTATGCATGTCCGGGATTGGCATCCGCACCGTCGCAGCTACAGTCACAAAATTAGGCACAGTCACACGTCTGGACCCCGAGAGTGTCCTAGGCTATGTTGTGAGGCAAAATTTTAACCCCGCACGTTCCAATTCACCAAATAATTTTGCCCCTATCTACATAATGGGGAAAAAGTGTGTGTGTGTCAAGCCCCGCCCCTCATTATGATGTCATAATGGTTGCCATGGCGATGCTGATGTCATCGTAGGTTGCAAGTCCCGCCGCTCATTATGATGTCATAATGGTTGACTATGGGATGGAGGATGTGTGATGGGTATATGGGCACTGGACTATGGGATGGAGGATATGTATGATGGGAATATGGTACGGGACTATGGGATGGAGGATGTGTGATGGGTATATGGGCATGGGACTATGAGATGAAGGATGTGTGATGGGTATATGGGCACTCGACTATGGGATGGCGAATATGTATGATGCGTATATGGCACGGGACTATGGGATGGAGGATATGTATGATGGGTATATGTGCACGGGACTATGGGATGGAGGATATGTTTTTTGGGTATATGGGCATGGGACTATGAGATGAAGGATGTGTGATGGGTATATGGGCACTCGACTATGGGATGGTGAATATGTTTGATGGGTATATGGGCATGGGACTATGGGATGGAGGATGTGTGATGGGTATATGGGCATGGGACTATGGGATGGTGGATATGTATGATGGGTATATGGGCATGGGACTATGGGATGGAGGATATGTATGATGGGTATATGGGCATGGGACTATGAGGTGAAGGATGTTTGATGGGTATATGGGCACTCGACTATGGGATGGCAAATATGTTTGATGGGTATATGGGCATGGGACTATGGGATGGAGGATGTGTGATGGGTATATGCGCACTCGACTATGGGATGGAGGATATGTATGATGGGTATATGGGCACGGGCCTATGGGATCGTGGATATGTATGATGGGTATATGGGCACGGGACTATGGGATGGAGGATACAGTCATATGTTAAAGTTTGGGCACCCCTATTAATGTTAACCTTTTTTCTTTATAACAATTTTGGTTTTTGCAACAGCTATTTCAATTTCATATATCTAATAACTGATGGACTCAGTTATATTTCTGGATTCAAATGAGGTTTATTGTACTAACAGAAAATGTGCAATCTGCATTTTAACAAAATTTGACCGGTGCAAAAGTATGGGCACCTCAACATAAAAGTGACATTAATATTTCGTAGATCCTCCTTTTGCAAAAATAACAGCCTCTAGTCACTTCCTGTAGCTATTAATGAGTTCCTGGATCCTGGATGAAGGTATTTGTGACCATTCCTGTTTACAAAACAATTCCAGTTCAGTTAAGTTTGATGGTCGCCGAGCATGGACAGCCCGCTTCAAATCATCCCAGAGATGTTCAATGATATTCAGGTCTGGGGACTGGGATGGCCATTGCAGAACATTGTAATTGTTCCTCTGCATGAATGCCTGAGTAGATTTGGAGTGGTGTTTTGGATCATTGTCTTGCGGAAATATCCATCCCCTGCGTAACTTCAACTTCGTCACTGATTCTTGCGCATTATTGTGAAGAATCTACTGATACTGAGTTGAATCCATGCGACCCTCAACTTTAACAAGATTCCTGGTGCCGGCATTGGCCACACAGCCCCAAAGCATGATGGAACCTCCACCAAATTTTACTGTGGGTAGCAAGTGTTTTTCTTGGAATGCTGTGTTTTTTAGCCTCCATGCATAACGCTTTATTGTATGACCAAACAACTCAATCTTTGTTTCATCAGTCCACAGGACCTTCTTCCAAAATGTAACTGGCTTGTCCAAATGTGCTTTTGCATACCTCAGGCGACTCTGTTTGTGGCGTGCTTGCAGAAACGGCTTCTTTCGCATCACTCTCCCATACAGCTTCTCCTTGTCCAAAGTGCGCTGTATTGTTGACCGATGCACAGTGACACCATCTGCAGCAAGATGATGCTGCAGGTCTTTGGAGGTGGTCTGTGGATTGTCCGTGACTGTTCTCACCATTCTTCTTCTCTGCCTTTCTGATATTTTTCTTGGCCTGCCACTTCTGGGCTTAACAAGAACTGTACCTGTGTTCTTCCATTTCCTTACTATGTTCCTCACAGTGGAAACTGACAGGTTAAATCTCTGAGACAACTTTTTGTATCCTTCCCCTGAAAAGCTATGTTGAATAATCTTTGTTTTCAGATCATTTGAGAGTTGTTTTGAGGAGCCCATGATGCCACTCTTCATAGGAGAATCAAACAGGAGAACTACTTGCAAGTGGCCACCTTAAATACCTTTTCTCATGATTTGATACACCTGGCTATGAAGTTCAAAGCTCAATGAGGTTACAAAACCAATTTAGTGCTTCAGGAAGTCAGTAAAAAGTAGTTAGGAGTGTTCAAATCAAGAAAATGATAAGGGTGCCCATACTTTTGCACCGGTCAAATTTTGTTTCAATGCAGATTGCACATTTTCTGTTAGTACAATAAACCTCATTTGAATCCAGAAATATAACTGAGTCCATCAGTTATTAGATATATGAAACTGAAATAGCTGTTACAAAAACCAAAATTGTTATAAAGAAAAAAGGTTAACATTAATAGGGGTGCCCAAAATTTAACATATGACTGTATGTATGATGGGTATATGGACATAGGACTATGAGATGAAGGATGGGTATATGGGCACTCGACTATGGGATGGCAAATATGTATGATGGGTATATGGGCATGGGACTATGGGATGGAGAATATGTATGATGGGTATATGGGCATGGGACAATGGGATGGAGGATGTGTGATGGGTATATGGGCACTCAACTATGGGATGGAGGATAGGTATGATGGTATATGGGCACGGGACTATGGGATGGAGGATAACTATAATTTGTTATAACTATCTACAGTTAGTTACTATGCCCGGGCAGCGCTGGGCTCTTCAGCTAGTGCTAAATATAAGCCCCCCGAAAAATTTTAAAAATACATACCAGCATATTGAGCATATTCACACTAAAGGGGTTGTCCGATTCAAAATAATAAGTCTGCAGTCACTCTATTTGACTGCAGACTTATGAATCACCCCATCATGTGCCCTGTGTGCTCGACAGTTTCTGAGCAGGGACCGGAGGGTATGTATGCACTATACATACTCCCAGCCAGAACCCGACTGGGCACGCAGCCTAATTGCACATAACTACAACAATTCAACTTGGAATTAAAACCTCTTCTGAAATCTTCATATGTGTCTCCTGCAGTCAAGTCAAGCTATCTGATGAAATCACTTTGTGTTAGTACTGTCTAATTGGTCTGATGTTGATTCAAAAAATTAGGGCAAGTGTCATGCAAGTATAATGTGATTTTTCTCAACTAGCATCTGTACAACATCATTATGACATGCGTATGCAATTCATATGAAATGCATTTTTAATATCATCTTTTGCATACTTTAATTTTCTATGAAATTTAAAGCTAATTTTCAAAAAATAAAGCAATCTTATATACAGATATAGACAGAATAGATAAATAATAGATAAATAAAATAAATAGACAGACAGACAGATAGATAGATAGATAGATAGATAGATAGATAGATAGATAGATATAGTATATACTCGAGTATAAGCCGGCCCGAGTATAACCCGACCCCCCTAATTTTGCCACAAAAAACTGGGAAAACTTATTGACTCTGAGTATAAGCCTAGGGTGGAAAATGCAGCAGCTACTGGTAAATTTCAAAAATAAAAATAGATACCAAAAAAAGTAAAATTAATTGAGATATCAGTAGGTTAAATGTATTTGAAAATCCATATTGAATCAGGAGCTCCATATAATGCTCCATACAGTTCATGACGGGCTCCATAAGATGCTCCATACAAAATACACCCCATATAATGCTGCACAAAGGTTAACAATGGCCCCATAAGATGCTCCATTGAATATGCCCCATATGCTGCTCCATAAAGGTTATGGCCCCATAAGATGTTCCATAGATTATGCCCCATATGCTGCCCCATAAGATGCTCCATAGATTATGCCCCATATGCTGCTCCATAGATTATGCCCCATATGCTGCCACATAAGATGCTCCATAGATTATGCCCCATATGCTGCCCCATAAAATCCTCCATAGATTATGCCCCATATGCTGCTGTGAATTAAAAAAAATGACATACTCACCTCTCGTCGCTGGGGGCCAGGTGCCGATGTCCTGAGCAGGCGGGGACATCGGCGCACTATGGGGGACAGGTGCCGGTGTTGCCGCTGGCTCAGGGCCCCGGCACCTGAGATATTCTCCTGTCTCCGTTCCGCCTTCGTGCCCGCTCTTCCTTCCTTCAGCGGTCACATGGTACCGCTCATTAAAGTCATGAATATGCGCATAGTCATGACTTTAATGAGCGGTACCACGTGACCGCTGAACACAGGCGCCGGAGACCTTGGGAGAAGCAGGGGGTCTGCAGAGACCGTGCCTCGGGGGTAAATATGATCTGACACCCCCACTCCCCCTCCCCCGCCGACCCCCTAGCATATATGACTCGAGTATAGCTCAAGAGGGGGACTTTCAGCCAAAAAAAATGGGTTGAAAATCTCAGTTTATACTACTGTATATACAATAGATAGAGTGCGCGCATAGTGGGCATGGGATTTCTTGAACTCCCATCCACTATGCTGTAACATCTGACCACTGCTGGTTGGACGCTGCGAATGTACGCAGCATCCAACCCACAGCATTTACTGACTGTGGGAACACACTCTAAATAGTAGACAACACCAACGTCTTTCTTCATAAGTACGGGGTCTATGTCAAGTTTCCATTTCTTTTTAAACCAACACTGGGTTGACAACAACACTTCTCCTATAATGAAATATATGCACCCCTTTATACCTTTATGCCACAGATCTTCACTTGCATTAATCAAAAAGAAGAAACTGTGTAATCATTGAATTAAATTATGTATTCAATTCATGACAGACAATAAAAACAATGACTCTGGAAAAGTGGCTGTAAACCATAAATCCTAGGGCTGCACTGTTTTTGTGATAGGACATCATATTTTGGAGGGACCTTTTCCTTTGTCTGTGACACTAATTAAGTAGCTTTCATGTGTTAATAAAATTTAAATCCTGAGTATACCATTCAAGACAGTTATTTCCTGAGTGCTTGTACACCAAATCTTATTAATTTGGAGTTCAAAAGGCATAGCAGAAAGTGGATTTCGTTCACACTTTTTAGGTATCAGAACAACATAGTTTGCTTTCCTCCAAAAAACAGTATTGTTGAATCTGTTTGAAGTCAAAGAGGAGGTGCTATGTTGTAGTAGTGAAAATCATGATGCTAATGAAACAGAAGTTTACTCATGCTTGGGCTTGGTATTTTTAAAACATTCAATGTGTTTTCCAGTTTCAGAAAACCCCTAAAGCTTGGTTGCAGTTTGTTTTAAAATGACAAACTGCGTTTTGCTCTCCCTCCCCGGGTCCAGTGCAGTGTCTTTACCACAGCTACCAGAGTATGTAATTATTTCTAATGCTGATATCATGTCGACAGCGCTGTAGCCAAAAACTAAATTCAGCAGTTCTGCTTTAGTTATCGGTTCAAGCCACTCAGAGACACTGAGCTAACTTCAGCCAGGGGACAGAGGTTTTCAAAACAAGAAAAAATACCCTTTAATGAATTATTGAATGAACTTCTGGAAAAGTATAATATTTTTATATGCAAGTCTTTTAAGGCCATTGATTTTTATATCGTAATCGGATTTACCATATACGGTATAATTTTGTCTGCAATGCTTTTAGTCTCTTATGTCTTTGTTATTTCTTCCACATTTTCATCAATATTTTTTAACCACATTGAATATACAAATATAAATATGGATTAGTATTGAAGACTGTGTATTCTAAATGCCTTTTGCTTTGGCATGTGAGTTTTGTGATTGGATTTCTGAGGGTTCTTCAGATGTAATGTATAAAGCACTCTCTCCATAGGTGTTTAAGAGAAAATAAACTGTTTTTCTTTTTATTTTGCTAAAACTTCTCAATAAAGTAGTTTGCTATCAAATATGCATTCTACTTTGTAAATAGTTGTAACTTTCGGAAAAACCTGGGAAATAACCAATATAGTTGTGATATAGGTCCCTAACAAGTTGTCTCATTGACTGATGCAATTCCTTGGACAGCACATCATACCTGGATAGTTCTTCTCATTACACAGCAAGCATTTTCATCCTACAATAAACATTTATCACATACTCAAACTGTATGATTTCTTGGAACCCCACTGCTGAGACCTCCACCACTTATTAAAATAGAGGTCCCAGTTTTTGGCATTGACAGAGAGATTGAGTTCTAAACTCATCTATCTTCCTCAGTCTCATAGCCTTTCAGAGGATTGATTTTTTTGACCATCGCTCCAGTCAGTGCTCTCTGGGAGACCTATGTTCTAGTTATGGGACAAGTCCCTAACAAGTATACATGTATCACCTATAGAGATGAGCGAACTTGTTTGAAAAACGTTCGTCAATCTCAAATTCGGTACTAACGTTGCACATTCGGGTTTGTGTTTGGTTTCCTGAGCATTTTCCTGAAAATTTGCAAAATTTGACCAAAGTTTGGTAAATGATCAAGTTTCCACCAATGCTTTTGATAGGACTTTGGCTAGGATAGTAGTGCTGTATGATGAGCAGAGGTTGAACAAGTTTGATGAGGAGAGTGGGTGGGGAGAGGTCACTGATACTTGCTGTCTGCACGGAACCTGGAGCCAGGAAAGGCTGTGAGCCATAATGGTGCAAATCTGGTGGTGGCCCTATGCCAGGGCAACTTCACACACACATGCCTTGCATGGGTCACATCCTCAACCTGGTGGTACAGCAATTTCTCTTGCACTATCCTGGCCTGGATGTGCTGCTGCCGAAAGCATGGTCACTGTTTGCTCACTTCGACTGTTTGCCCCCTGCAGGTCATTGACTTACATTGCTAAAGAGGTCTTTCGGCCTACTGGTTAACCGGTTGATATGCCAAGTGCCAACAAGGTGGAATTCCACTCGACACATATTGCAGCAATTTTTGCAGCAGCGACAAACTCTGGTGCAGTATGTCATTTTGCATAGCCTGGGCTAATGCAGTATGGACATGGTGCAAATCACGCTTGAGGAGTGGGCAGAAATGAAGGACCTCTGCACCCCTTAGCACAGTTTCAAAATGGCTACTAAGAAGGTTAGTGCTGATGATGCTGTCATCAGCATCACTACTTCTGTAATCTACATGCAGAAGCACACTTTGAATAGTGTGCGGGAGGAGGTGGTGGCCCCAGAGGAAGAGGAAGAACCAGAGCAGAATGCGGAAGGAATAACAATATTCCAAGTTCCAGTTATAGCACATAGAAGGGTAGCTCATGGTACCAGACAAACTGCTAGTGAAGGTGCCAGAGCAGAGGAACAAATAGAGAAGGACGAGGAGGAAGAGGTGATGGAAAGGCAACAGTCAGAAGATAAAGAGGACAATTATCCCCTCTCGGTTGTCCATGGTTGGCGGGAGAGGATGGAGGAAGCAAGCTTGAGTGTTACCCCTACCAAAACACCATGGACTTGGACCTCATGGAAGCGCCTTACACATGAGCGCCTTCTTGCTGCAATCTTTGCAACATGATGCCTATATTGTTAGGATTATAAATAGTGCTGACTACTGGGTTGCCACTCTGTTAGATTCATGGTACCAGAGTAAATTTTGCCAGATGCTCCCCCCACCCGAAGAGAGACGTGCACATTGTGAGTAGTGTTGAGCTTTCCGATACCGCAAGTATCGGGTATCGGCCGATATTTGCCGTATCGGAATTCCGATACCGAGTACCGATACTTTTTTCGTATCGGATACCGGAATCGGAAGTCCAAAATGCAATTAGCCACTTTTGTGGCTCTGATTGGCTGCCGAAATGGCGTCATCATGATGCGCTGTCTGTGCGCATCATGATGCGCCGTCAGTTCGGGCCTTCGGGGGGCTGTGCCGACTGTCCGGGGGTCTGTGCCGGCCTGCCGGTGGTCTGTGCAGGCTCCGGGGGTCTGTGCCGGCCTGCCGGGGGGCTGTGCCGGCCTGCCGGTGGTCTGTGCAGGCTCCGGGGGTCTGTGCCGGCCTGCCGGGGGGGCTGTGCCGGCCTGCCGGTGGTCTGTGCAGGCTCCGGGGGGCTGTGCCGGCCTGCCGGGGGGCTGTGCCGGCCTGCCGGTGTTCTGTGCAGGCTCCGGTGGTCTGTGCCGGCCTGCCGGTGGTCTGTGCAGGCTCCGGGGGGCTGTGCCGGCCTGCCGGTGGTCTGTGCAGGCTCCGGGGGTCTGTGCAGGCATCGTCCGATGGGACTGCCTGCTGCCATGACAGTGATTGACACATTAGCCAATGATGGGACAGTAGTAGTCCCATCATCCGGCTAATGTGTTGAATGTAAAAAAAAAAAAAAATTTACATGCTACATACATGCTACATACATACATACAACATGCATACTACATATATACTACATGTAACATACATACTACATGCAACATGCATACTACATACATGCTACATACTACATGCATGCTACATACATGCTACATACTACAACATGCTACATATATACTATATATACTACATGTAACATACATACTACATATATACTACATGCTACATACATGGTACATACTACATACATGCTACATACTACATACATAATACATATATACTACATGCATGCAACATACATACAACATATATACTACATGCATACTACATGTATACTATATATACTACATGTAACATACATACTACATATATACTACATGCTACATACATGCTACATACTACATACATGCTACATACTACATACATAATACATATATACTACATGCATGCAACATGCATACTACATATATACTACATGCATACTACATATATACTATATATACTACATGTAACATACATACTACATATATACTACATGCTACATACATGCAACATACATACTACATACATGCTACATACATACTACATACATAATACATATATACTACATGCATGCAACATACATACAACATATATACTACATGCATGCAACATGCATACTACATGTAACATACATACTACATATATACTACATGCTACATACATGCAACATACACACTACATGCTACATACATGCAACATACATACTACATACATGCTACATACATACACACTACATACATGCAACATACATACTACATACATGCTACATACTACATACATGCTACATACATACTACATATATACCACATGCATGCAACATGCATGCTACATATATACTGCATATATACTACATGCATGCAACATACATATATACTACATACAATACATACATATAGACATACAGTACATATAACATAGAGTACATACTAACCGTCACTTGTCACTTTGATCCCCAAAGCCATTGTCCCCTTGAGGAATAAATATCAAAATAAAAAAACACCAATATACAGTCATATGTCAAAGTTTGGGCACCCCTATTAATGTTAACCTTTCTTCTTTATAACAATTTTGGTTTTTGCAACAGCTATTTCAGTTTCATATATCTAATAACTGATGGACTCAGTTATATTCTGGATTCAAATGAGGTTTATTGTACTAACAGAAAATGTGCAATCTGCATTTAAACAAAATTTGACCGGTGCAAAAGTATGGGCACATCAACCAGGGCTGTGGAGTCGGAGTCGGAGTCGTGGAGTCGGAGTCGGAGTCGGTGCTCATTTTGGTGGAGTCGGAGTCGGAGTTGGAGTCGGTATAAAATGGACCGACTCCGACTCCTAAAATATATAATAAATTAGGTACAGTAGTTCAATGCAGAATGTGCTGAATATTTTTTCATAGGAGTTTGGGAAAGTTATGAAATGTTCTATAAATGGCTGTTCTATTCCTGATCTAAGGCTACATTCACGCACAGCGTTTTTCCTGTGTTTTTTGAGGATACGTTTTTCAGCTGCAAAAGCTGATCATCTTTTTAAAAAACTGCATCACCTGAAAGGTTTTTGAGCTCATAGATAATGTTACTCAATAGCAAAAGCAGATTAGAAATCTGCTCTATCTATCCATTTATCCATATCTGTCTATCCATATCGTATCTGTACCAAAAAGAATGAAAACCGGGTAGTACACCAATATATATTCTGTTCTAAATATCTTGATTATTGGATCATAAAAATGATTAAATGTCTGAGGTTCACATTGTACTACGATAAATTTTTCACTTAAATATAAGCAATATGTGTGGGAGTCGGAGTCGGAGTCGTGGAGTCGGAGTCGGAGTTGGAGTCGGTGTATAGGGAAATTGAGGAGTCGGAGTCGAAGTCGGAGTCGCAGGTTTGGCTTACCGACTCCACAGCCCTGACATCAACATAAAAGTGACATTAATATTTCGGAGATCCTCCTTTAGCAAAAATAACAGCCTCTAGTCGCTTCCTGTAGCTATTAATGAGTTCCTGGATCCTGGATGAAGGTACTTGTGACCATTCCTGTTTACAAAACAATTCCAGTTCAGTTAAGTTTGATGGTCGCCGAGCATGGACAGCCCGCTTCAAATCATCCCACAGATGTTCAATGATATTCAGGTCTGGGGACTGGGATGGCCAGTCCAGAACATTGTAATTGTTCCTCTGCATGAATGCCTGAGTAGATTTGGAGCGGTGTTTTGGATCATTGTCTTGCTGAAATATCCATCCCCTGCGTTCCCTTCAACTTCATCACTGATTCTTGCACATTATTGTTAAGAATCTGCTGATACTGTGTTGAATCCATGCGACCCTCAACTTTAACAAGATTCCCGGTGCCGGCATTGGCCACACAGCCCTAAAGCATGATGGAACCTCCACCAAGTTTTACTGTGGGTAGCAAGTGTTTTTCTTGGAATGCTGTGTTTTTTAGCCTCCATGCATAACGCCTTTTTGTATGACCAAACAACTCAATCTTTGTTTCATCAGTCCACAGGACCTTCTTCCAAAATGTAACTGTCTTGTCCAAATGTGCTTTTGCATACCTCAGGCTTCTTTCGCATCACTCTCCCATACAGCTTCTCCTTGTGCAAAGTGCGCTGTATTGTTGACCGATGCACAGTGACACCATCTGCAGCAAGATGATGCTGCAGGTCTTTGGAGGTGGTCTGTGGATTGTCCTTGACTGTTCTCACCATTCTTCTTCTCTGCCTTTCTGATATTTTTCTTGGCTTGCCACTTCTGGGCTTAACAAGAACTGTACCTGTGTTCTTCCATTTCCTTACTATGTTCCTCACAGTGGAAACTGACAGGTTAAATCTCTGAGACAACTTTTTGTATCCTTCCCCCGAAAAGCTATGTTGAATAATCTTTGTTTTCAGATCATTTGAGAGTTGTTTTGAGGAGCCCATGATGCCACTCTTCATAGGAGAATCAAATAGGAGAACTTCTTGCAAGTGGCCACCTTAAATACCTTTTCTCATGATTTGATACACCTGGCTATGAAGTTCAAAGCTCAATGAGGTTACAAAACCAATTTAGTGCTTCAGGAAGTCAGTAAAAAGTAGTTAGGAGTGTTTAAATCAAGAAAATGATAAGGGTGCCCATACTTTTGCACCGGTCAAATTTTGTTTCAATGCAGATTGCACATTTTCTGTTAGTACAATAAACCTCATTTGAATCCAGAAATATAACTGAGTCCATCAGTTATTAGATATATGAAACTGAAATAGCTGTTGCAAAAACCAAAATTGCTATAAAGAAAAAAGGTTAACATTAATAGGGGTGCCCAAACTTTAACATATGACTGTACTTACCCCGATCCGCAGAAGTCCACGAGGGTCCCACGTCCATCTTGCGTGGAGAACAGCAGCATCAGCTGATGCTACCGTTCTCTACCAGCTCCAGGAATACAATGACGGAAGGTAGGTATCCTTCCGCACTGTATTCCTCCACCACTTTAAAACAAAAAAAAAGTCCCTAGTCTCACTTTATGCCATTGCTGCGTGGGAATCTCCCACGCAGCAATGGCATAAAGTGAGACTAGGGACTTTTTTTTTGTTTTAAAGTGGTGGAGGAATACAGTGCGGAAGGATACCTACCTTCCGTCATTGTATTCCTGGAGCTGGTAGAGAACGGTAGCATCAGCTGATGCTGCTGTTCTCCACGCAAGATGGATGTGGGACCCTCGTGGACCTCTGCGGATCGGGGTAAGTATATTGGTGTTTTTTTATTTTGATATTTATTCCTCAAGGGGACAATGGCTTCGGGGATCAAAGTGACAAGTGACGGTGAGTATGTACTCTATGTTATATGTACTGTATGTCTATATGTATGTATTGTATGTAGTATATATGTATGTTGCATGCATGTAGTATATATGCAGTATATATGTAGTATGCATGTTGCATGCATGTGGTATACATGTAGTATGTATGTAGCATGTATGTAGTATGTAGCATGTATGTAGTATGTATGTTGCATGTATGTAGCATGTAGTGTGTATGTATGTAGCATGTATGTAGTATGTATGTTGCATGTATGTAGCATGTAGTGTGTATGTTGCATGTATGTAGCATGTAGCATATATGTAGTATGTATGTTACATGTAGTATATATAGTATATATGTAGTATGCATGTTGCATGCATGTAGTATATATGTTGTATGTATGTTGCATGCATGTAGTATATATGTATTATGTATGTAGTATGTATGTAGCATGTATGTAGTATGTATGTTGCATGTATGTAGCATGTAGTATATATGTAGTATGTATGTTACATGTAGTATATATAGTATATATGTAGTATGCATGTTGCATGCATGTAGTATATATGTTGTATGTATGTTGCATGCATGTAGTATATATGTATTATGTATGTAGTATGTATGTAGCATGTATGTAGTATGTATGTTGCATGTATGTAGCATGTAGTATATATGTAGTAAGTATGTTACATGTAGTATATATGTAGTATGCATGTTGCATGCATGTAGTATATATGTTGTATGTATGTTGCATGCATGTAGTATATATGTATTATGTATGTAGTGTGTATGTAGTATGTAGCATGTATGTAGCATGCATGTAGTATGTAGCATGTATGTAGTATGCATGTTGCATGTAGTATATATGTAGTATGTATGTTACATGTAGTATATATGTAGTATGCATGTTGTATGTATGTAGCATGTAAATTTTTTTTTTTTTTTTTTACATTCAACACATTAGCCGGATGTTGGGACTACTACTGTCCCATCATTGGCTAATGTGTCAATCACTGTCATGGTAGCAGGCATCGCCCGATGGGACTTGTAGTCCCATCGGACGATGCCTGCACAGACCCCCGGAGCCTGCACAGCCCACCGGCAGGCCGGCACAGCCCCCGGCAGGCCGGCACAGACCACCGGAGCCTGCACAGCTCCCCGGCAGGCCGGCACAGCTCCCCGGCAGGCCGGCACAGACCCCCGGAGCCTGCGCAGACCACCGGCAGGCCGGCAAAGCCCCCCGGCAGGCCTGCACAGACCACCGGAGCCTGCACAGACCACCGGCAGGCCGGCACAGCCCCCCGGCAGGCCGGCACAGACCCCCGGAGCCTGCACAGACCACCGGCAGGCCGGCACAGCCCCCCAAAAGGCCCGTACAGACCCCAGAGAGGCTGTACAAGGCAAAAATAGGGTTTTTCTTATTCCGATACCGGAAGTCCCATAAACTTGAATGGGACTTCCGGTATCGGAATCGGTGATACCCGATATTTTTTTTAGATCGGCCGATACCATCCGATACGATACTTTTAAGTATCGGACGGTATCGCTCAACACTAATTGTGAGGTGTCGGAACACGCTTGTAGACAATCTTAAGGGTGTTTTTACCCAAGACAGCAGTGAGACACACAGTGTGCATCACAGGTCTAGACTTCCAAACCATGGGAAGGTCGAGTCGTCAATGGAAAAATAATTAGAAGCAGCAGCAGTGTAAGTGGCAGAAGCAAATTCTGTACATTGTTTCACACATTTTTAAGACCAGCCTGTACACCAGCAGAACAGAGTACAAGTTTGACACATAGTGAACGACTGGAGAAGATGGTGCAGGAGTACCTCAAGCTCAATAACAATGCCATTAGGGAAATTTGGAACCTTTTGCATTTTGGTCTTCAAACATGGAAGAGTGGCTTAAGCTCACCTGTCACGTCTTGGCAGTTTTGTCATGCCCATCAGCCAGTGCTTTTTCAGAATGTTTCTATAGCACTGCTGGTGGTGTCCTGACAGCTAAGTGCATCCAGCGGTCCCCAGATTGTGTAAACCACCTAACTTTCATCAAGATGAACAAATTATGGCTCTCCAATGACTTTTGCACCCTAGTCACAGACTGGGCGATAGTGTAGTTTTTATTGTGCTGCATTGATCTTGCGTTATTGCAGTCGGTGACATCTTTGTCGTGGCATCTGTGCTGCTCTTGCCACTGCTGCTCATGTTACTAACAAGTGCCTTGGTGATACAACAATCAGAAGGTGTATCCACTACTGTTACTTTACAATTTGCCTTTTCTTTTTTTAAGCACCTAATATTTTTCCTATTCCTCATCCTTCTGCTTCCTACCGAGTAACGACAAGCCAAATTTTTGGTAAATGGAGACTCTAATTCTGGTCTCCTTGTTGAGTGTTGCCTGCAGTGGTCTCAGAGCACCATTATACTATTTCTACTCTGGGGAAATTGATGACGATTCTCCTGGTGTCTGACCATAATTTATGGAAATGTTTGGATGCTAGGTTGAATCTCCTTCATGTATTTTGCCTGAATTTGGCAGTGCTCCCATCAGAGCTGGCCTACACTGGTCCCTCACCCACCTCTTAATTTCACAGCAGTAAATGCTGACCCAGACCCTGTCTCATGCATGGCCTATGCCTGAATGCTGTGCCATTATAAAATTTCTACTGTGGGTCAACTGATGCCACTTTTCCTGTTGTCTGCCTCTAATTTTTGGAAACGTTTCAACTCCAACTTGGTTATCCTTCAAGTGTGGTGCCTAAATTTGGCAGGGCTGTCAGAACACCAGGTCTACAACTGTCACTCATCCACCTGTTACTGATCAATGTTTCAGCTAGAAATGCTAGTCCAAGCCCAGTTTCAGGCCTTGTCCCATGAATCCATGCTGCTCAATTATACTATTTGTACTCTGAGTCAATTAATGCCACTTTTCCTGGTGTCTGCGCCTAACTTGAACTGTTTAGGCAGCTTTTGGGTCACCCTGAAGGTGTTGTCTATACGTTTCATTTTGATTTCCATTACATTCAATGGGGTTTGCTCATCTCTAATCACCTATTCTATAGATAAATTGACAACTGAACACCAAAGAAAGAAGTTGAGTGCCCACATTAGACACAAAACAGTGTGTCCGTTTGCATAAGTTGTTTGTTTTTAGAGGTTATTCAGGCTAGAAAATAAATATTTTCACACATTAGAGAACTGTAAGGTTGCAGTCGTCTACTCAAGATCTTCATATCTTGTTCAGTGTCAAAAGAGGCCACAAAGAGCATCTGATTTTTCTTGCATTATATATGCATTCCATTTAAATGAATTGGCATTATATAATACTTAAGTGTATTATATAATAATAATAAGTAGAGTTGAGCGAAACGGGTCGGTGATATTCAAAAGTCGGCGACTTTCGCTGAGGTCGGGTTTCATGAAACGAAACCCGACCATAGCGTGAGGTCGGCCACGAGGTTGGCGACCAGAGCGCCAAAGTTGCGTTTCAAAAGATGCTTCCAGGGCCCTTCTTCAGCCAGTGATGGAGGACGCACACTGTGGGCAGCGCGATGACATAGGCATCAGTCACCACCATCTTTGAGAAGGGCATGCAAGTGATTGGCTGGCTTTGTTTGGCGTCACAGGGGCTATAAAAGGGCGTGAACGCTGACCGCCATCTTACTTCTGCCGATCTTAGCATTAGGGAGAGGTTGCTGCTGCTGATTCAGAATAAGGGAGAGCGTTACGCAGGGAAGAAGAACCAAAAAAACTGCTTCTGCTGTTAGCGATTTCCACTTACAACACAGCACTTTGTGTGCAGTGACAGGGGAGGCTGTATTTTTTGCATCAGCTCTGTTGGTTATTAGGCTGCCTTATAAGGCTCCCTGATAGCTGCATTACTGTTTGCACACTGCTGTGCAAACTGCTTTTTTAAAAGCAAAAATACTTTTCTTCCTCTTTTCTGCACAGTTACCAAGCTTTCATTTATCCATGCTTTTGTGTGTGCAGCAGTCCTGCTTATTAGGCTGCCTGCGTCCATACTTGGACTGAGAGCATCGTTGTCAGCGTCCTCAAATCTCTAGTGAGATCCAAATTGTCACCAATCCTATAGACACCCTCCACCTTGTCATACTCCATCCAATTTCAGCCTGTAACATTGAGGTGTAATCTCTCCCTGGCCTCAGACAATAGTTCAACGTCCTCAAATCTATAGTGAGATTCAGATTCTCACCAATCCTATAGACACCCTCCACCTTGTCATACACCATCCAAATTCAGCCTGTTACATTGAGGTGTAATCTCTCCTGGGCCTGAGACAATAGTTCTGCATCCTCAAATCTATAGTGAGATTCAAATTCTCACCAATCCTTTAGACACCCTCCACCTTGTCATACACCATCCAATTTCAGCCAGTTATGTTGAGGTGTAATCTCTCCTAGGTCTGAGACAATATTTCTGCATCCTCAAATCTATAATGAGACTCAAATTCTCACCAATCCTATAGACACCCTCCACCTTGTCATACACCAACCAATTTCAGCCTGTTACATTGAGGTTTAATCTCTCCTGGGCCTGAGACAAAAGTTCTGCGTCCTCAAATCTATAGTGAGATTCAAAATCTCGCCAATCCAATAGACACCCTCCACCTTGTCATACACCATCCAATTTCAGCCTGTTACATTGAGGTGTAATCTCTACTGGGCCTGAGACAATAGTTCTGCATCCTCAAATCTATAGTGAGATTCAAAATCTCACCAATCCTATAGACACCCTCCACCTTGTCATACACCATCCAATTTCAGCCTGTTACATTGAGGTGTAATCTCTACTGGACCTGAGACAATAGTTCTGTATCCTCAAATCTATAGTGAGATTCAAAATCACACCAATCCTATAGACACCCTCCACCCTGTCATACACCATCCAATTTCAGCCTGTTACATTGAGGTGTAATCTCTACTGGGCCTGAGACAATAGTTCTGCGTCCTCAAATCTATAGTGAGATTCAAATTGTCACCAATCCTATAGACACCCTCCACCTTGTCATACACCATCCAATTTCAGCTTGCTTCATTGAGGTGTAATCTCTCCTGGGCCTGAGACAATAGTCCAGCATCCTCAAATCTATAGTGAGATTCAAATTTTCACCAATCCTATAGACACCCTCCACATTGTCATACACCATCCAATTTCAGCCTGTTACATTGAGGTGTAATCTCTACTGGGCCTGAGACAATAATTCAGCGTCCTCAAATCTATGGCGAGATTCAAATTCTCAAAAATTCTATAAACACCCTCCACATTGTCATACACCATCCAATTTCTGCCTGTTTCATTGAGGTGTAATCTCTCCTGGGCCTGAGACAATAGTTCTGCGTACTCAAATCTATGGCAAGATTCAAATTCTCA
The DNA here is from genome assembly GCF_039654945.1 of Dendrobates tinctorius. NCBI lineage: Eukaryota > Metazoa > Chordata > Amphibia > Anura > Dendrobatidae > Dendrobates > Dendrobates tinctorius. The sequence continues at coordinate 17,889,446 of NW_027361694.1, forward strand.
CCAATAATGTAGACACCCTCCACCTTGTCATGCACCATCCAATTTCAGCCTGTTACATTGAGGTGTAATCTCTACTGGGCCTGAGACAATAATTCAGCGTCCTCAAATCTATAGTGAGATTCAAAATCTCACCAATCCTATAGACACCGTCCACCTTGTCATACACCATCCAATTTCAGCCTGTTACATTGAGGTGTAATCTCTACTGGGCCTGAGACAATAATTCAGCGTCCTCAAATCTATAGTGAGATTCAAAATCTCACCAATCCTATAAACACCCTCCACCTTGTCATACACCATCCAATTTCAGCCTGCTACATTGAGGTGTAATCTCTCCTGGGCCTGAGACAATAGTTCTGCATCCTCAAACCTATAGTGAGATTCAAAATCTCACCAATCCTATAGACACCCTCCACCTTGTCATACACCATCCAATTTCAGCCTGTTACATTGAGGTGTAATCTCTCCTGGGCCTGAGACAATAATTCAGCGTCCTCAAATCTATAGTGAGATTCAAAATCTCACCAATCCTATAGACACCGTCCACCTTGTCATACACCATCCAATTTCAGCCCGTTACATTGAGGTGTAGTCTCTACTGGGCCTGAGACAATAATTCAGCATCCTCAAATCTATAGTGAGATTCAAAATCTCACCAATTCTATAAACACCCTCCACCTTGTCATACACCATCCAATTTTAGCCTGTTACATTGAGGTGTAATCTCTCCTGGGCCTGAGACATTAGTTCTGTGTCCTCAAATCTATAGTGAGATTCAAATTCTCTCCAATCCTATAGACACCCTCCATCTTGTCATACATCATCCAATTTTAGCCTGTTAAATTGAGGTGTAATCTCTCCTGGGCCTGAGACAATAGTTCTGCATCCTCAAATCTAAAGAGAGATTCAAATTATCACCAATCCTATAGACACCCTCCACCTTGTCATACACCATCCAATTTCAGCCTGTTACATTGAGGTGTATTCTATCCTGGGCCTGAGACAATAGTTCTGCGTCCTCAAATCTATAGTGAGATTCAAATTCTCACCAATCCTGCAGACACCCTCCACCTTGTTATACACCAACCAATTTCAGCCTGTTACATTGATGTGTAATTTCTCCTGGGCCTGAGACAATAGTTCTGCATCCTCAAATCTATAGTGAAATTCAAAATCTCACCAATCCTATAGACACCCTCCACCTTGTCATACACCATCCAATTTCAGCCTGTTAAATTGAGGTGTTATCTATCCTGGGCCTGAGACAATAGTTCTGCATCCTCAAATCCATAGTGAGATTCAAAATCTCACCAATCCTATAGACACCCTCCACCTTGTTATACACTATCCAATTTCAGCCTGTTACATTGAGGTGTAATCTCTACTGGGCCTGAGACAATAGTCCAGCGTCCTCAAATCTATAGTGTGATTCAAATTCTCACCAATCCTATAGACACCCTCCACATTGTCATACACCATCCAATTTCAGCCCGTTACATCGAGGTGTAATCTCTACTGGGCCGGAGACAATTGTTCTGCGTCCTCAAATCTATAGTGAGATTCAAATTCTCACCAATAATATAGACACCCTCCACCTTGTCGTACACCATCCAATTTCAGCTTGTTACATCGAGGTGTAATCTCTACTGGACCTGAGACAATAGTTAAGCGTCCTCAAATCTATAGTGAGATTCAAATTCTTGCAAATCCTTTAGACACCCTCTACCCTCTCATACACCATCCAATTTCAGCCTGTTACATTAAGGTGTAATCTCTCCTGGACCTGAGACAATAGTTCTGTGTCCTCAAATCTATAGTGAGATTCAAATTCTCTCCAATCCTATAGATACCCTCTGTCTTGTCATACATCATCCAATTTTAGCCTGTTAAATTGAGGTGTAATCTCTCCTGGGCCTGAGACAATAGTTCTGCATCCTCAAATCTATAGAGAGATTCAAATTATCACCAATCCTATAGACACCCTCCACCTTGTCATACACCATCCAATTTCAGCCTGTTACATTGAGGTGTATTCTCTCCTGGGCCTGAGACAATAGTTCTGCGTCCTCAAATCTATAGTGAAATTCAAATTCTCACCAATCCTACAGACACCCTCCACCTTGTTATACACCAACCAATTTCAGCTTGTTACATTGAGGTGTAATCTCTACTGGACCTGAGACAATAGTTAAGCGTCCTCAAATCTATAGTGTTATTCAAATTCTCACCAATCCTATAGACACCCTCCACATTGTCATGCACCATCCAATTTCAGCCTGTTACATTGAGGTGTAATCTCTCCTGGGCCGGAGACAATAGTTCTGCGTCCTCAAATCTATAGTGAGATTCAAATTCTCACCAATAATATAGACACCCTCCACCTTGTCATACACCATCCAATTTCAGCTTGTTACATTGAGGTGTAATCTCTACTGGACCTGAGACAATAGTTAAGCGTCCTCAAATCTATAGTGAGATTCAAATTCGCACAAATATTATAGACACCCTCTACCTTGTCATACACCATCCAATTTCAGCCTGTTACATTGAGGTGTAATCTCTCCTGGGCCTGAGACAATAGTTCTGCGTCCTCAAATCTATAGTGAGATTCAAAATCTCACCAATCCTATAGACACCTTCCACCTTCTCATACACCATCCAATTTCAGTCTGTTACATTGAGGTGTAATCTCTCCTGGGCCTGAGACAATAGTTCTGCGTCCTCAAATCTATAGTGAGATTCAAATTCTCACCAATCCTATAGACACCGTCCACCTTGTCATACACCATCGAATTTTAGCCTGTTACATTGAGGTGTAATCTCTACTGGGCCTGAGACAATAATTCAGCGTCCTCAAATCTATAGTGAGATTCAAAATTTCACCAATCACATAAAAACCCTCCACCTTGTCATACACCATCCAATTTCAGCCTGTTAAATTGAGGTGTTATCTCTCCTGGGCCTGAGACAATAGTTCTGCATCCTCAAATCTATAGTGAGATTCAAAATCTCAACAATCCTATAGACACCGTCCACATTGTCATACACCATCCAATTTCAGCCTGTTACCTTGAGGTGTTATCTCTACTGGGCCTGAGACAATAGTCCAGCGTCCTTAAATCTATAGTGAGATTCAAAATCTCACCAATCCTATAGACACCCTCGACCTTGTTATACACCTTCCAATTTCAGCCTGTTACATTGAGGTGTAATCTCTACTGGGCCTGAGACAATAGTCCAGCGTCCTCAAATCTTTAGTGATATTCAAATTCTCACCAATCCTATAGGCACCCTCCACATTGTCATACACCATCCAATTTCTGCCTGTTTCATTGAGGTGTAATCTCTCCTGGGCCTGAGACAATAGTTCTGCGTCCTCAAATCTATGGCAAGATTCAAATTCTCACCAATAATGTAGACACCCTCCACCTTGTCATGCACCATCCAATTTCAGCTTGTTACATTGAGGTGTAATATCTACTGGACCTGAGACAATAGTTCAGCGTCCTCAAATCTATAGTGAGATTCAAAATCTCACCAATCCTATAGACACCGTCCACCTTGTCATACACCATCCAATTTCAGCCTGTTACATTGAGGTGTAATCTCTACTGGGCCTGAGACAATAATTCAGCGTCCTCAAATCTATAGTGAGATTCAAAATCTCACCAATCCTATAGACACCGTCCACCTTGTAGTACACCATCCAATTTCAGCCTGTTACATTGAGGTGTAATCTCTACTGGGCCTGAGACAATAATTCAGCGTCCTCAAATCTATAGTGAGATTCAAAATCTCACCAATCCTATAAACACCCTCCACCTTGTCATACACCATCCAATTTCAGCCTGCTACATTGAGGTGTAATCTCTCCTGGGCCTGAGACAATAGTTCTGCATCCTCAAACCTATAGTGAGATTCAAAATCTCACCAATCCTATAGACACCCTCCACCTTGTCATACACCATCCAAATTCAGCCTGTTACATTGAGGTGTAATATCTCCTGGGCCTGAGACACTAATTCAGCGTCCTCAAATCTATAGTGAGATTCAAAATCTCACCAATCCTATAGACACCGTCCACCTTGTCATACACCATCCAATTTCAGCCCGTTACGTTGATGTGTAATCTCTACTGGGCCTGAGACAATAATTCAGCATCCTCAAATCTATAGTGAGATTCAAAATCTCACCAATTCTATAATCACCCTCCACCTTGTCATACACCATCCAATTTCAGCCTGTTACATTGAGGTGTAATCTCTCCTGGGCCTGAGACAATAGTTCTGTGTCCTCAAATCTATAGTGAGATTCAAATTCTCTCCAATCCTATAGACACCCCATCTTGTCATACATCATCCAATTTTAGCCTGTTAAATTGAGGTGTAATCTCTCCTGGGCCTGAGACAATAGTTCTGCATCCTCAAATCTAAAGAGAGATTCAAATTATCACCAATCCTATAGACACCCTCCACCTTGTCATACACCATCCAATTTCAGCCTGTTACATTGAGGTGTATTCTATCCTGGGCCTGAGACAATAGTTCTGCGTCCTCAAATCTATAGTGAGATTCAAAATCTCACCAATCCTATAGACGCCCTCCACCTTGACATACACCATCCAATTTCAGCCTGTTAAATTGAGGTGTTATCTATCCTGGGCCTGAGACAATAGTTCTGCATCCTCAAATCCATAGTGAGATTCAAAATCTCACCAATCCTATAGACACCCTCCACCTTGTTATACACTATCCAATTTCAGCCTGTTACATTGAGGTGTAATCTCTACTGGGCCTGAGACAATAGTCCAGCGTCCTCAAATCTATAGTGTGATTCAAATTCTCACCAATCCTATAGACACCCTCCACATTGTCATACACCATCCAATTTCAGCCCGTTACATCGAGGTGTAATCTCTACTGGGCCGGAGACAATAGTTCTGCGTCCTCAAATCTATAGTGAGATTCAAATTCTCACCAATAATATAGACACCCTCCACCTTGTCGTACACCATCCAATTTCAGCTTGTTACATCGAGGTGTAATCTCTACTGGACCTGAGACAATAGTTAAGCGTCCTCAAATCTATAGTGAGATTCAAATTCTCAAAAATCCTTTAGACACCCTCTACCCTCTCATACACCATCCAATTTCAGCCTGTAACATTGAGGTGTAATCTCTCCTGCACCTGAGACAATAGTTATGTGTCCTCAAATCTATAGTGAGATTCAAATTCTCTCCAATCCTATAGACACCCTCTATCTTGTCATACATCATCCACTTTTAGACTGTTAAATTGAGGTGTAATCTCTCCTGGGCTTGAGACAATAGTTCTGCATCCTCAAATCTATAGAGAGATTCAAATTATCACCAATCCTATAGACACCCTCCACCTTGTCATACACCATCCAATTTCATCCTGTTACATTGAGGTGTATTCTCTCCTGGGCCTGAGACAATAATTCAGCGTCCTCAAATCTATAGTGAGATTCAAAATTTCACCAATCACATAAAAACCCTTCACCTTGTCATACACCATCCAATTTTAGCCTGTTAAATTGAGGTGTTATCTGTCCTGGGCCTGAGACAATTGTTCTGCATCCTCAAATCTATAGTGAGATTCAAAATCTCACCAATCCTATAGACACCGTCCACATTGTCATACACCATCCAATTTCAGCCTGTTACCTTGAGGTGTTATCTCTACTGGGCCTGAGACAATAGTCCAGCGTCCTCAAATCTATAGTGAGATTCAAAATCTCACCAATCCTATAGGCACCCTCGACCTTGTTATACACCTTCCAATTTCCGCCTGTTACATTGAGGAGTAATCTCTACTGGGCCTGAGACAATAGTCCAGCGTCCTCAAATCTTTAGTGAGATTCAAATTCTCACCAATCCTATAAACACCCTCCACCTTGTCATACACCATCCAATTTCAGCCTGTTACATTGAGGTGTAATCTCTCCTGGGCCTGAGACAATAGTTCTGCGTCCTCAAATCTATGGCGAGATTCAAATTCTCACCAATAATGTAGACACCCTCCACCTTGTCATGCACCATCCAATTTCAGCTTGTTACATTGAGGTGTAATATCTACTGGACCTGAGACAATAGTTCAGCGTCCTCAAATCTATAGTGAGATTCAAAATCTCACCAATCCTATAGACACCGTCCACCTTGTCATACACCATCCAATTTCAGCCTGTTACATTGAGGTGTAATTTCTACTGGGCCTGAGACAATAATTCAGCGTCCTCAAATCTATAGTGAGATTCAAAATCTCACCAATCCTATAGACACCGTCCACCTTGTCATACACCATCCAATTTCAGCCTGTTACATTGAGGTGTAATCTCTACTGGGCCTGAGACAATAATTCAGCGTCCTCAAATCTATAGTGAGATTCAAAATCTCACCAATCCTATAAACACCCTCCACCTTGTCATACACCATCCAATTTCAGCCTGCTACATTGAGGTGTAATCTCTCCTGGGCCTGAGACAATAGTTCTGCATCCTCAAACCTATAGTGAGATTCAAAATCTCACCAATCCTATAGACACCCTCCACCTTGTCATACACCATCCAATTTCAGCCTGTTGCATTGAGGTGTAATCTCTCCTGGGCATGAGATAATAATTCAGCGTCCTCAAATCTATAGTGAGATTCAAAATCTCACCAATCCTATAGACACCGTCCACCTTGTCATACACCATCCAATTTCAGCCCGTTACATTGAGGTGTAATCTATACTGGGCCTGAGACAATAATTCAGCATCCTCAAATCTATAGTGAGATTCAAAATCTCACCAATTCTATAAACACCCTCCACCTTGTCATACACCATCCAATTTCAGCCTGTTACATTGAGGTGTAATCTCTCCTGGGCCTGAGACAATAGTTCTATGTCCTCAAATCTATAGTGAGATTCAAATTCTCTCCAATCCTATAGACACCCTCCATCTTGTCATACATCATCCAATTTTAGCCTGTTAAATTGAGGTGTAATCTCTCCTGGGCCTGAGACAATAGTTCTGCATCCTCAAATCTAAAGAGAGATTCAAATTATCACCAATCCTATAGACATCCTCCACCTTGTCATACACCATCCAATTTCAGCCTGTTACATTGAGGTGTATTCTATCCTGGGCCTGAGACTATAGTTCTGCGTCCTCAAATCTATAGTGAGATTCAAATTCTCACCAATCCTACAGACACCCTCCACCTTGTTATACACCAACCAATTTCAGCCTGTTACATTGAGGTGTAATCTCTCCTGGGCCTGAGACAATAGTTCTGCATCCTCAAATCTATAGTGAGATTCAAAATCTCACCAATCCTATAGACACCCTCCACCTTGTCATACGCCATCCAATTTCAGGATGTTAAATTGAGGTGTTATCTATCCTGGGCCTGAGCCAATAGTTCTGCATCCTCAAATCCATAGTGAGATTCAAAATCTCACCAATCCTATAGACACCCTCCACCTTGTTATACACTATCCAATTTCAGCCTGTTACAATGAGGTGTAATCTCTACTGGGCCTGAGAAAATAGTCCAGCAACCTCAAATCTATAGTGTGATTCAAATTCTCACCAATCCTATAGACACCCTCCACATTGTCATACACCATCCAATTTCAGCCCGTTACATCGAGGTGTAATCTCTACTGGGCCGGAGACAATAGTTCTGCGTCCTCAAATCTATAGTGAGATTCAAATTCTCACCAATAATATAGACACCCTCCACCTTGTCGTACACCATCCAATTTCAGCTTGTTAAATCGAGGTGTAATCTCTACTGGACCTGAGACAATAGTTAAGCGTCCTCAAATCTATAGTGAGATTCAAATTCTCACAAATCCTTTAGACACCCTCTACCCTCTCATACACCATCCAATTTCAGCCTGTTACATTGAGGTGTAATCTCTCCTGGACCTGAGTCAATAGTTCTGTGTCCTCAAATCTATAGTGAGATTCAAATTCTCTCCAATCCTATAGACACCCTCTATCTTGTCATACATCATCCAATTTTAGCCTGTTAAATTGAGGTGTAATCTCTCCTGGGCCTGAGACAATAGTTCTGCATCCTCAAATCTATACAGAGATTCAAATTATCACCAATCCTATAGACACCCTCCACCTTGTCATACACCATCCAATTTCAGCCTGTTACATTGAGGTGTATTCTCTCCTGCGCCTGAGACAATAGTTCTGCATCCTCAAATCTATAGTGAAATTCAAATTCTCACCAATCCTACAGACACCATCCACCTTATTATACACCAACCAATTTCAGCCTGTTACATTGAGGTGTAATCTCTACTGGGCCTGAGATAATAGTCCAGTGTCCTCAAATCTATAGTGTGATTCAAATTCTCATCAATCCTATAGACACCCTCCACATTGTCATACACCATCCAATTTCAGCCCGTTACATCGAGGTGTAATCTCTACTGGGCCGGAGACAATAGTTCTGCCTCCTCAAATCTATAGTGAGATTCAAATTCTCACCAATAATATAGACACCCTCCACCTTGTCGTACACCAACCAATTTCAGCTTGTTACATTGAGGTGTAATCTCTACTGGACCTGAGACAATAGTTAAGCGTCCTCAAATCTATGGTGAGATTCAAATTCTCACAAATCCTATAGACACCCTCTACCCTCTCATACACCATCCAATTTCAGCCTGTTACATTGAGGTGTAATCTCTCCTGGACCTGAGACAATAGTTCTGTGTCCTCAAATCTATAGTGAGATTCAAATTCTCTCCAATCCTATAGACACCCTCTATCTTGTCATACATCATCCAATTTTAGCCTCTTAAATTGAGGTGTAATCTCTCCTGGGCCTGAGACAATAGTTCTGCATCCTCAAATCTATAGAGAGATTCAAATTATCACCAATCCTATAGACACACTCCACCTTGTCATACACCATCCAATTTCAGCCTGTTACATTGAGGTGTATTCTCTCCTGGGCCTGAGACAATAGTTCTGCGTCCTCAAATCTATAGTGAGATTCAAATTCTCACTAATCCTACAGACACCCTCCACCTTGTTATACACCAACCAATTTCAGCCTGTTACATTGAGGTGTAATCTCTCCTGGGCCTTAGACAATAGTCCAGTGTCCTCAAATCTATAGCGAGATTCAAATTCTCACCAATCCCATAGACACCCTCCACATTGTCATACACCATCCAATTTCAGCCTGTTACATTGAGGTGTAATCTCTCCTGGGCCTGAGACAATAGTTCTGCAACCTCAAATCTATAGTGAGATTCAAAATCTCACCAATCGTATAGACACCCTCCACCTTGTCATACACCATCCAATTTCAGCCTGTTACATTGAGGTGTAATCTCTCCTGGGCCTGAGACAATAATTCAGCGTCCTCAAATCTATAGTGAGATTCAAAATCTCACCAATCCTATAGACACCGTCCACCTTGTCACACACCATCCAATTTCAGCCTGTTACATTGAGGTGTAATCTCTACTGGGCCTGAGACAATAATTCAGCGTCCTGAAATCTATAGTGAAATTCAAAATCTCACCAATCCTTTAAACACCGTCAACCTTGTCATACACCATCCAATTTCAGCCTGTTAAATTGAGGTATTATCTCTCCTGGGCCTGAGACAATAGTCCAGCATCCTCAAATCTATAGTGTGATTCAAATTCTCACCAATCCTATAGACACCCTCCACATTGTCATACACCATCCAATTTCATCCTGTTACATTGAGGTGTAATCTCTCCTGGGCCTGAGACAACAGTTCTGCGTCCTCAAATCTATAGTGAGATTCAAATTCTCACCAATAATATAGACACCCTCCACCTTGTCATACACCATCCAATTTCAGCTTGTTACATTGAGGTGTAATCTCTACTGGACCTGAGACAATAGTTAAGCGTCCTCAAATCTATAGTGAGATTCAAATTCTCACAAATCCTATAGACACCATCTACCTTGTCATACACCATCCAATTTCAGCCTGTTACATTGAGGTGTAATCTCTTCTGGGCCTGAGACAATAGTTCTGCGTCCTCAAATCTATAGTGAGATTCAAATTCTCACCAATCCTATAGACACCCTCCACATTGTCATACACCATCCAATTTCAGCCCGTTACATCGAGGTGTAATCTCTACTGGGCCGGAGACAATAGTTCTGCGTCCTCAAATCTATAGTGAGATTCAAATTCTCACCAATAATATAGACACCCTCCACCTTGTCGTACACCATCCAATTTCAGCTTATTACATCGAGGTGTAATCTCTACTGGACCTGAGACAATAGTTAAGCGTCCTCAAATCTATAGTGAGATTCAAATTCTCACAAATCCTTTAGACACCCTCTACCCTCTCATACACCATCCAATTTCAGCCTGTTACATTGAGGTGTAATCTCTCCTGGACCTGAGACAATAGTTCTGTGTCCTCAAATCTATAGTGAGATTCAAATTCTCTCCAATCCTATAGACACCCTCTATCTTGTCATACATCATCCAATTTTAGCCTGTTAAATTGAGGTGTAATCTCTCCTGGGCCTGAGACAATAGTTCTGCATCCTCAAATCTATAGAGAGATTCAAATTATCACCAATCCTATAGACACCCTCCACCTTGTCATACACCATCCAATTTCAGCCTGTTACATTGAGGTGTATTCTCTCCTGGGCCTGAGACAATAGTTCTGCATCCTCAAATCTATAGTGAAATTCAAATTCTCACCAATCCTACAGACACCCTCCACCTTATTATACACCAACCAATTTCAGCCTGTTACATTGAGGTGTAATCTCTACTGGGCCTGAGATAATAGTCCAGTGTCCTCAAATCTATAGTGTGATTCAAATTCTCACCAATCCTATAGACACCCTCCACATTGTCATACACCATCCAATTTCAGCCCGTTACATCGAGGTGTAATCTCTACTGGGCCGGAGACAATAGTTCTGCGTCCTCAAATCTATAGTGAGATTCAAATTCTCACCAATAATATAGACACCCTCCACCTTGTCGTACACCAACCAATTTCAGCTTGTTACATTGAGGTGTAATCTCTACTGGACCTGAGACAATAGTTAAGCGTCCTCAAATCTATAGTGAGATTCAAATTCTCACAAATCCTTTAGACACCCTCTACCCTCTCATACACCATCCAATTTCAGCCTGTTACATTGAGGTGTAATCTCTCCTGGACCTGAGACAATAGTTCTGTGTCCTCAAATCTATAGTGAGATTCAAATTCTCTCCAATCTTATAGACACCCTCTATCTTGTCATACATCATCCAATTTTAGCCTGTTAAATTGAGGTGTAATCTCTCCTGGGCCTGAGACAATAGTTCTGCATCCTCACATCTATAGAGAGATTCAAATTATCACCAATCCTATAGACACCCTCCACCTTGTCATACACCATCCAATTTCAGCCTGTTACATTGAGGTGTATTCTCTCCTGGGCCTGAGACAATAGTTCTGCATCCTCAAATCTATAGTGAGATTCAAATTCTCACTAAACCTACAGACACCCTCCACCTTGTTATACACCAACCAATTTCAGCCTGTTACATTGAGGTGTAATCTCTCCTGGGCCTGAGACAATAGTCCAGTGTCCTCAAATCTATAGCGAGATTCAAATTCTCACCAATCCCATAGACACCCTCCACATTGTCATACACCATCCAATTTCAGCCTGTTACATTGAGGTGTAATCTCTCCTGGGCCTGAGACAATAGTTCTGCATCCTCAAATCTATAGTGAGATTCAAAATCTCACCAATCGTATAGACACCCTCCACCTTGTCATACACCATCCAATTTCAGCCTGTTACATTGAGGTGTAATCTCTCCTGGGCCTGAGACAATAATTCAGCGTCCTCAAATCTATAGTGAGATTCAAAATCTCACCAATCCTATAGCCACCGTCCACCTTGTCATACACCATCCAATTTCAGCCAATTACATTGAGGTGTAATCTCTACTGGGCCTGAGACAATAATTCAGCGTCCTCAAATCTATAGTGAAATTCAAAATCTCACCAATCCTTTAAACACCGTCAACCTTGTCATACACCATCCAATTTCAGCCTGTTAAATTGAGGTATTATCCCTCCTGGGCCTGAGACAATAGTTCTGCATCCCCAAATCCATAGTGAGATTCAAAATCTCACCAATCCTATAGACACCCTCCACCTTGTTATACACTATCCAATTTCAGCCTGTTACATTGAGGTGTAATCTCTACTTGGCCTGAGACAATAGTCCAGCATCCTCAAATCTATAGTGTGATTCAAATTCTCACCAATCCTATAGACACCCTCCACATTGTCATACACCATCCAATTTCATCCTGTTACATTGAGGTGTAATCTCTCCTGGGCCTGAGACAATAGTTCTGCGTCCTCAAATCTATAGTGAGATTCAAATTCTCACCAATAATATAGACACCCTCCACCTTGTCGTACACCAACCAATTTCAGCTTGTTACATTGAGGTGTAATCTCTACTGGACCTGAGACAATAGTTAAGCGTCCTCAAATCTATAGTGAGATTCAAATTCTCACAAATCCTATAGACACCCTCTACCCTCTCATACACCATCCAATTTCAGCCTGTTACATTGAGGTATAATCTCTCCTGGACCTGAGACAATAGTTCTGTGTCCTCAAATCTATAGTGAGATTCAAATTCTCTCCAATCCTATAGACACCCTCTATCTTGTCATACATCATCCAATTTTAGCCTGTTAAATTGAGATGTAATCTCTCCTGGGCCTGACACAATAGTTCTGCATCCTCAAATCTATAGAGAGATTCAAATTATCACCAATCCTATAGACACCCTCCACCTTGTCATACACCATCCAATTTCAGCCTGATACATTGAGGTGTATTCTCTCCTGGGCCTGAGACAATAGTTCTGCGTCCTCAAATCTATAGTGAGATTCAAATTCTCACTAATCCTACAGACACCCTCCACCTTGTTATACACCAACCAATTTCAGCCTGTTACATTGAGGTGTAATCTCTCCTGGGCCTGAGACAATAGTCCAGTGTCCTCAAATCTATAGCGAGATTCAAATTCTCACCAATCCCATAGACACCCTTCACATTGTCATACTCCATCCAATTTCAGCTTGTTATATTGAGGTGTAATCTCTCCTGGGCCTGAGACAATAGTTCTGCATCCTCAAATCTATAGTGAGATTCAAAATCTCACCAATCGTATAGACACCCTCCACCTTGTCATACACCATCCAATTTCAGCCTGTTACATTGAGGTGTAATCTCTCCTGGGCCTGAGACAATAATTCAGCATCCTCAAATCTATAGTGAGATTCAAAATCTCACCAATCCTATAGACACCGTCCACCTTGTCATACACCATCCAATTTCAGCCTGTTACATTGAGGTGTAATCTCTACTGGGCCTGAGACAATAATTCAGCGTCCTCAAATCTATAGTGAAATTCAAAATCTCACCAATCCTTTAAACACCGTCAACCTTGTCATACACCATCCAATTTCAGCCTGTTAAATTGAGGTTTTATCTCTCCTGGGCCTGAGACAATAGTTCTGCATCCCCAAATCGATAGTGAGATTCAAAATCTCACCAATCCTATAGACACCCTCCACCTTGTTATACACTATCCAATTTCAGCCTGTTACATTGAGGTGTAATCTCTACTTGGCCTGAGACAATAGTCCAGCATCCTCAAATCTATAGTGTGATTCAAATTCTCACCAATCCTATAGACACCCTCCACATTGTCATACACCATCCAATTTCATCTTGTTACATTGAGGTGTAATCTCTCCTGGGCCTGAGACAATAGTTCTGCGTCCTCAAATCTATAGTGAGATTCAAATTCTCACCAATAATATAGACACCCTCCACCTTGTCATACACCATCCAATTTCAGCTTGTTAAATCGAGGTGTAATCTCTACTGGACCTGAGACAATAGTTAAGCGTCCTCAAATCTATAGTGAGATTCAAATTCTCACAAATCCTTTAGACACCCTCTACCCTCTCATACACCATCCAATTTCAGCCTGTTACATTGAGGTGTAATCTCTCCTGGACCTGAGACAATAGTTCTGTGTCCTCAAATCTATAGTGAGATTCAAATTCTCTCCAATCCTATAGACACCCTCTATCTTGTCATACATCATCCAATTTTAGCCTGTTAAATTGAGGTGTAATCTCTCCTGGGCCTGAGACAATAGTTCTGCATCCTCAAATCTATGGAGAGATTCAAATTATCACCAATCCTATAGACACCCTCCACCTTGTCATACACCATCCAATTTCAGCCTGTTACATTGAGGTGTATTCTCTCCTGCGCCTGAGACAATAGTTCTGCATCCTCAAATCTATAGTGAAATTCAAATTCTCACCAATCCTACAGACACCCTCCACCTTATTATACACCAACCAATTTCAGCCTGTTACATTGAGGTGTAATCTCTACTGGGCCTGAGATAATAGTCCAGTGTCCTCAAATCTATAGTGTGATTCAAATTCTCATCAATCCTATAGACACCCTCCACATTGTCATACACCATCCAATTTCAGCCCGTTACATCGAGGTGTAATCTCTACTGGGCCGGAGACAATAGTTCTGCGTCCTCAAATCTATAGTGAGATTCAAATTCTCACCAATAATATAGACACCCTCCACCTTGTCGTACACCAACCAATTTCAGCTTGTTACATTGAGGTGTAATCTCTACTGGACCTGAGACAATAGTTAAGCGTCCTCAAATCTATGGTGAGATTCAAATTCTCACAAATCCTATAGACACCCTCTACCCTCTCATACACCATCCAATTTCAGCCTGTTACATTGAGGTGTAATCTCTCCTGGACCTGAGACAATAGTTCTGTGTCCTCAAATCTATAGTGAGATTCAAATTCTCTCCAATCCTATAGACACCCTCTATCTTGTCATACATCATCCAATTTTAGCCTCTTAAATTGAGGTGTAATCTCTCCTGGGCCTGAGACAATAGTTCTGCATCCTCAAATCTATGGAGTGATTCAAATTATCACCAATCCTATAGACACCCTCCACCTTGTCATACACCATCCAATTTCAGCCTGTTACATTGAGGTGTATTCTCTCCTGCGCCTGAGACAATAGTTCTGCATCCTCAAATCTATAGTGAAATTCAAATTCTCACCAATCCTACAGACACCCTCCACCTTATTATACACCAACCAATTTCAGCTTGTTACATTGAGGTGTAATCTCTACTGGGCCTGAGATAATAGTCCAGTGTCCTCAAATCTATAGTGTGATTCAAATTCTCATCAATCCTATAGACACCCTCCACATTGTCATACACCATCCAATTTCAGCCCGTTACATCGAGGTGTAATCTCTACTGGGCCGGAGACAATAGTTCTGCGTCCTCAAATCTATAGTGAGATTCAAATTCTCACCAATAATATAGACACCCTCCACCTTGTCGTACACCAACCAATTTCAGCTTGTTACATTGAGGTGTAATCTCTACTGGACCTGAGAAAATAGTTAAGCGTCCTCAAATCTATGGTGAGATTCAAATTCTCACAAATCCTATAGACACCCTCTACCCTCTCATACACCATCCAATTTCAGCCTGTTACATTGAGGTGTAATCTCTCCTGGACCTGAGACAATAGTTCTGTGTCCTCAAATCTATAGTGAGATTCAAATTCTCTCCAATCCTATAGACACCCTCTATCTTGTCATACATCATCCAATTTTAGCCTCTTAAATTGAGGTGTAATCTCTCCTGGGCCTGAGACAATAGTTCTGCATCCTCAAATCTATAGAGAGATTCAAATTATCACCAATCCTATAGACACCCTCCACCTTGTCATACACCATCCAATTTCAGCCTGTTACATTGAGGTGTATTCTCTCCTGGGCCTGAGACAATAGTTCTGCATCCTCAAATCTATAGTGAGATTCAAATTCTCACTAATCCTACAGACACCCTCCACCTTGTTATACACCAACCAATTTCAGCCTGTTACATTGAGGTGTAATCTCTCCTGGGCCTTAGACAATAGTCCAGTGTCCTCAAATCTATAGCGAGATTCAAATTCTCACCAATCCCATAGACACCCTCCACATTGTCATACACCATCCAATTTCAGCCTGTTACATTGAGGTGTAATCTCTCCTGGGCCTGAGACAATAGTTCTGCAACCTCAAATCTATAGTGAGATTCAAAATCTCACCCATCGTATAGACACCCTCCACCTTGTCATACACCATCCAATTTCAGCCTGTTACATTGAGGTGTAATCTCTCCTGGGCCTGAGACAATAATTCAGCGTCCTCAAATCTATAGTGAGATTCAAAATCTCACCAATCCTATAGACACCGTCCACCTTGTCACACACCATCCAATTTCAGCCTGTTACATTGAGGTGTAATCTCTACTGGGCCTGAGACAATAATTCAGCGTCCTGAAATCTATAGTGAAATTCAAAATCTCACCAATCCTTTAAACACCGTCAACCTTGTCATACACCATCCAATTTCAGCCTGTTAAATTGAGGTATTATCTCTCCTGGGCCTGAGACAATAGTTCTGCATAACCAAATCCATAGTGAGATTCGAAATCTCACCAATCCTATAGACACCCTCCACCTTGTTATACACTATCCAATTTCAGCCTGTTACATTGAGGTGTAATCTCTACTTGGCCTGAGACAATAGTCCAGCATCCTCAAATCTATAGTGTGATTCAAATTCTCACCAATCCTATAGACACCCTCCACATTGTCATACACCATCCAATTTCATCCTGTTACATTGAGGTGTAATCTCTCCTGGGCCTGAGACAACAGTTCTGCGTCCTCAAATCTATAGTGAGATTCAAATTCTCACCAATAATATAGACACCCTCCACCTTGTCATACACCATCCAATTTCAGCTTGTTACATTGAGGTGTAATCTCTACTGGACCTGAGACAATAGTTAAGCGTCCTCAAATCTATAGTGAGATTCAAATTCTCACAAATCCTATAGACACCCTCTACCTTGTCATACACCATCCAATTTCAGCCTGTTACATTGAGGTGTAATCTCTTCTGGGCCTGAGACAATAGTTCTGCGTCCTCAAATCTATAGTGAGATTCAAATTCTCACCAATCCTATTGACACCCTCCACATTGTCATACACCATCCAATTTCAGCCCGTTACATCGAGGTGTAATCTCTACTGGGCCGGAGACAATAGTTCTGCGTCCTCAAACCTATAGTGAGATTCAAATTCTCACCAATAATATAGACACCCTCCATCTTGTCGTACACCATCCAATTTCAGCTTGTTACATCGAGGTGTAATCTCTACTGGACCTGAGACAATAGTTAAGCGTCCTCAAATCTATAGTGAGATTCAAATTCTCACAAATCCTTTAGACACCCTCTACCCTCTCATACACCATCCAATTTCAGCCTGTTACATTGAGGTGTAATCTCTCCTGGACCTGAGACAATAGTTCTGTGTCCTCAAATCTATAGTGAGATTCAAATTCTCTCCAATCCTATAGACACCCTCTATCTTGTCATACATCATCCAATTTTAGCCTGTTAAATTGAGGTGTAATCTCTCCTGGGCCTGAGACAATAGTTCTGCATCCTCAAATCTATAGAGAGATTCAAATTATCACCAATCCTATAGACACCCTCCACCTTGTCATACACCATCCAATTTCAGCCTGTTACATTGAGGTGTATTCTCTCCTGGGCCTGAGACAATAGTTCTGCGTCCTCAAATCTATAGTGAAATTCAAATTCTCACCAATCCTACAGACACCCTCCACCTTATTATACACCAACCAATTTCAGCCTGTTACATTGAGGTGTAATCTCTACTGGGCCTGAGATAATAGTCCAGTGTCCTCAAATCTATAGTGTGATTCAAATTCTCACCAATCCTATAGACACCCTCCACATTGTCATACACCATCCAATTTCAGCCCGTTACATCGAGGTGTAATCTCTACTGGGCCGGAGACAATAGTTCTGCGTCCTCAAATCTATAGTGAGATTCAAATTCTCACCAATAATATAGACACCCTCCACCTTGTCGTACACCAACCAATTTCAGCTTGTTACATTGAGGTGTAATCTCTACTGGACCTGAGACAATAGTTAAGCGTCCTCAAATCTATAGTGAGATTCAAATTCTCACAAATCCTATAGACACACTCTACCCTCTCATACACCATCCAATTTCAGCCTGTTACATTGAGGTGTAATCTCTCCTGGACCTGAGACAATAGTTCTGTGTCCTCAAATCTATAGTGAGATTCAAATTCTCTCCAATCTTATAGACACCCTCTATCTTGTCATACATCATCCAATTTTAGCCTGTTAAATTGAGGTGTAATCTCTCCTGGGCCTGAGACAATAGTTCTGCATCCTCAAATCTATAGAGAGATTCAAATTATCACCAATCCTATAGACACCCTCCACCTTGTCATACACCATCCAATTTCAGCCTGTTACATTGAGGTGTATTCTCTCCTGGGCCTGAGACAATAGTTCTGCGTCCTCAAATCTATAGTGAGATTCAAATTCTCACTAATCCTACAGACACCCTCCACCTTGTTATACACCAACCAATTTCAGCCTGTTACATTGAGGTGTAATCTCTCCTGGGCCTGAGACAATAGTCCAGTGTCCTCAAATCTATAGCGAGATTCAAATTCTCACCAATCCCATAGACACCCTCCACATTGTCATACACCATCCAATTTCAGCCTGTTACATTGAGGTGTAATCTCTCCTGGGCCTGAGACAATAGTTCTGCATCCTCAAATCTATAGTGAGATTCAAAATCTCACCAATCGTATAGACACCCTCCACCTTGTCATACACCATCCAATTTCAGCCTGTTACATTGAGGTGTAATCTCTCCTGGGCCTGAGACAATAATTCAGCATCCTCAAATCTATAGTGAGATTCAAAATCTCACCAATCCTATAGACACCGTCCACCTTGTCATACACCATCCAATTTCAGCCTGTTACATTGAGGTGTAATCTCTACTGGGCCTGAGACAATAATTCAGCGTCCTCAAATCTATAGTGAAATTCAAAATCTCACCAATCCTTTAAACACCGTCAACCTTGTCATACACCATCCAATTTCAGCCTGTTAAATTGAGGTTTTATCTCTCCTGGGCCTGAGTCAATAGTTCTGCATCCCCAAATCGATAGTGAGATTCAATATCTCACCAATCCTATAGACACCCTCCACCTTGTTATACACTATCCAATTTCAGCCTGTTACATTGAGGTGTAATCTCTACTTGGCCTGAGACAATAGTCCAGCATCCTCAAATCTATAGTGTGATTCAAATTCTCACCAATCCTATAGACACCCTCCACATTGTCATACACCATCCAATTTCATCTTGTTACATTGAGGTGTAATCTCTCCTGGGCCTGAGACAATAGTTCTGCGTCCTCAAATCTATAGTGAGATTCAAATTCTCACCAATAATATAGACACCCTCCACCTTGTCATACACCATCCAATTTCAGCTTGTTACATTGAGGTGTAATCTCTACTGGACCTGAGACAATAGTTAAGCGTCCTCAAATCTATAGTGAGATTCAAATTCTCACAAATCCTATAGACACCCTCTACCTTTTCATACACCATCCATTTTCAGCCTGTTACATTGAGGTGTAATCTCTCCTGGGCCTGAGACAATAGTTCTGCGTCCTCAAATCTATAGTGAGATTCAAATTCTCACCAATCCTATAGACACCGTCCACCTTGTCATACACCATCGAATTTCAGCCTGTTACATTGAGGTGTAATCTCTACTGGGCCTGAGACAATAATTCAGCATCCTCAAATCTATAGTGAGATTCAAAATCTCACCAATCATATAAAAACCCTCCACTTTGTCATACACCATCCAATTTCAGCCTGTTAAATTGAGGTGTTATCTCTCCTGGGCCTGAGACAATAGTTCTGCCTCCTCAAATCTATAGTGAGATTCAAAATCTCACCAATCCTATAGACACCGTCCACCTTGTCATACACCATCCAATTTCAGCCTGTTACCTTGAGGTGTTATCTCTACTGGGCCTGAGACAATAGTCCAGCGTCCTCAAATTTATAGTGAAATTCAAAATCTCACCTATCCTATAGACACCCTCCACCTTGTTATACACCTTCCAATTTCAGCCTGTTACATTGAGGTGTAATCTCTACTGGGCTTGAGACAATAGTCCAGCGTCCTCAAATCTTTAGTGAGATTCAAATTTTCACCAATCCTATAGACACCCTCCACATTGTCATACACCATCCAATTTCTGAATGTTTCATTGAGGTGTAATCTCTCCTGGGCCTGAGACAATAGTTCTGCGTCCTCAAATCTATGGTGAGATTCAAAATCTCACCAATCCTATAGACACCGTCCACCTTGTCATACACCATCCAATTTCAGCCTGTTAAATTGAGGTGTTATCTCTCCTGGGCCTGAGACAATAGTTCTGCATTCTCAAATCCATAGTGAGATTCAAAATCTCACCAATCCTATAGACACCCTCCACCTTGTTATACACTATCCAATTTCAGCCTGTTACATTGAGGTGTAATCTCTACTGGGCCTGAGGCAATAGTCCAGCGTCCTCAAATCTATAGTGTGATTCAAATTCTCACCAATCCTATAGACACCCTCCACATTGTCATACACCATCCAATTTCAGCCTGTTACATTGAGGTGTAATCTCTCCTGGGCCTGAGACAATAATTCAGCATCCTCAAATCTATAGTGAGATTCAAAATCTCACCAATCCTATAGACACCGTCCACCTTGTCATACACCATCCAATTTCAGCCTGTTACATTGAGGTGTAATCTCTACTGGGCCTGAGACAATAATTCAGCGTCCTCAAATCTATAGTGAAATTCAAAATCTCACCAATCCTTTAAACACCGTCAACCTTGTCATACACCATCCAATTTCAGCCTGTTAAATTGAGGTTTTATCTCTCCTGGGCCTGAGACAATAGTTCTGCATCCCCAAATCGATAGTGAGATTCAAAATCTCACCAATCCTATAGACACCCTCCACCTTGTTATACACTATCCAATTTCAGCCTGTTACATTGAGGTGTAATCTCTACTTGGCCTGAGACAATAGTCCAGCATCCTCAAATCTATAGAGTGATTCAAATTCTCACCAATCCTATAGACACCCTCCACATTGTCATACACCATCCAATTTCATCCTGTTACATTGAGGTGTAATCTCTCCTGGGCCTGAGACAATAGTTCTGCGTCCTCAAATCTATAGTGAGATTCAAATTCTCACCAATAATATAGACACCCTCCACCTTGTCATACACCATCCAATTTCAGCTTGTTAAATCGAGGTGTAATCTCTACTGGACTTGAGACAATAGTTAAGCGTCCTCAAATCTATAGTGAGATTCAAATTCTCACAAATCCTTTAGACACCCTCTACCCTCTCATACACCATCCAATTTCAGCCTGTTACATTGAGGTGTAATCTCTCCTGGACCTGAGACAATAGTTCTGTGTCCTCAAATCTATAGTGAGATTCAAATTCTCTCCAATCCTATAGACACCCTCTATCTTGTCATACATCATCCAATTTTAGCCTGTTAAATTGAGGTGTAATCTCTCCTGGGCCTGAGACAATAGTTCTGCATCCTCAAATCTATAGAGAGATTCAAATTATCACCAATCCTATAGACACCCTCCACCTTGTCATACACCATCCAATTTCAGCCTGTTACATTGAGGTGTATTCTCTCCTGCGCCTGAGACAATAGTTCTGCATCCTCAAATCTATAGTGAAATTCAAATTCTCACCAATCCTACAGACACCCTCCACCTTATTATACACCAACCAATTTCAGCCTGTTACATTGAGGTGTAATCTCTACTGGGCCTGAGATAATAGTCCAGTGTCCTCAAATCTATAGTGTGATTCAAATTCTCATCAATCCTATAGACACCCTCCACATTGTCATACACCATCCAATTTCAGCCCGTTTCATCGAGGTGTAATCTCTACTGGGCCGGAGACAATAGTTCTGCGTCCTCAAATCTATAGTGAGATTGAAATTCTCACCAATAATATAGACACCCTACACCTTGTCGTACACCAACCAATTTCAGCTTGTTACATTGAGGTGTAATCTCTACTGGACCTGAGACAATAGTTAAGCGTCCTCAAATCTATGGTGAGATTCAAATTCTCACAAATCCTATAGACACCCTCTACCCTCTCATACACCATCCAATTTCAGCCTGTTACATTGAGGTGTAATCTCTCCTGGACCTGAGACAATAGTTCTGTGTCCTCAAATCTATAGTGAGATTCAAATACTCTCCAATCCTATAGACACCCTCTATCTTGTCATACATCATCCAATTTTAGCCTCTTAAATTGAGGTGTAATCTCTCCTGGGCCTGAGACAATAGTTCTGCATCCTCAAATCTATAGAGAGATTCAAATTATCACCAATCCTATAGACACCCTCCACCTTGTCATACACCATCCAATTTCAGCCTGTTACATTGAGGTGTATTCTCTCCTGGGCCTGAGACAATAGTTCTGCGTCCTCAAATCTATAGTGAGATTCAAATTCTCACTAATCCTACAGACACCCTCCACCTTGTTATACACCAACCAATTTCAGCCTGTTACATTGAGGTGTAATCTCTCCTGGGCCTTAGACAATAGTCCAGTGTCCTCAAATCTATAGCGAGATTCAAATTCTCACCAATCCCATAGACACCCTCCACATTGTCATACACCATCCAATTTCAGCCTGTTACATTGAGGTGTAATCTCTCCTGGGTCTGAGACAATAGTTCTGCAACCTCAAATCTATAGTGAGATTCAAAATCTCACCCATCGTATAGACACCCTCCACCTTGTCATACACCATCCAATTTCAGCCTGTTACATTGAGGTGTAATCTCTCCTGGGCCTGAGACAATAATTCAGCGTCCTCAAATCTATAGTGAGATTCAAAATCTCACCAATCCTTTAAACACCGTCAACCTTGTCATACACCATCCAATTTCAGCCTGTTAAATTGAGGTATTATCTCTCCTTCGCCTGAGACAATAGTTCTGCGTCCTCAAATCTATAGTGAGATTCAAATTCTCACTAATCCTACAGACACCCTCCACCTTGTTATACACCAACCAATTTCAGCCTGTTACATTGAGGTGTAATCTCTCCTGGGCCTGAGACAATAGTCCAGTGTCCTCAAATCTATAGCGAGATTCAAATTCTCACCAATCCCATAGACACCCTTCACATTGTCATACTCCATCCAATTTCAGCTTGTTATATTGAGGTGTAATCTCTCCTGGGCCTGAGACAATAGTTCTGCATCCTCAAATCTATAGTGAGATTCAAAATCTCACCAATCGTATAGACACCCTCCACCTTGTCATACACCATCCAATTTCAGCCTGTTACATTGAGGTGTAATCTCTCCTGGGCCTGAGACAATAATTCAGCATCCTCAAATCTATAGTGAGATTCAAAATCTCACCAATCCTATAGACACCGTCCACCTTGTCATACACCATCCAATTTCAGCCTGTTACATTGAGGTGTAATCTCTACTGGGCCTGAGACAATAATTCAGCGTCCTCAAATCTATAGTGAAATTCAAAATCTCACCAATCCTTTAAACACCGTCAACCTTGTCATACACCATCCAATTTCAGCCTGTTAAATTGAGGTTTTATCTCTCCTGGGCCTGAGACAATAGTTCTGCATCCCCAAATCGATAGTGAGATTCAAAATCTCACCAATCCTATAGACACCCTCCACCTTGTTATACACTATCCAATTTCAGCCTGTTACATTGAGGTGTAATCTCTACTTGGCCTGAGACAATAGTCCAGCATCCTCAAATCTATAGTGTGATTCAAATTCTCACCAATCCTATAGACACCCTCCACATTGTCATACAACATCCAATTTCATCTTGTTACATTGAGGTGTAATCTCTCCTGGGCCTGAGACAATAGTTCTGCGTCCTCAAATCTATAGTGAGATTCAAATTCTCACCAATAATATAGACACCCTCCACCTTGTCATACACCATCCAATTTCAGCTTGTTACATTGAGGTGTAATCTCTACTGGACCTGAGACAATAGTTAAGCGTCCTCAAATCTATAGTGAGATTCAAATTCTCACAAATCCTATAGACACCCTCTACCTTGTCATACACCATCCATTTTCAGCCTGTTACATTGAGGTGTAATCTCTCCTGGGCCTGAGACAATAGTTCTGCGTCCTCAAATCTATAGTGAGATTCAAATTCTCACCAATCCTATAGACACCGTCCACCTTGTCATACACCATCGAATTTCAGCCTGTTACATTGAGGTGTAATCTCTACTGGGCCTGAGACAATAATTCAGCGTCCTCAAATCTATAGTGAGATTCAAAATCTCACCAATCATATAAAAACCCTCCACTTTGTCATACACCATCCAATTTCAGCCTGTTAAATTGAGGTGTTATCTCTCCTGGGCCTGAGACAATAGTTCTGCATCCTCAAATCTATAGTGAGATTCAAAATCTCACCAATCCTATAGACACCGTCCACCTTGTCATACACCATCCAATTTCAGACTGTTACCTTGAGGTGTTAT
The DNA here is from genome assembly GCF_039654945.1 of Dendrobates tinctorius. Classification (NCBI taxonomy): domain Eukaryota; kingdom Metazoa; phylum Chordata; class Amphibia; order Anura; family Dendrobatidae; genus Dendrobates; species Dendrobates tinctorius. The sequence goes on from NW_027361694.1 coordinate 17,914,141, forward strand.
CTCTACTGGGCCTGAGACAATAGTCCAGCGTCCTCAAATTTATAGTGAAATTCAAAATCTCACCAATCCTATAGACACCCTCCACCTTGTTATACACCTTCCAATTTCAGCCTGTTACATTGAGGTGTAATCTCTACTGGGCCTGAGACAATAGTCCAGCGTCCTCAAATCTTTAGTGAGATTCAAATTCTCACCAATCCTATAGACACCCTCCACATTGTCATACACCATCCAATTTCTGCCTGTTTCATTGAGGTGTAATCTCTCCTGGGCCTGAGACAATAGTTCTGCGTCCTCAAATCTATGGTGAGATTCAAAATCTCACCAATCCTATAGACACCGTCCACCTTGTCATACACCATCCAATTTCAGCCTGTTAAATTGAGGTGTTATCTCTCCTGGGCCTGAGACAATAGTTCTGCATTCTCAAATCCATAGTGAGATTCAAAATCTCACCAATCCTATAGACACCCTCCACCTTGTTATACACTATCCAATTTCAGCCTGTTACATTGAGGTGTAATCACTACTGGTCCTGAGGCAATAGTCCAGCGTCCTCAAATCTATAGTGTGATTCAAATTCTCACCAATCCTATAGACACCCTCCACATTGTCATACACCATCCAATTTCAGCCTGTTACATTGAGGTGTAATCTCTCCTGGGCCTGAGACAATAGTTCTGCGTCCTCAAATCTATAGTGAGATTCAAATTCTCACCAATAATATAGACACCCTCCACCTTGTCGTACACCAACCAATTTCAGCTTGTTACATTGAGGTGTAATCTCTACTGGACCTGAGACAATAGTTAAGCGTCCTCAAATCTATAGTGAGATTCAAATTCTCACTAATCCTATAGACACCCTCCACATTTTCATACACCATCCAGTTTCTGCCTGTTTCATTGAGGTGTAATCTCTCCTGGGCCTGAGACAATAGTTCTGCGTCCTCAAATCTATGGTGAGATTCAAAATCTCACCAATCCTATAGACACCGTCCACCTTGTCATACACCATCCAATTTCAGCCTGTTAAATTGAGGTGTTATCTCTCCTGGGCCTGAGACAATAGTTCTGCATTCTCAAATCCATAGTGAGATTCAAAATCTCACCAATCCTATAGACACCCTCCACCTTGTTATACACTATCCAATTTCAGCCTGTTACATTGAGGTGTAATCTCTACTGGTCCTGAGGCAATAGTCCAGCGTCCTCAAATCTATAGTGTGATTCAAATTCTCACCAATCCTATAGACACCCTCCACATTGTCATACACCATCCAATTTCAGCCTGTTACATTGAGGTGTAATCTCTCCTGGGCCTGAGACAATAGTTCTGCGTCCTCAAATCTAGAGTGAGATTCAAATTCTCACCAATAATATAGACACCCTCCACCTTGTCGTACACCAACCAATTTCAGCTTGTTACATTGAGGTGTAATCTCTACTGGACCTGAGACAATAGTTAAGCGTCCTCAAATCTATAGTGAGATTCAAATTCTCACAAATCCTATAGACACCCTCTACCCTCTCATACACCATCCAATTTCAGCCTGTTACATTGAGGTGTAATCTCTCCTGGACCTGAGACAATAGTTCTGTGTCCTCAAATCTATAGTGAGATTCAAATTCTCTCCAATCCTATAGACACCCTCTATCTTGTCATACATCATCCAATTTTAGCCTGTTAAATTGAGATGTAATCTCTCCTGGGCCAGACACAATAGTTCTGCATCCTCAAATCTATAGAGAGATTCAAATTATCACCAATCCTATAGACACCCTCCACCTTGTCATACACCATCCAATTTCAGCCTGATACATTGAGGTGTATTCTCTCCTGGGCCTGAGACAATAGTTCTGCGTCCTCAAATCTATAGTGAGATTCAAATTCTCACTAATCCTACAGACACCCTCCACCTTGTTATACACCAACCAATTTCAGCCTGTTACATTGAGGTGTAATCTCTCCTGGGCCTGAGACAATAGTCCAGTGTCCTCAAATCTATAGCGAGATTCAAATTCTCACCAATCCCATAGACACCCTTGACATTGTCATACTCCATCCAATTTCAGCTTGTTATATTGAGGTGTAATCTCTCCTGGGCCTGAGACAATAGTTCTGCATCCTCAAATCTATAGTGAGATTCAAAATCTCACCAATCGTATAGACACCCTCCACCTTGTCATACACCATCCAATTTCAGCCTGTTACATTGAGGTGTAATCTCTCCTGGGCCTGAGACAATAATTCAGCATCCTCAAATCTATAGTGAGATTCAAAATCTCACCAATCCTATAGACACCGTCCACCTTGTCATACACCATCCAATTTCAGCCTGTTACATTGAGGTGTAATCTCTACTGGGCCTGAGACAATAATTCAGCGTCCTCAAATCTATAGTGAAATTCAAAATCTCACCAATCCTTTAAACACCGTCAACCTTGTCATACACCATCCAATTTCAGCCTGTTAAATTGAGGTTTTATCTCTCCTGGGCCTGAGACAATAGTTCTGCATCCCCAAATCGATAGTGAGATTCAAAATCTCACCAATCCTATAGACACCCTCCACCTTGTTATACACTATCCAATTTCAGCCTGTTACATTGAGGTGTAATCTCTACTTGGCCTGAGACAATAGTCCAGCATCCTCAAATCTATAGTGTGATTCAAATTCTCACCAATCCTATAGACACCCTCCACATTGTCATACATCATCCAATTTCATCTTGTTACATTGAGGTGTAATCTCTCCTGGGCCTGAGACAATAGTTCTGCGTCCTCAAATCTATAGTGAGATTCAAATTCTCACCAATAATATAGACACCCTCCACCTTGTCATACACCATCCAATTTCAGCTTGTTACATTGAGGTGTAATCTCTACTGGACCTGAGACAATAGTTAAGCGTCCTCAAATCTATAGTGAGATTCAAATTCTCACAAATCCTATAGACACCCTCTACCTTGTCATACACCATCCATTTTCAGCCTGTTACATTGAGGTGTAATCTCTCCTGGGCCTGAGACAATAGTTCTGCGTCCTCAAATCTATAGTGAGATTCAAATTCTCACCAATCCTATAGACACCGTCCACCTTGTCATACACCATCGAATTTCAGCCTGTTACATTGAGGTGTAATCTCTACTGGGCCTGAGACAATAATTCAGCGTCCTCAAATCTATAGTGAGATTCAAAATCTCACCAATCATATAAAAACCCTCCACTTTGTCATACACCATCCAATTTCAGCCTGTTAAATTGAGGTGTTATCTCTCCTGGGCCTGAGACAATAGTTCTGCATCCTCAAATCTATAGTGAGATTCAAAATCTCACCAATCCTTTAGACACCGTCCACCTTGTCATACACCATCCAATTTCAGACTGTTACCTTGAGGTGTTATCTCTACTGGGCCTGAGACAATAGTCCAGCGTCCTCAAATTTATAGTGAAATTCAAAATCTCACCAATCCTATAGACACCCTCCACCTTGTTATACACCTTCCAATTTCAGCCTGTTACATTGAGGTCTAATCTCTACTGGGCCTGAGACAATAGTCCAGCGTCCTCAAATCTTTAGTGAGATTCAAATTCTCACCAATCCTATAGACACCCTCCACATTGTCATACACCATCCAATTTCTGCCTGTTTCATTGAGGTGTAATCTCTCCTGGGCCTGAGACAATAGTTCTGCGTCCTCAAATCTATGGTGCGATTCAAAATCTCACCAATCCTATAGACACCGTCCACCTTGTCATACACCATCCAATTTCAGCCTGTTAAATTGAGGTGTTATCTCTCCTGGGCCTGAGACAATAGTTCTGCATTCTCAAATCCATAGTGAGATTCAAAATCTCACCAATCCTATAGACACCCTCCACCTTGTTATACACTATCCAATTTCAGCCTGTTACATTGAGGTGTAATCTCTACTGGTCCTGAGGCAATAGTCCAGCGTCCTCAAATCTATAGTGTGATTCAAATTCTCACCAATCCTATAGACACCCTCCACATTGTCATACACCATCCAATTTCAGCCTGTTACATTGAGGTGTAATCTCTCCTGGACCGGAGACAATAGTTCTGCGTCCTCAAATCTATAGTGAGATTCAAATTCTCACAAATCCTATAGACACCCTCTACCCTCTCATACACCATCCAATTTCAGCCTGTTACATTGAGGTGTAATCTCTCCTGGACCTGAGACAATAGTTCTGTGTCCTCAAATCTATAGTGAGATTCAAATTCTCTCCAATCCTATAGACACCCTCTATCTTGTCATACATCATCCAATTTTAGCCTGTTAAATTGAGGTGTAATCTCTCCTGGGCCTGAGACAATAGTTCTGCATCCTCAAATCTATAGAGAGATTCAAATTATCACCAATCCTATAGACACCCTCCACCTTGTCATACACCATCCAATTTGAGCCTGTTACATTGAGGTGTATTCTCTCCTGGGCCTGAGACAATAGTTCTGCGTCCTCAAATCTATAGTGAGATTCAAATTCTCACTAATCCTACAGACACCCTCCACCTTGTTATACACCAACCAATTTCAGCCTGTTACATTGAGGTGTAATCTCTCCTGGGCCTGAGACAATAGTCCAGTGTCCTCAAATCTATAGCGAGATTCAAATTCTCACCAATCCCATAGACACCCTCCACATTGTCATACACCATCCAATTTCAGCCTGTTACATTGAGGTGTAATCTCTCCTGGGCCTGAGACAATAGTTCTGCATCCTCAAATCTATAGTGAGATTCAAAATCTCACCAATCGTATAGACACCCTCCACCTTGTCATACACCATCCAATTTCAGCCTGTTACATTGAGGTGTAATCTCTCCTGGGCCTGAGACAATAATTCAGTGTCCTCAAATCTATAGTGAGATTCAAAATCTCACCAATCCTATAGACACCGTCCACCTTGTCATACACCATCCAATTTCAGCCTGTTACATTGAGGTGTAATCTCTACTGGGCCTGAGACAATAATTCAGCGTCCTCAAATCTATAGTGAAATTCAAAATCTCACCAATCCTTTAAACACCGTCAACCTTGTCATACACCATCCAATTTCAGCCTGTTAAATTGAGGTATTATCTCTCCTGGGCCTGAGACAATAGTTCTGCATCCCCAAATCCATAGTAAGATTCAAAATCTCACCAATCCTATTGACACCCTCCACCTTGTTATACACTATCCAATTTCAGCCTGTTACATTGAGGTGTAATCTCTACTTGGCCTGAGACAATAGTCCAGCATCCTCAAATCTGTAGTGTGATTCAAATTCTCACCAATCCTATAGACACCCTCCACATTGTCATACACCATCCAATTTCATCCTGTTACATTGAGGTGTAATCTCTCCTGGGCCTGAGACAATAGTTCTGCGTCCTCAAATCTATAGTGAGATTCAAATTCTCACATATAATATAGACACCCTCCACCTTGTCGTACACCAACCAATTTCAGCTTGTTACATTGAGGTGTAATCTCTACTGGACATGAGACAATAGTTAAGCGTCCTCAAATCTATAGTGAGATTCAAATTCTCACAAATCCTATAGACACCCTCTACCCTCTCATACACCATCCAATTTCAGCCTGTTACATTGAGGTGTAATCTCTCCTGGACCTGAGACAATAGTTCTGTGTCCTCAAATCTATAGTGAGATTCAAATTCTCTCCAATCCTATAGACACCCTCTATCTTGTCATACATCATCCAATTTTAGCCTGTTAAATTGAGGTGTAATCTCTCCTGGGCCTGAGACAATAGTTCTGCATCCTCAAATCTATAGAGAGATTCAATTTATCACCAATCCTATAGACACTCTCCACCTTGTCATACACCATCCAATTTCAGCCTGATACATTAAGGTGTATTCTCTCCTGGGCCTGAGACAATAGTTCTGCGTCCTCAAATCTATAGTGAGATTCAAATTCTCACTAATCCTACAGACACCCTCCACCTTGTTATACACCAACCAATTTCAGCCTGTTACATAGAGGTGTAATCTCTCCTGGGCCTGAGACAATAGTCCAGTGTCCTCAAATCTATAGCGAGATTCAAATTCTCACCAATCCCATAGACACCCTCCACATTGTCATACACCATCCAATTTCAGCCTGTTACATTGAGGTGTAATCTCTCCTGGGCCTGAGACAATAGTTCTGCATCCTCAAATCTATAGTGAGATTCAAAATCTCACCAATCGTATAGACACCCTCCACCTTGTCATACACCATCCAATTTCAGCCTGTTACATTGAGGTGTAATCTCTCCTGGGCCTGAGACAATAATTCAGCATCCTCAAATCTATAGTGAGATTCAAAATCTCACCAATCCTATAGACACCGTCCACCTTGTCATACACCATCCAATTTCAGCCTGTTACATTGAGGTGTAATCTCTACTGGGCCTGAGACAATAATTCAGCGTCCTCAAATCTATAGTGAAATTCAAAATCTCACCAATCCTTTAAACACCGTCAACCTTGTCATACACCATCCAATTTCAGCCTGTTAAATTGAGGTTTTATCTCTCCTGGGCCTGAGACAATAGTTCTGCATCCCCAAATCGATAGTGACATTCAAAATCTCACCAATCCTATAGACACCCTCCACCTTGTTATACACTATCCAATTTCAGCCTGTTACATTGAGGTGTAATCTCCACTTGGCCTGAGACAATAGTCCAGCATCCTCAAATCTATAGTGTGATTCAAATTCTCACCAATCCTATAGACACCCTCCACATTGTCATACACCATCCAATTTCATCCTGTTACATTGAGGTGTAATCTCTCCTGGGCCTGAGACAATAGTTCTGCGTCCTCAAATCTATAGTGAGATTCAAATTCTCACCAATAATATAGACACCCTCCACCTTGTCATACACCATCCAATTTCAGCTTGTTACATTGAGTTGTAATCTCTACTCGACCTGAGACAATAGTTAAGCGTCCTCAAATCTATAGTGAGATTCAAATTCTCACAAATCCTATAGACACCCTCTACCTTGTCATACACCATCCAATTTCAGCCTGTTACATTGAGGTGTAATCTCTCCTGGGCCTGAGACAATAGTTCTGCATTCTCAAATCTATAGTGAGATTCAAATTCTCACCAATCCTATAGACACCGTCCACCTTGTCATACACCATCGAATTTCAGCCTGTTACATTGAGGTGTAATCCCTACTGGGCCTGAGACAATAGTTCAGCGTCCTCAAATCTATAGTGAGATTCAAAATCTCACCAATCATATAAAAACCCTCCACTTTGTCATACACCATCCAATTTCAGCCTGTTAAATTGAGGTGTTATCTCTCCTGGGCCTGAGACAATAGTTCTGCATCCTCAAATCTATAGTGAGATTCAAAATCTCACCAATCCTATAGACACCGTCCACCTTGTCATACACCATCCAATTTCAGCCTGTTACATTGAGGTGTAATCTCTCCTGGGCCTGAGACAATAGTTCTGCGTCCTCAAATCTATAGTGAGATTCAAAATCTCACCAATCCTATAGACACCCTCCACCTTCTCATACACCATCCAATTTCAGTCTGTTACATTGAGGTGTAATCTCTCCTGGGCCTGAGACAATAGTTCTGCGTCCTCAAATCTATAGTGAGATTCAAATTCTCACCAATCCTATAGACACCGTCCACCTTGCCATACACCATCGAATTTTAGCCTGTTACATTGAGGTGTAATCTCTACTGGGCCTGAGACAATAATTCAGCGTCCTCAAATCTATAGTGAGATTCAAAATTTCACCAATCATATAAAAACCCTCCACCTTGTCATACACCATCCAATTTCAGCCTGTTAAATTGAGGTGTTATCTCTCCTGGGCCTGAGACAATAGTTCTGCGTCCTCAAATCTATGGCGAGATTCAAATTCTCACCAATAATGTAGACACCCTCCACCTTGTCATACACCATCCAATTTCTGCTTGTTACATTGAGGTGTAATCTCTACTGGACCTGAGACAATAGTTCAGCGTCCTCAAAACTATAGTGAGATTCAAAATCTCACCAATCCTATAGACACCGTCCACCTTGTCATACACCATCCAATTTCAGCCTGTTACATTGAGGTGTAATCTCTACTGGGCCTGAGACAATAATTCAGCGTCCTCAAATCTATAGTGAGATTCAAAATCTCACCAATCCTATAGACACCGTCCACCTTGTCATACACCATCCAATTTCAGCCTGTTACATTGAGGTGTAATCTCTACTGGGCCTGAGACAATAATTCAGCGTCCTCAAATCTATAGTGAGATTCAAAATCTCACCAATCCTATAAACACCCTCCACCTTGTCATACACCATCCAATTTCAGCCTGCTACATTGAGGTGTAATCTCTCCTGAGCCTGAGACAATAGTTCTGCATCCTCAAACCTATAGTGAGATTCAAAATCTCACCAATCCTATAGACACCCTCCACCTTGTCATACACCATCCAATTTCAGCCTGTTACATTGAGGTGAAATCTCTCCTGGGCCTGAGACAATAATTCAGCGTCCTCAAATCTATAGTGAGATTCAAAATCTCACCAATCCTATAGACGCCGTCCACCTTGTCATACACCATCCAATTTCAGCCCGTTACATTGAGGTGTAATCTCTACTGGGCCTGAGACAATAATTCAGCATCCTCAAATCTATAGTGAGATTCAAAATCTCACCAATTCTATAAGCACCCTCCACCTTGTCATACACCATCCAATTTCAGCCTGTTTCATTGAGGTGTAATCTCTCCTGGGCCTGAGACAATAGTTCTGTGTCCTCAAATCTATAGTGAGATTCAAATTCTCTCCAATCCTATAGACACCCTCCATCTTGTCATACATCATCCAATTTTAGCCTGTTAAATTGAGGTGTAATCTCTCCTGGGCCTGAGACAATAGTTCTGCATCCTCAAATCTAAAGAGAGATTCAAATTATCACCAATCCTATAGACACCCTCCACCTTGTCATACACCATCCAATTTCAGCCTGTTACATTGAGGTGTATTCTCTCCTGGGCCTGAGACAATAGTTCTGCGTTCTCAAATCTATAGTGAGATTCAAATTCTCACCAATCCTACAGACACCCTCCACCTTGTTATACACCAACCAATTTCAGCCTGTTACATTGAGGTGTAATCTCTCCTGGGCCTGAGACAATAGTTCTGCATCCTCAAATCTATAGTGAGATTCAAAATCTCACCAATCCTATAGACACCCTCCACCTTGTCATACACCATCCAATTGCAGCCTGTTAAATTGAGGTGTTATCTATCCTGGGCCTGAGACAATAGTTCTGCATCCTCAAATCCATAGTGAGATTCAAAATCTCACCAATCCTATAGTCACCCTCCACCTTGTAATACACTATCCAATTTCAGCCTGTTACATTGAGGTGTAATCTCTACTGGGCCGGAGACAATAGTTCTGCGTCCTCAAATCTATAGTGAGATTCAAATTCTCACCAATAATATAGACACCCTCCACCTTGTCGTACACCATCCAATTTCAGCTTGTTACATTGACGTGTAATCTCTACTGGACCTGAGACAAAAGTTAAGCGTCCTCAAATCTATAATGAGATTCAAATTCTCTCCAATCCTACAGACACCCTCTATCTTGTCATACCTCATCCAATTTTAGCCTGTTAAATTGAGGTGTAATCTCTCCTGGGCCTGAGACAATAGTTCTGCATCCTCAAATCTATAGAGAGATTCAAATTATCACCAATCCTATAGACACCCTCCACCTTGTCATACACCATCCAATTCCAGCCTGTTACATTGAGGTGTATTCTCTCCTGGGCCTGAGACAATAGTTCTGCGTCCTCAAATCTATAGTGAGATTCAAATTCTCACCAATCCTACAGACACCCTCCACCTTGTTATACACCAACCAATTTCAGCCTGTTACATTGAGGTGTAATCTCTACTGGGCCTGAGACAATAGTCCAGTGTCCTCAAATCTATAGTGTGATTCAAATTCTCACCAATCCTATAGACCCCCTCCACATTGTCATACACCATCCAATTTCAGCCCGTTACATCGAGGTGTAATCTCTACTGGGCCGGAGACAATAGTTCTGCGTCCTCAAATCTATAGTGAGATTCAAATTCTCACCAATAATATAGACACCCTCCACCTTGTCGTACACCATCCAATTTCAGCTTGTTACATTGAGGTGTAATTACTGGACCTGAGACAATAGTTAAGCGTCCTCAAATCTATAGTGAGATTCAAATTCTCACAAATCCTATAGACACCCTCTACCCTCTCATACACCATCCAATTTCAGCCTGTTACATTGAGGTGTAATCTCTCCTGGACCTGAGACAATAGTTCTGTGTCCTCAAATCTATAGTGAGATTCAAATTCTCACCAATAATATAGACACCCTCCACCTTGTCGTACACCATCCAATTTCAGCTTGTTACATTGAGGTGTAATTACTGGACCTGAAACAATAGTTAAGCGTCCTCAAATCTATAGTGAGATTCAAATTCTCACAAATCCTATAGACACCCTCTACCCTCTCATACACCATCCAATTTCAGCCTGTTACATTGAAGTGTAATCTCTCCTGGACCTGAGACAATAGTTCTGTGTCCTCAAATCTATAGTGAGATTCAAATTCTCTCCAATCCTATAGACACCCTCTATCTTGTCATACATCATCCAATTTTAGCCTGTTAAATTGAGGTGTAATCTCTCCTGGGCCTGAGACAATAGTTCTGCATCCTCAAATCTATAGTGAGATTGAAATTCTCACCAATAATATAGACACCCTACACCTTGTCGTACACCAACCAATTTCAGCTTGTTACATTGAGGTGTAATCTCTACTGGACCTGAGACAATAGTTAAGCGTCCTCAAATCTATGGTGAGATTCAAATTCTCACAAATCCTATAGACACCCTCTACCCTCTCATACACCATCCAATTTCAGCCTGTTACATTGAGGTGTAATCTCTCCTGGACCTGAGACAATAGTTCTGTGTCCTCAAATCTATAGTGAGATTCAAATACTCTCCAATCCTATAGACACCCTCTATCTTGTCATACATCATCCAATTTTAGCCTCTTAAATTGAGGTGTAATCTCTCCTGGGCCTGAGACAATAGTTCTGCATCCTCAAATCTATAGAGAGATTCAAATTATCACCAATCCTATAGACACCCTCCACCTTGTCATACACCATCCAATTTCAGCCTGTTACATTGAGGTGTATTCTCTCCTGGGCCTGAGACAATAGTTCTGCGTCCTCAAATCTATAGTGAGATTCAAATTCTCACTAATCCTACAGACACCCTCCACCTTGTTATACACCAACCAATTTCAGCCTGTTACATTGAGGTGTAATCTCTCCTGGGCCTTAGACAATAGTCCAGTGTCCTCAAATCTATAGCGAGATTCAAATTCTCACCAATCCCATAGACACCCTCCACATTGTCATACACCATCCAATTTCAGCCTGTTACATTGAGGTGTAATCTCTCCTGGGTCTGAGACAATAGTTCTGCAACCTCAAATCTATAGTGAGATTCAAAATCTCACCCATCGTATAGACACCCTCCACCTTGTCATACACCATCCAATTTCAGCCTGTTACATTGAGGTGTAATCTCTCCTGGGCCTGAGACAATAATTCAGCGTCCTCAAATCTATAGTGAGATTCAAAATCTCACCAATCCTTTAAACACCGTCAACCTTGTCATACACCATCCAATTTCAGCCTGTTAAATTGAGGTATTATCTCTCCTTCGCCTGAGACAATAGTTCTGCGTCCTCAAATCTATAGTGAGATTCAAATTCTCACTAATCCTACAGACACCCTCCACCTTGTTATACACCAACCAATTTCAGCCTGTTACATTGAGGTGTAATCTCTCCTGGGCCTGAGACAATAGTCCAGTGTCCTCAAATCTATAGCGAGATTCAAATTCTCACCAATCCCATAGACACCCTTCACATTGTCATACTCCATCCAATTTCAGCTTGTTATATTGAGGTGTAATCTCTCCTGGGCCTGAGACAATAGTTCTGCATCCTCAAATCTATAGTGAGATTCAAAATCTCACCAATCGTATAGACACCCTCCACCTTGTCATACACCATCCAATTTCAGCCTGTTACATTGAGGTGTAATCTCTCCTGGGCCTGAGACAATAATTCAGCATCCTCAAATCTATAGTGAGATTCAAAATCTCACCAATCCTATAGACACCGTCCACCTTGTCATACACCATCCAATTTCAGCCTGTTACATTGAGGTGTAATCTCTACTGGGCCTGAGACAATAATTCAGCGTCCTCAAATCTATAGTGAAATTCAAAATCTCACCAATCCTTTAAACACCGTCAACCTTGTCATACACCATCCAATTTCAGCCTGTTAAATTGAGGTTTTATCTCTCCTGGGCCTGAGACAATAGTTCTGCATCCCCAAATCGATAGTGAGATTCAAAATCTCACCAATCCTATAGACACCCTCCACCTTGTTATACACTATCCAATTTCAGCCTGTTACATTGAGGTGTAATCTCTACTTGGCCTGAGACAATAGTCCAGCATCCTCAAATCTATAGTGTGATTCAAATTCTCACCAATCCTATAGACACCCTCCACATTGTCATACACCATCCAATTTCATCTTGTTACATTGAGGTGTAATCTCTCCTGGGCCTGAGACAATAGTTCTGCGTCCTCAAATCTATAGTGAGATTCAAATTCTCACCAATAATATAGACACCCTCCACCTTGTCATACACCATCCAATTTCAGCTTGTTACATTGAGGTGTAATCTCTACTGGACCTGAGACAATAGTTAAGCGTCCTCAAATCTATAGTGAGATTCAAATTCTCACAAATACTATAGACACCCTCTACCTTGTCATACACCATCCATTTTCAGCCTGTTACATTGAGGTGTAATCTCTCCTGGGCCTGAGACAATAGTTCTGCGTCCTCAAATCTATAGTGAGATTCAAATTCTCACCAATCCTATAGACACCGTCCACCTTGTCATACACCATCGAATTTCAGCCTGTTACATTGAGGTGTAATCTCTACTGGGCCTGAGACAATAATTCAGCGTCCTCAAATCTATAGTGAGATTCAAAATCTCACCAATCATATAAAAACCCTCCACTTTGTCATACACCATCCAATTTCAGCCTGTTAAATTGAGGTGTTATCTCTCCTGGGCCTGAGACAATAGTTCTGCATCCTCAAATCTATAGTGAGATTCAAAATCTCACCAATCCTATAGACACCGTCCACCTTGTCATACACCATCCAATTTCAGACTGTTACCTTGAGGTGTTATCTCTACTGGGCCTGAGACAATAGTCCAGCGTCCTCAAATTTATAGTGAAATTCAAAATCTCACCAATCCTATAGACACCCTCCACCTTGTTATACACCTTCCAATTTCAGCCTGTTACATTGAGGTGTAATCTCTACTGGGCCTGAGACAATAGTCCAGCGTCCTCAAATCTTTAGTGAGATTCAAATTCTCACCAATCCTATAGACACCCTCCACATTGTCATACACCATCCAATTTCTGCCTGTTTCATTGAGGTGTAATCTCTCCTGGGCCTGAGACAATAGTTCTGCATCCTCAAATCTATGGTGAGTTTCAAAATCTCACCAATCCTATAGACACCGTCCACCTTGTCATACACCATCCAATTTCAGCCTGTTAAATTGAGGTGTTATCTCTCCTGGGCCTGAGACAATAGTTCTGCATTCTCAAATCCATAGTGAGATTCAAAATCTCACCAATCCTATAGACACCCTCCACCTTGTTATACACTATCCAATTTCAGCCTGTTACATTGAGGTGTAATCTCTACTGGTCCTGAGGCAATAGTCCAGCGTCCTCAAATCTATAGTGTGATTCAAATTCTCACCAATCCTATAGACACCCTCCACATTGTCATACACCATCCAATTTCAGCCTGTTACATTGAGGTGTAATCTCTCCTGGGCCTGAGACAATAGTTCTGCGTCCTCAAATCTATAGTGAGATTCAAATTCTCACCAATAATATAGACACCCTCCACCTTGTCGTACACCAACCAATTTCAGCTTGTTACATTGAGGTGTAATCTCTACTGGACCTGAGACAATAGTTAAGCGTCCTCAAATCTATAGTGAGATTCAAATTCTCACAAATCCTATAGACACCCTCTACCCTCTCATACACCATCCAATTTCAGCCTGTTACATTGACTTGTAATCTCTCCTGGACCTGAGACAATAGTTCTGTGTCCTCAAATCTATAGTGAGATTCAAATTCTCTCCAATCCTATAGACACCCTCTATCTTGTCATACATCATCCAATTTTAGCCTGTTAAATTGAGATGTAATCTCTCCTGGGCCAGACACAATAGTTCTGCATCCTCAAATCTATAGAGAGATTCAAATTATCACCAATCCTATAGACACCCTCCACCTTGTCATACACCATCCAATTTCAGCCTGATACATTGAGGTGTATTCTCTCCTGGGCCTGAGACAATAGTTCTGCGTCCTCAAATCTATAGTGAGATTCAAATTCTCACTAATCCTACAGACACCCTCCACCTTGTTATACACCAACCAATTTCAGCCTGTTACATTGAGGTGTAATCTCTCCTGGGCCTGAGACAATAGTCCAGTGTCCTCAAATCTATAGCGAGATTCAAATTCTCACCAATCCCATAGACACCCTTCACATTGTCATACTCCATCCAATTTCAGCTTGTTATATTGAGGTGTTATCTATCCTGGGCCTGAGACAATAGTTCTGCATCCTCAAATCCATAGTGAGATTCAAAATCTCACCAATCCTATAGTCACCCTCCACCTTGTAATACACTATCCAATTTCAGCCTGTTACATTGAGGTGTAATCTCTACTGGGCCGGAGACAATAGTTCTGCGTCCTCAAATCTATAGTGAGATTCAAATTCTCACCAATAATATAGACACCCTCCACCTTGTCGTACACCATCCAATTTCAGCTTGTTACATTGACGTGTAATCTCTACTGGACCTGAGACAAAAGTTAAGCGTCCTCAAATCTATAATGAGATTCAAATTCTCTCCAATCCTACAGACACCCTCTATCTTGTCATACCTCATCCAATTTTAGCCTGTTAAATTGAGGTGTAATCTCTCCTGGGCCTGAGACAATAGTTCTGCATCCTCAAATCTATAGAGAGATTCAAATTATCACCAATCCTATAGACACCCTCCACCTTGTCATACACCATCCAATTCCAGCCTGTTACATTGAGGTGTATTCTCTCCTGGGCCTGAGACAATAGTTCTGCGTCCTCAAATCTATAGTGAGATTCAAATTCTCACCAATCCTACAGACACCCTCCACCTTGTTATACACCAACCAATTTCAGCCTGTTACATTGAGGTGTAATCTCTACTGGGCCTGAGACAATAGTCCAGTGTCCTCAAATCTATAGTGTGATTCAAATTCTCACCAATCCTATAGACCCCCTCCACATTGTCATACACCATCCAATTTCAGCCCGTTACATCGAGGTGTAATCTCTACTGGGCCGGAGACAATAGTTCTGCGTCCTCAAATCTATAGTGAGATTCAAATTCTCACCAATAATATAGACACCCTCCACCTTGTCGTACACCATCCAATTTCAGCTTGTTACATTGAGGTGTAATTACTGGACCTGAGACAATAGTTAAGCGTCCTCAAATCTATAGTGAGATTCAAATTCTCACAAATCCTATAGACACCCTCTACCCTCTCATACACCATCCAATTTCAGCCTGTTACATTGAGGTGTAATCTCTCCTGGACCTGAGACAATAGTTCTGTGTCCTCAAATCTATAGTGAGATTCAAATTCTCACCAATAATATAGACACCCTCCACCTTGTCGTACACCATCCAATTTCAGCTTGTTACATTGAGGTGTAATTACTGGACCTGAAACAATAGTTAAGCGTCCTCAAATCTATAGTGAGATTCAAATTCTCACAAATCCTATAGACACCCTCTACCCTCTCATACACCATCCAATTTCAGCCTGTTACATTGAAGTGTAATCTCTCCTGGACCTGAGACAATAGTTCTGTGTCCTCAAATCTATAGTGAGATTCAAATTCTCTCCAATCCTATAGACACCCTCTATCTTGTCATACATCATCCAATTTTAGCCTGTTAAATTGAGGTGTAATCTCTCCTGGGCCTGAGACAATAGTTCTGCATCCTCAAATCTATAGTGAGATTGAAATTCTCACCAATAATATAGACACCCTACACCTTGTCGTACACCAACCAATTTCAGCTTGTTACATTGAGGTGTAATCTCTACTGGACCTGAGACAATAGTTAAGCGTCCTCAAATCTATGGTGAGATTCAAATTCTCACAAATCCTATAGACACCCTCTACCCTCTCATACACCATCCAATTTCAGCCTGTTACATTGAGGTGTAATCTCTCCTGGACCTGAGACAATAGTTCTGTGTCCTCAAATCTATAGTGAGATTCAAATACTCTCCAATCCTATAGACACCCTCTATCTTGTCATACATCATCCAATTTTAGCCTCTTAAATTGAGGTGTAATCTCTCCTGGGCCTGAGACAATAGTTCTGCATCCTCAAATCTATAGAGAGATTCAAATTATCACCAATCCTATAGACACCCTCCACCTTGTCATACACCATCCAATTTCTGCCTGTTACATTGAGGTGTATTCTCTCCTGGGCCTGAGACAATAGTTCTGCGTCCTCAAATCTATAGTGAGATTCAAATTCTCACTAATCCTACAGACACCCTCCACCTTGTTATACACCAACCAATTTCAGCCTGTTACATTGAGGTGTAATCTCTCCTGGGCCTTAGACAATAGTCCAGTGTCCTCAAATCTATAGCGAGATTCAAATTCTCACCAATCCCATAGACACCCTCCACATTGTCATACACCATCCAATTTCAGCCTGTTACATTGAGGTGTAATCTCTCCTGGGTCTGAGACAATAGTTCTGCAACCTCAAATCTATAGTGAGATTCAAAATCTCACCCATCGTATAGACACCCTCCACCTTGTCATACACCATCCAATTTCAGCCTGTTACATTGAGGTGTAATCTCTCCTGGGCCTGAGACAATAATTCAGCGTCCTCAAATCTATAGTGAGATTCAAAATCTCACCAATCCTTTAAACACCGTCAACCTTGTCATACACCATCCAATTTCAGCCTGTTAAATTGAGGTATTATCTCTCCTTCGCCTGAGACAATAGTTCTGCGTCCTCAAATCTATAGTGAGATTCAAATTCTCACTAATCCTACAGACACCCTCCACCTTGTTATACACCAACCAATTTCAGCCTGTTACATTGAGGTGTAATCTCTCCTGGGCCTGAGACAATAGTCCAGTGTCCTCAAATCTATAGCGAGATTCAAATTCTCACCAATCCCATAGACACCCTTCACATT
This sequence comes from Dendrobates tinctorius, assembly GCF_039654945.1. NCBI lineage: Eukaryota > Metazoa > Chordata > Amphibia > Anura > Dendrobatidae > Dendrobates > Dendrobates tinctorius. The sequence continues at coordinate 17,931,640 of NW_027361694.1, forward strand.
GTCATACTCCATCCAATTTCAGCTTGTTATATTGAGGTGTAATCTCTCCTGGGCCTGAGACAATAGTTCTGCATCCTCAAATCTATAGTGAGATTCAAAATCTCACCAATCGTATAGACACCCTCCACCTTGTCATACACCATCCAATTTCAGCCTGTTACATTGAGGTGTAATCTCTCCTGGGCCTGAGACAATAATTCAGCATCCTCAAATCTATAGTGAGATTCAAAATCTCACCAATCCTATAGACACCGTCCACCTTGTCATACACCATCCAATTTCAGCCTGTTACATTGAGGTGTAATCTCTACTGGGCCTGAGACAATAATTCAGCGTCCTCAAATCTATAGTGAAATTCAAAATCTCACCAATCCTTTAAACACCGTCAACCTTGTCATACACCATCCAATTTCAGCCTGTTAAATTGAGGTTTTATCTCTCCTGGGCCTGAGACAATAGTTCTGCATCCCCAAATCGATAGTGAGATTCAAAATCTCACCAATCCTATAGACACCCTCCACCTTGTTATACACTATCCAATTTCAGCCTGTTACATTGAGGTGTAATCTCTACTTGGCCTGAGACAATAGTCCAGCATCCTCAAATCTATAGTGTGATTCAAATTCTCACCAATCCTATAGACACCCTCCACATTGTCATACACCATCCAATTTCATCTTGTTACATTGAGGTGTAATCTCTCCTGGGCCTGAGACAATAGTTCTGCGTCCTCAAATCTATAGTGAGATTCAAATTCTCACCAATAATATAGACACCCTCCACCTTGTCATACACCATCCAATTTCAGCTTGTTACATTGAGGTGTAATCTCTACTGGACCTGAGACAATAGTTAAGCGTCCTCAAATCTATAGTGAGATTCAAATTCTCACAAATCCTATAGACACCCTCTACCTTGTCATACACCATCCATTTTCAGCCTGTTACATTGAGGTGTAATCTCTCCTGGGCCTGAGACAATAGTTCTGCGTCCTCAAATCTATAGTGAGATTCAAATTCTCACCAATCCTATAGACACCGTCCACCTTGTCATACACCATCGAATTTCAGCCTGTTACATTGAGGTGTAATCTCTACTGGGCCTGAGACAATAATTCAGCGTCCTCAAATCTATAGTGAGATTCAAAATCTCACCAATCATATAAAAACCCTCCACTTTGTCATACACCATCCAATTTCAGCCTGTTAAATTGAGGTGTTATCTCTCCTGGGCCTGAGACAATAGTTCTGCATCCTCAAATCTATAGTGAGATTCAAAATCTCACCAATCCTATAGACACCGTCCACCTTGTCATACACCATCCAATTTCAGACTGTTACCTTGAGGTGTTATCTCTACTGGGCCTGAGACAATAGTCCAGCGTCCTCAAATTTATAGTGAAATTCAAAATCTCACCAATCCTATAGACACCCTCCACCTTGTTATACACCTTCCAATTTCAGCCTGTTACATTGAGGTGTAATCTCTACTGGGCCTGAGACAATAGTCCAGCGTCCTCAAATCTTTAGTGAGATTCAAATTCTCACCAATCCTATAGACACCCTCCACATTGTCATACACCATCCAATTTCTGCCTGTTTCATTGAGGTGTAATCTCTCCTGGGCCTGAGACAATAGTTCTGCGTCCTCAAATCTATGGTGAGATTCAAAATCTCACCAATCCTATAGACACCGTCCACCTTGTCATACACCATCCAATTTCAGCCTGTTAAATTGAGGTGTTATCTCTCCTGGGCCTGAGACAATAGTTCTGCATTCTCAAATCCATAGTGAGATTCAAAATCTCACCAATCCTATAGACACCCTCCACCTTGTTATACACTATCCAATTTCAGCCTGTTACATTGAGGTGTAATCTCTACTGGTCCTGAGGCAATAGTCCAGCGTCCTCAAATCTATAGTGTGATTCAAATTCTCACCAATCCTATAGACACCCTCCACATTGTCATACACCATCCAATTTCAGCCTGTTACATTGAGGTGTAATCTCTCCTGGGCCTGAGACAATAGTTCTGCGTCCTCAAATCTATAGTGAGATTCAAATTCTCACCAATAATATAGACACCCTCCACCTTGTCGTACACCAACCAATTTCAGCTTGTTACATTGAGGTGTAATCTCTACTGGACCTGAGACAATAGTTAAGCGTCCTCAAATCTATAGTGAGATTCAAATTCTCACAAATCCTATAGACACCCTCTACCCTCTCATACACCATCCAATTTCAGCCTGTTACATTGAGGTGTAATCTCTCCTGGACCTGAGACAATAGTTCTGTGTCCTCAAATCTATAGTGAGATTCAAATTCTCTCCAATCCTATAGACACCCTCTATCTTGTCATACATCATCCAATTTTAGCCTGTTAAATTGAGATGTAATCTCTCCTGGGCCAGACACAATAGTTCTGCATCCTCAAATCTATAGAGAGATTCAAATTATCACCAATCCTATAGACACCCTCCACCTTGTCATACACCATCCAATTTCAGCCTGATACATTGAGGTGTATTCTCTCCTGGGCCTGAGACAATAGTTCTGCGTCCTCAAATCTATAGTGAGATTCAAATTCTCACTAATCCTACAGACACCCTCCACCTTGTTATACACCAACCAATTTCAGCCTGTTACATTGAGGTGTAATCTCTCCTGGGCCTGAGACAATAGTCCAGTGTCCTCAAATCTATAGCGAGATTCAAATTCTCACCAATCCCATAGACACCCTTCACATTGTCATACTCCATCCAATTTCAGCTTGTTATATTGAGGTGTAATCTCTCCTGGGCCTGAGACAATAGTTCTGCATCCTCAAATCTATAGTGAGATTCAAAATCTCACCAATCGTATAGACACCCTCCACCTTGTCATACACCATCCAATTTCAGCCTGTTACATTGAGGTGTAATCTCTCCTGGGCCTGAGACAATAATTCAGCATCCTCAAATCTATAGTGAGATTCAAAATCTCACCAATCCTATAGACACCGTCCACCTTGTCATACACCATCCAATTTCAGCCTGTTACATTGAGGTGTAATCTCTACTGGGCCTGAGACAATAATTCAGCGTCGTCAAATCTATAGTGAAATTCAAAATCTCACCAATCCTTTAAACACCGTCAACCTTGTCATACACCATCCAATTTCAGCCTGTTAAATTGAGGTTTTATCTCTCCTGGGCCTGAGACAATAGTTCTGCATCCCCAAATCGATAGTGAGATTCAAAATCTCACCAATCCTATAGACACCCTCCACCTTGTTATACACTATCCAATTTCAGCCTGTTACATTGAGGTGTAATCTCTACTTGGCCTGAGACAATAGTCCAGCATCCTCAAATCTATAGTGTGATTCAAATTCTCACCAATCCTATAGACACCCTCCACATTGTCATACATCATCCAATTTCATCTTGTTACATTGAGGTGTAATCTCTCCTGGGCCTGAGACAATAGTTCTGCGTCCTCAAATCTATAGTGAGATTCAAATTCTCACCAATAATATAGACACCCTCCACCTTGTCATACACCATCCAATTTCAGCTTGTTACATTGAGGTGTAATCTCTACTGGACCTGAGACAATAGTTAAGCGTCCTCAAATCTATAGTGAGATTCAAATTCTCACAAATCCTATAGACACCCTCTACCTTGTCATACACCATCCATTTTCAGCCTGTTACATTGAGGTGTAATCTCTCCTGGGCCTGAGACAATAGTTCTGCGTCCTCAAATCTATAGTGAGATTCAAATTCTCACCAATCCTATAGACACCGTCCACCTTGTCATACACCATCGAATTTCAGCCTGTTACATTGAGGTGTAATCTCTACTGGGCCTGAGACAATAATTCAGCGTCCTCAAATCTATAGTGAGATTCAAAATCTCACCAATCATATAAAAACCCTCCACTTTGTCATACACCATCCAATTTCAGCCTGTTAAATTGAGGTGTTATCTCTCCTGGGCCTGAGACAATAGTTCTGCATCCTCAAATCTATAGTGAGATTCAAAATCTCACCAATCCTTTAGACACCGTCCACCTTGTCATACACCATCCAATTTCAGACTGTTACCTTGAGGTGTTATCTCTACTGGGCCTGAGACAATAGTCCAGCGTCCTCAAATTTATAGTGAAATTCAAAATCTCACCAATCCTATAGACACCCTCCACCTTGTTATACACCTTCCAATTTCAGCCTGTTACATTGAGGTGTAATCTCTACTGGGCCTGAGACAATAGTCCAGCGTCCTCAAATCTTTAGTGAGATTCAAATTCTCACCAATCCTATAGACACCCTCCACATTGTCATACACCATCCAATTTCTGCCTGTTTCATTGAGGTGTAATCTCTCCTGGGCCTGAGACAATAGTTCTGCGTCCTCAAATCTATGGTGAGATTCAAAATCTCACCAATCCTATAGACACCGTCCACCTTGTCATACACCATCCAATTTCAGCCTGTTAAATTGAGGTGTTATCTCTCCTGGGCCTGAGACAATAGTTCTGCATTCTCAAATCCATAGTGAGATTCAAAATCTCACCAATCCTATAGACACCCTCCACCTTGTTATACACTATCCAATTTCAGCCTGTTACATTGAGGTGTAATCTCTACTGGTCCTGAGGCAATAGTCCAGCGTCCTCAAATCTATAGTGTGATTCAAATTCTCACCAATCCTATAGACACCCTCCACATTGTCATACACCATCCAATTTCAGCCTGTTACATTGAGGTGTAATCTCTCCTGGACCGGAGACAATAGTTCTGCGTCCTCAAATCTATAGTGAGATTCAAATTCTCACAAATCCTATAGACACCCTCTACCCTCTCATACACCATCCAATTTCAGCCTGTTACATTGAGGTGTAATCTCTCCTGGACCTGAGACAATAGTTCTGTGTCCTCAAATCTATAGTGAGATTCAAATTCTCTCCAATCCTATAGACACCCTCTATCTTGTCATACATCATCCAATTTTAGCCTGTTAAATTGAGGTGTAATCTCTCCTGGGCCTGAGACAATAGTTCTGCATCCTCAAATCTATAGAGAGATTCAAATTATCACCAATCGTATAGACACCCTCCACCTTGTCATACACCATCCAATTTGAGCCTGTTACATTGAGGCGTATTCTCTCCTGGGCCTGAGACAATAGTTCTGCGTCCTCAAATCTATAGTGAGATTCAAATTCTCACTAATCCTACAGACACCCTCCACCTTGTTATACACCAACCAATTTCAGCCTGTTACATTGAGGTGTAATCTCTCCTGGGCCTGAGACAATAATTCAGTGTCCTCAAATCTATAGTGAGATTCAAAATCTCACCAATCCTATAGACACCGTCCACCTTGTCATACACCATCCAATTTCAGCCTGTTACATTGAGGTGTAATCTCTACTGGGCCTGAGACAATAATTCAGCGTCCTCAAATCTATAGTGAAATTCAAAATCTCACCAATCCTTTAAACACCGTCAACCTTGTCATACACCATCCAATTTCAGCCTGTTAAATTGAGGTATTATCTCTCCTGGGCCTGAGACAATAGTTCTGCATCCCCAAATCCATAGTAAGATTCAAAATCTCACCAATCCTATAGACACCCTCCACCTTGTTATACACTATCCAATTTCAGCCTGTTACATTGAGGTGTAATCTCTACTTGGCCTGAGACAATAGTCCAGCATCCTCAAATCTATAGTGTGATTCAAATTCTCACCAATCCTATAGACACCCTCCACATTGTCATACACCATCCAATTTCATCCTGTTACATTGAGGTGTAATCTCTCCTGGGCCTGAGACAATAGTTCTGCGTCCTCAAATCTATAGTGAGATTCAAATTCTCACATATAATATAGACACCCTCCACCTTGTCGTACACCAACCAATTTCAGCTTGTTACATTGAGGTGTAATCTCTACTGGACCTGAGACAATAGTTAAGCGTCCTCAAATCTATAGTGAGATTCAAATTCTCACAAATCCTATAGACACCCTCTACCCTCTCATACACCATCCAATTTCAGCCTGTTACATTGAGGTGTAATCTCTCCTGGACCTGAGACAATAGTTCTGTGTCCTCAAATCTATAGTGAGATTCAAATTCTCTCCAATCCTATAGACACCCTCTATCTTGTCATACATCATCCAATTTTAGCCTGTTAAATTGAGGTGTAATCTCTCCTGGGCCTGAGACAATAGTTCTGCATCCTCAAATCTATAGAGAGATTCAATTTATCACCAATCCTATAGACACTCTCCACCTTGTCATACACCATCCAATTTCAGCCTGATACATTAAGGTGTATTCTCTCCTGGGCCTGAGACAATAGTTCTGCGTCCTCAAATCTATAGTGAGATTCAAATTCTCACTAATCCTACAGACACCCTCCACCTTGTTATACACCAACCAATTTCAGCCTGTTACATTGAGGTGTAATCTCTCCTGGGCCTGAGACAATAGTCCAGTGTCCTCAAATCTATAGCGAGATTCAAATTCTCACCAATCCCATAGACACCCTCCACATTGTCATACACCATCCAATTTCAGCCTGTTACATTGAGGTGTAATCTCTCCTGGGCCTGAGACAATAGTTCTGCATCCTCAAATCTATAGTGAGATTCAAAATCTCACCAATCGTATAGACACCCTCCACCTTGTCATACACCATCCAATTTCAGCCTGTTACATTGAGGTGTAATCTCTCCTGGGCCTGAGACAATAATTCAGCATCCTCAAATCTATAGTGAGATTCAAAATCTCACCAATCCTATAGACACCGTCCACCTTGTCATACACCATCCAATTTCAGCCTGTTACATTGAGGTGTAATCTCTACTGGGCCTGAGACAATAATTCAGCGTCCTCAAATCTATAGTGAAATTCAAAATCTCACCAATCCTTTAAACACCGTCAACCTTGTCATACACCATCCAATTTCAGCCTGTTAAATTGAGGTTTTATCTCTCCTGGGCCTGAGACAATAGTTCTGCATCCCCAAATCGATAGTGACATTCAAAATCTCACCAATCCTATAGACACCCTCCACCTTGTTATACACTATCCAATTTCAGCCTGTTACATTGAGGTGTAATCTCCACTTGGCCTGAGACAATAGTCCAGCATCCTCAAATCTATAGTGTGATTCAAATTCTCACCAATCCTATAGACACCCTCCACATTGTCATACACCATCCAATTTCATCCTGTTACATTGAGGTGTAATCTCTCCTGGGCCTGAGACAATAGTTCTGCGTCCTCAAATCTATAGTGAGATTCAAATTCTCACCAATAATATAGACACCCTCCACCTTGTCATACACCATCCAATTTCAGCTTGTTACATTGAGTTGTAATCTCTACTCGACCTGAGACAATAGTTAAGCGTCCTCAAATCTATAGTGAGATTCAAATTCTCACAAATCCTATAGACACCCTCTACCTTGTCATACACCATCCAATTTCAGCCTGTTACATTGAGGTGTAATCTCTCCTGGGCCTGAGACAATAGTTCTGCGTTCTCAAATCTATAGTGAGATTCAAATTCTCACCAATCCTATAGACACCGTCCACCTTGTCATACACCATCGAATTTCAGCCTGTTACATTGAGGTGTAATCCCTACTGGGCCTGAGACAATAGTTCAGCGTCCTCAAATCTATAGTGAGATTCAAAATCTCACCAATCATATAAAAACCCTCCACTTTGTCATACACCATCCAATTTCAGCCTGTTAAATTGAGGTGTTATCTCTCCTGGGCCTGAGACAATAGTTCTGCATCCTCAAATCTATAGTGAGATTCAAAATCTCACCAATCCTATAGACACCGTCCACCTTGTCATACACCATCCAATTTCAGCCTGTTACATTGAGGTGTAATCTCTCCTGGGCCTGAGACAATAGTTCTGCGTCCTCAAATCTATAGTGAGATTCAAAATCTCACCAATCCTATAGACACCCTCCACCTTCTCATACACCATCCAATTTCAGTCTGTTACATTGAGGTGTAATCTCTCCTGGGCCTGAGACAATAGTTCTGCGTCCTCAAATCTATAGTGAGATTCAAATTCTCACCAATCCTATAGACACCGTCCACCTTGCCATACACCATCGAATTTTAGCCTGTTACATTGAGGTGTAATCTCTACTGGGCCTGAGACAATAATTCAGCGTCCTCAAATCTATAGTGAGATTCAAAATTTCACCAATCATATAAAAACCCTCCACCTTGTCATACACCATCCAATTTCAGCCTGTTAAATTGAGGTGTTATCTCTCCTGGGCCTGAGACAATAGTTCTGCGTCCTCAAATCTATGGCGAGATTCAAATTCTCACCAATAATGTAGACACCCTCCACCTTGTCATACACCATCCAATTTCTGCTTGTTACATTGAGGTGTAATCTCTACTGGACCTGAGACAATAGTTCAGCGTCCTCAAATCTATAGTGAGATTCAAAATCTCACCAATCCTATAGACACCGTCCACCTTGTCATACACCATCCAATTTCAGCCTGTTACATTGAGGTGTAATCTCTACTGGGCCTGAGACAATAATTCAGCGTCCTCAAATCTATAGTGAGATTCAAAATCTCACCAATCCTATAGACACCGTCCACCTTGTCATACACCATCCAATTTCAGCCTGTTACATTGAGGTGTAATCTCTACTGGGCCTGAGACAATAATTCAGCGTCCTCAAATCTATAGTGAGATTCAAAATCTCACCAATCCTATAAACACCCTCCACCTTGTCATACACCATCCAATTTCAGCCTGCTACATTGAGGTGTAATCTCTCCTGGGCCTGAGACAATAGTTCTGCATCCTCAAACCTATAGTGAGATTCAAAATCTCACCAATCCTATAGACACCCTCCACCTTGTCATACACCATCCAATTTCAGCCTGTTACATTGAGGTGAAATCTCTCCTGGGCCTGAGACAATAATTCAGCGTCCTCAAATCTATAGTGAGATTCAAAATCTCACCAATCCTATAGACGCCGTCCACCTTGTCATACACCATCCAATTTCAGCCCGTTACATTGAGGTGTAATCTCTACTGGGCCTGAGACAATAATTCAGCATCCTCAAATCTATAGTGAGATTCAAAATCTCACCAATTCTATAAGCACCCTCCACCTTGTCATACACCATCCAATTTCAGCCTGTTTCATTGAGGTGTAATCTCTCCTGGGCCTGAGACAATAGTTCTGTGTCCTCAAATCTATAGTGAGATTCAAATTCTCTCCAATCCTATAGACACCCTCCATCTTGTCATACATCATCCAATTTTAGCCTGTTAAATTGAGGTGTAATCTCTCCTGGGCCTGAGACAATAGTTCTGCATCCTCAAATCTAAAGAGAGATTCAAATTATCACCAATCCTATAGACACCCTCCACCTTGTCATACACCATCCAATTTCAGCCTGTTACATTGAGGTGTATTCTCTCCTGGGCCTGAGACAATAGTTCTGCGTCCTCAAATCTATAGTGAGATTCAAATTCTCACCAATCCTACAGACACCCTCCACCTTGTTATACACCAACCAATTTCAGCCTGTTACATTGAGGTGTAATCTCTCCTGGGCCTGAGACAATAGTTCTGCATCCTCAAATCTATAGTGAGATTCAAAATCTCACCAATCCTATAGACACCCTCCACCTTGTCATACACCATCCAATTGCAGCCTGTTAAATTGAGGTGTTATCTATCCTGGGCCTGAGACAATAGTTCTGCATCCTCAAATCCATAGTGAGATTCAAAATCTCACCAATCCTATAGTCACCCTCCACCTTGTAATACACTATCCAATTTCAGCCTGTTACATTGAGGTGTAATCTCTACTGGGCCGGAGACAATAGTTCTGCGTCCTCAAATCTATAGTGAGATTCAAATTCTCACCAATAATATAGACACCCTCCACCTTGTCGTACACCATCCAATTTCAGCTTGTTACATTGACGTGTAATCTCTACTGGACCTGAGACAAAAGTTAAGCGTCCTCAAATCTATAATGAGATTCAAATTCTCTCCAATCCTACAGACACCCTCTATCTTGTCATACCTCATCCAATTTTAGCCTGTTAAATTGAGGTGTAATCTCTCCTGGGCCTGAGACAATAGTTCTGCATCCTCAAATCTATAGAGAGATTCAAATTATCACCAATCCTATAGACACCCTCCACCTTGTCATACACCATCCAATTCCAGCCTGTTACATTGAGGTGTATTCTCTCCTGGGCCTGAGACAATAGTTCTGCGTCCTCAAATCTATAGTGAGATTCAAATTCTCACCAATCCTACAGACACCCTCCACCTTGTTATACACCAACCAATTTCAGCCTGTTACATTGAGGTGTAATCTCTACTGGGCCTGAGACAATAGTCCAGTGTCCTCAAATCTATAGTGTGATTCAAATTCTCACCAATCCTATAGACCCCCTCCACATTGTCATACACCATCCAATTTCAGCCCGTTACATCGAGGTGTAATCTCTACTGGGCCGGAGACAATAGTTCTGCGTCCTCAAATCTATAGTGAGATTCAAATTCTCACCAATAATATAGACACCCTCCACCTTGTCGTACACCATCCAATTTCAGCTTGTTACATTGAGGTGTAATTACTGGACCTGAGACAATAGTTAAGCGTCCTCAAATCTATAGTGAGATTCAAATTCTCACAAATCCTATAGACACCCTCTACCCTCTCATACACCATCCAATTTCAGCCTGTTACATTGAGGTGTAATCTCTCCTGGACCTGAGACAATAGTTCTGTGTCCTCAAATCTATAGTGAGATTCAAATTCTCACCAATAATATAGACACC